>NC_135142.1:30442436-31642436 GCF_051014445.1 Colletes latitarsis | reverse complement strand
TAATGTATGTACGAATTTTATAGAATCAACGCAAACGGCTAGACTTCGTAAGTAATTGTTGATGCTGCTTCGTATAATGTTCATATAGATTAATATTGTCTTGATTTGGCACTGATCCACCAATCTAAACATATAAAAATAATTCTATGTGTTATAGTTAATTCTTAGATTACATATATAAAACATACTTACATTAGCTCTTTTAACATATTGTTCATATATATTTATACTGTGTTCTGTTACTACTGGTAATGTTACCATAGGAATTGTAGTTTCGGGAAACGATGTCTGCTGAATTAATTTCGACCGAAATTTCGTATAATCTAAATACGTTGCATTGCGTCCAATTAATACGAACCTATAAAAAATTAATACGTATTAAAAAAATATTTGAAGGTGTGCGTAAATGAATTTTCTACTATTCTTACTTTTTATACAGTACTACATCATTTCGTTTAGGATATTCGGGTTGAGTTCCATACACTTCTTTCATAGACGGAAATAATGACTCGAAAGATGTGAATTCCAAGCTTTCTTTCGAAGTTATTAGCTGAGACTCATTAGTATGTTGATGACTTTCATCGTCGTCTGTACTCACATCTTCGCTAGAACTATATAAGGTAATAGATAAAATTAATTCTTACATAATTATACGAATCTCACCTTGCACTTGAAGTCGTACTACTGGTACTACTTTGCCCAGTCATAGAAGGATTTTTCATACTTAAATTTTTATTACCCGAGCCTTCTCTTCTTTTACCGGGCCGAACGCGTACAGCGAATGGACTAAAGCTCGTCGTACAATTCGGCATAAAATCTCTGACCGAATGACTAATTTTATACGCATAAATTTCAGACAGTAGAGACAACTCGTATGGTCTGTAAGAAGTGATCTTAAATATAAGTAAAACATTCCATATTTACGTGATAACGTTTTTTAAATACCTATGATAATCGTAATAAACATCGATCATTTCTTCGGTCGAATTTTGTACCTGTATTATTTCGGCACAAGCTTTTGTCACTTCGCTTAGGGCATAAGGAAGACATTTTAATACGTTAGTATCCCACCATTGTGTCAAAAGCTTTGTCCTGTGAGAATATTGACAAGCTGGTTTATGATGAAGGTAGTAATCTGTTACAAGTTCCCAAATCGGAGGTTTTCCTTCTTCGGGAATGAATAAACCTGTGAAATTTGTTCCCACAAATTTCATTTATAGATCCCCTTTATGTTATATTATTTATGTGTTTAACTATTTACCTAAGAATAAATTAATAGTATGTTGTTTTTCTTGATCATTGAAAGTGTTACTATAATATCTACTGAGTGTCTGCATAATGTCATTACCCTGACTAGTCCAAGGTGCAGTCTTCCTAAATAATAATGAATATTTTTATAGCATTTTATAGCATTTACAAGTACCTTTAATGTTATATGATTTTACCTATAGGTTTTTATTCTGTGAACTAATTGAGAACCACCATATTGTAATGCTAATGTATCACCATGATCCTCATATAACTCTTCCAACATTCTTACACAGTCAGAGTCAAATTCTAATTTAGGGGATTCTAAAACGCCCAAAGCACATAATTGAAATCCTAAAGCACATTTCCCTATTGCAAATTGTGCCGTATTTGTTCGATCTAAGCAATCTACGCAATTTGTTCTAATAATTCCAGTTTGTAATGTGCCTCTTGTACTAAAACACTGTTTTACTGTATCTTCTATGTGACTCGATTCGTGAAAATTATTTTCTACGGTAAATTTAGAATTTGCATTGTAATTTACAGATAAATTATTGCTATTCTCAGCTGTCAAATTTACGGAACTTTGGACATTATAGGAACTTTGTGATAAAACTGTGTTTGAGTTCGTTTTGTGAAGTTTTTTCGCGTTATTAGATTGAGAAGAAAATAAATTTCTTTGACTGTAATACGGGTTTTGCGATTGAAAAATACCCGTTTTTAATACTGCATTATTTGCTATATTTGCTAAACGTGCCATAACATTAACATTTTTCCTGAAAAATATATTGGCTTGACGTTATTTATTTTTTTGCTCAACATATTCCATGGACTATATTATAAATTAATTGTAATTGTACCTTTTGTTCATTCGCGCCATATCGAAAATTTTGTATTGAATATGATGTTCTGGAGGTAAAAATTGATTTAAATATTTAACAGCCATACATAATTCTTCGCTTAGTGTGCTTTCATGTTTTTTTTTCTCCCGTTTTTTTACAAGATTAAGAATTATAATTGGCGAACCATACCTCTTTAGAAGTTGATTGAAATGTGCACCTGAATTTTTTTTATTGACGATCAAGTAACTGTTGTACAATACGCGTGAAAATATTTTTAATACTTAATAATATTGCTACCTGCTGTTTCTACATATGGATCTGCCAAATCACAAGCAATAGTGGGTTTAGGAACCATTTTACTAACATATTGGCTCCAATGACCAGGAACCGATCCGCGCATTTGAACAAAAGAACTAAAACGACCCTTATTTAAAGAGCTTACTCCCGAATCGTGAACAATTTGTTCTGTTTCTACTTCGTTAGCAACGTCACCCTTAATATTTAAAATTGTTATTTAAATCATGGTAAAAAGCAGACGTAATTCAACAGTACTTACATCGAAATTTGCCCCGCGTTTTAAAAATCTAGTACCCGCATATTTATTACTTCTTCTGGCTATAATAGTTACGTACATAGACCTTCCGAAAATACTGACATTTGATTGACCAATAAACCCGTGTGTAATATATAATATCCAATCTCGATGTAAATCCTTTTCAGCTGGCTTTAAAAGATGAGAATTCCATACAAATCGACGGTTTGGATTACTCCGTACACCGTAGTCGATATATTTCTCTGTACCGCTAAAAATATTAATACTTAATGCACGATTCTCAGACAGAAAAGATTCTGATTTTATATGTTAATAACGGACCTATTACTCTGATGGTTTTTTCTAAATGCCCACATATTAAAAAAGTCTGTGTCCTCGGTATCATCGTTTCCCGCTCTTTTCGAGGCATCGTCAGAAGTATTAGGTATGTTTGATTGAATATGTTTCGGTGGAGTCATATTATTTTGTAGAGTGTGTGTCAAGTCATATGAATAACTAAAGTAGAAATTACTGCTAAGATCAATACTTTGAAACATTTTTACGTATCTCTGTTCGTCGGGGTGAAAGACGCGTACAGTGTCGTTTGGAATATAAATCATCGAAGTATCTAAAACTTTGTATATCGTATGATGCCCAACAACAGCCACCCTACATCGTTTTGTGACCAGGATAATATAGTATCCCTCCAAAAAACGCACAAAACCTGCCACAAGACGATTAATCATTAGATCAAAACTCTCTATTAAAATAGGTAAACATAATTATCTTCTATTATATTGGAACCACATAAAACTTGCATTAAGTATATTAATATACACCTAGCATATTGTGCATATAACATGCTTGATTCCATATTTGCACATAAAATGGCATGCAAATGTAATTTAATGTTACACCATACTAAAAACATACTCATATTGTAATATCTTACATATAGCATGATATGTTCATAGAATATCTAATATCAAAATATATTGCATATAAACCTAATGCAATTATTTAAATATCAAATTTTCATATTTAATTATTTATTACGAAGATGTAAAAAAAAGATGACTGTTAGCATGTTAAAGCTATGCTTTTGTTACAGTATGGTATGATTGATCTATACCATTTTCATTGATTTTTCAATATCTTACAGTAATTTCTTATTACACTTATATCACTTTCATGTTTATCTGTGCAAATTAAACATACACAATTTTTAGAAAAAAAAAGAACCACTTGACTACTTGCCAAGCATTATGTTATTATAGAAATGTAATATGTTTCACCCTACATATTAAGCTCAGTAGCCCTTACCAAGAAGACCGAAAGCTGACACTGGTCGAAGAAAACTGTCCCTTTGCCACATTGTTTTCCAGGTGAATTTAGTTTGAGTTGGTTTGTACATCGGCTTTTGAAATTCTTGGTGCTCAGACTCTTGTGATATACTGTTGTCTGGTGTAGATTCATTGTAATTGCTGCCTTTGTTAGCAAGCAAATATAAAATAAGCTGTCTTACATAACAATTTTAGCAATAGCTTTGTTTTAGATACTATTAATATGTAAGATGTTTTGCAACTAATACTAAAGTACAATAAACATGCTATCAAAAAGTGAAAAACATGCAAAATGGTGTGACTTAAGCTAACACCTCTATAATAATATACCATGAAGTATTTAAAACAAGCTACCTAAATAACTTGCCTACATTAGGCAATAGAAAAAAATAATAATTGCGTGTAGAGGTATAGAAGAGATACAAAGATCAACTCCAGTTTTTAAAACAAATAAGTCTTTTTACTTACCTTGTAATATAACAACTTAAGACTATTTTTAAAATTATCCCTAGCATTCGAATGATTAATACAAGTATTTAAAACATTGTTCTTGAGCATCAATGTATGGTCTAAAGCACTTTAATATGGGTAACATTTCACATTGAACATGCATATGCATAATAATTAAACAAATTATTCAGAGAGCCTATTTTAAATACCTTACCCTATATATTTATATGCCAATAAAGGATAATAGATTTGTACATAAAATTGTGTATTATCTGAATGTTGCATATAATTATGCAAATATTAATAAAACCATCGCAAAATGTGGCAACCGCATACATAATAAAAAGCATATACGTGCAACATTAGTTTATACCGCATGTAAGATTAAAAGAGATGCCTTATGTTACTTACCAACAATACCAAAAGCTGAAATAACTCTTGAAACTCCACCCATGTTACTTCGCTGCCCGGCACGCGTAAGATTACCCATGTCTATCATATACACCAGATCTTTTATCTCATCCTTAGTGTATTCCCTTTTATCATCCACAACAATTAATTCTTTTGGTTCTGTACGATCTATTTTTAATACCCGAAAACGAGTCAAGGCATTATTCGATCCCATCAAATAAAATCTCTGTAACATAAATAGTGCTTTATTCTTAACAACATTTAAGTTTAATTTAAATGTTATTTCTGATTAAAATATTGCATGCATTTAATAGATTAACTTACAGACTTCGTCTCGTAAAGTGCAATCTTCTGAATCGAAGAAATAATAGGATGAAACACTACAGTCGGCACTGAATTATTATCCATTGTAGAATATTAATTAATCACAGTCAAATATACACAAACCTAACCGCACAAGCAACGGGTGACCGTACTACTCTCAACGTGGGGTCGAGATCGAGACTCACTGTCTAATGTCTAATAATCCAGACCAACCGTCCCGCTACAGCCATCTGTTGGCTTCCCTAGGCAGCTCTTTAAAACTTAAAGCTACAAAGTTTCATCGAAATTGGTTGTTTCTCGAGAGTGAAACGTTATAAACAAATTCCAAAGCGAACAGTACACGTGTAAAAGCGAGCTCCGGGGAAAAAATCGCCCGACAAAAAGACCAACTTGCACCAGCGAGTGACTGTCGATAAATTACGCGGTCATAGTTATCGAGCGACCAATTATGCAGATGAACAGCATCGGTAAGGAGTCCTACGTTCGATTGTTATCGTGGCCCGCATCATGTATCACGTTATAATACACGCTGATAACGATATGCACTTTCGTTCGAGAGGATACCACCTTTCGATAGGTTGGACTCGGCCTTGCGGAGGTCTAGAAACCTCGAGGAACTAGAAAGATTGCCCCTGAGTGACGTTCGCGATGCGAAAGAAATCTGTGTTTTTTTCCGTAAAACACAATTTCCCGATGATAATACTATTAATCATTGGTTCGTACGATACGAAATCCTGATAAATATTAAAATAATTTTCTACGAAAATATCAATCGCTGCATGTAAACTCCATACAGAGTACGTACTCGACGATGGTGTGAATTAAACAAGTATAAGTAAAACTTAGCATTGTTTAACATTCCAACGCAATAGTTTAAACAATTCTTAACAATATGTGGTATATGAATAATGAAAGGGCCCATCAGTATGCGTAAATAATAATTTTTCGCGAAATAATTTGTCCACCGGACGCGTAAAGATGGCTGACGCACGCTATGCTCTCCCCACTCCGCCGTCACGCATTAAAGGCTCATGCGGAGACTTACGTGTCTCATTCTCGCGGGGGGGTCCAAGGGTGGCGGAACTCCTGGCTTGGTGGGCATCCCGGGACCATCCTAGGCTGACCAGTGGGGACCAGGGGGACCAGGGCTGACCAGGGCTGACCAGGGATGACCAGGGCTGACCAGTGCTGACCAATGGTGAGCTTGTGATGACCAATTGCGACTACTTGCTGGTCAGTGGTGAGCTCTGTACAAATTTTCCCCCTCTCTTATTTTATTGATGCCAAATTTACTTGTATGTTTCTGAGTACCGTTTGATGGAAATATTGATTTTGTTTGATTTACTGGTTTCTGTTTCGTTTCTATGGATGTTTCCCCTTATCGATATTCTCTTGAATCGTTGGTCATTTTTGTTCTTCCATTATTAATTTTGACAATCCTAGTGGTATCTTAAGTATATGTGGTCATTTACTGTTTCTATCTTTCGACTGTTTCTGGAATTCATGTCTGTCTCTAACAAGAACTGATGTTGAAAGACGATCTATGATAAAATACTGCTTTCACTTCTTGTTATTTCGTACAATCGTTTGACTCTTTCCTGCGTACATCAGTATCGTCAGTTGATTAATTATAATTTTTACTTTGATGTTATTTGTGATGTGGTTTCGACGTTTCGTTCATTTTCTTCCGATTCTGACTCCATAAAAATATTCTCAATTCGTACAATTCATTGACTCCAGCTAGGTATATCAGCATCGTTTATTAATTAATTACAATTTTTATTTTGTCTTTATTTGTAATATTCTTAGGACATTTTGCTAAGTACACTGCTAATAGAATAAGACCCATACTAACATACATCATTTAATTCTTTAGGTATGAGTGTTTCTAAATTTCGTAGGTTGTCCAGCTTATAGATTTTCATCTGCTCCATTAAGTGTTCTTTAATGATACTAACACAAGTAGCAGTTTTTGTTTCAGGTCAGATCTATTGTAGATCAATTCCAAGGACATCGAGGGAGGACGCTACAACCGCCGAGGGATTCAACCATCAAGGGATTCAATCATCAAAGGATTCAACTACCAAGGGATTCAACCACAGAGGGATTCATCCGCCGAGGGACCTTTAATTCCAAGTACATTAGTCTTAAGCTTCGTCGCGAATATTAAAATTAACGTCGAAGATTTCTCTATTGTCCGTGTTGCCGCGCCCTACCAAGTAATTATTGACCAAGTAGCTTCACTTTCTCTCGTCCTCTCGTTTCCCGTTTCGATCACCACTGCTTTAATGTAGAAAGCAAGTGATCGGCCATGTAGTTGGTCCAAAAGATATAATCGCCTTCCCTTGGTAGCTCGAGATATCAAGGGCAGTAGATTCGATCCTAAGATCTGCTGCATGGTTTAACATCGCGTCGCGTCGCGTATCCCACGATTTAGCTTCATCCCTTTTTAAAAGAGATAATTGCTTGGTACCACTAATTTAGAAAATAGGAGTCTCGTTTTCTCCTATCTTCTCAATTTTAGTTCCGAATCTGCTAGCTCAAACTTCGACGTTAATTTTAAGTCTCTAGTGTATCCGCGTATGTGCCACGCAATTGTTTAACAACTAGCTTCTCGTTCATTCGTTCTCTCGTTTCTCGCTTCGATCACCGCTGTTTCGTCGAACGAAACATGTGATCGGCCGTCCAGTTCGTCCGAAAGATCTAGTCGCCTGCCCATGATAGATCGATTTCTAGAAATAGAAATCAATCTACCAAGGGTAGTGTTGATTCGATCCGAAGATCTGCTGTACGGTTCAGCATCGCGTCGCGTCGCGTCGCCCAGAATTTAGCTTCACCCCCCTTTTTAAACAAAACAATTGCTTGGTACAATTATACTAGACTTAAGCATCGACGACCATTGTACGCGTCTCCGTATGCCAAGTAATTATTTAACAAGTAGCTTCACTCGATTCGTTCTCTCGTTTCTCGCTTCGATCACCGCTCTTCCATTGAATGGAACATGTGATCGGCCGTCCAGTTGGTCCGGAAGATCTAACCGCCTTCTCTTGGTAGCTCGATTGAAGGGAAATGTTTTTTCGCTGGAAGGTGTGGAGTTTCCGTATCCTGCGGAAACGCACACCTTCCAGCGGGAGTCGTTCCTGTCTCAGGTACTCTCTCTTTGTCAGACAACCCAAGTCGGGTCCTTCGGGCTCCCGGCGGGTTGCGTTGGAGAAATGGAGACCTCGATTCAGGGATGCAGCATTCATTTTTCTAAAGAGATCGAGTTAGCAAGTGCAGTAGGTTCGATCCGAAAGATCCGCTGTACGGTTCAGCATCGCGTCGCGTCGCGTCTCTCACGACTTAGCTTCACTCCTCTTTACATTAAATAATTACTTGGTATAATTAAACTAGACTTAAGCATCGACGACCATTGTACGCGTCTCCGTATGTCAAGTAATTATTTAACAAGTAGCTTCACTCGATTCGTTCTCTCGTTTCTCGCTTCGATCACCGCTCTTCCATTGAATGGAACATGTGATCGGCCGTCCAGTTGGTCCGGAAGATCTAACCGCCTTCTCTTGGTAGCTCGATTGAAGGGAAATGTTTCTTCGCTGGAAGGTGTGGAGTTTCCGTATCCTGCGGAAACGCACACCTTCCAGCGGGAGTCGTTCCTGTCTCAGGTACTCTCTCTTTGTCAGACAGCCTAAGTCGGGTCCTTCGGGCTCCCGGCGGGTTGCGTTGGAGAAATGGAGACCTCGATTCAGGGATGCAGCATTCATTTTTCTATAGAGATCGAGTTAGCAAGTGCAGTAGGTTCGGTCCTCAGATCCGCTGTACGGTTCAGCATCGCGTCGCGTCGCGTCTCTCACGACTTAGCTTCACTCTTTAAACCAAATAATTACTTGATATAATTAAACTAGACTTAAGCATCGACGACCATTGTACGCGTCTCCGTATGTCAAGTAATTATTTAACAAGTAGCTTCACTCGATTCGTTCTCTCGTTTCTCGCTTCGATCACCGCTCTTCCATTGAATGGAACATGTGATCGGCCGTCCAGTTGGTCCGGAAGATCTAACCGCCTTCTCCTGGTAGCTCGATTGAAGGGAAATGTTTCTTCGCTGGAAGGTGTGGAGTTTCCGTATCCTGCGGAAACGCACACCTTCCAGCGGGAGTCGTTCCTGTCTCAGGTACTCTCTCTTTGTCAGACAGCCTAAGTCGGGTCCTTCGGGCTCCCGGCGGGTTGCGTTGGAGAAATGGAGACCTCGATTCAGGGATGCAGCATTCATTTTTCTAAAGAGATCGAGTTAGCAAGTGCAGTAGGTTCGATTCGAAAGATCCGCTGTACGGTTCAGCATCGCGTCGCGTCGCGTCTCTCACGACTTAGCTTCACTCTTTAAACCAAATAATTACTTGATATAATTAAACTAGACTTAAGCATCGACGACCATTGTACGCGTCTCCGTATGCCAAGTAATTATTTAACAAGTAGCTTCACTCGATTCGTTCTCTCGTTTCTCGCTTCGATCACCGCTGTTTCGACGAACGAAACATGTGATCGGCCGTTCAGTTTGTCCGAAAGATCTAGTCGCCTGCCCATGATAGATCGATTTCTAGAAATAGAAATCAATCTACCAAGGGTAGTGTTGATTCGATCCGAAGATCTGCTGCACGGTTCAGCATCGCGTCGCGTCGCGTCTCCAACAATTTAGCTTCATCCCTTTTTAAACAAAGTAATTACTTGGCATGACTAATCTAGTTTCTAAGGATGTAAAAGGGAGATCGATGGAACTTGGATTCCATCTATGTCCCTTCGGGTCTCCACTCGCAGCAACCTCCACGTGGTGAGACCTGGTAATCGGTGTTACCCACGATAAAAAAGCTTTTCTATCGTGGGTAACACCGAGCTAATGGCTGCTTTAGAATTATTTCTTGATATAATAAAAGAATTTAGATTTATAGTTAGGCACGTGTTTGGTTAGCCATTATGTTAGGCAGGTTATTTTATAGGAAACACAGGTTTAAAAATTCTTTAGATCTTTGTCTATAGAAATGTTCCAACGAAGTTAAATATCCCAACGGAAAGCACTGACAAGCATGTCACGAAAAGTCAATCAGAGCCATGTTTACGCTTCCGCAATACGCCCAAACTTTCTACCCTACGTTGCTAAAAATATGGACTTCGTATCGTATTGGGGAATCATTAAACAAATCTAGATCCCGTTGACGTGTAAGAACATTACATATTTAAGGTCTGAAACGACCATATTATTTGTCCGCGCCTTATCTGTCGATCAGACAATGGAACCATCGGGGAACCATGACCAAGTTTTCGAGTCGAACAGTTATTAAAGGGTCGTTCGACACTCCACGATCTCGAATCGAAGCATTTCATTGAGAGAATGGTGCTCGTCAGTGATATGCGTTCCGTTTTCAATACCGGCCGGATGCTGGGTTGCGCGTCCCACGTCGCTGTCAACGACGATATTAAAAGAAGAAGCTCTCGAGACGTGTTCCTTGTAGTGTTATCGATGACCTTGTATCTAACCAGCTTGGTGATAATGCACATGTTCGTATTTACGTATAGCAGTTTAGACACCAAAGGTGCGTTCCTCAGCTTCGCGAGGGTGGCTCTCTTCTATTCGTGCTTCTTCACGGACATTTTCTTGTCAACCCTATGGAACTCGAAGATACGCGCTGTTTTAACGCAACTGCGTACCTTCGATCGAGCAACGAATTTTCACGATTCCTCCAAACGTGTCAAAGTACGAAATATCTGTCGAGCCACGGTGTTCGTTACCTTGACTTACTGGACTGTAGTCGGATACATAAGTTACAGGTAAGAGTACCCGTGTCCATTTTCTTAGGCTTGCAGCAGTTTCTTAAATTCATTGATTCTCGTTCCTCGATGTTGACATAAGATCTAACCCAGACAGTTTGTTTATCCAGGAAGAAATAATAGTATGTGCGTCAAAATTTCAGTTTCAAACTCTAGTAAAATCGTCTCGTTCTAAAATTGCCATGCATTGGTGAGTCCAACATACTCGCGGAGATGTTAGTTGGACGAAACGATCGTTCGTTGGGCATTACAGGGTTTAACTAGACGATATTGTCGTTTTGCAGAATTGAAAAGAGACTGCCAGTTCTGCACGGATTGGCGTACGCGATCATCGACGCGGCGGTGACGTTGCAGGTCCTGATATTCATCGGTTTTTCGTACCTTATCGAGGAGAGATTTCGTCAACTGTGCAATATGTTGACGTTCTCCGCGGGTGAGTTTGCTTTTGAAATATACACCGTCGAATACCATTCGTTTATGTATTTACGTGTTTCGTTTACGATTCGCTCGAAACCGCCTTCGCAGCTATCGTCACTTTAATCTATTTTGCTTCCCTCTGTCTGCACAAGCAACTGCACGGCTGCAATCCTATTTTATTTCATTCGTGCAGGTCTGCTTATTATCGTTGACGTTCGTCTCCCGTAAAATTCGCGCAGTTTACTCGAGAGGACACCGTAGAGACTACACCTGTCTTTTCCCCGAATCGTAAATTTCGTCGATAAGCAAACAATTCACTCCCTGCCAGTCGTCTTCTAATTACGAAGAAACTTTAGATTCGAAAGCTCGATGTTTCGAACTTGTTGAAACTTTTCAAGCGTATTTTCCAAGAGCAAAGACATTCTTGTTGTTTAATTCCAGCAACTGTTTTCGTTTGTTTCCCAGCAACGTACAGTCTGTCGGAAAAATATTCTTATCGTTCTAATGAAAATCCATTCTCTCTCGCAGTGAAAGGCGAGTCGATACCCGATAAATTGTACGGACGCTTCACGTTGCGGCAAATATGGTGGTTGCATTGCACTTTGGCGAACGCGACAGAAACGCTGAATTCCGTCTACGCGATTCAGTTGTTGCTGTGGCTCTCGAGCTTGTCGATCAACGCGATGTCCAGGATCTACACGCTGAACATGTACACCCTGACGGAATCCGGGAAGATCCGGGAAACGATGCTGGCGATCATTTGCTCCTGGAATCTATTGTTGATCACCACCGTCTGCCACATAACAGCGCAACAGGTAATTATTCGCGAAAGATGAAGCAGCGTTGCTCGTATCAAGCAACAGATACGGAGTCTGGTATCTGTTTATTAGGCCAATCGTGTCAGCGAGATTATCTTCGCGCCATCCTCCTCCACTTCCATGAAGCGCGTATTTCTGCAGGTGAGACAGCTAAATGGCTTCGTCACGCTTTTTTTACTTTTCACGTTCTCCTGTCAAGGTTCGAGTAAATATTATGCAATTTTGTCTTCCACACTTATATTTGATATAGTGGATGTTTCAAATTTAAATGGATATGGGACCATAAAACAAATAAATTTGTTCACAAATGCCTCGATAGAGAGTTTTCATGTTTCTCTGAACACTATTTACCCAAGTAACACCTTTTCGATACTATTATGAAGATACTTTTACAAAGTTCAAAGGGTGCACCAAACTTTTAAGCAGCATTGTACAGGTTTGAAACGACGACATCTCGATACATTCAATCTCTTGAGAAATTAACACCGTGCGTTGTTCAAACATTTTTGCTATCGTTACTTTTCTCGGAACTAATTAACATAGAGAATAGTCACACCCTCGCGGGATCGTTCCATTCCCCCTTCAATGTGTACAGCCATATCGTGTCTGCATTCTCCTCGACAGTTAATTGCTTTAAATTAATTGCATGCACTTCATTCTACCCATTTACACGGGCCATGCACTTAATGAACTGATAACTCTTCTCGTTCGCTCATTCTACGCACCCCTAGTTTCGACTATCGATTCCTCCGGCGTGTATAATTATAGGAAAACCTGGAGGCAACGGCATATTTCCAACAGCGGAGGGTGTATTTCTTTACTATTGCCGGTTTCGTACGCGTGGACTTTCCTCTTCTGATCTCGGTAAGGAATCCAGGATGAAAAATCCTATCGAAATTTATAAGATCTCGATCGACGAAGAGCGATAATTGCGTTTGTGCAAGTTGACAGTAAATACAAATTTTAATCAAAGCATCGATCGATGATTACGATTAAAATGGATAATTGTCAACCATCACTGATGAAATTAATTTGTAGGAATTTGTAGTAATAAACTCGATTACGTCGGATGTAATCGAAACGAGCCATTATTCGTGTTTAATGATCTCGACCAACGAGTTACTCGCGGCAACCACTAAATGGTATTGCAACTGAATATTTATATTCCCCACAAGTACCGTAATCTTTGTAGGTTCAATTTGCTTATATTATTTATCTGTGGGATTAAAAATAAACACCGTTTGGAAATGTATGAAATCGTTATTAAAATATGCAAATAGACAGCTCTTCGCTATACAAGTCATGTGTATTTTTCCTTTTTAACTCGTTAACCGTGTCGCTCGAATATGAATGGCACGTAAAATTCAGAGGGGACCAAGTCGCCTAAATCCAGTCACGTTCGTATTTTATCATATCACGAATGACATTAGTAACTATGTCTGACAGGTTCAAGCTGCCACATTTGTGCTAAATTATTCAGAGAATAAGTCGTCCTAAAGTAATACGGCTCCAAAAATTTTAAAAAGTGTTTAAAACCCAGTTGAGTTATAAAAAGATACAGGTCGAATTAAAAAATTAGTCGATGGCTTTTCCACTGATTTTTATCGTCGTGTTTGCAGATTATCTCGAGCATGACGACGTATTTGGTGATTCTTTGCTGAAAGACGTCTCGAAGATCGTCTTCGGGATCATCGTCGATCGGTTGACGGGATGACGAGGCTTCACTGAAAGATCAAGCAGTTAATTGATCGGATCTGCAAAGGGAAACCGAAAAGAGCCGCGAAATAAACGCTGAAATGGAAAATGAGAGGCCGCTCTGATCCCGTGTCCCGTCGATTGATCTTTGACGTCAAACGATATTCGGGATATCGACAAAAGCGGTCGTAACCGAATACGCGTGAAATTCCCTCCATTCTTTGTGAAATTTAGCGAGAGTGACGCAACCGAAAATTAAGAGACGAATACGTAGGATTGCTTTCCTTTGGAAAACTCTATTCGTGGGCGTAGAGACAAAATTTGCTTAGCATTTATATACGAAATAAAATGTAAAAGAAATAATATATTTTCAGTCTTCAATTTCTATTAGCTTTACCTTGGAATTTCACTATTATTTTTAATAAATTGGCTTTTTGATCTCGATTTGTTTTTCCAATTTGAACATAGGATCAACTGAAACCGAAGTCTGGAATGGAGTCTGAATTTCTTCTTCCCGCTTCATCGTTACAGGCGAAAACACCGCCCACGCAGACGAAGCTGTGAGCAAAAGCTAGTATTAAATACCGTGAGTATTCTTTGTTTATTCTAGCACTTTGTAATAAATTTAAATATTTAGTCTTGTCCGTAATACCATACACTAGGTGTTTCTCTTGCCCTGCACAGCCTAATATACCGATTCGTTTCAATAACAAAATGTATACATAGATAATTATTTATCTAACGAACGGATTTATTCTAAGACTTTTGATATAGCCTTCTATCCGAATAAATATCATTTATTCGCGAAACAAGACTGTGGCCATAACGTAGTTGATGATAGTCGATCCATCGTTCCCTCCTCGACACTGAGCTTCGATGGTAGATAAGGACGGACGATGTAGTAAGACGTCCGGAACGAACAATTTGTAATCTGCTTTGGGCCATCGCTTTGTGTCGGGATATCCGGAAAATTACGTTTGTCACTTACCTGAACGAGAAACGGATCGTGAAAGTTTTGTAAACAAGCAGAGAGAGTCAATAATAGACGTCGCAATCTATGGTGGAAATAGGATAAAGGACTTTGCTCGAAATCGATGAAATCCCACAATTTACAATTACTCGCTTCAATATTCGGACACTGCGATACTTTTAAAAAAGTCTGAATAAATCGTATCTCCATTGGACGAATATCAGTGGATCTTTAAGCACTGATCTCTTTCCTCCCCGATGGAAATCTAGCTCGACAATTGCAGACCTATTTCTGTATTGTGAAATACCTGGAAACAAAATTATCTTCTGGTTTCCGATATACAGTGCGATGTTACGCGTATATCTATTCGGCATCGTCCTCGTTTGAATATTCTACAGGGGATTTCGCGCGATGGAAATAGTGCTTTCAACGTTTTGAAAGCGTGCAGTTATCCAAATCACGTTTGAATCCAAAATACCAGGCAAGAACCAGTACGCGAGCACCTCATGGAACGTCTATGTCGATAAAATTATTATACGCTCTCGGAAATTTTGCTGGAATTGCAACATTCGTATTAGTAAGACTTCGACTTAATACCCTTCAGCTTTGTAAAATTAAACTATGTATTTCATTGATATTACATAAGTAATAGTCTTAGATTATATGTATATACTTGTTCCCACATTGCATCGTATAAATTAATGCAGAATACATTTGCCGGTAGTTTGCTATCTTGAATCGTACAGGGCTCCGTTTCTTTTCTTTTTTATTCAGTGTCGAAAGTTTAGTCTGGAACGTGTGGTTTTTTTAAAGACAAAATCCACAACTTTGGGATTCGTTTTTTCGAAGGAAGAAGCAAATCTAGAAAGATTTCGCCACACTTAACGCGAGGGGCGATAGCGTCCGTCAAACATGACGGATCGACGATTCGCGTGGTGTCGTAGGTGGAGGTGTAACGCGGAATACGGGAAAGCAGAGTGCAGAAAGCGAGAGGATGAGAGGAGATAGAGAACGCAGGCGCGTCCGCGATGCTTTGAAGAGCTCCGGCGGGAGCTGCGATTTTCTTCCTTTCAGTTTACCGTGGGTCCGCTCCTCGAAACTTCTCGCGTGCATTGTCATCGTCGTTCGAGGGAGGATCGATCAAGGGGCGAACGTCGATCTTCGTCGATCGCGCGCATTCCCTCGGTCGTGAACTATGCGAGTTGCGTGTGCCTCGAGGAGCAACCCTCGAACTTGTTGCTAACGAACCGACGAGGTTGGGGACGTGTCGAATAAAATGATAAACTTCTGAATCGATTAACGGCAGTGACGGGGGATCGATGATCTATATCGTATCTAGTGACTATTAAATTGCATACACGAACGTATGGTAAAGATTTGTGGAATATCGTGGACACGGATGTTTCGTTTCAGCACCAAGGATACCTGAAAAATAACTTAGCAATTCCGTGGTACGGATGTTCGAACGTTGCGTGGGTGTGTGTTACCAGAAATCGGTCGTTCAACCGTTGATTACGCTCGTGTGCGTGTTACAGTTTTCACGAAACACGGTTTAGGAGTGATTTACGCTTTTGATCTTCCTAGTGTATAGGCAGTTGATTGGGAGAGCTACCTGGAGATCTGAAAAGTAACGTTTCTAACCCTATATTGACGGTGTCTGGTTCGACGCAAACGACGTTCCAGCGGTGTGTGGGTGTAACGCGTAAGAGAATTGCCCGTGCGTCGGTAAATACTGGTGCAACGACTATTTGCACTCTGCTTATAAACATCCAAATGCACCGATTTCACTGGATTTCCGTTACATGGAAAATCCAGTGCAATTGCGGTACTCGCACGTTTCGCATTGCATTGTCTCAGAATTGCCTAATCGTGCCTCTTAATTATTACTAGCTTCCGTTACTTTTTTTAGAAAATAGGTGAAACAGGGTAGGGACCTAGATCGATATTCGTTTTGTCCTCAGGGGAGGTTGAAAATATATTTTGCATATAGTTATCTCTAAAATTTAAACATCTCCAACAGCGAAAAACAGACTCAAACTTTAAAAAATTCTTTTCATAAATAACAGCTGCCTAAATTATTACCAAATAAGCGAGTATATAAAATCTCCGAGCAATCAAAAGTACAATGAGCAAATTGCCAGATGATGTTATATTTCGTTCGTTAATGGACTCGGTTTAATAAACGAGATTCGATGTTATTTCTGCCCATGGTAATGTAGCTTATAACAGTGAAATAATGCAGGTTTACCCTGTGCCAATGGTGCACAAAGTCAAACCCGCAGGCCAATCCGGCCCTTTTAGTAAATTTATACGGCTTGTAAAATAATGTTCGAACAAATGTCGAAACCCTATACAAAAGATACGAACGTATACTTTATTCATTATATTTTCTAATTCTGGTTTGAATAATATACGAGGTGTTTTGGCTAACCTTCCTTATTTATTGTTCTATAAAAAGACTTCTCGGAACAAGATACACTATTTTAAGGTGAGATAAATGTCTTCTAAAAGTCAGTTTTTCACGAGGCTAAATGAGATCTCTTGAGCACCGTATTTATTGTTGAAGAAAAACAATTTCAGTGACTTCAATAACCATACCGTTTACCTATTAATTAATCGCGAGATATTTGTGTCCGTACAGAATTAAAATTTCTTAATGATTCATGCGTCCTTATATTTATTTTTAAAATTCATTAGCAACTCCTAAGGCTACAGTCGCTGAAAATGGTTATGCAATGCATAAGTGGACCATTTTAATTCTTCGCACATACTTTCCATTTCTTACGATCGTATCGATGCGATTGAAATTATTTTTTATTTTTCGTAATATATCACAATATTTAGTTTAGCCCATAAATGAAAGTACTGACCACTTCACAGTTCCTCAACTTCCGATCCAACGGCCTCAAAACTTTAATATTGTCCCTGCACATCTCGAATAATATACAGTAGTCATGTTGGCACTGCACACATTGTACAACATTCAATGGAGTATCTGATAAAATCGCGATAGAATTCACCGAGGAATTTTCACGTGTTTTTGTCCTGTAAATGTACCTTCGTTAAAGCAAGAACCTATGGGTTTCTACGATAATATTCCGCAGAACAATTCGTTCATAGTTCATGGTCTTTCCAACAGACCAATAACGCACGCTCTGTAAATGCATTGCCGCGGGAGTATTCGCGGAATGTTAATTAATTTCAGACGTAAATATCTAGAGATTAAATTATCGGAACGATATGTATTGAGGTCATCGTGTGTTTTTAATTCTCCATAAGGATACAGGAAAAAACATGTACAATTCTATTTAAAAAAATACGATCGCTAAATCTGTATATAATTTTTATGTTTTTAAGAGGATTTACGATCAACGGAACGTGAACGAATATGTACCTACAAATTGCTGACGTTTTAAAGGCACGTTGTTGGTTCGAAACGCGAAAGAAAAATAAAATGCCGCGAGAAACTTTCCTGAAAACATAAATTTCCTCGTACAAGATACTGGAGGAAGAAGGATGTTTCCTTACGTTGTTCCACGCGCGTGCGATCCATTTCATCGTCAAACGAGTTTAGTCGACAAACTGCATCCGCCTTAAGACGCGACTTGGAATTTATGCAAAGTCTTCCCTGTTTCGTTGTTGAGCGGACAGTACAAAGTTGTTGGTATATCAACTGCTGGTGCAGAGAAAGCATTCGCTTGGTGCAGCCGGATACACAACGAGCTTGCATGCCTGGCACACGTGCGACGGGTTCTGCTTCTGACAGCTCGAACCGTTTGCAAACGAGGCCGTGCCACAGGAAAAAATGAGAAACGTTTTGTACACTCATCCTCTTTCATTAATAAAAAATCCCCTCGATCGACGATTACCCGTTTATCCATACCCGCGCGCGATTCAGGACATCGCGAGTTCAATTAATCAGCAAACGATTGAAGCACCCGCGCGGACGCGGAGATTGATAGCGGAGAGAAATCTTTCGTAAAAACTCCACCGAGTTGCCGTTTTCATGCACGGAATTCTTTCCCGTTAAAGATGTGAAAAGCAAATTAAAAAACAATAATAACACAACATAGTATACCAAATTGCAAGACCCGATGAAATAAATTCAGTTGTCGACAGCACGTATTGTACTTTCCACGTCGATTGTACCTGCATTTCAATGTTTGAATATAAAGGAACAAGTTAACACCTCGTATGCCAGGTTGCAAAATTGCCGTAACGAATTTCGTTGTTCCGGGAAATCAGTTTCAAGTTGGCTAATGGTAAACGATCGAAGTGGTTAATGAAATAAAGGGAACGATGCGGGAGCAGTCCGACCCCAACGGGACCCGATGAAATAAATTCAGTTGTCGACAGCGCGTATGAGAGGCACGAACCCCTGTGTATTCGCGTAATTGAGTTTACTCAGTACGAAATAACAGAATCGCTCATAGGGTTGGACTTTTCCCCGCCAAGTTTGGCCGAACGATACGCCGTAATAACCGTGTAAACACCGTTGACAGTTGGTTTTTTCTGTTGACGTAAGACGTGGACCAGTGGCGTTTTCCATGCCAGTCGCTGTCGAAAGCCGTTTCCGTTTCCACCGCCGATCGACAGTTGCGGGATCCTCCGGATGAGCCTGACGTCGATAGGCAACCATGTCTACGAGCGCGTACAACGACTCGAGATTGGCGTCGACGTCGTTTCCGGGTTTCAACGCCATCCAGAATGCCACCGCGATGCCCATGAACGAAAGTTTCGACATGAATATCACCATCACCATACTCTGGAACTTCTACAACAAGTTCCACAGCAAGACCAATTACTTGTTGATCGCCCTCTACGTCCCCGTCATGGCACTCGCCGTCACGGCTAACGTCCTCGTCATCGCGGTCGTTTTCAAGTACCACTACATGCGCAGGTATGTATACAACGGATTTTACGGTCCTCGACGAAGACGCGAGTAACCATCCTCCCCTATCTGACTTATTACGCTCTTGGGTCAGATTTTACTACCCAGAAAGCGTTCTACGAATAAAAAGGACGCGTACAATTTGTTAGAAAATTATCGAAACGGATGGGGAAAAGGTTCAAGTAAAAGCATCTGGATAAACGTGCTATTCAAATTCTTTATATTGCAATTTAAATTAACGAATCTCTGGAAGAAACTAGTAAATATCCAACGTAACAAAAGGTGGATTAACGTCATTTTATAGACGAGGAAAGATTCGATTCGGGAGGTCCAGGTGGTCGGAATTATTACCACCATGATCTACGAGGCATCATATGGCGAGCTAAAATTGGTTATAATGGAAGGGCTAAAATGAAACGTACAAACAAACTAATTAATCGTGTTAGTTACGTATTAGTTAATCAACGAGCAAATAGAAACGTATTAGACGAATTCCCGGGGTAAATTTATTTTTCAACGTCACAGTACAACTATTGTATCGATCGTTAGTTGTAAATATTTTATTTACTTTGGAACGAACCGTAGGGTTGATTTGCAGCGAGGCGAAAGATTCAAGCACGCGAGGGGTTGATAGAATTCGTTCAACTGGTGGTTGTTGAACGTCGAGAATTTTGTACACTCGTCGCGTTAGATTTTCTATGTACGGTCGTGTGTCATCGGGCTGGCTAAACGTACTTCGAAAACAATTTAATCTGAGGATCGTTGACGAGGCGTCTCGAAGCGGATCAAGAGAGATTTGACTAAATTAAGCAGGGACTAGTCGGTTCAAACGGTATCGAGTGCATAGGCTGTTGATTAGGGAGGCTGCCGCCCCTGTCACGCCTGTCGGCTTACTATCAGGATATTGCTTTTGGGACAACAGGATCGATCCCGATAGAGTTAATTATAACTTTGGGCGAGGCGCTTTATAAGACTGTGTCGAATTAGCCTCGCGGGATCAAGGTTAATGCAGACTCTGTGCCCTCGCGGATGCGTTTAAATGTTTAACGCCTTATCGATGAATCATTGCAACGAACCTCCAAAAGCTTTAAGAGGGTAGTCGAACCCCGGAATTTTAAATATCCACACCCTGCCACAAAAAGATACTGTATAAATACACAGTGTCCCTGAAATTTGCGCTCGAGTCTTCGTCGATACTTTATTAAAAAATATCCGCTAGGATTTCGATCGTTTTTAAATATCTTGTAAAACAGAATATTCCGAAGGACTGTAAAAAAAATTGCAAGTCACAATTTTAAATTATAGAAGCAAGCTAGGGTAATGAATTATTATTATCTGTCGTTCGCGAGCTACGGTTTGGGCGACACTGGTGTATGGACATAATTTTTCATTGTTTATCGTTCACGGTCTTGATAATTTGTGGCGTCGGCGTCGAGCGATCCGTATCATTTTCCGTCCCCGACGTCGCGCGTTTCCTCGACCCAGTTTCGACGGAAAGAACTCAGGAAGACCGTCTCCGGGAGACGCTTAATTAGGATGCATGGATTATTGACGAACTACAGACGTACAATTGCCGATCCAAGCGAGACACGCGTAACAAGCGAAAGCAAATACAGGGTGCTCCGCGACTTGCTCTACGTCGAGACGACCTTTCGACGCGAAAAAAGAAGTCGAAAACGTGAAACCGAATCTCTTCTTTACTAACAGAATAAACGATTGTTATCTTCATCAGTAATTTCAGCAACGCGAACACTCTGTTGATAATTTCACGATTATTCAAGCGCTGATATCGTCAGACTAAAGAAAATATCAAATAGAAATTAAAGAAACTCTTGGTTACGTAAGAAGTAAATTAAAGTTTGACCAATACCTCTTACCTCTACTCAATCGAGGCAGCCTTCGTCTAAAATTCATTTATACTTCGTTTGTTATAGAAAATACATCTCTGTACACGCTAACAATATTAAGCAGCCTAACTTTTTACCAAAGGAACAAGAACACGAACAATTTAGAACACTTAACATTTGTACAATAACGAACTAAACCAAATTAAATGAAAACCTGATCCTCCATCTTGGTGTTTTTACCATGTTAATGCAACTATGTTATCCTACTTTTTCTCCTCTTTACGTCTTTTACTATATATCTTTACGGATCTTGTCAACACAGTCCGACCTTATAGCTTTCCAATCCCCTAACGATTTCCATCTCTGATTATCGTAGTATGGTTTTATGGTCCTTATCTTTCTCTTCGACTATTCTTGAATATCTTCGTTACTCCTACTGTTCTCGTAAATTCTATCGCATTATTCCACGCTCTGGCTGGCTGAATGCGCGCTGAAAATGAATTCTTCGTCTCTGCTCCCTTGTTTACAAAGTCCTTGCCACAAAGTCTACCACTCGCCACCCTCGCATACCGATGATGCTTCTATGGTTCTGTCTAAATCTTTCTGTACCCTCTAACCGCACTACCCAATTACAAACTTCCTATTCCTGCGTGTCTCTCTATTATTACAAGACTAACGATCAATATACCCTTTACAGATTCCAGCGCTGTGTATTATTTTTGTTCACCGAGTGAATATGTTAACAGAAATAAAATAACAGAGGGATCTTTCGCAGAAGCCTACGCCCAGTATCGAAATAGTACTTTATAACTTAAAAAATTGATAATACCGGTACCCGTGTCTCTGTTTTACGCAAGATCATCGATATTTCGGTAGCGCCGGGCAGTTACGGGGGCGATTTGTACACACGCGAGAGAAACTCGCAATCAGCAGAGCGGAAATTGAATTCACCGATAGAAAGTGCTCAAATACAGAAGGGTTACGTGTTTGAGCGCGAGATATTGTTCGCAAACAAGCATAACCATCGTCCGACTGCAAACTCGTTAGGCAACAGACGGGAAGTAATTTCTCGCTTCAAGGCGAAAAATCGGGTTCGTCGGCTACTTTGAATCGAGAGTCGAAAACGGATTCTATTTCGCGGCTAAGGTCAGCCACGCGTTTACCACGCGCGAAAAGAGTAAACCAAGTACACAAAAAGGGCGACGAGCTCGGTCGGCGAACTTCAAAGCGACTACATTAATGCAATGCAATTTTTTATATTTTACACGCCGTTGAAATGGGCGACATATCACTTAAAAATTGAAGCTTTCATTTAAATTAAATAATTTTTATACGTGGTGTAAGATTTGAAGCGTGTCTCGCCGTACGATTAATGGACCAGCAAAGTTCTCCCGATGAAAATAATCTCGAAGCCCGCTCTTACGCGACGGCAGCCTGTGTTTGAGGAATAGGGTTTTATCCGAGCTCATTTGCATCGGAAAATCCACGCTGATCCGTTGATACGACTGTCACGAAGATGTAATGAAAAATATAAAAATTTTAAGTTTCATTAGGGGATGAAATTCGATGCGACGCGTGACAGAGAACGCTTTCGGCGGCTTTATCGTGCTTTCCTCGACGCGAAAGGGAAAAAAACTGCCAACGTTTTTATAGACCGTACCCAGTCTCACTTTGGAACGCTAAATTTTATTCGTTTTTAAGCCTGAGAACTTCTAACCAAAAACTTTACGACCGAATTTGCGTCAGGGTTGTTAGCAATACGTTTTTTTCTTGTTGGCGGGGAGAGAACGCAGTCTTAAAGCGAGGGACTACTATTTACGAGCCGTCTGACGGTAATCGCGACGGGAAGAATGCACCTTGAACGTTCTTAGACTCCGGATTGAGAAACGCATCAACTTGTGCTTATTTCTGATAGCGGGAAGCGTTGTGCAAATAAGCAATCGGTTCGAACGCCACCGTTTGCCACGGTGCACGTTTGTTTGACAAGTTGAAATTATTGCACTCCTCTGCCCCGTGGCCCAGGCTTCGAAATCTTGAAATTAACCAACGCTTTTCAGCGTGAGCGTTGCAAGGATAACAATAACTCCGGAGGAAACGGATCACGCGAGTATTTATTATCTTCTGAACGGTGACAAGGATACTTGGAAGCTGCCAGGGTATCCCAGAAAATATTCAGACAAACACTCAAGATATCCTAATAAACGAAGAAAGAAACTAAATTTAAACAGCTTCCATAACAACAGTGTTAGAATTCTCTCGAAAATCATGTTTAAGGCGCGAACGTATTCGGAATTTCTGCAAAACAGTCTCGTTTGTTTAACGTTTCGTGTATTTGGAATTTTATGAGAAGTTTGCTTTGAAAGATTCCTCGACAGTTGGCCGTTTAAGCATCGAGGTAGGACGTTTGGAAGTAGGACAGGTGGCACACACAGCCAGAACGTAAATTGTTTAATCTTTCGCTCGCTTGGAAATTAGCTCGAGATCACGACAATGACTCGACGAGGTGAAAGAACACGAGTACCCAGAGGTAGAAGAGGTCTTTTCAAAAGTGTCCGAGAATCTCGTCATTTGCGAAGGACTCTACTGTCGTAAAAGTCGCTTGTTCCTCCGATTGAATCGTAAGCTCCGATATCGATCTCGGGATTAACAATGCCCGACGCTGATTATACTTTGCGCGCGAGAATAATTTCTGTAATGTTCATCAAACGAAACGAAAGGAATCGCTCGTTTGCAGCGAGACTCTTTTTCGAAACGTGCTTCGTAATGTCACAGTTGGCAGCGAAAGATGTTTTTACGTTCGAAAGAGAAGAGTGAATATTTTTGCTTGAAACGTTACCGCCTGGTGATATTTTGTCGAGCAATCCCGACGAGACTCCAAATGGTATTATCGCTAATTTCTTCGTAATCATCATTAATGGCCGCTTCGAAAGCACCGACGGCGCGATATTACCTCCCATTTTTATGGGTACGACGTGCCATTTTACTACAAAGATTTCCAATAGGATTTCCATTAGGAAAACGAGCTGGCCAATTCAGCGTGAGAGCCACCCACGCTTACGCACTTTTACTCCCGTGAAACGGTGCATTGTTTTACTGCCTCAAGATGCATGATTAACGTCTCGATCCACATTTTGAAAAATTGTTGCAGACTTATTTAATGGTAGACCTTGTATCATTTCTCGAACGCTTAGTGTCTTAACTTTAACTGCTGAACTTGGTTTTTTCAATTTTTAAAAATTCAACAGCACCGAGTCAATCCATTATTGCTTTTGTTTAAAATCTCTGAGTTTCTCGATTATGATTAAAGGATCGCGACATTCGCCGAGTCCCTATTCATGTTTTTCTACCCAAATTCCAAACGACGCGCCTTGTGATCATCAGTAAGAGTCAGCGCCCGATTCATTACGACCTTTTTTGATATACGAGCTTCCATTTAAGATCCCCCTGATCGACCCCAATAAGACCTCCAATTTCAATTCATCCGTGATGTCGGTTCCAGACTTGGCGATATTCGAAGTAGCGCTCACAACGCGACGCTCTATGTAACCTGTGAACTGTGATCTTTTGCGAAATTCGTTAACTGCGTTATCTTACGCAATTACATTTCTTTAGAAGCATGAAATATCGAAACGTCGAGCACGGTGAATTGTTCGAAAAGTTCCCACCTTTCAGATTTAATTTTAATTGTTTCGTACCTTGCGTTTATAATTTGGGTCACAATATGACTACCTTATCTCGTTGCCAAGTTTGTTCCGAATTCTCGAAAATAGGAGACTTGACGAACGATAACGCGTGTCTAACACAAAGTTTGTTGGGTCAGCCTTACAGACGAGTCCATCGACAATCTCGTACGAACCGCCATCTTGTCTTTAGCAAACTTATATACTATATGGATCGATTATTTTCACAATGCATACACAATCATCCTGTCGATCACAGTGACTAAAATTTCCTTATTAAAATATTGAAATTCCAAAAATCTTTTTGTTCCCAGCGTTACTAATTACTTCGTGGTGAATCTGTCGGTGGCGGATCTTCTTGTGACCACAATTTGTATGCCCGTGGCCGTCAGTCAAGCAGTCTCGATCGTCTGGAACCACGGAGAAATCATGTGTAAACTGTCCTCGTATCTCCAGGGTAAATCATCATAAATCCTTTCTTATTTTTCTGTTTCATTTCGATTTGTGACTTTGCACGACAAAAAAGTTTAATTTAAAAAATTTACAAGTGCATTAGTGAAACAAAATTAGCTACGCGTTAACGCGTTAATTGTTCCCGAGAAGATGACAAACTACTGCTTTAAAAGACCTAGATTTTCTAATTTGAAGTACAGGGAACCGTTTTCATATTTTATATTCAAACATAAAATCCTCCGTGCATCTCCTGTCCAGTTTTTCAGCGTTAAACTCAATCTCGTTGTCACTGATCCAGCACATCACGTATCGTTAACACAGTGGATTGATCAGATGGTCTGGATGTCCGTTATATTCCATGGGACGCAGGTTCACACTATTTCCCTGCGAAAACTCTCGGGAACCACTGAATGGAAAAGAAATATAACCGTCACGAATTGCCACGATATAACACGCGCCTTCCAACCAAAGAGGACGAGAGTCACTCTGGCTCATACATAAAAGATCCGCCAGACCGTGCGGCCGCGTGTATCGGTGCATGCATGTGCAAGCGTCGCATTTCCACAGAAGAGAGAGATGCTTTCTCGAGCGATACGACACCTCTGGTTCCTCGCCGTCGATGCAGTTTTTAGCTTTTTCTTTATTTAATTCGACCTTCCATCTCGCGTTTAATTCTGGCGCCGTCTGACTGAATAAATTCTAAATGCCTCGTCCCCAGTAATGGAATCGACGTCGCCGATTTAAAAGGACGATGATTAGCGATGGGATCTCCAGTGCACCGAATAGGCTCGAATTTATACGTCTGGCGAAAAAATTATATTGTATTATATTATATCATTATATTACAATGATACGAAGAAACGCGAAGCAATCTGAGGTCTCATCGCTAGTTCGAAGCTTCGAATCTTCGTAGTCTTGAGAACTTGGAACCGTTTCGAAGCTGAGATTCGCTAACGATGATGACACGAAACTTTAACAACCCAAAGCGTTCCGTAGGTGTTGCTGTGGCCGCTTCGGTGTTCACCATAACCGCAATGAGTATCGACAGATACCTGGCGATAAGGAGTCCAATGGCGTTTCGACGCGTCTTCAATCGCAAGAGCACCATCATCGTTATCATCGCTCTCTGGCTGGTCGCTTTAATCATATTCTCTCCGCTCCTAAGAGTGGTTCGTATAAAATTCGTTAATTCAATATCGCGCGCGAACATTTCCTGGCCGTTCCTTTCGACAAATGCTTTTATTCTGGCCACGAGACGCTCATAAATATTCGTACGTCATCTGAATTGAATAGCGCGATTACAATTCACGAAAGGATGATCCGATTGAAAACACGAATTAGAGCCCCACGAGCGGCGATTTTAATTAATATCCAGGGTGCTTGCTTTAACTTGCAAAACGAGAAAATGCTATAGTTTACGAGTAACTCGAATTTACTTTCGATAAAGATACGTGCAATGTCGGGAATAAAAGATACACGTTCGCGAAAGACGGATCGACGAACGATCGTTCAGCAATCTTTCTCCTAGGTGACCCTTCTAAACCCCGGCGTGGAGTATGACAACATAACTTCCCTCAGATCCTGGACGACGACGGGAAACTTTTCACAAAATACCTCGCGTGTGTTACGGTTGCCACCTGCTTTCTACATTTGTTCGGAAGATTTCAAGCTTCTGGGCATTCATGCGCATCTTTTCGGCGCTGTCTGTTTCGTGCTGGTTTATGCCATTCCCGGTAAGCCGGCATGATTAATAGTAAGCTTACCATCGACGTAAAATCTCTCCGTCGTTCCCTTTTCTCGAAGGAAAAACCAAAGGGCTGAACCTGATGTATGTAGGGTTGCTCAGGACGGATGACGCTAACGGGAAGACATAATTCAGGGTGTAGAAACGAGACGGAAGTATATTAGTTTGGATCACATCGATATTAGATGTGGTATCCAAGGTAGAAGAGAGCTGCACAGGAGAATTCCAAAAGATAAAGTCATCGAGAACTCGATATTTCATCTTTAATATTAAAATATTGCTTAAGTGCTTGTAATTTAAGAAAATTCTTAATTTTCTTGTGACCACGTATTCCTTCGACGCTCAAGAAATTAATTTATTTTCGATTCTTTAATATCGCATGAACGCGTAGTAAAAAGCTTTTGCAGCATACTTTCGGTGAATAATGGCGGATTTAGGCATCTTCGGGGCCTGAAAAATGGCGTCTTCGATACTTCGGATTCCGTGGCGATAAAAAATTCCGGCCATTTTTTACCATCTATCCTTTATTCTACATCGTCGATTTATCTTTGCGCCACTCGACCTGGGCAACCTTCGTCACATAATTCACTTCCGTGATCCTTCCACGAAAGGGATCGATCGTCTCTCCTCCTGTCTGTTTTCCTTTCCCTTTGTGGTTTCCGTACGTTTCTTATATGTTTGCCCTAGGTTTCGTCGTGATACTGTCCTACTCCATGATGGGTCGTACGCTGTGCTCCAGGAAACCGCCGTTTGATTGCGATAGCGTCGAAGGAAGCGCTAGTTCGCAACAGGTTAGTTGAAACTTCGGTCCACATACTCGATAACGCGAAACTTTGCCAACTAGGGCTCCTATATTCATGACTGAAAATCTTATTCATCGGGGGCACGTGTCGCTGAATATCGACAGGTAATAGAATTAACCCTAATCCCAATAGATTGCGACTTTAGCTAGCGCAACCGGTTCGTTTCGCGTGGACTTTATAAGTAAACTTACGGGGCATTAACATTCTATGTACTTTTACTGTCACGATAAAATTTCATGGACATTTATTTGTTACAAAATGTACATACTTCGGAAAAGTATCTGTTTCGTACATACTGTGCAATTAAACTTTTCGCCTCCGTTAAGTACGTGTTAGTGACAGTCGAGTGGGGGCGTCTCATAATTTTGTCCACCGGCGTAAGCATCGATTCTCTAACTTTGGTTCGTTAAAGCCCCATTCAGCAATAGTCCCGTCAACGTCTACAAATAGCCGCGAGTTCGACGAAGAGAACGCGCCCGGCGAGTTCATAATTTTCCATCCAAGCGAGCCTCCTACGGTCCCGGTTTTCCTCCGCCGTTTTTCCCCTCGTTCTTCGACGAGTCCGCGTGTTTGATTTTCCCGCAGCTGGTTTCGCTCAGCGCACATCCGCGCCCCGCGGAGCGGAATTTCCATTCCACACGCCCGGTGAGAACTCCAAGTCCGACGAATATTATCCGCGATATCATTCCTCCGATTACGAACAGACAGAAACTCGGGACTCGATCTAAATCCGTGCTCGTTTACAGTTGTGCAACTGCATTCTGTTCGCAGAGCTTCCGGCTGGTACGTGAGAGAAGGCGAATTGCTTGGATACTGCTCCTTCTGGCGGTGCTTTTCGCTCTCTGCTGGTTACCGTACAACGTTCTGATGCTCCTGATTGACCTGGACGAAGTCGGTGGTGAGTGCTCGTTCATTCAGTATGCTGGCTCGCGCCTTTTAATCGAATTCCCTTCTACTTACGAACGATCGTCGAAACATCGGACATGCGTCTGCCGCGCCAGAAATCCGATAATTTAATACACGATGGATCTTCAGAATATTCGGACGTCTAAGCACCTCTTCGACGATGCGTGCAGGGTATTTTAGAGACAAGGTACTTGATATGGCACGGTAAAAGTTAAACTGTCGATCGACACATAATTCATATTTAAATTTGTCTCGAAGTAAATATGAAATGGCTGTTAGTGGTCGAGAGCAGTAAGTGAAACGTAGTCTAAGGAATTGCTTTTACAGAGTCGTTTGATCGTAATATCGTCACTTGTGGAGGAATAGAAATTGCGGAAACTTCTTTTAGTATGTAGCGTCAAAGTAAATGTGAAAATAAACATAGAAGAGAGCATAAATAATAATAGTTGTTGTATTCATTAGATAGGGGATGAAATGCCCTTTAAAATGAGCGTTTGTGAGAGTCGATAGCTTTATTAGTTCCGGAGATATAGCGATTTTAATTTCGCGTCGATGCGGTGGCTAGTTTCGGAGATACAGTTTGTTTACGTTACGTTGTGCGCTCGCGAGTTCATTGATAACGCGCGCGTGACAATAGTAAACAGTGCGTAGTAAATTCTTGGAAGTACTACTACTTCCTAGTCACGTGACTGTCTCGACTCACGCGCGACAAGGAGGTACGACGCGACGCGTCAGACGGAGACAGCGATAGTCAAATTAAGAAAAATACCACTTTACATAAATTGCGATATCTCCGAAACGGAAAGTCCAATCGCCAAAAACCAAAAACCATTTTAAAGAGGAAGGTTTACCGCTGCTAACGATGCCTCAATCATGGAGAAAACGCTAATATTTTCGGAACTACACGCGTTTAAAGTTTATGTATTTTTAATACGCGTTAATAGGCTTTCGTAAGGCGGAGAGCGAGACATAGTGGAAGTTTTAAAATTACGCTTTTCTTTACACGATGATATCTCCAAAACGACAAATCGGATCGTCAAAAACCAAAAACCACTTTAAAGGGGAGGCCTTTCCGCTTCTAACAGTGGCTCAATTATTAATAAAACACTACTACCTTCGGAACTGCACGCACCTAAAGTTTTATTACTTTTAAGACACGTTCTTAGACTGTTCTAAGATAGTGGAAACTGAAGATTCTCTCCTTTCATCTTTGCTATACATACATATATTTCCTATTTACATGGGTAGCTAACGAGAATTTGATACCAAATTCTGTCCGGTTTTTTACAAAAAAATATAAATCGTTCAACCAGTCGTGGTAAGTTTGGTGTTAATAACGGAGAATATCAGAAAATTATACGGAAAATGAAATGAAACCCTTGATGAAGTGCCCCGACATTAGCTGCTCTATTTCGTGGAGAAAATATAATTAATTTAAGGTCGCAGGCGATTCGGTGTGCTTTTTAACAAAGGCAGAGTCGTTAGGAAATATTTCTTCGCGACTGTTTTGAATCGTAATAGTCTTATAAATCAAAAAGAACGAAAAAGTAAGGCAATCACGATTCCGTGGATCCACCCTGTAGATCCCAGGCGAGTTCTCGGAGGGTAGAAAAGTAGCCAGACAACGTAAACTCCGACAGGCACTTGGGTTCTCATTGAATTACCAACGAAAAAGCATGATCGGCGGCCTCGACTCCCAGAGGGTCGCCTGGCTCGAAACTCCCTGCAAAGTAAATCCTGAAAACTGTTCGCAGATGACGGCAGAGTGACATTGGACACCCTATCGTACTGCCTTTTTCTGGGACACGCGAACAGTGCGTTGAATCCTGTGGTGTACTGCTTCATGACTCGCAATTTTCGGCGAAGCGTGGCCGAGATTCTTCGCCGCGGTCCCCACGGGTTGGCGCGTCGAAAACCTCGTCGCAGAGTAAGTGTCGGCAATATGTGTCTCTGTGTGTAGCGTGCGAGTGTTTCGCAATTTGAAGAAGCCCCTTTTTGACTGCGTCGCCGCGGGAAACCGGAAACAAGGTACGTCGAAACGAGCCCTCCACTTTGCTCCAAGAGAATCTTGATTATATTCAGACCGTGATCCTCCGCAGCTTTTCTACCCCTCGTTTCGCCCCTTTTCTACACGGTGTCCTCTACCTTTCCGGCCAAATTCTTCAACAATAGAATTTAAAACTTTACTCCTCGACTTTCACCAGACTTTAACAACTTCGACCGCTTCCATAATCCCCTTCGACCTACAAATCAAAATCTATATTTATATTGCATATCAGAAAATATCATGAAAATAGCATTGACCAATTTAATCGTTAAATAAATTCATATTAAATCTTTCGTGTAATGTAGCAATACCATTTTACAAGTGGAGTGAAACAAACTATGACTGGTATTAGAAAATTGTTGTTTCGCGCACTAATTGAAGGCCAGATAACCATTGCGTACGTAACATTGACAAACAAACAAAAATTGCACACGATAGAATACAGAGAACAATTTTTCCGTGGTTTTACGTTCTTTCGGTACTTGGCGAATATTTACATTCTCCGGAAACTCCGGCAATTTTCTATAAAATCGAACGTGGTTGCGAAGTTAAAATAAACAAATAAGTACGAGACCCTGTTTCATTACTTTAAATCAACAGAGGCCTAAATTACGATGTATTTTGCATATTCTTTCGTCATAGTGGAAGTAAACAAAGAGTGACTTTCTATCACACACGCTGTTTAACATTTGGCCCGTATGAAGTTGCAGCAAGTTGCATAACGGTATTCAGATTTTGACCTTTCGTGCAGTTCTTGTTTCTGTTTCTATTCATACACACGACATAACTCATGAAGTTTGTTCGAAAATGTTTGTGCTGTCGAACGTATTCGCGAACGCGTCCAAAATGCATTGTAGCATCGTTCGGTTATAAATACGCACTCGTATTTCTCTTATAAATTTTCGGACTTGTTTCTAACTTTATTTGATAAAGTGCCTCGTAAAAAAATTTAAACCTCTGGCGATTCTTCAAAATCTCGCATTGAATACGGTGAATAATATTATATCGTTGCTTCTATAGGAAAATGTAAATGTGGTTTTCCCTTCTCGCACCCTTCGTTACATTACGTTTGTCTAAGGTCCTTAATTGCGCGTACCAATTGTATGTGTGATTATTCGCATTGGCGCGAGGGTTGAACTCTCAAACTAAAAATAAAAGTAATTCGTTCCGATGCACGAGGGATTTGCATGCTACGCGAGATTCCCAAACTTTCTTTTCCGTATCCTTTGCAAGTTAATTTCGCAAAAGTTATCTCATTATCCGCGGGCTAACTTGGTAAAAGTTGTCTTGTAAATTGGCCCACCGATAATAAATATTCAATGTTCGTTCATTAGGTTGTGCGAAGGCCACAGTAAAAATTCAAAAATCGACTGTTTGCATGAACAACCATGAATTTTCAATCGCTCGTTCCGTCGTGGTTGCATACGCGAGTCACGATTTTCAGTGCGCTCGCCAGCCTGCGGTAAGTAAATATTTATTACGAGGTGCACGGAGCTCCTTGAAATTTAACAGACGTAACACCCTTTGCTATCGACAACGGGAACGATTGTAAAATCGAACGGTATCCCAAACTTTCGTCCCTCCTCGAAGCTTCTATCGGCGATAAAAACCGGAGAAGGGTGGATTTCTAAATTTACATACGTCGATTCGACGACACGCGTAAGGATTGTGGCACCGGGCGACTGTTAATAAAAATCTACGATTCCCCGAACAAATTCTGCCAGCAGAAAATTAAAACTCGGTCGCGCGCGTCTTTTTTCCTTTTTTTTTAATTTTCAGCGTTCAATATCCCAACGCATCGATGTAAACGCGCAGGAACTCGATACAACGAGACGGTCTTTCGCGTTTGCATCGAAGAGAACCGCCGACGACGACTATCATTGACATTCGTCGAAAAACAGGGAAACCCTTCTGCACCCCGGTCGTTCTTGGAATTTATATGACGCGCCATGAGCCGCAATTTACGACCGCGCGTAGAACCGAAGAGTATCGCGATCTCATCAAACCCCCAATATGAATTCCGCGCGATAGTCCGTGAAATTATGGTCGGTGCGTGACGCGTTTCGCGCGGGTACAGTCCGTACCACAAAATCTCGACGATATCTTCGAAACTCGAAGGGACGACAGATCATTTACGATGTAAATAATTATTTATCGAAAATGTCGATAGACTCTCGGTGAACGGATTGTATACCCGGCACACGTGTTCGCGGGAACCGAATTAGACGAGCTTCCGTGCACGCGGGATAATAAAATCGTCGCTCTCACCGTTCGGAAAATAAATATTTACGCGAAATCATCCTTCCACGGCTACAGCCAGCTCCTATATGCTCGATTCGCATAAAGTTATTGTTTTCTGTCCGGTTGCTGCGGGTGTCCTTGTGTACAAGGCATATGCATTTTCACGTGTGCGGCATTAAAACTGGACTTAGGTGCCAGTGGTTACGGCACTTTGACAATTTTAGGTAATGGAGAATATTGTATGGAAATTATTTACTTCAAGAGACCTAGAAATTTAACGAATATCTCAGAAACTAAGCCCATACGGCGGTTGTATCTATAGGAAAAAATTATTCAGAATCCTATTTTCTATAACATACTTTACAATCACCAACATCGGAGTTCAAGCCCCCTGAAGTGAATAATTACCTATTGTGTCCAAGAATTGACAGGTTGGATCTTCGAGGATAATATATGGCAAGAGGACAAGTCAATAATAATAACTGAACCAATAATGATGAACCTAGAGGAGACCAAGCTAGAGACGGGCCTTTACGCGTTAAAATGATTAAGACGTTCCATAAATAAAATCGTTGGGGATCGATAAGAACGTCTGTGGACTGAAAGCAATAACTTTAATAGGTGTTTGACATCCTACAATTCCGGTGGTTCTGGCATACTGTTTCAGAGTGTTCAAGGAACCGCCGTGATCGATGACGTGTGCGCAGGGTGCAGTACCGGCGGTGGCTCGATGAGACGAGGGCTGCTACGAAAGCGGAAAATGTTGCCCGGATGCGGATGTGGGCTGCCGATCGGCGGTCACCACACGGTTTTGGCACTGAGGCGTACGACGACGTCCAGCAGCGGGTACGACAGCTTCTACAGCAAGCACAGTCCTCATCGGCGTTGCTACATGCTACGAAGCCTTAGGGAGAGGCCGCAAACGGCAGCTGGCCGGCCGGCGAACGCTGGCAAACAACAGGAAACCTGCTACGAGAAGAACGACAACGAGGCCAGCCAACCGCGCGCGAACACGCTCGTCACCACCGACGAACAGTGTGGCTCCTGAGCGCTTCGATTCGCTAATTACAATAATTTTCCATTATTTTTGTCGGTCAGAGCTGTTAACACTTTGTCGATCGCTTGCCAAGTTCGATGATCGCGCGAAGACGCCGGAGACTTACACGAGAGTTTCGATACAATGAAAGTTTTCAAACTGTTTTTAAATTCGACGATCTACGAATAGTCAAATATCAGCCACTGTTTTCTGAAGCGGTTTCATTCGTTTTGTTTTATTTATTCGTTTAAGGTTATTTTACTGTAGATTTCATAATACCAGGTAATTTTATAAGTCTCTGTATAGTTTTGTACAAGTAAAAAAGTACAGAAACCTTGTACTGGGACTAATATGATTCAGATTCGGGTAGAAATGTTTTTGCCATCCGAATAAGAACTTGTGAAATTACCTGAAACACGTACGGGATAAGACCAAACTCATAGTACAACCAGGTATCGAACGATTCCTTGAACAAAAATAAATCGAAAACGTAGAATAAAATTTCTCGATACTTCGTTTTCGTTTACGGGAAAATCGAGTATGCGTGCTATATGGTTTACGTATCCGCTCATTATCTAAATTAAGACATTGACGTTGATAAGATATCATCTGTTTTTCGTCAATTTTACTATCTTCTGATCAGTCGATACCAATTAAAACGGATGGTAGCATACCATCATCGATATGTACAAACTACAGATCACGACTTTCGCGCGTAATATTTGCTTAAGGGAATATTAAGTTGATATGCAAGTTAATAAAGCAACAACTTTGCTTAGTTCCATTGTTATCGCACGAATGGATGGTTGCAGCGAGTGAAATGGATGATTCTTAAACGATTAATAATTTGCATGTATATAAACGTATAAAAGCTACTAACAGACGAGAAATGCAATGACTTTTCTTTATCAAAATGGAAATGCTGTATATTATCACGAATGAACTACTCCAATACTAATTGAATTACGTTAATTTCCCCCTGATTTTTCCTGTAGGAGTTATAAATTTTGTCTTAATCTGAGAACGTAATAAGAAACAAGCGAACGCAAAAACAAGTAGAAACAGTGAGCTATAGGCAGACACGCCAGGTGTTGGACGATCGAACGCGAAAACCGATGAATTTTCAAACTCAATCTTCTCCACGACGAAATGTCGTATAAAAAATATGTGTTCTACATTTTCAATTTCATTTTGCACTAGAAATTTACACCTTCGTCTACGAGTCCTATCCTTGCCAGAAGAAACGAAAAGAAAAAAAGTGTTCCTGGAATATATTACAGAAATATTATTTCTTATAAATTGTATTCAAATTGGAACTCATCTTCGTGAACCTTTCTTTATCTGTTTTCATAGAAACCTGTAACGTGGGAATTCCTATAAAAATTCCATTTCAACTGTTTGAACGGAACCTATTGAAAAGTTCCATGACTGTTTCGAGCCTTGTTAGAAACTACTCAAACTTTCGCACCCGCTGAGAATTTGCAAGAAACGTTCAGTCAGTTTTTATTTTATTGTTACAATTTGCAAACTACGCAAGGTGTATTTAGGTATGTCCCGTATTGAATATTTTCAATGGTTCAGAAGTGGTTGAATTTCCGGATTGGGGATGATCCTTGTCTCGAAACGAACGGTGAACGAAGGGACACGTGCCAGGGTCTGCTATCGTTGAAATGGGAGAAAGCATTTACTGCGTTTCCTCGGAGAATCGTCGATATAAGGACGGATAAGAGACCACGTGAGACGAACATGCAACCGGAACGGGGTTAAACGTACATAGACCTTCTGTAAATATTTGATTGCAGCAAACAAATGCTTTCGTTCCTCGAGATGACGTCGACGGCGGTATCGAGCTTGATTAAATTTGAATTGGATTGATCTTGACAAAAATGGCCGTAAAAAAAACTTGAACGGCTCGAAGAGAGAACAGAAATAGAAGCAGAGACTCGATATACTTTGAGACATCAATATCTGTTTCCATGTTATTACAGCGTAACCACTGTTAATATCGGTATGATACGATCTATACTAATCTCTGAATGGAAGATACTAATTAGAATTCTGCAGAAGCGAAATACTCTAAAAATATCTTCGAAACGCGTCACGCGAACGTCGAACATTCTGAATTTTCACAGTTTTAAACAGGAGTACTGAATAATTGAAAACCAGAGTATTTCTATCTTCGAAACGGACGTATCGATTAAACCGATGTCATACGCAGCAGGAAAAATCACTCGTTATCGTATTTTTTAAATTGACTGTCAGTTTAACGTTTCTACATATCTTACCGCGAATAGACTCGTCGTTTGATATTTCTATATAATCTATTACAATGTCTTTCTAAATTATTTACGACACTTTCTTTCTTGAAGACATTTTTTCACGATCGGTTTCCAGAGAAAGTAATCGACAACATTTGGACCCAACAAGGGTCGAAACAATTACAGAACTTTTTCAATAGGTACCGCTGAAGCAGTTGAAATGGAATTTTTGCAATAAAAGTTCTCGCATTACAAATTCCGATGAGATCGGATAAACAAAGGTTCTTGAAAATAAAAGGTCCGGGTTTTAATTAAATTTATAAGGAATAAAAATCCATGCCATATCGAACATACGTCAAGCTATATCCCGGGAACAAATGAAACGGTAAAATGAAGTCACGCGCGCGTGACAATGGCCGTCAATGTATCAGGAAGGGCAGAATTGGACTAACTTTCTCCTCCAATTTCATTCTAACTTTCATTTTCGTAATTGTGATCAAGATCTGGCCTAAAATTGGATACTTGGTCGAAGGATACATACTGGTCGTTGATCAACGATAGTTAACATACATTTATACGCGAGAGAACAGCTCGGGTAACGTTTCTATGAGCAATCCTTTCAATCCATAACGTGTGTGGCTCGACGATTCCGATTGCGTCACAGGATGGAAAATGGTAAATGCAACCGTGTGATTTTCCGTCGAGCAGAGGAAAGGCAATCTCGACGCTTTTGATCAGAACACGGAAAGCCACGCAACAAACACGTCCGGCACCTTTAGTAAAAATTTATTCGACGACAGGTAATACATAGGAATTACACATTATCACATAGCCGCATAAAAGTATTATAAGAAAGTATATTACATAGAAATTTACACTCTGCATCTCGTTTTTCAGGGGGGTGGGAGGGCGAGGGTTTCCGCATTGATGAAAATCAAGTCATTGCAACCCTTCTGGCCCCTTGATCGATTGACTTCGAGTTAAGTTACTTATGCATTTATTCGTTGTTTAGTTTCCTGTGTGTTCGATGCTTATCGGACCTCTGTAGTCAGCGATTGTTCCTCGTTCGACGAAAGGAGAATGGTCAAAACGACCGATTTTGAAAAACTCTACGATTCTCTGCTTCCGGAAAACGATGGGTAAGTGCAAAATCTCCAGTTTTCTAGAAAGCTTTACTGGATTCCCGTCGCTTCTCGGGTAAATAATCGTTTATTTCGTACTCTTTAGGAGATGCGATCCAAAATCGGCCCATTTTTGCTACCCTTCTTCCGCGTCGACGCAACAGAGGAAAACGGCGATACAGGAAGTCGGTGAAATTGAATCTCTACTGATTATTTTCATTTTCTGTTTCATCGATTCCTATCCTAAGGGTTGTAAAAAGGCCTCGCGAGATACCTCTTACATACCTATAAGCTTAAAGTAGCAATTGCCTCGGGACCGTTTATTGTTTCCTATTGCTCGCGTTCGTGACGTCTCCGTTCGGAAAAAGGCTCCGGCAGTTACCTCCCCTGGGAATTTCAAGTATCGATTGCGCGACACGTTGATTAAAAAAATTTATTTAGGAACACTGACTTGCCTAAGCTCGAAGCTTTCGACGAAGAGGACGACGACTGCGTTTTTACTTCGCTTTCGATATTCGTGGGTGAAAGTACTTCGATCGACCCTCGTTCGCGTAATACTGACGTTGAACCAGTCTTATTCACAAAGATTTTGAACGGTCTACGAGAGAAAGGAATCGTATAAAAATATGCCCCCTTGCGATGTCCGTGAAGTCAGTCGCCGTTCTTTTCGTCGAAAGCTCGAACAGGCGATATTTTACCACCGTATAGTCCCGTTTCGTATGTTCTTGTACACGGACGCTGTTATCACACCGTGCGTTTGGGTATAGCTGTTCATAGAAGACGCGTCCCGCAGCGACGACGCCGATTTCTTGTCACAGGTTGTCGCGTTGCCGTTCGCGATTTGCTTCGACTGCGTTTTCATAGCGTTGCAACGATTCAGAGTGCTGCTGCTTACACGATTGTTACCGACCAGAGGATAATTTGTAGCTTGCTGCCTCTCGAAGTTGCCAGCGGTGTTCCGTAGGATCGTTCGATGATCCGTGCCGTATCCCGATCGATTGTGGATCGACTCGACGAACGCTGGCATCGTCTGGTTCAAATACTTTCGAACGGCCTGGCACTTCGAGGCAGAATTGTACGAAACGCTCAGCGACTCGGCGCTGTTCACGTGGCTGCTGTTGGTGTTCGTGCTGTTGTTGCTGCTGCTGGATTTCAAATAGCGACGAGTAGCGTCGTCCGACATCCTTGCGAGATATTTCGTTTGAAGACCGTTGGGAGCATCGCGAACGAACGAGCCCTTCAAACGATCCTCCTCCCGCCAATTTGCCCGCGGCACACAATCGACGGACGCTCTGATCTGCTTGCAGCCCCTCCGCGCCTTCGTCCAACCGGCTTGATCTAATTGGTTGAATTTTCCCACGGGTGCGCACTGAAATTGTCAACCTTTGTTGAAAAGCGTCGAGGTTGGCCGACAAAAAGCACAGTAGGACCTTCGATACGCGAATCTCCGTCATAGAAATGTCCTGTGTGTATTCTGAATAGAATTCATCGAGATTGTACTACTAAAACTGCAGAACAGACGTTGCAAGAAACGCTTCATTCGAATACTCGAAACGAATGTACTCTAATGCTCATAAATTTTTCGTGGTTAAATTCGAACAAACGTCGAGGACATTCCTAGACCAGGGAATCAGACAGTTGAAGGGTTTTGTCTCCGTATTAGTTCGAATAAAGGAAGGTTCTACCGTACCACGAAATAAATAAATCAAATGAAATTCCACGGCGCGGTTAATTATTTCAAAAGCATTCGGTTGGATGGCTTTTCGTGGCGAACGGAAAGCAAGAAAAGAAAAGCACGCCGTTCCGTGTGCAAGAAGCGTGAATTGTGGGGCGTATAAATGATTACAGTACCTAAATGAATCCCACGCGACACGTAGCCTGCAACGATAGAATCGTCCGTTTACTCTTGTGCACAGAACACGATGAAGTTTTAAACACTGAGACGATAGAGAAAATTAAAAAGTGTTGCTCAAGCTCGTTTGCTTACCACAGCTACTTGGTCCGACTGTATGGATCGTTGAGACTTAGACAACTGTCCGTGTTGCTGGTTGATCTGCAGACAGCTTTTCGTGGAGCTCGGCGCGAAATTGTTTGCGTTGCCGTTCATTGAATTGTACGTGTATTGCGTCGCCGCGTTCTTGACTACCAGACATTAACAAACTTAATAAACTGATTGTTTTTTTAATTTTTTTTTATACCAATGTATATGAATAATGATAGAGAACGATGGGAAAGCTATTTGGAAAATATTATACAGTCTCGTTAAAGCTTTATCGACCGGTTTTCATTTCGTAGATAAAGTATTAAGATAATTACCGGTCGATCGGAGATTCCTGGCGATGGTTTGTGTTTGAGGTTCCGTGGACGTACTTATCGTTCTCGTTTTCGTAATCCTTTCGCCGCTATCGATTTGCGACTGCCGCATCGCTTTTCTGCTCGGTAGCTGCGCACGTGCTAAAGCAGAGAATGGATCGTTTAATGGTTTTATCGTGAGGCAGAGACCAACAAAATTCGTTACTATTCGTTATTCGTATATATTGTTGATCGTACCCTCTAAACAAGAAGGTTCGTACGAGTCGCTTCTACCTCTCTCTTTGCGCAAATCTTGGCACGAGTGTCCAAGATTTTTACCAACAGTCGCGTCACCTTGCCCAATGACGGGATTATAATTACTGGTTTCCTTCCTGATGTGCTCCGAAAGTCGCCTGATTCTGGACTTGGACCTGTCGATAAGCTCTAGTATGATTTTTGGAAATTAATACGCTATCCAAATAATTGGTACGTTCGATTACGATCGTTCGCGTGGATCCTATCGAAACGGAACCCATAACGACTCCAGATCGGAATAATAATCGTTAACCGTGTTGATGAATTTACCCACATATTTTTATGCTTTCGACACTTTTCGTCCATCATCGAATAGAGTTTATTTCTGTACTCTTCAACGGAGAGCTGCACATCGTCGCTCAGAAGCGGTATCACGATCGATCCCCGTTCCGGTTCGTTGTTGCTTTGATGAAAGCTACAGAGAAAACACATCGTCGTAATTATTAACGGAAGTTTATTTCTCTTAGATTTATAAAATAAATCGTCGTCCAACTCCTACTCGCTATCCGCGTATTAATTTACGACCGACTATATCTCAGATACTTTATTCAGGTAAAAAAATCGATGTTTTTCCTTAGTTCAATTTCTTCGACTAAGCCCGCTTTCTGAAATAAGTTTCTCCCCAAATTAAAAAAGAATGCTGCGCTATTAATGTACAAAAAAATATACGCACGCGGCCACGTAGGGGTGCTCCAACGCCTCCACGGCTGTTAATCTGTGATTAGGGTTGAACAGTATCAAATTACTGATAAGACTCAACGCTTCTTTCGACACCCCTGGCAACAGTTCTTTCAACGAACGTCTCGGTCCGCTCGGCATCTTCTCCAATAAATTGGTTCCATATCCGGCGCAGACCGAAATCAGATCTGGAAAAGGCAATCATGAAAGAGTGTCGAACGTCGTCTTTCCTTCTATCGTCGAGTTACCTCCTTTGGTGGGCATAGGGAGAGTGGCCATTATTTTCTCAACCTGGTTTATCGTCGAGGAACCGGGAAACAATGGCTTTCCAAGTAACATCTCGCCGAGGATGCATCCCAAGGACCACATATCGATACCCTTCGTGTACCTAAGCGTCGTCGATAGATAGAGGGCCGTTAAAATATTGTCTGGAATAAAAAGTCCATCGAGAAACGACAGAGTACCTTTTCGATGCGACGAGTATTTCCGGTGCACGATACCAGCGAGTCGCGACGTAATCGGTAAGGGTGGGATCACTGGCAGTTTCACCATCGCCTTCTCCGATCTGAGTAACCGATCGAGCCAATCCAAAATCGGCGATTTTGCAGTGGCACTTAGAGTTCAATAAAACGTTCGATGGCTGAAACGAACATTAGCCAGTTAAACGCTGCAAGAAACTACAGCCTTACACGTACTCGTATCTTTGCTGTTTCTATACATCCCCCTCTCGTTTAATATGTTTACAAATTGTTTATCCAATTAAAAAGTGTTACAATGCATAAAATGAGAGATCATTGAATGGATCAAAATCGCTCGATGTTTGCAAATTTTTTGTTTGGATACGAATACATATAGGACTGACTGTATAAAACAGTGATTAAAAAATGATACCGTAGAGCTTAACACATTCGCTACCACGGGTAACATACGTGAGACATTGACAATTGCATAATTTATGTCCGCATAATTAAACGAATTAAAATCTATAAACCGTTCTCGTGTTATATTTCCCGCCTCGATCGTTCGATTATATCGTAGTACCACTTCCTACTACCAGATTCCGCCACGCGTTCACGGAAAAGATTTTCTCATTGCGGTCTACCATCTGACTACCAGTAAGTTACGATACTTTTTGGCGCCATTAAAATCACGCGTGGTTTTGTTTGTTACTGTTTTTCATTGTGTTTGTGTGTTTATCTATTTCGAGAATATGAAAAAATCGTAGGATTCGATGAAGAGTAAAGAGGGAAGTAAGAGAACTTGGTCGGTTGGGGAAGAAACTTAAAAGAAATGGAAAATTTCGAAAATTGGACGAGACGTCGAATTCCTCGGTGGTTTACAGAGGCTTACGAAAATATTCGTACACGAGAATAAAGTTTGTTTAACTTAATTTTATTAATATTTACATTATGTTTATGTTATGTATTTATGGACCTATGTTTGTATCGTATTTAAGTATATTTCATTCGCATACAAGTAGAGCCACCTGTATGCAAGCACAAATTATTTAAATGTTTAAACAACGTGGCATGAAGCTTTGTTTGGATAACAAAATATTCAGATAGATACTACTATAATATACCATGGTTTGCGGTGGACAATTTTCCACCTGAACAGTGATAGCAAACGTGTTAAAAAGATTAAAAATCACTGGTATAAAGAATATCCCAGAGTGATGTTCCCAGTGTGAGAATAATCTGTCTTTTGTCCCATAAATTGCATTTTTGTGGTAACAGTACTATCAGTTTACCGACACAAAATCCTGATCAATGGTCAAACGACAATTTTAACATATTCTGTTAGCTAAATCTGAATTTCATCCAGGGGCATTCTGCACAGCTGGTCAGCATAGTCCTCTGGACAAACCTAGGGTAGACAGGATGCATAGATCGACTTACCTTCAGATCCCTGTGTATCACGTTCCCCGAATGAATGTATTTGATCGCCTTAAACAGCTGATACATGATGCAGACCTTGTGGATGTCCTGCAGGACGTTGCCCTTCTTAATGACGTTGTGGAGATCGGTTTCTGGGGAAACGGGCCGAAACGTGTTTCAGGCCAAATGTCTGAGAATCGCCGCGGCACGTGACCTTTGTGAATTCTTCTTCAGACCGGGTAAAACTCACCCATGTACTCGAACACGAGATAAATGTCCCGGTCGTTGTTCGCCTTATGCAGACCGAGCAGTCGTATGATGTTGTCGTGACTCTCGAACGACTGCAGAAACATTATCTCTCGGAATGTACGCTGAGCGTCGGTCTGGTTTCGAAAAGCATCGAAGATTTTCTTCACTGCAACCGTTTCCTTGTTTTTCTTGTCTATCGCCTTCCACACGATGCCGTAAGCCTATGGAACGACACGACGATGTCGTTTAATTTTTTTGCCATTTATTTTACAATGTGCTTGTAGAGAGAGATCGCCCCTTTACAATGACCCCCTTTAAAGTCGATATACGATTTTTTGTTGCCGTTTTATCGCAGTTTCAATGAAAAGTGCACCACGTGGATCATGGCAGAGTTCATTCATACTTTTGTTACGGAAAATATCAAATTTTCTTTAAAATTGCCTTCAATTGCAAATTGCTTTCCTCTCGCAAATTTTACCAAACAGTTCTCTATAATATTTAAATTAAACAATTTTGTTAACCAGTCCAAAAGTTATTTTAATTAGAAAAACACTCTGCCATATTTTGTAGTAGGTACTTGATACTTCGTACAATTGCAATATCGTACTGAACAATAAATTTTTTTCATAGATTAATGTTATATAACTAAAACTTTCCACTCGACCCATTATAAGTTTTACTTCAGCCTTTATTTTATGATACATATTTCCGGCACACAACGCGATACCTCCCACCAGCCATTTGTTAACGACTGGTAATAATTTTTCCTATATTCGTACGTCGTAGTAGCAATAATTACAACCAATCGAATTAAATTTTTTCCCATCCATAAACATGAATATCTTTTAGCGTGTACTGCTGATTTCTTTTGCAATTTCTTTCGTTGTAAATGTATATCTTCTTTACCTTTATTACTTTACTTAAATCGCATAGCTTATCGATATCGTCGTAAATATTAAAAACAGTATCTCACAAATGGTGACTATGGATTTCAGAAATTTAAATCTTATGGAACATCGATAGGGCAGAATTAAATGTTTTACTAAAAAAATTTGTTATGTATTAGAACCATTCTTGGGGTGGGATTAAAAATATTCAGTTTATATTTAACATCGAATAGTCATGGGTAAAAAGATCCATCGACGGTCGTTACTTCCGATACTCGTTGTCATGATTGTGGCTGTTAACGGTTCAACTATCGATTCTGTAGTTATACTTGTCCGCGATGTAGGTACCACGACGACTGTTATCAATAGTTGCGTGTATATACACAACTGTCTTTTTTCTAGGATGTTCGCTTTACTCTATAAATCAACGACTGTCGTCATGCAGGCCATGCATAATTTTTTAAACTATACGTTATGTAACTTCACGTTACTAAACGATGACGTTCTTACGTTTAAAACTTGCTTATACAATTTTAAACAAACTCTACAAACCTGTTGTATATTGTAACATGCGTGGATTTGAGAGAAAATAATTTCTCTAAACTACAAATATCACTACAAAGCTTGACATTAAAGAGACATTGCAAACGAGAGCATTAAAACTAATATTTTTATTGTGAAACTTATCCTGTTTTGTATAAAAGAAATATTTATTCTTTATACAAAAATTTTCATTCGCTGAATAAATATCACTATAATTATTAAAATTCACGTATCCGTGTATCGTAATTGCTTAGTTAATCGAGAAAAAAAGAAATTACTAGTGTCAAAGTACATATTTTAAAATTTTAACTTGAAATTATTTTCTACGTTTAATCGTTTTTCCTCGATGAAATGTTAAAAATAACACAATTCGCGTTAAGCGTTACTTCCACAGTTATTGCCATCCAAATTGCAAAGGTGTCGAAAGATAACTTTTTGGTCGAGAAATAGATATGCATAAAACCGCGATAGAAATAGTATTAATTGTTTTAAAACGCGTTATGTACAGGAGAATAGAATAGTAAAAAATGAACGGAAGTAAAAATAATTACCCCCTTGCCAAGACGTCGAACGATGTCATAATTTTTGTTGATGTGCGCGTCGATCTCGAGAACCTTCACAGTGGAGTTTTTCGCAGACATCGTGACGAGACCTTGAACACGGTCGAGTTTTACGACCGGAAGGTTACAGCGACCCGAGAGACTTGTAGGCGTACGAAAATTTTCAGACGGAAACGGTGTTCACGGACGGTAACGCATTCACATCTTTACACATCAGGAAGGAAGCTCCACTCAAACAGTTTTTTCATTCAGCCTTTGACACATTAATGCAGCTATGTTTGTAGTATTCATACCGTTCACCATGACGACAGTGGTCAATGCTACTCACGGTTACCAACGACATCGCGTGACTGCCTAACCGCGGTAAGACCCTAACCAGGATGAACGTAAGGAACAAGGAAAGTGATCGAAGCATTACGTTATTTACGTATAAGAACGTAGTTTTCTTTTTTCCCATTAATTCTGGTACAAACTGTGGTCAATACTATTAAGAATTTCGTTAGGCATTTACGTTCTTGGAGATCATGTTCGCAAAGCAATACAGTAATATCTTTTCGTAGTGATAAAATGAAATACAAGGTGCATGGATCAACAGGGTTTCTACGATACCTAAGGTCAACTAAATGCGAAAACACGTAAACTCGTAAACAGAACATAGTGTTAAAAGTATTCTTATTTCCTCGAGGTCTACATCTTGAAATGCATTCTGGTCCCGAAGACAGTTATATGTATACACGCTACAGTATAACACGCCTAACAAGGTGCGTCGGTTACAAAATAGAGATAAGAGCGTGCTAACGATGTAGTTATCTAGTGATATCGTCTATACGGACGATACTCCAAGTAATCGGAGTAAGTCATTCGCTTAAATGCCGATTACAGGAACCCCACGAGGTTGTATTAAAAATAAATTGTTTTTTCTCTTAATAACAGCAATAAACTCTCGCGAGATATTTAGTTTCGCGTTACATGAAACCAGAGCTTCTCGGGAAACAGACCTTGTGGTATGCTGAAAAATTATCGACACGCAAAATTACCAAATCTGTATCCCACAGAAACTTTTGAGTACATACTTATTTCTTTTTTTTTTTTTTTTTTTTCTTTTTTTTTCATTTAAATTTAATATTTGAATATACAGGCTCTTGCTCTTTACAATAGCCCGATTTGATAGAGTATACGTGCACCATTCACTTCCTAGGCTGCTGTATCATGATAGGACGCGAACAATGCATGGGGCGACAATCGTGAGTCGGTGTAGGTTTGTCATGGAAGACTTGTACAGCTTCTGGAGGAAAATCTGCATTTCCCCTTGCTGGAAATCCACTGATCATTATAGTCTTGGGTGGACTGAAATACAAACAAAACGAATAAAAACGCTGTTTATCGTTTGAAACCTTCATCCGTAAAAGCAATATTCTTTGTTACATTGTTATTATGGCACGTGTTTATTATTGGCTACAATCAGTTGTTATCTAAAAGATAACTCGCGTCTTTATCACAATTTATTTTTTTTTTTTTTATCTGACGATCGAACAAATACTTCATATTGGAAATTAATCGTAACTTTTTGATCGTATGCGTAGTTATCCTTGTGGTAAATTTCGAAATATCTGCGTAGTACGTACCTGTTCGACGGTTTACTCTCGCCCTCATCCTTGATCGGCTTTATTTCCTGTTCTTCTTTCGGCGTTTTATGTTGGGTAATCCTCATGCCGCCCGCTTTTACTGAACAGAAAACACAAACCATATGTTCCCATCGAAAACAATTAAACAAAAGGTTGGCCTTGAAATATCCAGACAGGTGCACACGACGTCACACGACGAATCGTGTAAACACATTAATCCTTTTTCGTTCCATCAACGAATATTACGATTTGTTTTATTACCTGCAGGCGGGTGGCCACCCTTAAGTTTGCACTTCTCTGAATTTGACATTTGTACGTCGTTCGACAGACCAAACTATGATTCAGCTGCTTTCCTCCACGGAACATACGTTTCGCTTGTTGCGCTGCAACACCAATCGCGCTGATTCTATGGCGGCCAGCGGTGCAATAAGTGAGCGACGGCAGTGGGGAGGCCGTCATTGAGACGTGCATATTCCTTTCGCCTTATCTCTGTATTGTATTATGTTTACATCCGTGTGAAACGCTAAGTCAAGCTTTTGCCTTCCCAGGAGGAATAATTCGTGCCGTTTTGGGGGGAATACGGTATGTAAAGTGTCTCCCCCTTCTCGTTTTAACATGCATCTACTTGGTGCACGATCGAACCACTAGATGGAGAAACTGCGACAGTGAAATCGCAGATAAGATATACGGCAGACTCACTGGCCAAAAATGCTGCCCAATCAAAATACACTAACGATTAACTTTCCTAAGATTTAGGACTCAACCGTGAAAGTTACGCATTCATATTTTTTGCAGAACTGGATCCGGACATCATTATGTCGTGGATATAAAAAAATATAAGGTATACTCGAGGAAAAGAACCTGACTCGTATACTTGATCTGCTATTGTAGAATTTACTATCCTAAACTATAGACAGAGATGCCAAAAAGGCACCGAAGGTGCTCTCTCACACTATGTCAGATCACGCGTACGTGAGCTCGTGGAGTTTCGGAAACCGGACAAAGGCAAAATGACGCATGCCCTCTTTCTCGATTCTCTGAAGTTGCCCGAAGTAATTTCGGACCGCCTCGTGGGAGTCGGGAGATAAAAATACAATAATAATGCGTAAAGTTTGTCGTGAAATAGTTCATTATCTCCGACGTTAGATGGCGCTTATTTTTCTACCTCGAACCCTCTGGTGGAAAAACGTCCAAGTTTGTCGTGAAATAGTTCGTTATCTTCGACGCTAGATAGCGCCTATTTTTCTACCTCCAACCCTCTGGTGGGAAATCGTCCAAGTTTGTCGTGAAATAGGTTGTCTTCTTCGACACTAGATGGCGCCTATTTCTCGACAAACTTGGACGTTTTTCCACCAGAGGGTTCGAGGTAGAAAAATGGGCGCCATCTAGCGTCGAAGATAGCAAACTATTTCACGACAAACTTTACGCATTATTATTGTATTTTTATCTCCCGACTCCCACGAGGCGGTCCGAAATTATTTTGAGCAGCTTAGAAATAATCGAGAAAGAGGGCATGTGTCAGTTTGCCTTTATCGACTTTCCGAAACTCTACGAGTTCACGTACGCGTGATCTGGTATGGTGAGTAGGGCACCGAGTGCTGAATCTGGCATCTCTGACTATAGAGGGAGCTCAAAATAATTGATGCATTACCTGAAATCGATAATGTAGTTCATTTGCCTTCGTAGAATATCCCTACCTTTTCTGCTGCATATGTGCAGGGGTCATTGTAGTTTGTATAATTCACCGCTAGTCGTCTGACGTTTGTCAGATATTGCGAACGTAATGACAATGTGGCAGTGACTATAGTAAACTGTGACACAGTGAAGACCGGTGTAGAGGTTATATTTCTCACTTTATAATTAATTATTGGAGTGTTTCCCAACTGTGAAATGATAATGCTTAATGTGAAATCGAGTAGGAAGTATTCCAAGTAATTCTTAATTACAGCTAGTATACAAAACGGAACCAACATGACATCGTTTTTAACCGACGTGCTGATCACAGCAAGTACGTATATACACAAATTCACGTAACGTATCCAAGTAAGATTAACGCGCGTAAGAAACGTATGAAATTGCCCGCGAAAATATAAATACGAATTAATTCACCTTTTTCCATTTGTATACGGATCGGAAATGTACAATTTAAAAATCCAAATTTCGAACGTATTGTTTTTCCAACTAGATAAATTCGAAAAGGTTAATTTAAACGAAAAGATAGAGGAAATACAAAAGGAAATAACAAAGCTAAAATATGATATCAAAGATTTTATGGACGATAATTATGTTGAGTTTGCATCGAAATTCACGCGGGATCAACATTTAGTAGCAAAAGGAGAAGAATTACTCGAAGAAATGAACGTGTTGCAAACGAGAATAGACGATGAGGTATTGGATCGTTGAATTTATGAATATTTTTAAATATATATTACGCAATACATAAGCAGTTTGTAACCATAATTTATTTACTTCAGATCAAAGTACAATTGTCCGGTTCTACGAAAGAACTGAAGACACTTTCGCAAGGTTTAAAAGAATCGAACATGATGTTGCAGCTCTCTAATCAGCTTTTAACTTTACACGAATGTATGAAGTCTATAAAAGATTACCAAGAAAAGAAACGGTACGTCGACGCGGCTAGAGCGTTAGGTAGTATGCAAACGATATTGTACAATCCGCAAAGCGATCTACGCGATCTCGACATTTATATGGCAATCGAGGCAGAATACATGAATCTCTTTACTTCGTTTTTATCGAACGCGTCCCTGCTGTTGCACGAACGAATCTGTTGGACCGGTGTCGAAGATAAAGACTCGAAGACCGTTACGTTAAGCGTCAAAAACGATTTTGACGATATGCAAGATTTGATTCAAGGGTTACACTACATTGACAACCTTTCGAATCATCTGCACGAATTCACGATCACGCTTATAGATCACGTGATCGATCCGATCATTAACGACGACTGTTCCGTGTATGTCATCGATGAAAAAATCTTCACGATCGAAATACTGAATAAAAAGAAATCGCCCAGTTTCAAAAGCGTGTTTTACAATCTGGAAATGTTATTTAAATTTCTCCATCAGCACTTTAATCTGATAATACACGATGACGAAACCTTCCTGAAACAAATACAACCGCACTTGCTCGATCGGCTGTCGGCGATGCTGACGGCCGATTGTATCTCACAAATTATTCCAACGTCCAGTGCGGATTTGAAAAACTTTGAACCTATCGTCAAGACGATCAACGACTTTCAGTATTTTTTAGTCGAAATAGGTACGAGATTTAAAAACATACTTTTGAAGTAATATACAAAGAGTTCGTATAACATATTCGGCGGTTTTCACGTTCCACGGGGATCCTGTATAATCGTACAATTGTTGTAGGCTTTATTACGGACGAACAGTTATTTCTCTCAGAATATACGAAAAATATTGACAAATTGTTCATTGATAGGATTTGTCAAGATTTATTGGCAAAAGCTCGAAATATTATGAAAAAAGACTTGCACGATTGCATTACGTATGAACCAGAGGCAAGTTCAAATTATCATAATTTAGTATAGTTACATAGATTGCAATCTTCGTTTAATCTTTTAGGGAGTGCCTGAGTGTTCAGAAGATTTTTGCAATAGTGAAATAAAAATAGACGCGAAATTAAGTGAGAATTCATTTCAATTTCCTAAATGTCAAATAAGGTAGTCTATATTTATTATATTCCACCAAAATAGATGTGAATGTTTTTAACATCGTATTTATTAAGGCTTCAAATTAAGTATTGAAAATACTGTCTACGCTGTATTTCAGCAAAAATGCGAAAGAAACGGTTGAGCTCGCGCGGAGTATTTTAGACGAGGCATGCAATACAGATTCCTGTGCCATTCGATTGTTTTATACATGCAGGAATGTTTTCGAAATGTATTCTGGATTAGTACCTGAACACCATCGAAAATTTTTAGAAACGATACCGCAACAAGTCGGTAAGAAACCCATAGACGCTATGATATAGGAAAGGCATTTTTAAAATATTTTAATTGACCGTATCATTGTTTAGCTGTATTCCATAATAATTGTATGTATCTTGCACACCACCTCCTCACATTGGGGCACGAGTATAGAGATAAGCTGCCGGAATCTATACAAAAGTATAATTTAACTTTCGCCGATCAAATATTAATATTACGAAACGTCGGATCAACATATTTCTTAGAACACATGAAATATCAGCGAAATATTATTTTTGATATTCTCAAAGAGTCCGGTTGGTAATATGTTAAATTTGTCAATAAATTAATTGTAATAATCATGAACGTTTAATAACATATAAGTGAAAAATTTTCATTTGGACTAAGGTCTATCTGCATTGGGTCAAGCTTCCGAGTTACAACCTAGTACTGAGCGCGCACTGAGGCAATGTATCAGACAATTGGAATTATTGAAAACAGTTTGGCTAGACGTATTACCTGTAAATGTGTATTGTAGAGCTGTAGGTCAGTTTTTATTTTACGATAAAATTTTACATAAATATCAATGTTTTAAATAACCATAATACTGATATACTTCAATACTTTAGGATGCATCATGAATTCCATGGTTGAAGATTTAATACTTAGAGTAATATCGGTTGAAGACATTCCTGTCGACGATGCAACCGAATTGGTGACATTATTTGATATGATTGTTAAACGTGCACCAATAATATTTCCGGTAAGTTTATATCGATAAAAGTATATGATTTCATACGCTAAATATTTTTATTTAAAGCTAATTTATATAAAAAAAAGAGAGAAATTACAGTAACAGATATACTTATTAATTGTCGTGGCAAAAACTTGACCTGGCAGAAAGTCCACGAGTTATGCCTGTAAAATTAAACTAGAATAACATTATTACCTTTTAATGATAATTTTAAATAAATGTCAAAAATGTTATGTTTTTCAGGATCCCCGGAAAATCCATGAACATGTACGCAAATGGGAAAAATTTTTGGAGTTGATTAAAGTATTGGGCGCATCGCTGAAAGAAATTGAAATTAGATGGGGAGGCGGTAAAGGACCACTCGCGCGCGAATTTACAGCTTCTCAGGTTAAACAGTTAATTAGAGCACTATTTCAAAATACTGAACGAAGATCCAATCTGTTATCTTCTATAAAATAATACAGCAAGTCCTCAATTTATGCAGTTAATTCATTCTAGAGCTGTTCACGTATATTATAGGGAGGAAAGAAAAATCAGTCCGGGATTAATAATAATACATCGTAGGTAAGGAACATGTGGGTAGTGTCGAGTAATGTTTGTTTAGTCATAGTCCCCACGGAGGTTGATTAAAACGTATGACCCAGTAGATTCCGTATACAATGTTCGTTAGAAAAGTAAATTAAAATTAAAACCCATACGTGCTCTTTCACGAAAAGAAAACTTTATTTCATATGTGAATACATAAACACATACAAAATACGCACAAGTACATAACTGGGGGCACAACCGCGTATCTACGAACCTGCTTAATTCGAGGACTCGCTGTATAAAACGAAACAAATATATAACATGGACTGAATTTTCTGCATTTATTATTATACCGATCATTAACATTTTAACTGCCGCGTGTGCTTTACGATACGTGTACGATTTTCGACCACCAACAGTTAAAATGTTAATATTAATGGTATAATTGATATGAAAAATAATAATACTATTCAATTTTTGTATATCGTATTAATTACATATTACCTAAATATAATGTTAATATTAGAATACCCTCTACTTACGATTTTTACCATTTACTTGTAAACTTATACTTTAATACTTACGTTAAAGTTCCATGTATTGTTGAAAACAACATATTTTCAAATGATTATATTTTTAATAGAGCGTAAATAATTAAAAATTGTAATTTACAGACTCTCCAATAACAAAAATAAATTTTGAATAGCATCGTAACGACGACTGCATACGCTTTATAATTATCGTGAAAAAATCTTCCGACATTTGTTCCTGATTTGAAAAAGAAACCAGTGAATATCGTAAACTTTAAGAAAGTAGGCAAGCAGACAGGCAGGCAGGCAGGCAGGCAGGGTGGCGGGCAGTAGTGAGAGCAAATCATTTAATAGATTTCCAATTCCATATCATTTACAGCAATGGCAAACATTATTACCATAATTTTAGTATTTTTCATTTGAGTATCCACAGTGATAAACGCTCAAAAATTTCCAAATGCAATACTATCTCTGCACATATATTTCAAGGCCATACTTTAGATCATATGTAATGAATTAATTTTGCAGCTCTTTAATCTTGATTTCACATGGTGTATAAAAGTTCTTAAGGCAAAGCTGCACAATTAAGTATATACGAGCAGTAGTGTGCATTTGGCTAAAATTGCGCAAATTTTCCTCATTTCATTTCCTTTTTAAAAATGAAATTATTACTATTCATTAAACAATAAGTACGTCCATAATAGATGATATAAAAGTATCGACCATTATATTGGAACCCCCATAGAACACAGTAAACATTAAAAGAAACAGAAGATACAGAAAGGGCATAAGTTGTAGAAGAATGTTATCTTAGATCTTTTTTATATGGTATGTCAAACTTTTCTTTTATAAAAAGAAACTTAAAAGAAGTATAAAAAAATACATATAAAAAACTTATTCAATATTATAAAACATATAATACCCCAAATTCAAAGAAGGCAAAAGACACTCGTATAAGTTCATTTTAGACTAAGATCGTATGGCTTGCTGATTCAAATCTTTTTCGTAATTTGTTTCATCTGTCTTTCATTCATTGTATATAAAGTTTGTAATAACACGTCTCTATGAATAATGAGTAATGTTCTGAAAATGATTACAAACTGTGGAACTAAATTATACTATATAAATGGTATTGCACAACTTAATCTGCAATGGTAGTTCTTGTCTATATACAGGTCGCTGCGTAGATTGGATAGAAATGTAGTCACCAGGGCGGGTAGCTGATTGGCCCGCAGTTCAGATTGGCAATGCAGTGTAGATCTTTTATGTGCATTCACGAAGATGACGATGACTGTGAACATGGAAGTGCAAAATAGGATGTCACATTACTTTCGCCTTCGTCTGGCGGATAATTCTCATTAACTGAGAGTACATTTCTAATTGCATGATACGTCCGTACATGCAACAAATTTATTCAGCATCGATCTTTGATGCCAATATCATGCAACAAATGATTTTTCTCTACATGTGTATATTTTGCACGCTAATGTCACCATAGGTCCAAACAAATATATTAAAACTTAATTATTCGTACATGTAATTATCGAAAATTCCTTAACATAATTTGCTGTTTATATTTCAGCCTGTAACATTTTTCTGCCAAACATTACAAAATAAGTTGATTACTTAGTCCAGACCGATACTTCTGTATTTTTTATACAGAGCTCTTTTATTTTAAAAGATGCAATCGGTTGTTTTCTAAAGAACTCTTGTCGCATGTAGTATGAATAAAAAAAACGGATTACTCGATGCCTTCTACCAATAATAGAAACAAACTGATTGTTGCTATGTATGTTGGTCTGTTTAACAAGCGAATTAAATTCACTGGTCTTGTGTATATGTGTAGAATAATGTAAAATCATTTTACAAGGACTGGTATCATTAGTACCTGCCACGAGCAGCCGGAGAACGACTTCGATACCTCGATGTGCCAGTGCCTTTGTTGGTATAATAATCAGCATTGGATTCTCCGCTATTATAGACATTTTGTGTATATCCTTCTCGAGTAACATAACCGCCAGCGCGATTGGTCATATAATCTTCTCCGTAGTAGTCTCTACCTCTACTTCCACCACCCTTGCCTGCGTAGTAACCTCCATAATCTGCATATGCATTATTTCCTCTGTAACCCAGCGCAGTGGAGACTGCAGAACCATAGCCCCTACTCGCAGCACCTCGACTTCCTCTGAATCCTCCCATACCAGCCCTGCCTCCACCGCGACCTTTACCTCGTGAAATTTCCACTCTCAACTTGGCACCCATTATTTCTGTGCCATTCATACTGCTACACGCAAGCTCCGCTTCGTTCATATTTAGAAATTCGATAAAGGCAAAACCCGGCGGGTTGAAAGCAACCCAAACTTTGTTTAGCTTCCCATACTTTTCAAACTCTGTCTGGAGATCTTCCTTCTTGATGCTCTCATTAAGTCCGCCGACGTAAACCCGTGTATATCCCTCTGGTGTCATGTTTTGCCTAAAAATTGTAGTTCAAATATATATAAACCGATTTTCGTATTTGAAAAAATAACGAAAACAAATCGAACAAAGACAGCACGAACAATTATTTCCGATCTGCGGTTCACTTTTATCTTCACGTAAAGACGATTAATAACGTAGGAACACAACAGATTACGATAATAGCTTTTCGCAATGGTTTCTTTGTAAACTGTGAAATAGATCTTGAACGCCAGAAAATCAAGTGCTTGCGCGCCAATGATTTTGATAATAGTTATTATCCACACGGCACTAGACTTACTTGTATTTTAGTTCCCTTCGAAATTTTCGTTTCTCAATTAAACTGTTTGAGAAATTCAGCAGGAAAAAGGATATCCAGTACGCCGTTAGTACGATACAATCGATAGGCGAGGATCAACCGGGGTTCACAGTGCACAGAAACTACATCCGACGTCTTGGCGTCTCCAACCCAGACGCCAAAAGCTCATACGGTCTGCTCGGTTAAATTGTTCCGCTTCAAAGGAATACTACGAAGAAACAACTTTTTCCACTCGGTATATTCATCGATTAAGAGTTTAACAACTACCGCCAACAAAGGCTAAACGAAACTCTTAATCGTAGAAACGAATTAAATTAAAGAAACCTTTATCTCATTATATTTCGTTCCTATATTACGATTCGTTCGAGCAGACCGTACCCATGAACGTGTTTATCCTTCGAAATTAATTTGACCAAAAACAACGTAAATGGAATGCATAAAATAATGAGCGATTAAATGCTTAAACAGATTTTGTATTTTTAAAGGAATTTTGTTCGCCCAACAGATACTATACTTTATATCGATAAAAATACTTTCAGTAATCGCATCTACCAAACTGATCGCCGGTTTCTCTTACTGATTAAATGAGACCAAACTGGTACAAGCAATATGCATTTCTAACGCCTAATTTAAATGTCTGTGGTCGCATTTATATTGGATTAAATTTTTCTAATAAGTCAAAATAAACGATACACTTTGAAATATATGTTCCATGATACAATATAATAGTATTTTATACCGTTAAATTGGATAGTTCAGTGACCGTCGCAAAGTGACGTGCGTATGTATGGTTACATGATACATCAAATGTAGTAGAATCGACAATGCAGTTTCACGAAGATGGCAGTTCAAACGAATGATATTGGCAATGCCATTTCTATAATGGTGCTTTCGATAACGGAAATGAACTAAATAAATCGTTAAATTTAACTTCTTTATATTGATATGACAATAGTTACACAACAAATGGAAATTACTTGACCTTAGTGAGTCTAAGGGTATTTGAATTAATTTGTCAAAAATTGTTACGTTTTCGTTTCCATTTGAGGAAGACGTGATCAAAATGTCAGAGTTAATCAGAATGCAACGATACGACATTCTTATTCAAGAAATAGAAGGCATAGATGATTATTTGGGCCCGACTTTTCGGTACGTACACGTAACGTAAAACTTACCCTTTGCCGATGGTTTCGTTAAAAGACGCGCTCCCCGAAACTACCCCTTCACGCAGATGCAACCCTTACCATACATATGCGCACTGGAAGGGTGAAAAACGGGGGTGGATGTCCCTGTAGTAAGATAAAGAAAAATTGAATTAGGGTTGTACCATGTCAAGATTGTTAACTAGCCAAGTTGACAATCTACTGTCAAATATGGTACCAAAACATGAATACTTGTTATTTGAAATAGAATCTACAGATACTAATAGTATAGGTCTTGTTTTCAGGTATTATTCTTGTAAATATTTCTTCCAAAGAAAGACAGTTTTTAAATAAAAAGAAACAGCAATCAATGTAAACATTCTTACTTTTGATTCTTTCTCTTTTTAGAGCAATTTATGATGGCCATGAACATCAAAAATTTATGGAGAAGCTCGATGAGCGTATCAAAGCACATGACAAAGATATTGAAAGAATGTGTAATCATCATTATCAAGGTTTCATCGATTCGATCCGGGAACTGTTACAAGTTCGTTCTCAAGCACAACAACTCAATGTTAGCATACTTTCAAGTCTAATTATTATGTAAGATGAAAGAATACAATCTAATAGAGTTTAATCATTTTGTTTGCAGGCTGAAATATTGGAACTTGATAAACGTATCACTGCTACTTCCACCAAAGTAATAGAGAAAGGAGAAGAGCTTGTTAAAGCACGCAAAGTAGAAAGTAATATGGCTGCAGCTGTAGATAGCCTTACCATGTGTCTTCCTGTTTTAGCTGCCTATGCAAAATTACAGAAACAGTTGAAAGACAAACGTTATTATCCAGCATTAAAAACATTGGAGCAACTAGAACATCATGATTTACCAAAAGTAACAAATTATAGATTTTCTTCGCAAATTACTCAACAAATTCCACAGTGAGTAACACTATAAGATAAAACAATATTTATTTTTACAGCAGAATGTAACTAAAAAGTAAATTGTACAGAAATATTAAGTCGAATGACTGATAGATTACAATGATTTTAGACTCCGCGAAAATATAAAGGATGCTTCCATGTCTGATTTAAGAGACTTTTTAGAAAATATTAGAAAGTATTCACCAAAAATCGGCGAAGTTGCTATGAGACATGTGAGTACAATTAAAAAATAAACAATTTAATAGATACATTTCTGCATAATTGGTACATTGTATGAATTTTACATTAGACACAGGAACAATTAATTATCGAAGCCGAGATTATCGGTCGTAAAAAGAAAAGAACAAACGCTAGAAATTCTTTGTCGAACGAAGGCGAAGAAGAATTAAGTGCTCAGGACTTAATGGATTTCAGTCCAGTATATCGTTGTATGCATATTTATACTGTACTTCGTGAAGGGGAAACGTTCAAAGCATACTACAGACAGCAGAGAAAGCAGCAAGCTAGACTAGTTTTGCAGTCGCCTATTAATATGGTACATATTGTTATTCAAAGACATGATCTTATTATGTTTCATATTTAAATTTTTGTTTCATATTTTTAGCACGAGAGTATAACTGGTTATCAAACTTATCTACAAGGCATTATGGGGTTCTTTGTAGTAGAAGATCATATTTTAAACACAGGTAATGGTTTAGCTACACGATCTTATTTGGACGAGTTGTGGACTATGGCGCTATCTAACATAGTAAATGCATTACGCACTCACTCTGTAAGTTATAATAATGCACAAGTAGTATTCTTTTTTCTTCAATAAAATAATAATTTTTTTAGGCATATTGTACAGATGCAGTGCTTATCCTAAAAATAAAAAATCTTATAATGTTGTTTAACACAACTTTAAGAGTAAGCAGTCTGATATATTGTAAAGTAATTATTGATGCCATAAATATGTTTCTTATTACTTTCTTCTTGTGCAGAATTATGGGTATTCTATAGGGCAACTTTGTAACTTATTACTAGAAATTCGAGTACATTATAACGAAGTCTTAATGCAACATTGGGTTCAAGTGTTTAGAGATATTTTGGACGAAGATAGTTTTTTACCAATTCAGGTATGTTTCCGTATCTACAGTAGTGCCCACATAAATGACCGCGGCCGGTCCCGAGCGTGGTCACTTAAATGGGCACTACCGTATCTATTTGATTTTATATCTTATGCGTATTTCTATCTTTTAGGTGACCACGCAAAAAGAATATGATGATGTCCTTGACTTATTTCCTTATCACGATGAGGAATTAGAAAGAACAGAATTTCCAAAAAAATTTCCGTTCTCAGATATGGTACCAAAAGTTTATCAGCAAGTTAAGGAATTCATCTATGCTTGTTTAAAATTTTCAGACGATCTAAATTTCACACAAACGGAGATAGATGAAATGATTTGTAAATCAACGAATTTATTATTGACAAGGACATTTAGTGGATGTTTATCGTCTTTATTTCGGAAGCCATCGTTGGCACTTTTACAAGTAGTCCAAATTATAATAAATACAGGCTACCTCGAAAAATCCACAAAATATTTAGAAGAATTCGTGACTAATATCACAGGGTAAGAATTAAATAAATTATTAATAACCAACAAATAATACTCTGCATGAATTTTTCAGAACACCGCATGAGGGGCAATTGAGTTGTATGGGCGTAGAATCAGCTATGTTTAGAGTCGCGAGAGACGATGCCGAAAAACAAATTTGCGATAAATTAACGAATAAACTGGACGAGTTTTTAGAGTTGGAAAATTATGACTGGAACTTGGCAGAACCTCAAGGACATGCATCCGGTTTTATTACTGATCTCATAGCATTCTTGCAAAGTACTTTCACTTGTTTTACCAATTTACCTGTACGTCTTCCATGTTCGATTAAAAACATTTTGCATCGAGTAACTTAACGTTTAATAATTAAAGGAGGTATATATATATTTTTTTTTTAGGAAGAAGTTGCACAAGTTGCGTGTAAAGCCGCTTGTTCTCACATAGCGAAAGCTATATTAGGTATATTAATTAGCGAAGACGTGAAACAAATATCTATGGGTGCTCTTCAACAAGTCAATTTAGATACAATACAATGTGAACGTACGTGACACTTTTATTTTTAAATGAGATATACAATATATGGTTACAAAATATTTCTGATTGTAACGAACTAATCGAACATAAGTGAGAAAGATACTTTTAACTTTTAGAATTTGCAGCCTCGGAACCTGTAGTTGGTTTGCCCGAAGGAACCTTGCTTCAATATTTTGCACAATTAAGACAATTACTAGACTTATTTATGAGTTGGGACTGGCCTACTTATTTTCATGACTATGGTCATGAATCAAGTAAATATATTCTGGTAACTCCGAACATGGCTGTACTTTTATTAGAGAAGTATGTACCATGCCTTCTTTCATTTGGTATATTAATCGATATATATCGATATCTACATTTTAGTGACGTGTATACTTATAGGTTAAAGGAGTCCGATAAAAAAACAGTATTTTCTGTGCTAAAGAAAAGCGAACGGGATAAGAAAAAGCTTCTGGAAACCGTACTGAAACAACTACGCCAACTGGCACAAACTACTCAGCAATAAATGAAACGAAGTCAATTTGTATATACCTCAAGAGAGATTGTAAATACATAATTTTTAATATATACGCTGCAAGCATAATTCTTTAGAAACCTATTATTGCAATAAAATGGCTATAAAAAAAATTGCATTAATCGATCGCGTTACAACTCCATTATATTGTCATGATACAACGATTGTTAAAATAGCAATTCCATGCCGCGTTACGAGACACGTGATGTACATTTCATTGTGTTCATGTTCATGTAGTATTAACTTTTCGATGTTTAATTACATTGCAATCGCCCAATTCTCTTGTTTATCTATTTAATCATTTCGCGCGATATTGAATTCCAGGCAATTGAATATAATACATCATGTAAGTTCCCATACACTTATTATTTTGCTTCCTCCTAAATTGGTATTGTTATATTACATGTAAATGAGTTACATATCGTACAATAACTGTATAATGGATAAAGTATGACGTATGAAGTCCCAATTCCTAAGTCTTACGGGTGCAATTATCTTCGGAATGAAATACAAAAAAAAAGTTCATTGTAATTTTCCACTCTGAAGTTATCCGAATTTTCAAATCGATTTAATGACATTGAACATTCATACCGAAATATAAAGTAAATACATACGCAGATAGGTATTATATTAAGAATAATAAAATAGATTAAATACAAATCAACAATAATTCCTGTAAAATAATACCAAGTGCTTAATGCTTGATTCATGAATTAATTCGATAAGTATTTAATAGAGATAAAACAAATTAATAATATGCATATATAGACCAATTTACGATGCATGTGGCACAATTTAATTGATGATGTATAGCGAGTCAGAACTAATTCTCATCACTGTCAGGCCCCACATCGTCAGGTAAACAGAAATACTTATTGGAAAATATGAAATCCTGAAAAAAAATTACTTAGAATTTTTGACAAAAATTTTATTTTAAACTGTTTTCACTTACTGGAACTGGTTCATCCCTTGCCTTTGGCATCTTGCTGACATCATCTTTTTCTTTATCTTTTCGGTCTCTGCAAACGTAAGTGTTAAAAAAACATATACTTTTGCACAACAAAATTAATAGAATGCTCGATACCTATCTGGACCACGAGTTTCGTTGAGTCTTTGAGGAGTTCTTACAGCCGGTAGTCCAGGACGAGAAGCGGGTTGACTTCGAGAATCTGCATATTGTTCTAAGTTATAAAAGTAGTTATATCGTGTAGATATTATGAATTGATGCAAGTATTTTTATTTATGGTCTAAACTAAATAATTTACCGGTATGAGCGAACTGACTTCGCGGCGGCAATACTTCGTTTCGTCGACTTTTGTCCTCATCCATCCGCCAAGTTGGTCGGCTTCGTTGCTCTTTATCTTTTTCATCACGCCCTTCCTATCAAGAATATCATACATTTAATAAAATATATAGATATCTGTCATGGTACAAACTTTTACACTACAAACTTACTCCATTGCGTTTGACCCAAGTACCTTCCTTACCGCGTTTTTCGGAATCCCTGAAAAGAAAATATCGTTAATATTTTGAACTACAGTAGTGCCCGCTTAAGTGACCACGCTTGGGACCGGCCGCGGTCACTTATGCGGGCATGGTTATTTCTCAGAATTCAACGGTGATAAGGACGGAGGGTAAGTGCGAGTGAGATACAATAGTTGGCACCCGAAACTGGCTTCCAAGAGAATTGGTGGGAATAACCGCGGACACTTAAGTGGGCACTATTGTAATTCTACTCAACAAAAATGGGTAAAATGATTGTCTAGATACAAATTGAGAATAATAATCGTAATTATATAATCTCTATTGTTTAAACATTTAAACAGTTTCTTCTTTGTCCATACCCATCTTCTCTGGATTTTGATTCTGCGTATGATTTTGCTAGACGTTCTTCTATTTCTCTTTCTCTGACAGTGGTATCTACAGGTTTTGCAGCACCAAATATATTTGTTGATGACGTATGTGCAGGAGCAGCAGATTGCTCTTCTTTTACAGCAATTGGCTCAATAGGTTTTGTTCGAGGCGTTAGATTTAGCTTCGGTCTAGTCTTTGATTCGGCTAGAATTAAAAATTTTTTTTAGTAGAAATTTGTTATTGTAATATGCTGTTCTAGCTATGGTATAAATAAATGTTACTTACGTTTACTGTCTAGACTGGATTTTTCTGATCTACGCAGAGCATCTCTCTCTTTGTCTCTGTTCCAATCGGAATCTCCATAATTACGGCGCGGCCCAAAACTGCCCCCTTTATCTCCATTTCTGTCTCGACTACCCCTATCATAACGACTACCACCCCACTCCCTGTCTCTGTCTCTCTCTCTATCATCATCTCTGAAACCACCTCTGTCTCTAAATGCTGGTCTTCCTCTATCACTATTTTCACGCCATGCACCGGGCTTGTTCTCATGCTCAGGAGCTAAACAATAAACACATTAATTTTATCATTATTTTCGATAAAAATATTTTCAACAGATATTTAAATTTAATTTAATACCCTCGCGATCATCTCGTCTGTCCCTGTCCCTGTTATCATATCGGCTTCGATATGATGTGTCACCCTCTGCAGGCGCATTTTCATCTCGTGTACCGCTTCTCCAATCTCCAGATGTACGTTCAACGTCATCATAATTATCTCTTCGATTATCTCTGCCCATACGTCCACCACGACGATCATCGGTAATGCTATTTGAAACATCGATTCGTACTCTCCTTGCTTTCATCGGCTACGAGTAACACAATTTATACATAGTTTGGTATTATCTTCGTTGAAAAGTTATCAAGTAAATGCATCATATTCTATCATAAAACCCCGAACATACCGTGTTGGATAAATTAAGAGCGTCGATTAAACTTTGACGATCTTCAAATTCAACATATCCAAATCCCTTGAGTTTATTAGTATCTTTCGGCAGACGTATGTTAGAAATCTGAACAATAACAATAATACAAACTAGTGTAACTACCAAGTACTCCAATTATACATTGATTTAACAAACTGACCTTCATGCCTGTGAAAAACTCTGTCAGATATACTTCATCCACTTCATAAGGTAAATTGGAAAGATACGCTACATAAGGTGGATTAGTAGGAACATCGTCATCGGTACCGCGAGGATCTCGTGCAGCTCTTGGAGCTGTAGGTAGAATTACTGGTTCTTTGCTGCTTCTTGATGTAAATCCTTCTGCCACGTAACATTGGCCAATATGTATATTTTAGAGTGTACTTACAACATAAATTAATAGTGATGTGCATTTTAAATATATTTTTAGATATATTGACATATAGGATTTCTTACTAAAAACGCATGATTTTAATATCTGTATTATAAAAATTTGTAAGCGACGCTTGTACTTTACTTAAAATAGCAAAGATATTAGCCTTCTGCATACTATGTCAAAGTCACTTTTGACTCGCCATTTCGAGACACACACAGTGACAAAGTATGTTTTATTCTTCTGCTATTCTTGTTATTTTTTTTTACTTTTTCTGTTATTTTCGTTTTTACTGTTTTATTGTTTGATACTGAACTAAAAATACAAGATTACAGGACATATTTGACAAACTACTGCACCTAATGTTACTAATATACAAGTTCCAATTCTTTTGTGGTAACATTTGTTAGTAAGTAAAAGCAGATACATGGAAACAATGGCAGATTGTTTGCACATATTTATCAGCAAAGAATTATTCATATCATTATTTTCTACACAAATAAGAATATTTGTGAATATTATAAAAGACATGTTTGTAATAGGTACAAGCTTGTACAACTACATGTAATATGTGTATAAACGAATAAATATCATTTGTTCTATAAATCATGATGTTGCTATTCTTTCATATACAACATCAAAAATTGGAATGTAATTTGCCATAGATTCAATAGTGGTAATATATCTATGAGAATCTAAGGCTCTAGCAACTGTCACTGTGTTGATATGGTATCTGAAAACAACTCAAGCAATGTAAATATAGAGGAGAGTCAGAAATGATTCCAGTATAAGACTCTAAACTGCAGCAGTTGGAGGATTAAGGTGACCTGTTTCTTATAAAATACCCTGTATATAAATTTATTCACTAAGATGTACAGAATTAAAGATTATTACAAGAATAAAAAATTCAAATTTTGTTTTACCATGATCTTCTTCCATTTCATCAGCCCAGCTCAATGGTTTCACTGGCACAGCGGGTGTTGCACCCCCATCAGCCAGAAATGACATTAAATCTACAGTTGTACACTTCTTCTTCTTCCCTTTCTTGCCTGAGGGAAATAAACATAGGTAAATACCAATATTCTTCGAAGAGCTTTTTAACGACGGTGCAATATTGAAAGCATGCTGCAGTTTGCAAGTTTGGTTATGTTGCGAAAAATGGAAAAAACGTATCAACACCAACGATTCTACTGTTGATAACACGTATGCATGAACAAAATGTTAAGCCTTTAATTCTATCTTTAGAAAAAATTTACCTGAAGACATGATTGCAGCTTGAATTTAAGGCAATGTAAATCAAGTCCGCGTTCTGATGGACCGCACGACCAACCTCAGGATCCATAAGGCATGAAACACGTTTTAGAAAGATGCATGTCGGCCAACATTGTACATTGCAAATTTGCGAGGAAAGAAAAAGTAAACGTATATGCTTATTTAGCGAATATCTTACGTAAACGAATTATATAAGTAAATGTATACTCTATTCGACGATGGTAGTTAAAAATAACTTTGCATTTTTATTATCAAACAATAATTTTAAAAAGTTGATCGAATTCTTCCGAATGGGTTAATACTAAAATACTACCTCGATACTAGAAAATTATAAGAATTTAGTCAATAAATAAATGGGCGCGCGAAATAATATTATAATTGTAGAAATTTCAACATTTTACTCGGAAAATGAATTCATGGTTACGGAAACAAAAATATTAATAACATGATTATTGACGGAGTCCGATTCCGAGATTGGTAGTGACCATCTATAGAAAATTTCGGAACGCACAGTTAATTCAGGACAGCAATAGCGCCGGTTGTTACAGGAAGCAACTGCAAAGGAGGTCTGAGTCACGTGATCGTAACATAGTGTGCTGAAGACATGGCGGACAAAGAGGAGACTGAGAAGACCATCGCCGAAGACTTAGTTGTTACCAAGTATAAAATGGCCGGCGAGATCGTAAATCGTAAGAAAACGACTTAACGTTCTCTAATGCAGCCCAGAAATCAAAAGTGACGTTGTCTCGCGAAAGCATCGGCCCCTTAATGTTATATTTTCCGCTTGGCCATATGGAATGAGGCGCGCTAATGCCGGGCCCCCTTACCATGTGGGACAAACTAGCATTGATTATTACATTTCAAAAACTTATCGATAACCTGTATATTTGATGCCTTTCAAATGATCGATTACAAAGGAATTATTAATCTTTTTTCTATTCGATTCTAAGAGTCGCCAGTATTCTTTTATTATTAGAACTTAACACTTATCAATTATTATAATACATTCGTTCTTTATTATCTTTGAGTGTTTCCATTTCCGTAAAAGTCCAGTCGTAGGATATTTTACGAATATTTTTTGTACGATCTACTTCGTGTCGCGTTAGCTTTAATTTTTATTTTAAAAGCATGATCTAATTTACACATTCAATCAAAATTATGAAACCTTTTTAATTGTCTATAAGATGATTTTTTATACATTTATAGTCTGACTATACAGTCGTTTAACATCGTCGCATCTTATGATAAATTATTATTTACAATTTCAGGGGTATTAAGGCAAGTTTTAGATGAATGTGTAGTTGGAGCATCGGTCAGAGAAATTTGTGAGTTTGGGGATAAATTGTTACTTGAAGAAACCAGCAAGGTCTTTAAAAAAGAGAAAGAGTTGAAAAAGGGAATTGCTTTTCCTACATGCATATCGGTTAATAATTGCATTTGTCACTTTTCACCAATTGCAAGTGAACCAGATCTTATACTTAAAGATGAAGATATGGTAAAAGTGTAGGTTTATGATTTGTCAATATAATCTATTCTATATTGTGGCCAGTAATTTAACTATTCCTCTTTTATTCAAATATCTATTAACCCACATTTTTAGAGACCTTGGGGCGCACATTGATGGCTTTATTGCAGTTGTGGCACATACTATTGTCATAGGTTGTTCACTTGCAAGAAAAGTTACTGCTAGAAAAGCAGATGTAGTGTTAGCTGCACATTATGCATCGCAAGCAGCTTTAAGGCTTCTTAAACCAGGTACAGAGGTAAGATTTTCTTATATTTTATATTTTTATCCAATTATTTAATTCTTGATATAGTCTGTATATAATTTTTTGTTTCTTTAGACTTACACAATAACAGGGACAGTGGAAAAAATTTGCGAAGCATATAAATGTAAACCAATTGAGGGAATGTTAAGCCATCAATTGAAACAATTTAAAATAGATGGAGAAAAAACTATAATTCAAAATCCAAATGATGCACAGAAGAAAGACCATGAAAAGTACACTCTTGAAACTCATGAGGTACTATGCACCCAATATGATATAGCATCTAACTAATTACACTAGTACCCACTTAAGTGACCGCACTTTTGTCCACTTAAAGTGTTCGCGGTTATCCCCACTAATTCTTGGAAGCCAAGCGGCTTCGAGCATCAAACGTGTCGAGCGTAACTTGACGCCGGTCGTTATCGATACATTGTATATATGGTTTCGGGTGTCAGCTATTGTATCTCACTTACACTTATCCTCTTTCTTTATCTCCGTTGAATTCTGAGAAGTCACCATGTCCACATAAATGATCGCGACCGGTCCCAAGCGTGGTCACTTAAGTGGGCACTACTGTATAATTATGAAAATATTTATGTAACATAGTGAAAATTTCGTGTTTTAGGTATATGCTATGGATGTACTAGTTAGCACAGGTGAAGGTATAGGTAGAGAACAAGATACGCGAGTTACTATATTTAAGAAAACAGAGGAAACATATCAGCTAAAATTAAAAGCATCGCGTATGTTTTACTCTGAAGTCACTCATAAACATGGTCTTATGCCATTTAACTTGCGCACTTTTGAAGACGAGAAGAAAGCAAAAATGGCAGTTGTGGAATGTGTAAATCATAGGTTGATCGAACCATTTCAAGTACGTTTTTGTGAACTACTTAATATTTTTAGATTAATCATAAACACTTAATGTTAACACATCTTTGTTGCTGTTCTAGGTATTGTACGAAAAGCCAAATGAATTTGCTGCGCAATTCAAATTCACAGTACTGTTAATGCCCAATGGGCCACATAAAATTACAGGACTTCCTTTTGACCTTCTCGCTTACCGATCTGATTGTGTTGTCGAAGATCCTGAATTGAAGGTATGAATTAGATTTTTAATAAAGAGAACAACGATCCCCTTAATTTTCTAATTAACGTCCTCAATAATTGATTATTACGTTTGCAGACTCTTTTGTATACCTCGGCAAATCCGAAGTCCGCAAAGAAGAAGAAAAAGAAGGCTGGGAAAACTGTAGGTGAAGTGGCAATGGAAGTTGACGCCAAGGCCTAACACAACCATTTTGGCGTTCATCATAACGTATTAACGATGTGCACATACGTTACTTTTTGTTTAGCAGCTTCAGAGCAGAAAGTAGACACTTCTCACCTTCACCGTACCTCACTACTTGTTCCTGATTTGGAACACAATTTACAAATTGTGATTTCTCTTGTCGTTATGTCCAACATCTAAAAATCATTGCTATTTGTCTCGCGCACGCATTTATATCCGTATCAGTTCAAAAAGTGTCGAGTTCTGCCCTGAAAGAATCAGACTTCGTGACACATTATGTCACCATTTATTGACATTTACGTTTTTATACCGGAATATCTTTTAATGGACCATGGTATTATACACTGAACGATAATTATTCATAAGACATTTTGCAGCTTATGTATTATATTTCAAGCATGTGAACTTATTTCGCAAATAATATTCGGATTATATATGACTATGTTATGCGAATTAGATTGACTGAGCCAAAAAGTGAATCGCACGTGCATTCGTATTGTGTTTCTTTAATGGAAGAAACAACAATAAAGTATGATTTTGATTTCGTAAATATTTTTTGATTGTAATAGAAACTATACTGTGCTAAATGTATACGTGAAATTTAGTTACATTAAATGAAAAATGATTTTAACAGAATTACGAAGTAACGTATACCGCAATTTCGGAATGCACTGCCAAACGTGACACGATTCACTTCGACATTATTTGCTAGTTTCGCACTAGCCGATTTTGCATCTCATGTCTAGTGAATGAGAATTAAATGCCATAAAAATGAACATTTAATTATTAATTGTACAATTGGAATGAAAATGTTCACATTGGGATTCCGTATAAATGATGAAATGCCAATGATTCACAGAGTATTTCGTTGCAAAAATTTCCCAACCGTCAGAAAATACTTTATTCCATTCGGTTTGGCTCTGCGCAAATTTTATTGCATGTTTAGAGTAAAAGTTATTGGAACTAATTACAGGTGCACCTCGTGTTATTCACGTTCGAGTGAAAAAGAAAAGAATCTAAGAACAGAAGATTCTTAAGGAATTATCGTCTTGCCGAGGCAAAGAGCGGAAATTATGAAATATTAATACAATGTAATAATAGTTTTGTATAAGGAGGATAGATAATGTATCTGGTATAGATATTTTTTCTACTCAAGTTGTGCATATGTCGAATGTTACCGAGTGTGCTTGTAAAACAAAAGATGTCTTAGGTCCCGGTGCACCGTCCTTCATTTGCCCCAATTGGAAGAGTATCTTTCCATTATACAGGGTGTCCACACTAAAGTGTGACAGTCGCGATATTTCAATAACTATTGGTGATACGACAAAAATTGTTTATATGTAAATTGCAGGATAAAATGGGATCTCTATTTTGGCGTAAACGAAAATTTTGTTTATGTTATTAATTTAAATATGATGGTGAAGTTTCGTTTTTTAAATGGAACTATATATTTTTTTTTGAATCATACGATAGTGCTTTTCAAGACGAATTCATTAAGTTGCAATTTATTCACCCGATTTGTATTAGTTTTCAAGATCTGACGCTTATAAATTTACTGATTTTTAGCGGAGACTTCTCGGCTTGAGTGGTAAGTCATAAAAGCGGTCCTATTGTTAAATTAATAATATAAACAAAATTTTCGTTTACGCCAAAATAGAGATCCCATTTTATCTTGTAATTTACATATAAACAATTTTTTCGTATCATCAATAGTTATTGCAATATCGCGACAGCCGTCACACTTTAGCATGGACACCCTGTATTTGGTTTAATACTTGGATTAAAAGTATTCACTAAATATGAAAAGAATAAATTCATGTATTTTCCATTACGGAAGTTTTAATGAAATATTACATTTAGCAGTGAGAATTAATTATTACAATTAAAGATCCATTTATTGCACGGAAATCACTATTAAAGTATTTACGATGCAAAAGAGGACTGTGCACAAAATTCATACTTAACATAAAATTTAATATGGTGATATAAAATTGTTATTAAAAATTAATGGCAAGCTAACAAGTATAGATTTTGACACGTGCATATTTCACGAATCATTATATTGCTCCTTTTTTCTCTTTAAAAGTAGTTGCATTAATGCATAATCTGTAAGATACTGTCTATTTCCAAAAGTATACAAAATTCTTTAATTAAGAGTTACGATCAAGCAAGATAGAATTTTATGGATTATGACTTATTAAGTTTTCTATACAATATGATTTCTGGTGAAAGTAAGAACAGATCATCAGAAAAATAGAATTGTATTAGCATTCGTGTCTTTATTGTTAATGTAACAGGTATGTCATATAAACTAATATAGTTTTAATACTCGCTTCTGTTATATTTAAGGATAGACAAAAGGATTAGTACTATTAAAAGAAAAAAATAGCAATACCAGTTTATTACACAGATTTAGAATGAATTAATATTAAAACAATGTTCAAAACAATGTTACCGTGTGATACCTATTTTATAGGTTCGTTAAAAATGACACAACATTGAAAAATGTTTTGATTTTTATCATTTCATTAAGGCCAATGCTGATAAAATTTTGTTTAAACATTAATTTTTAAACAAAAAAAAAAAAAAAATTAATATAAATACTGTAAATACCAATGATGTTTGTAGTCATAAATCCGTGAACAAAATGAAGGAATTTTATAATTAGAACATAATTTGAATTACATCACACAAATTTTAATTTTAATATAATCGTATTAGGAGTAGTAATATCAGCAACATTTATCTCGCTACCGTTTTTGAGCCCAAGATCAACTAAAGTTTTTGTTAAATTTTCACGAGTTTTTTCTTCAATACTTTGTACAGTTTGCATATACAGTGTTTTATTTTTGCCATCAATACATGCTGTGAGACCTGGGTTTTTCATTTGTAAATCGGATCTTTCGCAAAGAACCGTTATCAAATCTTTTAATTTGAACTTAGGGTTATCAATTTCAATTTCTTTTGGAATTTGACTACATGCCACGCAATCTTCTTTTTTTTCAGCCTCATAAGTATATGTATAAATTCCATCTAAATCATTGAGTACCTTTTAAAGAAAACAATTTATTAATTACATTGCACTATTAAAATTTGGTTTTAATCTATATTAATGTTGTAAATCTACCATATAATTATTCAGTGATGCACTGCAACTACTAGCAAGTTTAAATGCTTCTGTAGCACATGCTGCAGCAATAACAGCATTTGTAGATGCCACAGCAGGTATAATATTTTTTACTACACCTTGTACTAGTCTATATGTTAAACCTTGTATATTAAATTGTGCTGCTCTTTCATTGGATTTTTCATAAATCCAATTTATATGTTGAGGATCATCACCATCTATTGGGCAATCAAATGGATTCTCTTTTGACCATTGAAGTACTTTTACATATTCTATACAATGCTCTGGTAAACGCGGAGTATTTGCTATTGTACATAGAGGATACGTGATCTGTATTCAAACAGAATTTGATTGAAAATAAGAATTATAACATTATTTAAAACATAAATATATATGTAAAACATTTACCTGAGGGGGATATAAATCTAAGGTACACTCGATGCAAGCAATCAAACCAGGTAATATCACTCTTACATTTCCTTTAAAACCTTCTGTTCCTCCATCAATCATTGGTATTACACTAGATCTGTCTAATTCTCCATTTTCATAAACTAAAAGGGACAAAAGCATACCATTGATCCATCTCCTTGCAATTACTGAATCTAGACCACAAAGTACCATATGAAATTGTCTATAAAATTCTTCATCTTTATCTTGTATTTTGCAACAGTGTGGTACAACATTGCAGCCTGGTATTCTATTATTTACAAATTTTGCAGCTACATCTGCTTTAGAGGAACCAATATCTTTATGCCGGAATAAGAATTGCCTGCAATTTTATAATAAAATATATCACATTTTGTGACAAACTTCAATGTTGACAGTTTGTTATATGCATTGCATTAAATGATTGTTATTATACCGGTTAAGATTAGATAATTCAATCGTGTCCATGTCGATTATGTGAATGTGTCTAAACCCCATCAACGCTAAATCTTTAAGTAACTCGCATCCCAAGCCACCGGCTCCGATAACAAGAACTTTACAGTTTTCCAGTAAAAATTGCAAAGTTTCAGAAGATGGTTCGAAATCCGGTCTACAAAAAGGACCCGATCTTTCCAGTACTTTTCGCAAATTGCTCCATCGTCTGTGAGTGTGATCGATACTCATCGTTGGAGTAACGTTAATAAAATGTAATAAAGCTCACTTTATAATTACAAGTTAAATATTAATATTTCAATTAATCATTATTTACACTTTCTTTGTATACTATAACCTATTTGGACAATACAGTAGACATTTATAATTGTTTTGTAACCAAACACTTGTACGAATTACAGCAGCGACACCAAACTACAGTTCTTTCACATAAAATAACCACGCAACAGTGGTGCGTCGATACGTAGTTATGGCAGTTTTCAGCGTCGACGATCGTTTTCTTTTTTTTTTTTAAATCGCTTTGATTTTTGAAAAGGAAACTGTACACATCTATGTACTTTATTTAGTAGTTTGTGGTCTAGACATTTCGTAAAAATATTTATTAAAGTACAGTCGAGAAACGTACATATACAAATTGTTACACTCGTCTAATCTGTGAAATATTCAATGCTTTGTGTACTTCTTGAAACGTAATCATACATGTTATTCAATATACATCGTATCTTTTATATACCGTTCCCGAAGCGGGCCATCTTCCATCACTGCGTGTTCACACACTGTTTGAAAATCGATATGTAAATCGGTGTTACACAGACGGAACGGTGAGTGACGTTTGATAGTGTTTACATCAGATTAAATCGATTGCATACAGTACGTCGACCGCAAACTTTAATGCAGTTTCGTGACGCCATTCTCTTTTTCCTCTAAAAAACAAATTCATTTTCCATACACTATATTTTAAACCCTCAAAAATTCCATTGATCGGGTCATGCGTTATTACGTAGAGCTAATACGCCTATAATACACGCGAGAGCAAATCTTACGAATATTAAGACAACTTTCAGTATTAAGGCCCATTCACTTGTTCATGCAAAAGAGCTTTCATCATCGATACCAACTCTCAAGCAAGCACCAGACATTAGAGCTTACGTGGTTATAAAATAAAATGTTAAAGTAATTGATTTAAGTCTTTTAATTTTAAGGGCGCTTGTCGGTGTCCAGGGGCACGTATCCTTTTTGCTCCTGCCTTGTCACGGCCTTGCTTAGAACGAGGAAAAGCTGAGTAAGAGACTCCATTCGTAGACAACATTGCTATAGTGTGTTTCATGAAACGATGAGGTAGATCGAAACAAAACCATGTGACTGGCAGGGCCATCTTGGCAAGAGGGTAATCCCCAAATACGTATAATAAGTATAATAAAATTTTTACAGATTATTTAGGACGTTGCCCATCTCTGTACGTGAAAACGCAAACGCAGACCTCGAGTTTTTGGCTACCCTGTACTTCGTGCTCATCCCCCTTCACGCGAAACTGGGGAGGAGTAGACCGATACGCGACGCGCAGTTGGCGAACGAAAAAGTCCCGCTTTCTGCTCGCGAGCGAATGAGTTTGTTACTCGGCGGATAGAGCGTGCACCCGTCGGTTCTTGTACGCGCGAGTGAACGCGATTCACGCGGGTTTAAAGCGAATCCGGTTAAACGGAAGCGCGCGATAATCGTTCGATTTGTGGCGGCATTACGAGCGGAGGCACACTATTCGGGGCGGCGTGCTCTCCGTGTTTACATGTTGCGCGCACGTCGTCGAATCGATACGTTGTGTACATGTGCGAGACGGTTCAGTGAGTGGGTTACGAAATCGGTGGACGGTTGGCGTTCGCACGTGGCTATCGCGATTGCTCGTCGCTCGCGAAACCTTCTCGTTTTGACGTTAGGTGCACGAAGGGTCTAAAGAGACCAAATACTTTGGATATTATCGATGAACAATTCTGTAAATAAGAAGAACGAGCAACCGGAGGCAAATTAATAGAAGTCGAACGGAACGGGGCCGAAGGTGCGGACAATTTCGGAACGATCAAAAAGCTTCTATGAGATATAACATCGCGAATTGGGAAATGAAACGCTCGATGGAGGCATTTGTAGACGTCAGTGAGTGCTACAAGCCCAGCGGAAAAGTAAGATTTCATTCTGCGAGCAATTTTCTCCCTTCGCTTCGCACTAGACGATCGTTTTTCTTCTCTTTCTTGCCTCTATCTTTTTTAGACCCATGCGTTACGTTTGATGGGAATTTGTGTGCTTGGTAGCTTGATCTGCGAAGTAGTGTATGTCGCCTGTTTATGGCGTTAAAAACAGAAGGTATGTTGCTTATTTATTGAAAATGTAGAGTGAAATGATTTATTATCGATATCGCTGTTATTTTATTTGGCTTAAAATTATTAACTGGCATTGTATCGTGTGCCGGTTGCACGTAACTATTAAGGTATGTCGTTAGTCATTGTTTGTGGATCAAGGAGTATTTAAAGCGTTCTACTTTATCGTCGACTTGATTTAAGGAAATTGGTATTGATTGACGCTTACGATGGGGGACAGCGGTTAGTTCCACTTTTTTAAGGAAGTATTCGTTAGTTTTATAATAATCGATAAACTTAATTCAACGAGACAATCAAAAGACAAAAGAGTCTTTTATAACCGTGATTCTACGTACATTTATAACAAGAAAATCATTAATCCCCTGTACTCCAAACTCTAGAGATTACATAGAATAGAAACTTCAAGGAATAATGTTTCACTGATTACCATTGAAAAAGTAGACTATAAAAATAATGAAATCACTCGTCGAGTCATGCAATGCTCGCAATACGAGCGAAGCACACGAAATTCGAGACGGACATCGAATTAAACAGAGTACTCGATACTCGAAAGTTTCAATCGGATATCGAGTCGAGCTACTCGAAATTCTCGAAATTCGACTTGACCATCGAATCGAATCGTTTCTGTTCGAACGTAAGAGGTATTCAATTTTAATTTATAATATTTATAGTAAATGAATAAATACGAGTTAGAATCTGTTCTCCAAAGTGCTATTAATAAACTGTTCCACTAATCCAAACTTTCATCCTTTCCAGGATTTCAATTTCACTCTATTAACAATCACCGCATATCAGATCGAAAAGTAATATTTCCTCTCGTCACCGATGTATCTGCACGCTAATTGCATGTGTAAACGCATAGATCGTTAGCTAGATAAGTGCACCGGACTCGCGATTCTGGACTGCTCGTGTGTCCCGTGCCGCGATCATCTCGCGCTCACAGAAGTCTCCCAGAAGTAGGTACGTAAATTACGCCAGTGACAACACATGCGTTTGTATAAAACGTCACGCTTGTGTATTAAACACGCACGGACTAGCGTGTGCCACGTGATACTCGGCTGGCACCAGACTCGACCATAAAGCCGTAGCGAGAAGTCAGTGCTAGCTCGGCGACTTTCGCGATCTAACGCGCGCGGCTGGAACTCTGCGATCGCACTTGCGTGGTACTTGTTCGCGCAAAGGTGTCTCGGTGAAACTCCATTGCGTGACTGCCGTCCGATTTACCGACGATTATATTTTATACGAACTTGGATTGTGCAAACTCAGAACTGTCGTTCGCCACGTTTCTACGAATTATCGCACGCGTTACTGAACAAGTTCCATTGTAACGCGGAAGGACTCTTCTTTGCGCTCCCACGAGGCCGACTCGCGATTCGTTCTTCGCTGTACGTAGTCAGAGATGGGCAACGTTTTACTCCAACAATAGACAATAAATACCACGTATAGCTATTTATTTCGGGCATTCGAAAACGTTTAATAATGAAAGTAACGGATAAATAATTTATTCTTTATTTGTTATTCGACATTTTTGTCTAGATAAGAATTTTGTCCACCTCTGTACATACGTAGCTCGAATTTGGACAAGACGCAGATATACCAAGATTACTTGCCTCTAGTAAATAAACAGGTATTTATGATATTAAGACAAGTTCTCGTTTATTGGACGATAAAATAAGTTATTTCCAAGAGTTTTGTCGTAATTATAGATATGTGTAGTTATGAAAAAACTACGAGTTATTAATTACAAAAGGCGTTGAGTGATAGCCTTCAGAAAAACGATAGGTGGTTTATTAAAGGTTCGGTGCAACGTTAAGAACAGTAAACACACTACCCTTGCGCAAAACTATGATCATAAGTATACACACGTGGTGAGATTAATGCGATCAAACAAGAAATATTGTACTTCGTAAACACTCGTTACACGATTCCAGTTAATATTTGTATGCATGTCCTTGATTCTCGGTCGTAATTAAACATTTTATCGGATTAGGAATATTTTAATTGAAGTTCCTCTTCCGTCCTCATAGTTATTTTCACCGATTTCGCCTTGACAATCGCCCACAAATTTACTGTGGGATATGTGTCAGGACTGTTCCCAAGGCGTAGGAGTACATTTACATTTTTCTCAACCAAAAACAATGTTTCTTACAATTTACACTTATAATTTCAAAGCAAATTCTAAGCTTAGAAACGATCATATTAAAATCACTTTGTTGTCGCAATATACGAGATGTGGATCTAGGTCAGAGGTACACAAAGTCTGGCCAGCAGAATAATTAATTCGACTCTTACATTATGTTTATCCAGCCTACGAAATAAAGTCAGCAAAACACGATCACTCGTTTAATAATTAAGTAAAATAAATAAAGTTATTCATTATACAGGATGTTCGGCCACCCCTGGGAAAAAAATTAATGGGAGATTCTAGAGGTAAAAATAAGACGAAAATCAAGAATACTAATTTGTTGATGGAGGCTTCGTTAAAAAGTTATTAACGTTTAAAGTTCCGCCCGTACTGAATTTTTTTCTAGAAAGTGGGTAGGATTTCGGGGGTATGTCTATTCACCAAAAATGATTGTAATTGACACCCGCATCCGAAAATAATTTTTTCAGAACGATTTGAAATTTTCGAATTTAATTGTTAGTAACTTTTTAACGAAACCTCGAAGATTTCGTGGTTATCTTTACAATTATCGATACGGGATAACAAGGCGAACAAATGTAACGAAATGTTAGAATACACAATATAATAATAATAATAATTTTTAACAGTTTCGACTGTGCAACAAAAGGTAACAATATTTGCTAAAGAATAATGCCTGTTGTACTGAGTTAATAACTGAAGAGCAACTAGATATGGAAAGAGATTAAAAAACAGAATATAACGAGTAGTTCTTAATTGGAATCATAATTACAACTTATTCCAATTAAGAATTAACTACAATATTCTGTTTCGTAATCTCTTTCCACCGTTGGATGCTTTTCTGTTATTATAATATATTAATACGAGAGGTATTTATTATTAAAATTCAATGAACAAACTATTGACCGACGAACGTGAAATTTTTTCAATTCTACCAGCGATCGTATTAATTTGGCCACGTCTGTATCATGATATCGAATTCATACTTTCGCTATGAAAGATTCGTTGCAACAGTGAGGAAAATACCCATGTTCGAATGTTCTGCCGAAATTAATTTGGATTCTCGGTTTGGGAATAACAAATGAAGTCAAAACAGTATTCCATGAATAAAAATACGTGCACGAATAGTAGAAAAACAACCGAACGCGTCACGCGATAAGTTCTTTCGGGCTCTTTATGAAATATTCACCGTCTACGTACACACGCGCAGGTTCAGCGGTCCGGATTCTTTTCTAAACGCGATTAACGCGGAAACATGCGGGCGGAAGAAATTACGTGTCCACAGAGTCGGACTTCTGCGGTGGTCACTCTATTCACGTACTCTCTACATATTATTCTGTCCCTTTATCGCACTTCCATGCATAATACTTATATACCCATTCATTCGAACTACTTGTTCCGCTTATAATCATTTCTAAATAGATCCACGCGTATAACTTGGTATTAAAATATTCGACAATAATCAAACGGTAGGAATCAATATCGTGAAAATTGCGAGCCTCGTGATAACGAGACAAGAACAATTTGTACGACCCACAAATGTAACATCGATCAACTCGACACCGTTTATCGAACCTACTTCAAACTCGCGATCGACTAATCGCGCGATAACAGTGTCGAACGCCTTCCTCTCGTCATCGAGGCCCAAGGTGTACGCGCGTAAAGTTAACAGAAGAACATTAGTTCCATCGGGGAACACAGAGCCGTCCTTGTCGACATTCTTTAACTCATCCTTCCCCCTTCCTCGGCCGCGGATGAAACTGATTTCGATGCGTGACGTAAGCGCGCGTACAATGCGAAAAAAAATCATTCTTACAACGAAACAATTGCCTGTCACGTGGATGGAATACTCGTTTCGCGCGTACAAAATTCAAAAGATCAGCGTCGGCGATAGGTAGAGTTATTAACCTTTTGTAGACGGCGTTTGGTCGTGCACCGGGTGGTCAAATAGTTGAAGATGAAATACAATAATTTTTAGGTACGCGTTACGTACACAGAAAAATAAAAATGGAGAACAAATTGGAAGTTTGGCGGACCGCGGCGCGCTTAGTTAGGGGCTAAATAATAGGAACGACACACGGTACAATGCTTCGGTTTGAAAAAAAATTCTGATTTGACGATCGACCCTTTCAACGCGCCACTCTTCTGCATTTACACATCGCTGGATCCTCGTTTCCAGGGGTGTGCAAGTACCCGAGTGCACAATGTTAACCCTAGAGCAGTGGTTCTTAAACCGGGGTCCGCGACAATGTAATCTAGACTCACCACGGTTAACGTAGATGTTCAAAGTAGTGTCCATTGACGTTAACTCAATGATGTAATCTGTTAACCAAACTCTGCACTCTGAACTGTATCGCCTATAAAAGAAAGTAAACGAACTTCGTGATGTGCCTCTCGAAAACATGCGACTTTATTTAATTTTCCTTCTACCTCGATCTAGACCTTTAAGAGTTCGAAGCTTCGAACAGATTCAGGTACCGCGCTACCCTATTGTATTCGTTCGACAGGTGACGGACCCATCCGAGTCCCGTTAGCTAATAACCGTACTATAGATCGTCGGTTCTTCTGGCCTCGAAGCTTTCCCTTCGATCCGACCACCTGCGCGTTGAAAATCGCTTCGGCAACTTTTCGACACGCTTCGAAACGTACGATCTTTGGGGCGGCGATTTTTCACTTTCGCGAACACGCTGGCGAACGAGAAAAAAGGATTCGCGCTCGATTCGACCGATCTCGTAATCAGCCGGGCCCTCGTGTTCCCTTTTGTTTCTTTCAGTAAACCGGGAAGCTTGGGCGGCGCGTCTGCCACGAATGGATCGAGTTTCGAGATAGTACACTTCCCTCTCTTACACATGCATGGGTCCTGGCTTGTTCGGTTACCACACGTTCCTGTTGTGCACTGGCGATCACCGTCTCTCACCCTTCGACGTGTACCGGCTGCCTCGTCCGAGTACGATCGGTATCAGACATGACCAACGATAAACAGGTGAGTGCTTTCGGTGTATCGTGACTTTTGGACCAGTCGGACCAGTGTTCGCATTATCGACTACCGTTCATCGATACGCGACAGCGAGCAAAACTGTACACGCACACGCTATTTTAAATCCCTAGAACCCTTTTTTTAAATTCGTACAGGCTGACCCACTCGAATGTCTTCGACGCCTAATGTTTCAGGTAAAGCTTGTACGGTTCGTACAATACATAATCCGATATATGCTTTTCCTAAGCGAAGACAATTCTGTTTTTTTTTTTTTTAAATGGAATTATATATAATGTATCTAATGTTGCAATTTCCCCAACGTCGATGAAGCTACATATTAGACATCCGACGACTGATTACAGACTACTACGTTTATCGGGAACGATAAAATGGCGGAACGTATATTTACGTCGAAACGACGAACATGCGTTTAATGGCGCGTCGACTACTTTCTTTAACTCGCTGTAATTTGGAAAGTAAGGCAAAACCTTTCTTCTTTTACTTTTTTTATTTGCGCTATTTACAGCCTAATGGCCGACGCGCGATTAAGAGACTCTCCCGTAGTGTCCTTACGAAGAAATTGACGAGTTACCTTTATTACTCATGTTTGTAAGACGTAAACAGTGACGAACGTGCAATATTATGGGCTTATCTCGATACCGTCTTCCGCTATCGTTGGTCACTCATTGAGCAGTTGTTACGAATACCCTGTACTGTCAGCCAACTGATAAAACTAATATTTTTATTGCGAAACGCGTCATGTTTTACAATGAAAATCATATTTGTTCGTCACTATTATTACGAATGACAAATTGCGTACAATAAAGCTAATTATACAACGAAAAACAACGTAAAAAAAATGTATCCGTTTGCCAACGTAAGGAGTTTACGTGCATTGAAACGTACAGGTGGTCCGAAGAGACTGACACTTGACCGATTTACTCGAGATTCGTGCAATTTTCACGGTTGTCGTCCAAGTCGAATGAACTATGCACTTTGTCTACGTCGTGTACCGTAGTCTATTCGAACCGTCCTGAGAGAAAGGCGTCGAAGAAATGGCACAACGAATTTACAATTTTTCCACCCCGAAACTTTCCGCACGATGCACGAGCGACGCACATATTTCCTATCCATTTTCTATCTGCCTTGTTACGTTTTATTCGACGTTCGATTAATTTGCGTTTGCATGACGATGTGAATAGTTATCTAAGCGCTGTGTTGACTTTTGTATTATAGTTGGTCCGCGGTAACGCTGAATTGTATAATCTTTAAAATAATTACACGTTTCAGGATTCGCAAAAAAAATTGTGCAACTAAAAATTAAACAAGATACGCGGCGTGGAACGTCTGAATATTGTTGTCGAGAGACTCATTTAATATTACCATATTCCCGTGACCCTAATTGCTCTTTGCCTGCCGCGCGACGATTATTAAAGACGATCGATTCGGTTGAATTATTTGATCAGGCTTTGGTATAGATCGACGAAGTCTTCGCGAAGAACGCAACGACGGCGAAGAACGATTTCCAATTATAGCGATGATCGTGCGATACAGTCGATCGTTCTCTGATCTCGGATTTCTGTTTAGACGATTTCTTGCTACGTCTGACATCATAATCATACGGTAACACATAGAATCGTTCGGGCTAGTTTAACAAGTTCGTTCGTTAGGACTTAATCGATGATCGTCTACGTCAAATAATAAGATAATCCTTTTGCAAATTAAATCGTTCTACTGTTCTAGTGAAATATTAATAATTTCACAATGAATGAAAGGTTTAACGGTACGTACGCTGCGTCACTTTTCGTCGTTTCTACGTGTATGCAATTATAATTGTAGTTGAGCGATTCTTTCACGGTCGACAGAAATTGGCAGTGAACCGTTGGCAAAGTGCTGTTAAGAGAACCCATTAGATCAGATTGGCGTAGCAGACACGTCGGAAATACAGTCAAAATCATACGAATACGATTCTTTTCCACCTAAGGAAGTCAAACATGTAGATAGCTGTTCGTCAGTAGCCACGCATTACTTGGTTTTCCTGCGGTAATTAAACCAATCTTTTTGCTCGTTTTACTCTTAAAATCGGTACGAGTTTCAACACATCCACGGTATAGTGACGCGGTAATTTATGAAAGGGAACAATCGCATGGGAATTAAGCGTAAATAAAAATCGCATTTTACTCGTCACAGCTGTGATCTCGACTGTGCTTCCAACGTACGTATCTCCTACGTTCATCTGATCTAATAGATTCTCTTAACAGCACTTTGCTAACGGTTCACTGCCAATTTTCGTCGACCGTGAAAGAATCGCTTACCAACAATTATAATTACGTGCCCGTAGAAACTATGGAAAGTAACGCAGAGTAGGCACCTACGTAGCATTAACCCTTTCATTTTTAAATTATTCAAATTTCACGAGAAAAAATCGTACACATTGAATTCATGTTTACACGTTTAACTCGTGGTATCTACGGACGAATCAACGAAACGCCCCCTCGATTTTAATCCAATAATTTCACGTACGTAACCGTATACGAATGCGGTGGGAACTAAAGGATTAACCACGCTCGTTGGCGAGCTGGACGAGATTACGGTCATAATTCCACAAACACTAGGCACCGGAACGATGCTTATTTTTCTGTTTTTTCTTATTCGTTATTGCGAGAAAAAGTCGTATAATTTGATCTGTCTCGCCGCGCTACGCTGCGCTTGCCGACAAATATATGCATCACGCGCGACTAACTCGAAAGATTTCACATCGTCGTGATTATACACCTTTCCGCGCAGACGGTAGTCGAACTCCGATACGCCTCGCGTTTTCGCTACGAGAAATCATAGTTGCAACGGAGAGTCGCTCCGCAACGCCGGCAATCGCGAAAATTTGATAACACGTATCGGCTGTATAAACGCCGTACTTTCGGTGGTTTCCACGAAACTTTCTTCTTCACGGTTTCTGAACCAGAGAGAGTCTCTCTGTAACGCATAAATATTTTTCGCTCGTCGCGCTGTCCACCCTTCCCCCGATAATCGCACGCAGTCAGCGAAGTTAACGCTACACAATCATTTTGGACCAATGATCCCTTTGTGTCCCCTTAACGTTAGATTTACGGACGTTAATTGCGTTAATTAGGATATAGGTTCACACTTTTGCATCGATAAATTGCTAACGAACAATATCTACGAGTTCTGTGACTTTTAAGTATGGAATCTAAAGTTAATTTTATGTGTTCCGTAAATCTATCGTTAAAGGAGAAAATAGTTTCTAGGTAAAAGAGTGGGGAGGCCTGTCCCGTATTTCAGTATGAGATGGTTAAAGGTCACTTCAGCCACGGTACAAAAATGTAATGTCTATTAAGGGTGAAGTTGTCGATCGATCGTTGAGGATAATCGCGATAATTTGCACGCTTTCAGTCGTGGTTCCGGGGCGTCCGGAGCAGCAAGTTTCGCCACGTTTACGGCGTGCCAGCCAAGAGGGAGAAATGCTACGACAACATCAATATCACCAAGAACCCCCACGATTCGCAGTTCTGCGCCGTGAATCCCAAGTTCCTGGCGGTAGTGACGGAGGTCGCCGGCGGCGGGGCGTTTCTGGTGTTGCTGCTCAATCACGTGAGTTATCTGGACTATCGAATTATCGATTCTGCTATTCTTACGCGTATTCGCACACGCGCGCGCGAATTACATCGCTCGATAGCACCGCGTTGACAGCGACAGCCATTTTGGACCACGAACGTCGAGGGTTCGTGCTCGGTTAGGAGTTAATTATTTTTTTTCTCAAACAATGATAGAAAATAGCTTTAAAATGAAACCTTTTACAGCCGTTCCTTTATTTGAAACAGTAAAGTTTGTACTACTAATTGATTGTACGACAGTCCATCCGGCAGCTCTTGAAAAAGAAACGTACTTTGCGATGGGCAATCTCACTCGGCTCACGGTTATCTGAAATCATGTGCAAAAAATATTTCTTTAGTTCATGATCCAAAATAGTTAATTGTTAGAAATCTTTAGCCCAACGGAAAAAAATAATGTACTTATTGAAAAAGCAATCCCCTAGTTTTCTTATCGAGAGGGCCTCCAAGCATTCCCCGATTCAGGGCCTCAAAAACTTAAATCCGGCCTTACGATAGCTTATCAACGTTTGCCAGTTTATCGTGAACCTGATATCGAATTCTACGAGGGCATAAATAGGCGCGTTATCGCGTGTTATTGAAAGCAATCGTGCATTAGAAACCATCGAAACGTACAGCGATAAGAATGCGCTTTGATATTTGCATGGGCGTTAAGTTCTCTGCAAACATCGATGACACTCGACGCGTCTCTGGTTTCAGACTGGTCGATTGGACTTTAATGCCAGCAGAGTGACCGGGCACACTGGCCCGGTGTTGGACATCAAATGGAATCCTTTCAACGACAATGTCATCGCCTCCTGTTCCGACGATTGCACTGTACGATCACGTGTATACGTACTGCTTAAAATAACTAGATTTTATGGTTCGATCATGCGGACACAGACAAAAATCTCTTTCCGTTAAGTTTCTCTTGAAAAGATAATCAGTTGAGATTCACTGTTCCGGGTCAAAGTTTTAATAGCGTCCAACTTTTCATTGTTTCCTCTCACCGTTGGCTTCTATTCTAGATAAAACTATGGCATATTCCGAACGGTGGACTGGCCCGAAATTTAACGAACTGGTTGGTGGAGTTGCGAGGTCACAAGCGACGAGTTGGGTGCATAGAATGGCACCCGGTCGCCGAGAACGTGCTCTTCAGCGCTGGCTTCGATCACCTGGTTATCGTGTGGGATATAAACAGGGGGGAAGCCGTCAGTGTGATTGATAGACATCCCGATGTGATCTACAGTATATCTTTGAATCGTGACGGCAGCTTGTTGGCTACAACCTGCAAGGATAAGAAACTGAGAGTCTTCGAACCAAGATCCGGCATCGTTGTCTCTGTACGCATCCACTGGATTACCTTTACACGACTTTGCCCGTTGAATTCATACATTTACTTAATTTTAACATTTTTACATTTACATTTTAACGATTGATCGTTATTTAGGAAGGGGTTTGTCACGCTGGAACCAAAGCTTGCAAAGTGGTTTTCCTTGGTGCCTCCGGACGTCTCCTCACGACGGGTTTCAGCCGACACTCCGACAGACAGTATGCCATTTGGAGTCAGCACGACTTGTCGGCCCCATTGACGTGCGAGACCATCGATTCCTCCAGCGGAGTCGTGTTTCCGTATTACGATAACGACACCAATATGGTGTACCTTGCGGGAAAGGTAAACGTCTACGTCAAAGATTTACGTCATCTTGTTTAAATCATTTGTGATTTCCCCTTTTGATTATTGCCAGATTGTATATAGTTCTCGTATTTTATCCCGTACTTCTTGCTTCAGGGCGACGGCAATATTCGATATTACGAGGTTGTGAACGAGGCGCCTTGGATGCACTACCTCAGTCAGTTCATCTCCGGTAATCCGCAGAGAGGAATGGGCGTGATGCCAAAGAGGGGTATTACCACCTCCACGTGCGAGGTGTTCAGATTTTACAAATTGCACGCGACTCGTGGCATGTGCGAGCCGATATCGATGATAGTCCCGCGAAAGGTGGGTGCCGTTACTTTTCACTTAACAAGAAAGTCTCGCGAAACAGGTTCAAGAAATTGATTTCTCATTTATCAAAAATAACGGAGTACAATCTGTTTTATAAAACGTCAAAAAGTAGATCTTGAAACTTTTTCTCTACACGGAGAGCTCCACGAAAATGTCTAAAAGATAATCGATGTTTTCGACGTTCTATACCAGAGACTGGCTTTAATTGGGATATTCGTCACGGCTAATTGAAAACTTTCACTTTCTAGAGTGACCAATTCCAAGAGGACCTGTATCCGGACACCATTGGCACGTGTCCCAGTCTGTCAGCCAGGGACTGGATCAGCGGCATGAACAGCCCGCCGATTTTAATTTCCCTGAAAACCGGTACGACCGTTGAACTTTTTGCCTAATCCTTCGCTGCTTTCCCCGAATGCACGCGTTATCTGAAATGTCAACAGGGGGTAGCATTACTACGCACAAACCGCACGTGTACAAGCCGCCGCAGCTTCCTCAAACGACCGACCTGAACAACGAGAAAAAATTCGCGTTCCTGTCCTCGGAAACTGTACCGGACTACAGACCGATCGAGTTCCACAATATGTCCGAGAAAAGCCAGAAAACGTCCAGCAACCAGAGCACCAAGTTTCAGCAGCTGCAGCAGAAGTTCGGAAGTGCTGTGTTACAGGTAGAACCAGCGTCATTTTGAGACTTCACGGTTCTAGTTTTATCGCTCGTCTGCGATAGGGAATGTCTGCTGTTTCAATTATAGTATTAACAATAAATGACTCGTTTAAAAACGACGCATAATTAACTCTGAAAAATTTTAACAAACGGTTAATTTTTACCTGTGAACTTGCTACTAAATTTTTGTTCGATATATCCCTGACATTCTTCCGATTAAAATGAGACCAATCGCGACATAATTTGGACAATATTTGCTTGTGTAATAAACTTGCAACTTATACTTTACAATCTTTGCAAACAAATTTTATGCAAAGGAAACGAACACTAACAAAGTTTTGCCTTTTTCTTGCTATTGTTTTTCCCTTTCTACCTCGTTTTCTACGTTCGAGCGAGCGGCAAAATGCAAAGGCCAACGCACACTTAAAAATATTTTCTGTTCCTGCGTACAAATGGAATGCGAAACGATTATTTATTGACTTGTCGTATGGTTGTGTGCGCAGAAGAACATCATCATTGCGCCGCTGAACGATAACGAAGTCTTGGAGACCGTGGACATTCCCAACAACGAAGCTGAACTGAGATTGGCGTACGCTCGTCAAACGGACGAATTAAGACTGGTGCGACGACAGCTCGCCAACAGCCAATTACGCGTCAAAGAGCTGGAGGAGCAGGTTCGCAAGCTTCAGCGTCAGTAAAGATTAATCGAAATCCTTAACGCTCGCTTCGAAAACGATTCATGTATACAGCTTCGCTGCTGCTAGTCGTACAAGTGATATGGTACTTAATGAATAAGTAACGCATACATGTGCGCCATCACAAACAATGCGACGCCTAAGCTTTCGAAAACGTTGCGCGAGAAAATGGTGCGTACGAATTCCCGTGGTCGCATTTAAGCGTGCAAATAACTGAGCTCGAACTTTATACACGAAAGAATTCTTAATACATGTACACGGTCTGTCCCAAATGTCGGCGAACTCGGATTTACGTTTGTAGAAGCTCTTGAAATATTCCTCGTAGGTCTTTGAGATACGATAGCCCGTAACAAGCCTTCATAAACGAAACGAAATTCGTTGAACAAATTTTATTCTTGTATACGAAGCCTTTTGTGGGCTTGTAGCTATATACTAGAAAGGCTGACCGCTGCGACGCTATTTAAAATATAAAACGTTGATGGCTTAGCTTTTTGCTCTATTGTAATTTCTTGACGAGTGTCGAACTGTTCCATGCTGTCACTCGCGACGCCATGGATATGACACGGTTTCGTACCTAAATTAAAACGCCACTAGTACCTTAAACAAGAAATATATATACTTATATAAAACAAAGTTCGTGCGCTTTTGGGACAAACAATGTATATTTTTTTAGCGTATCTAGTTCGTATCTACTTCGTTCTATTTACTACCTTTATATGATATTGTACCGTTTCAAGAGCGCAGCAATGGAGCAACAATAATTTAGTCGATATCCTTCGGAACTGTTCGAAAATGTTCTGCGTAGAGAAGCTGAAAAAGAAAGAACAAATAATTGTGATGTACACTATTGCCTTCACTGTACAGACGAGGTTTTGTCTATATAGAAAGATGTTAATACTTCTCCGCGATTCTTCGTCACGCCAAACAGCAATGTTGGTACGTTTCGCTGCTGCGTTGTTCGCGTGATTCTTCTCAGAATAATGTTGACACACGTGTTGGTATAGTCACTATAGTTTTTCCTTTCCTTCGTATAAAATTGTGTCTGAAATCAACCTTTACAGGGTTGTTGCGTAAACTATGGACGCAACTTCAAAGGTGACAATTTACGTCCAAATTCTACGAAACAGCCTGTGTAAACGTATAAAGGAGAAATATCAGCCTGGTATAAAGATGTAAAACTTCGACGAAGTATTAAATGTTCAGTACACGAATAATTGCACCTGTCTAATGCATACGCATGTTTGTGTCGTGTGCGATTCGTTAGAATCGTCGTATACAGAGTGATAGATAAATGCAGATGTTTAGAAGGGGATATTAAGATGCAATAATCGTCGCTTAGAGATGTGGAGGAAGCACAAGATATAAGGATTAACGATAACGATTAAAGACTCGCGTACAATAAGATATTTTCAAGACGAAATCGCTAAGTCGATGCATTTACGTAACGTTTATTTTGATCGATTCCCGAAAATTCGTTCATTGATTTATGATATTTTTAATTCTATTTATTACTTCGATTTACTTTTACACGAGTTTACGATTAATTTAAATTTGAATAGTCAATAATATTATAAATTTCGTTAATGGATGTACATTAATTTATCCGATATTTAATTTTAAACTAGACCGTGTTCTGTTCGTTTTACGATTACTGTGTAAGACAGAGAATGGTATTCGTCTTGTTAACATTAAACTATCTGAACCTCGAGCGTATTAATCACTGTCACGATCACTGCCATTACGCGAGTGGCAATCGAATGTTTATTTCTCGCAAACATGTGGCGGTGATGATATATTTATTGTACACTACGATTAGTTTCAAACGTTAGCTTGACATCTTTTATACGATAGAGTGTAGAGTGCAATATGCGCACAGTGCAAATCCTACAATTGAAAAAAACGGATAGGTATACACGTCCGCGTATAAGGAACAATTAAAAGAACAAACGAATTGCTAAAGAAGAGGATAAGCAGCATTCGATTCGATTCTATTTACATTATAAAATAACGCCGATTTGTGTGTGTCAAATTATATATTGTCTAGGACCAACAAACGAGAGATTGTTAGTCACGTGAAATTCTATTACCGCTTAATAGTGATCGAATTAAGTAATGGTTTATACACTGTTTATAATATATACATATATGTTTCATACGATATATTTAGCTGTAACTTCGATCAGATAAATATAACAACTTGAGTAAACAATTGTCGCAACTTCTACGTGCGACGCGTGCTTCAAATTCATCATTGTCAAACGAAAACGTTAAATAGGATTTATCAAACGCTGCTGGTCAAAATTATTGCTCTCTCTCCACTTCCAGAATTATGCGAGAATACGTAAAATACGTAAAATCATAAAAAAAAGTTTTCTAACATTCTCACAAACCATCGAGTATTAGCGTTTTTACACTTATTACAATATAAACTGTTAGCGGTTGCTAGTTTTAATTTCTCGACTGTAGAATATTTTTTATTATTTTGACATATTCGTTTTGGCCAGCAGTGTATTTGTTTTTAATTCGTGGTTTGTAGCTTGAACGGAAGTATCTTCCTAAAAGTCACTTAACACAGCCATAAGTGCACAGAAATCATTAATCTTTTCGGTGCTAACGTTTCAACGCTTTGCACGTGCCGTGTGCGTACGCTTCGCGGCTTCGTGTACCAAGCACGTTGGTAAAACGTCGATGAGCGTTCACCGATCGACAGAGCACTTATAAGCGAGCACATACCCAAACGGGGTAGTTTTACCGATGCTATTCAACAATATTTCACCGTTCGATCTTTGAATTCAAATTATTACGAAAGAAGATGGGTAGGAAAGAAAGCGAAACCGTTATTCCCATAACAGTTATAACGCTATTTCGGTTCTTCGGAACTGTTTCGAGAACCGAAATTGATGTTATAACAGTTTCCAATCCCCGCTTGCAAGCGATACACGTTTTGCATCGTGTGAAGCTTTCCGTGCTTACGATAGATTTCGCTTAATTGTTTACGAGAGTGAACGTCGTATCAAAGAATGCTATCCTATAAACTGTTCACTATATAAACGGATATATACCAAAGAGCGTTAACGTGCAAGTACCTTACAGATCGTCGTGAAATAATTTGTTATCAGCAGTTGATCGACTATGATATTATATTTATACGCAGAGGAACAAATGTGTCTGTAAACGGGGAGACTAACGGGGATCTCGTTCGTAAATAAAGAACAAATCATTCAGTCCCATTTGTGTCGTTTTATGGTCCATACAGAAGGTACACGTTTTTCTTAATTTTTATTTAATTAATTACACGTAAAAATCGCGGTCCGAGCTTATCCGTATCGTTCATATACATATAGTCTATAGTATCAAAAGAAAACTATCGCGTATAGAGGTGCATACTTTATACAAAATTATACAAAAGTAATAGATATAAATCTCTGGTAAAATATATTATGAAAAAAAAAAATAGTAAAAAATAATTCTTTACAAATCCGCGAGATTAACGATTGTATACGATAGGTAACTTATCGTAATTCGGTTAAAGAAACGTGGACGTTACAAAACTTATAAATAACTTAACTGGTTAAATTCGAAGTTCGAAAGTGCATCGTTTTGTGATAAAATCAGATTTTTCGTGTTCGCGCAAGGTACGATTGTTTTTAACAAATGTAAGCGTATATGCAATCGCACGATACGAGAAAAACGATAAATTCATTGTGATGCAGAATAATCAGGCTAACTCTGCACAGATCCTTACAAGCTACTGGTTCGTGGAAAAGAAGGCACAATGGCGTTACTCGAACTTAATAATGTTAGTCGAGTATAAATTGTTCCCTCGAAGTACATAACGGATTAGTATAAACATTGATTCGCGTTAACGGATCAAGGACGGATTGTTACTTTACAGATTAATAGTGTCGAGATTCGAAAGTTATCTTTGTGATCGCTCTTATGAAATTCGTTCGAACGAGTGTCTACCTCTGGTAGAGTAACTTGTAAGCGACTAATAATCCAGTCGGTATTATCCACGCGATGCTTGGTCCGAAAGTAGCCGCTGGATTGCATCCATCGCCGGTACAGGTAAAGATGCAGGTTCGATAAGTTAATTTGTCTCCCTGTCGTTTCACGTAATCGCAATAATTCCCCAGATCCAACGCTGAACAAAATCGTTTTGTACCGATCCCACCTATTTTAACATATACAGGAAAAATGTTCCACTTCTATTCTTGAGTTATTTCAACGTCATTGCCACGCATAAGAGGCTAGTCAGAGACGGGCAAAATTCTTATCTACGTAAAAATGTAAAAAGCATAAACAACTTTGTCCATTACTCGTCGAATAAAATTTTGCCCTTCTCTGGAGCTAGAACACATGCAATCGTGCGATTAAAAAAGCAGTGCGTGCAACTTTTATGTAACTTTGTCATCCCATAAATAAAGAGCAACATCTACTTGATGCACACTCGACATCGATAACACTTAAATTACAATATAAGAACCTCCGTATAGTCCAACTGATTTGATGCAATGACGTGCATTGTAAACGTGACTGCAGTTGGTCGGTATTAAGGAATTTATAACCAATTTGTCGTCTCCGCAGGTCAATTCCTCTTGCGACGTGCACTGATAGCAATCCAGACTCGTGGCTTAATCGATCAAGAAAGCATCGGTTAAAGCAGCTTTTAAAGCGTTTCTTTAAACGTTAGAGATCGCTTATGATAGCTACACAAGGATTCATTTAAATTTCGGGTTAATAGCTCGTTTGTCGTTACGAATTAATCCGCCACAACCTCAAGTGCACAATATTAGATGTTATTCGTATATGCAAGCATGATAGAAGCATATTAGGCGCCTAGAAATTAATTTAAATCGAGATGACTCATTATACTTCGACTACTCCTACATGCTTCTACTAGCCGATGAGAAAGGATGACTTCAGGTTAATTTCTATGTGAAGTGTTAAGTTTCCACAACCGATTCCCCCACCCCATAACATGTAACCAGATCTGACGATATTGTTTTACCCTCGAATCGACCCGTGTGCTTCACACAATACTGTGCACCGAAAACAGCATCGCAAGGTTCTGGTTCGATATCGATGTCGCTCGTGAGAAATTCGTTGCATTGGAAGGGATGCGAGTTGTTTGTGCTAATGCACTGATAGCATCGTAGACTGTGAACTAAACGAAAACACCGCGTCAGAAAATGAGATTCCATTCATACCCGTGATAATTTTATTCTTTGTAAATCGAAATAAACGATCCACACGGCCTGAACAAAAAATAACTAAAAATCAGTTTGGCGCTTAAACTTCCTAAAAATGAAATTTCATGTCCCTGCTGCATGTATTTCAAGGTAGGAAACCATTAGAATAAAACGAAATCAAGATTATCTAGAATTATCTCGAGAAGATAAAATCCTGTAAAATAATGATTCATTATGAATAACGGAAGGAAACCTGTCAAAACAAGCACGATAACGTCCGGACATATGATTTGTTATAGCGAAGAACATTTGATTTCTATAAAACAATAATTGACCTACATTATTGCATTAGCGATATGTCGTAGACTTTGAATTAATGGTTTTTCTTGTTGCATTATCGTCATACGTTTATATAATTTCATTCGAGAGGACAGAACAATATCACGCCAGAAACTAATAACTTCATGTTTAGAAATCGACAGGCTCGATTGGCGCTATTGCTAGATCATTGTGAATTGAAGTTTTGCGATTATATTACTCAAAATTTACGTTTCACGTTTAAATTCGATCGCAAGTTTTGATAAAATATAACGAAAAATTACAAATGCCCCGCCCAAAGGACGCCACGGCGATATTCACGTCGTCTAGTTACGTGCATTAACCTTACCAGTTTCGACGAGAAGAAGTAATACCGCGAAAAGTGCGTAGCCCCTCGTGCCGCTGTTGGCGCCCATTTCGAAAGATCTTTTACGTTGTAGGTTACAGATGGAGCACTTTTATCAACGATAGCACGATTTCTGTACACGTTTTTCAAACACTGTCTCCACGAACAAATCACAACACCACACGGCGATAACCTCTGCTTGAATTTCTAACGTCCGAAACAAGAGGCACGACGACGCGAATACGACTAAGTAGGTAAGAGAAGGGATTACGCATACCATGAACCACGAGTAGCGCCCGAACTATGCCGACTCTCCACGAAAACGAACGAAACCGTACGGTGAGATCTATAATCGATACCCGCCAATAATTTTAAATATATGAATTTATTAATGAATAATCTGCAAATATTGAAACGACATCGACATATTAAATGTCCGTTCAAGTTTCTTATCATATTGGACTATAAACATTATACTGGTGATAATTCAGTATTACTACTTTATTTTTGATGTTATGTATTATTTAGTTTTTTCTTTTTTACATAAACAATGTAATATATGGTGAAATTTACATGTGTACGGTATATTTAATATATAAATATTGTGTATATATATATGTATATACACATGAGAATATGAAGAAAGCGAAATACGTGAAATTAATACTATGATGTAATCTCCCATAAATTAATATCGATTACACAAGAAGACTGCATAAGATAAACTTAATACTCTTTAATTTTATATTTTTAATTAAAGAAACAAACATACCTTTAACAATGCCACAAAGTCCTTAATATATTCTTTTCACGCATTCTAAATACTTTAATTACAATTTTCATGTTCAGTGTACATAATTTTTTATATGTAAACTATTTGTCTAAAAGAATCATAAAGCTACAACCAATTACTAATGCATTGCTCTTCTATAGCAACATACTTTATGGATTTTAGTCTGGAATTTCGTTTGCCCGCTCATTGCTTATTAAGTTTTCCACCACTGTAGAATTTAAACTCCTATCTTTAGATCTGGAAGACTTTGTTTTAGTTTGTTCTACGTTTCGGCAATGTTTTTTAATCGTTTTAGAAGTTCCTTTCACGCTTTGTTTGGTACATAAAAATAACGATTTCGGTGGTAGTTTTGCAGTTTCCGATATGTTGTTAGACGACTCCCCGACTTCCGGACGGCCCTTGTTGATACTCGTAGAAACGATTTTCAATCTCTTTGCTCCTTGTTTTACGATCGCTGTTTCCTCAAAAGACAGTGCCATTTTCGATAATTTGTTTGTTATTGCCAGTTTCTTACCCGGATATTCTCTAGTTTCTCTCATTTGTGATCCTAAAGAATCGTCGATACACCCAAAACCGGAAGTTTTTAACCGATTCTCTGTAGACTTTAGAAACGCCTTTACAACGGCCTCTGATCTAATTGAGGGTATTTTTGAATTATTCCCGATATTATTAACACACTGATTTTTTAACGGTCTACGATTTATAGGTTGTCGAGGTTTCTTGTTACTTTTTATTCTTTTAACTGCAGTGTAAAGAGACGTGCTGCGGCGAATAATACACGTTTTTTTAACAATATTTGTCTCACTCTTCATTGAGTTTTTTGGCCCAACCGAAGAGTCGCTTATTTGAGGTTTAATTCCTTTTAAATTGTACAAATCTTGAGATATGATATTGCTACCATCCTGTGAATAAAAGCGCGAATTTCAATTAAGTTTTTGCTAACAAATATCATTATGTACTGTCAAAAGAGAATACAAGCAGATTGTACAAACATTCTACATTCTCACATTACTTAGCACATATCAATTAATTCATGATCAATGTAAATACCAGTTTGTGAGAGAGAGATTAATTTCTTCGTGGTTTTTCATAATTTCCTATTCAACTTTTTGTATCCAATATTCCAGACAAAACAGATTGCCTTTTGATTTCTACTTAAATATAATACACAGGTCAACAAAACATTTTGGAAAAAAATGTGTTTAATATTGTTAGAAACATATAAACAATATTATAATTGATGCAACAGTGGGACCAAGGATAAAGGGGAATAAAATAAAAATAAGGTAAAGAAATTATCACTAAAAATACTGTAATTTATTAAAACGGGACATGTATGTGTGCGTATCCATGGCGTATTATAATAGGATACATTGCAAAATTTTTATACATGAATTTATACATAATATTTTCAATTAATAACAGCATTTACATATAAATAATGAAGAGCATGACAATAAACATTGTATTATTCTGAAGTTATACTTTGTAACTGACAATTGCTGCATTCATTATTCTTTGTAATAATAACAATTCTATTCAATAGTACAACACACATTCATATTTATTTTTGTAACAGACACATTGTATACTTGATAGTTCTTTCAAATGATTAAAAAGTATATAAGATATTTGGTTTCACTAGTTAGATTAATACAAATATTAAATGAATGATCTAGAAAATCCATGATTATTGTCATTTATTCGATTAGTGACAAATTGAAGTAAAATTTTTCTAAACTTCAACATTAAATTCTGATTTGGAAATCTGCACATCTTTCGTGAATAGACACCATCACCCAGAGACTTATGGTTTAGTCGTCTAAACCACTATTTTGTGCATTTCGCTAAAGAAATAGACATCATTAATTACACATGTGTGTATTTCTTACTATCACTCACAACCATGAAATAATTTTTAAGTGCATGTAATACTACGTCAAGTGCACTTGTCTACTGTCATCAGATTCGTGATGCATCGAAAACTGATTAAAAAATAATAAATAAACGTTAAAAGATATATTATTTGACACAAGTATAAGCATTAACATAGAGTAATGGATGCTCAATTAACTCTAATGCAAAATGATATAAAATTTTACAGTCTTAACAATTTATATGATTGCATTATTAAACAAAATTATGCAATATCAGGTTGCATAGGAATATTATATTTTTGTTAATAGAATAAACACAATATATAAGCTGTGTATATTTGCATTTTATATACACTTTCTAATTATGATTAAACTGTCTAATAAATCTATAAAAAAACGAGTTTATAAACAGTTTTCATATAAACCTTTATACGAAAGTATACCAAATATTATTGTCATGCATACATATATATTAGATGGAAGACCCATTAGTATGACATAATAAAAATTTTACAAAATTTATAATAGATAGATATATAATAATAATAAATATCTAATATGCTGAGTTATATAGAATTATCGGCGGTAAAAAATTTTTTGTCATCACAATGTTATAGTTCGATAAAATAAAAATATACGTTTCTTGCAACGAGGAATCCATAATTTAACGATATTAAAATCAACTAATATACAATTTATATGTATATGAATCTCTCTCCCACATTTTTAATCAGCAACATAAAGTGCAACCTATTTAGGCACTAATGTGTCTTGGTAATTAATACACGAAAGCATACCAATTTAGTGGTTTTACAAATTAAGAGAGTACACACTGTTTTATATCAACGGCTGAAACTTCACTCTCAGTATTGACATCAAAATTTACCTTATGTAGAGATTTGCTGAATGGTGTTGAAACATTGTTCACATATGCTAATTTTAAAAAAGATTTTACACCCCTTAAAGAACGATACTGACTATTTGGCAGTCGACTATTGGGATTGTTACTTGTAAGGTCAAGAATCGAGGGACCTAATGCTGCCCCAACCTGTAAGTATAGTTAAACACACCATTATTTATAAGATATAAAATAAGTATTTACGGCACAAAGACTGCAAAATATTTCACCGCTTCGAAAACTGCTGGTGTATATTTTGGTGGAACAAAAATAGGAGAGATGGTTTTATGAACACCATCACGCATCCTTGCAGGGATTGTATTTACCAAACGTCCAGAATTGTAATTACATTCAAGTGTATAACTATGTATGAGACCAGTTAATTTATATACAGCTACGCGTCCTGATCCTTCCCTCGACATACCGTCTCTTTTGTCTCTGTATAAATAAATTCGTTAAATAAAATGCAAAAATTCAAATAATTTTAATTTTATTAATGCTATTTTTGGTAAGACTTACATAATGTACATGTTTCTTTCTGTAAAATTGCACGAGGTAAAATGAAAATTTGGATTGTTAATTGACATTAATTTTGGTAGAAGCATACATGTTATTGTATCTTCTGGATTATCGAAGTAATTGCCATACATAAAAACTCCCTTTTTTGAAGCATGACCATGAAGATCAATATATAAATACAATCCCGAATCCTCCTTAGGTAACTGTCCTATGCCAACAGCTGTATAAGTGTTTTTATCAGATTTAAGTTCTACCGAATTATCGTTTTCTTCTGTATTATTACACAAGCCTTCTCCACCACCTTCACATAATGTTGTATAAATAAATAAAAGAATTTTGGGGATCATGTTGAATAATACAATTCTAAATAGCATACCCTGAGGCATGTCTTCCAAGTTGGTTTTGAGTAATGCACATTCCTGAAAAATTTCTGGTTGATCTTTATGTTTTTCATCTAATGTCATAAGAGTTACCTATTGTTAACATTACTTGTTAGTACTTGTTTCTCTACTTTATTATGTTAGAATAACATGCGAGTTAGTATATGTGTGTAGTAGTGCTCTCCACTGGTCGCGGTCATTTAAATGGGCATGGTTATTTCTCAGAATTCAACGGAGATAAGGAAAGAGGATAAGTGCGACTGAGATACAATAGCTGGCACCCGAAACCATATACATATGTATACAATGTATCGCTTAATTTCTAAGAATTGGTGGGGATAATCGCGGACACTTAAGTGGGCAAAAGTGCGGTCATTTAAGTGGATACTACTGTATTTTCTATTAATTACCTGTTGAAGCAATCTTGTTGTCGTATCGCGTACTATATTCGCAATTGTACAAGAGGAATCAATAATGGTCAAAGTATTTTCTCCATTTTCGAAACCTGCATTTGAAACTTCATCCTCTTTTGGTAATTCGTATGTATAATGATAATACCTTTAAAATAATTTTTTTATAATTACAAAAGCAAGATGTTAGGTGGCAGTGTTTTATTACCTTATTAAATTTCTTGCAGCATATATTGTTGGATGATCTTTTATAGAAGGATTCAGATAGACTCTATTAAGATTAACTCCTCTGGTATCCATTCGATAGTGACCCCTGGCTACACCATCAGGATTGAGCATAGGTATCAGCTTGAACACATATAGGCGACGGAGAGTTGTTGCGATTTGGTCATCGCGATTTAGAAGGAAGTTAAGAAAGCCATTAAAAACAAAACTAGATGGTGTTTCTCCTGGATGGACCCTGGCACTAATAAAAATTACCTGGAAATTATATCCTTATTTCCATATCAAGGTAATTTTATATAATTTAGTTTTTGTAGAATATTTAAAATAAATGGATACATACTTTTTTATTCCAAAATTTGAAAGGTCGTTCCTCATTTTGTTCAGGAAACATATTATTCAGTCTGTCTTCTCTCTCTGTTGATATGTTGTGAAATGAACTTATTGTTATAATATCCATTCTTCGTCCTTCTAAAGATTTTATTGCACATTCCCTATGATAATAAACATCATCTGCACATGTTATAGTCCGTTTTGCTATTTTTATGTCAATTCTTCTTAAATAGTTTTGTAGATCAGTATAAGAGAAAGGGTAAGTAAACGCAAAATATGTAATAGCTTTAGAATTTTCAGGTGTCAAGTAAAGAAATGACAATGTAAAATCATTGCCTTTCTGATCCAGCTGAAATATTACGAATTTTAATGATATTTTGAAAATATGAGAAAAAGTACTTAAAATTGTATCAAATAATTACAGAATAAGTAGGTCTTTCACGAATCCGTTCCCAATGCATATGACCAGGAACAACTTTAAAAACTGGACACATTCCTTGGCTAAACATTTTCACTTGTCTATTTAGGTTGACTATATTAAATTTGACATAAACTCCTGGAGCACAAGCTTTAACACCAAAATAAAACCATGTCCTGTTGTTGTTTTGAAATTGTGTTCCATGACAATCATGTTTTGTCCATAAGTTAAATTCATAATCTGTTGCATCGTCAGAGGATGAGCTTTTACATGATTTACTTTCTGTTTCATTTCCATCTAAGGAGAAATAAATATTTTATGATGAAATTTTGCATCGATGCATTCAATGAGAAATATAGGTCAAGACATAAATATAAGATACCCTTTTCAGATGTTTCTGGTACTTTGACTAGTTCAACCTTGGCTAAATTGGCTGAATCAAAATTATCGTAAAACACAAAGTCTCCACAAGCAATAAAGTCAGCTGTATTTGCCATGCTGTGTCAAAGGTTATAATATTGTGTGTAAAATATTTTATGAAATTTTTTACAAGTTTGTAAAAAACATGGTACTTCTGAATGTATATAAATTTGTGGTATTTGTGTTTTCACTTTCTCCGATATTAAACCCAATTTTCCTTGTTTGCAGTGTTGCTATCATATTAAAAATGTCATGTTTGACAGTTATTCTGAAATTGAGACAATTTCTGGCTTGGCCTGTACTTTATATTACGAAATGATTAATGAACTTTAGGATCCAGGCGAATGTTCTTCTACGTGTATTTTTGTTTAAACAATACACGTTAAATTATGTTCGCCCAATATTTCCACAAGCCTCATCATTACAGTTAGTGCAAACATGTTTGTCAGTTCACCATAACTTTTAGTATATCCGAACGACTACTATTTGTGACTAATTATGACAGAATGACGAGTGTCACCATTTATCAATTGTTTTAATCTTTTCTTGGTGTATTTGCGATAATGTTAACAGAGTTTTTACATTGATATGTTACATGACACTTGAAATTAATTTGGAATTTCGTTTAACTTTACAAAATGTTACATTTTCATAGAAGACTCGAATTCGACTCTTGTCGTGCGTTATATAACTCGTGTTTTTTATATTTTTAAATGTTATTTATACCTAAGTTATACGAAAATTATAGGGTGCTTTTAAGGAAACGACGAATGTGTACTGAAAATGTACTGATCGAAAATTTAATCTCTCGACGAATCACCACACTCTAATATAATATAATACTATCTGAAATGAAATATTGTGTCAATCGACGAATATATAGGCTTCTTTCCTGTTCAAAATTATTACCGATGGCATAATTTGGCACAATACTCCGATTATTACGTATTCGTTTGGACCAGTTGAATCTAAGGCGCGAAAAGAAATTCCCAATCAAGTGTTATAATCGCATATTTTATTAACATAAGCATATTTATTTTGTACAATTAATTATCGTCTCTATATTTTACATTGTCTTTATTAAAAAATCATAGTTGATATCATCTAAATTATCGATATATCAACTCTGTGGTGGCCCTGTATGCAGTGGTAAAAAGGAACCATAACTCATCGACAAGTAGCGTACTCTGCCTTTTACACAGTCAGTGTGAATACGAATTAAATCAACAAAAGTCGATTCAATCATTTCGGAGTGCACTTCGGTGATTGTGATTGATTACATATTGTGTTGTTATTGGAGGGAATTCTTGTTGAATTTAAGAAATTTGCTTTCTTTTAATTATTCAAAATGGCGGGAAGTGTAAGGAGGAATAGACGTCGATTACAGAATGGATTCTATTATGTACTTGGCGATATTCAAGACGTGTAATGCAACGATATGCAGTAATATGTATGATATTGCTGCTTTAAAATCTTGATCTGGACCTTATCCGAAATTAAACTTTATGTTTGTATATTATGTAGTTACTCATACGACTAAGGATTTGTATTGCCCTGTTATCAGATAGGTTAGTACGAATATGACACATGGATTTATTCATTCACATGAATTTGGCGGTTGCGGGGTCTTCATAACGCGTATTAGTGCAATAGTGATAGAGCTGACAACTGTATTTTTTTAAACCTATGGTGGATTCTAACTTAATGCATTTTTCGTACAAAGTTAACCCGATTACGTGGGCTATTCTACGAAACTGAAAACCAAACCAGGTTCGGGTTAGGGTTAGTTCAAGCGTTAATATTTCTTAGGTAGTACACTGCTTTCATAATTCCGCGGAACATTAGTGTTCCGAAGAACACCGGTCAACAACCATCGTTTTGAACAATTTGAAACGACAATGAATTAAAGATGGCGACTATCGACACATCGACATCGAATATTTGTGTGGTACCCACCGACACGTTCCAAGTGTGTAGAGCACTATCGGCTTGTGCCACCTACCAAACTTGAGCTAACTAAACGAACGCCAGACATCCACGCTTGGCCCCCCTGGTATGTACGATGCACACTGTCAATGGCTTGGCTCGATCGTGCTATGCACACAAACAAACCGTCCATGGATGTGCCTCTACTCACACCTATGCGAAATCTCCTATCATAAGAGCCACGAGCACGCTGTCGTAAGGTTCAGATTGTGCTAAGCAGTAGCTCCGAGTAACACAGAGCCTGTCCAGTGACGTTTCGCCTGCTTTTCACTTCAAGTTTGCTCGCACTTACGTGGCGTGTACTCAACGTTCGTACAACATGTGCGGTGAGTAAAAGCAATTTCTATCCGACGCGTATACCTTACGTTTCATTTACCGTACAAAACGTCGGGATCGCTGGATTCTTCGAAAGGGAAATCACGAAGTAAAGAGTGTACATTTGTATTCCCGTGAAAAGTTCTGACAGGTCAGAGAGCGTCGCGTAACACTCTCTGTCGTTCTATTGACGCGCTACCGGCGCGTTTCGTTCTCCATCGCCGTTCGATTTAACATCTGGAACATTTAAGGCCGTGTATCCACTTGCCGCGCAGTCGCGAACTGCAAGTGAATATGCGGCCTGACAATCGCGTGGCAATTCAAACGATGTTTAAAGCTGCACGCGTATTTAACACTTCTAGGCGTTCAGAGGTTTCTGATTCGAGGCTTATTAACGAAACTACTATTGGGCACATGTCCGTTTTCACGCTAAATGTTTCGCGTGGTTTGGTGTTCTCCACTCCTGGATTTAGGTTCCGCGATGTTATGATTGAAACTGCATCGATAAAATAAAATTTATATTACTCATTTTATATTTATTTTATTGTTTCTTTTATTAGATCGACACATACGGGTACTCGAAAATTGAGGTCTCGAGAAATCGGGCGTAGCCCGATACATTTTTGCGCGCCCGAAATGCCATTAATCCATTGTACCTAATTATCATTAAAAGCAAATGTTAGAACAATGAATGACGTGGAAACGCATTCAGTACAATTGTTAGTATGCAAGGTACATATTCTCACTTTTGGTGGTAAAGTAACGGAGTGTAAAAAAAGATCGAGAGGAAAACGTTGTCTATGTTGAAGCACATAGTTATATCAGCGATCAAATAACCGAATCCGGTGTGGCCTGATAACAACAATATTTCGGCACATTCCATTAACTATAGAATGTAAAGGAGAGTAAGTTTTATTATCGAGAAAAATATAGTTATTATTTTCTTCTATAATAGTATTGAAGGTGCGTAGGTAGGAGTGTATTGTATCGTATTCGGTTCTGTTAATTAATTCTGAATTAAGTTTAATCTTATCGTGAAACGTGGTTACCACGAATACACATGTATGCGTCAATAATTAAGCAAACGAAAGTATAATTTATCATATTCATTCAGACGTAAAAGAAATCGATCCGAGCTGATAGATAACAAAAAAGTATTACAAGCGCTAGTTTTAATCAGTTTGAGCTTCGTATAATTTCCGTCATAGCACTCTCTAATCCTAATTCTTTCCATACGCGGTAATGCTTGCGACATTGGAATTTCTTTCTCGAAACATAGAAAGCTCCGTTCGGGTTCTATCAAAATTTGTCATACAGACTTTGTAAAGGAACTCGTCGAAATGTCACGAAGCTAAAGGGATTACGAAAGTTTTTTGCGTCACTCGATCGCGGTGTAATACGGTGATTTTGATCATTCTCGCCGCGGCGAAAGTCAGTCTCCGGAGAGTTCGATTCGAAGAAAGGGAATTCGAAGCGTTCGTAACATTCTCCCGCTGCTAAACATCGATTAAAACCGTGTAATCGAGAAGCAGCCACGACTTAATTCCGTATATTTCGCAAAACAATTCGAAAAACAGTTCCAAGAAGCTTGAAGCTCTTCAATCCTAATAAATTTATAATAAAAGTATCTTGAAAATCAAGCACGAATGATGCTTATTTTATATGCTTATCTTTACTTTTAATTATTGCAGATCGTTTGTACGAATCTTTCACAACTTATTTATTTTGCATTTTTTGTTGATCAGACGCGGCTTTTCTTGTATAAATTTACCCAGACAATGGGAAACAACAGGAAATTCGAGATAAAGTTTTGTTTACCGTCGAGAGCGAAAGACAATCGTCTATGTCTGGACTCGAGCACATATATTTGCGAATAACAATGTTCGATTATATCTCTGAAGCATCGAAAGCCGTTTGCAACATATAATGACAGTAAACGTAGTACAAAAATACATAGTAAAAAAAGGATGCATGTACTTGATATACTCGATCAGAACGGTCGATCCGATACCCCGATTGTTCAGCTGAACTTGTTCCTATATTTACACAAGTGTTTATCCAGCGATAAAAAAAAATCATTCATGTCGCTGACCTGTGAACGATTAATATATTTTTCTCGCCCGCCGCGGTTATATTTCCGCGGTATGCGATTGACTACAAAACGCAAAGATTAATGATACGACTCGGTGTATTATTGCATCGCATCTGCAAATATGTTTTAGATTTCAGTTATCAGGATCCAAGCGCAAATTCACTTTTCGCGAATAAATATTTATGAGCATCACGCGGTCGGATGCATATTCATAAAGTGTTAGGGAAGTAAAACGACATTTCAAGAATCTCGTTTTTCGTAAATTTCTGGATAAAAAGAATTGTATTTAAGGCTTCGAATCAGATTCGAAATAATTCGTTTTCTCGAAGCGTTCGAAATCCCAGCGTTACACCCAGCGTATCCAATCCGATCTTCACTATTTCGGGGCTGCTGTCTCGGTGTGTAGTTTTAATTAGGTCACACGTTCCATCGACGTTTCGACGTTGATTCCAGACACGAACGCGTTTTCCGGACACGTGCACCCATCCTCCAGGTTTCCCTGGAACGATCAAGGCGTAAGCACGTCGGTCGACGACCCGCGTGTTTACCTCCGGATGTTCAACGTCCCGCGAACACCAAAGGAATTTGCATATCATTGCAGCTGGAGCCGTAACCGAGATTGGATTTCTTTTTTTCCTCGGTCTTGGATTCGCATTAGCTATTCAAGAAAGTTCGTGCCGTTTCTTTCGACTATTTTTTCAACCGAAACGTGGCGATTTCGTTTGAAAAACAGCTGTTCACGCTACAGCGAGGGCAAACAGATAGATAAATCAGTTTACCACAGTGGGTTTCAAACTTCCTGAAAGATCTAAAAAGCTTTACGTTTCCTTAGTACCATGATTGTCTCTCTGATCTAATAAAGATCATCCAGCACCGTTTTCTGAGACCATGCGCTCCGAGATTGGACCGAACCTTCCGTACATTTGTCTTAAATTCTTGGGTTAAGTATTCGTTGCAAGCTTTCTTCTCACACATATGTATATATTTTTAGATTAACTCGCTAGTCTACTATAATATAAGAATAATAATAATAATGCTGATATACACACTGTAATAGGCACAGGTGGTTTTGACCTCCAGTGTTAAATAGATGTCGAAGCAAAGAAGAGGAACCTTTTTGTTTGCAATCGAGGGCAGTATAATGTGAAAACTATACCGGCTTGAATATTTCCCGATCGTAGCTGCATTCCGTAGAACTACGGAAGCATACGAGGCAACGATACGTTCGAACGGTAACAGGATTGCAACGTGTTGCAATCGCGTGACTCAACGGCCCCTGCAACATTTTCAAAGTTCATCGAAAGTTACCGTAACGAAGTAGCTAGAAGGGGGGAGGGTAAGCTTTTTTGTCTGGTCGTCGACTATGGATACAGTTATAACGCGGCCAGACACACAATAGCGTCTAATCGAGGTGGACTATCGACCGAGACACGAGTAGACGTCGCGACCGACGAGTGAAAGTTTCCCCGACGTGTGACGCCGCGACGCGAGAAGGTGCAGCGATACCGGGACAGTTACACGTGACATTTAGACGTGGCCCCGCGGAACACGCATGCACGAACACAATCGTTCATCCGTCCAGTATGCAGGATCCTTTCTCCGGAGACACCAGTTTACCTTTACCTTCCTCGCAAAATTCAAACTCAGTGGCCTCGCCGACAGAACCTGATTTTTGTTTACGTTTACGGGGTCCACGGTGCAGTCAGAATTTGCACAACATTTTCGAGACGCCGAACAAGAAATCCTTCTGTCGAGAAATTCTCAGGAATGTCGTCCTCTTAGGTTCCCGTAGGTTGGCGCTGAAAGGGTCGAATTCTCGATGAAATTTCATTTAAACGAGTCCTATCGATTGGTTACTGGTCGATTGCTCACCTAGTCTTCGAGTACGGTTCATCTTTTGGCGTAGCTAACGCCAACTCGTTTCCCATTCTTCACGATCGTTGATGCTCTTCTCTGTCGAGTCATGCACCACTGTTTCAAATCTCCAACATCTCTGTTGCTTCAACCCCTAGCTGAACGACGAGTTCTTGTTCATGAGCTAAAACTATGATTACTAAAGATCATAATTGGGAATCAAATAAACAAATTTCTTCCATGTCTCTAGAACTAATGGAGATATTTAAGAAGCGGACGTAAAATTGCGTTTAAAAAGGAAAACATAAGTAGCCGGACCAATAAGGAATTCCTCCGTTAAGAATTCTCTTCCAGCGGTTTTGGCTCTCCCTTCACGTATCATCGGCTCTTTCAAATCGTTTCGGAGCATAAGTCGTTTCTGGTCCTTTCGCTACTCTATTTTTGTCTTCGTTCACGGAATTTCAAGAGCACCGAAGATATGTGCAAGAATGTTGCTAGTCGACGTTCGAAATAACCCAACCACCAAAGAATTCCATCGTCGAAGATGTTCCCCCAGGTATTCCATTCCTCCTTTCACTCGTCATCCTTTTTTTATCTCTACGTGTCATCGTCTTTTACAATCTGCGCTTTGAAACGAAAATCGTTTCTGTATCTCTCGATCTCGTTAATTGATCGGTAAGTGGAATACACGTTCAAGGTTCCTGGCTATTTATTACCATTTGTTTGCTGCAGAGAGACGCTGTCTTCTCTGTTTAGCTCGATTAGCGATAACTAACGGGCGAGGAACGCAGCCGGTTGCCGCAGGAAGTCGATGCCTTTTGAGTTAACAAATTTTAACAATGTTTCTTGCGACATTGGTCTCATCGAGTGCCCCTACTCTCTTTAATACTGGAGACTTTCGAACCAATGCCTGGACTATGTTATCTTTAGAATTTCTAGCACGTTCTATAATATGGGCTAGGCCAATGGTTCTTGACTTTTCTTATCTATGAACGTAGATACTGAGTCGTGCTCAGGTAGGATTATTTCGAAATAGTTGATTCTCAAATCTAATCGACGAATTTTGGTGTCAGTGGGTCGGAGAAGGGTAAGTTCGTTGCTCGTTCATCAACATCCAAGTCGTTCAACTCTGTTTTCACGGACACCAAACGCATCCCAATCAGTTCGTCGCGGGCAGAGACCGTTTCAACGGTGGAGAGATCGATAATAATCGTCGATTTCGTTCCTCGTTCGAAATTATTGAAGTTTAACCAAAAACGATCATTAAATATTACGTACATATCCCTTTCGATCCACGCTATCTGTTACTGTAGACTCGTTATCGAATTGTCGTCAGGTTCCGGTTAACGTCCATTCAATGTTGAGATTATCGCGACAATAAGTTGCAATGATAGGGGTGATTGTAGAACGTATAATAATCAATGTAGCTCTGTTATCAATTGCATCAAACGCAAATATCTGGAAATCGAAATCAGCTGGATTATTAAAGAAGGTCTTAAAAAAGCTTATCGCGATCTATAATCGTTCTTTCCGTTTTCTCTATACCCTTAATGATCATTTTTCTTGATTCTGGCGATGACAATCTGTGTTTGGTGATTGCTTTGAAGCTTTAGTGGCGAGATGTCGTTATCGTCGGGGAAGACAATTCGCTTATCAACGATTGCAATAGAATCTATGAGCAATGCGATTGTTCGATTTTCTATTGGCAGGTCTCGGCTCGAAATCAAATTACATTCGTTGGTGGTCGCATGATCACGCGTTAGTATTGTTTTTGCAAGTTGCATAGACAGTGCGCGTCCTGTGGCCTTTGACCTCGACGCTTTCCTCGAGTTTTTCGTACTGGATAACAATGGGCGGTAGGTTCAACGATCCAGAGGTGGGCAAAATTCTTAACTCGATCACAGAATCACTTGTTCACGCTATCACGATTTTTTCGAAAACTATTCTAATTAGAAAGAAATGAAGCAGAACAAACTTTTAATTTCTTACGACTAACAGGAGTGTATATAAATTTTGCATATTTGCGTTATTTTTAGAGTAACGAAGGGCGATTTTCAATTTTTTAAATGGAATGCCATATATTTTGTTATGTTATCTTGGAAACATTCGAAATAAAATTTTGCCTGCCTCTGCTGCCATCAAGCATGAAATAACATTGTACGTACGTCGACGAAAATGCATCTGAAGATTTATTATCGTGTCGTAAAACGATCGAATATCAATGGGTTAGGGACGAAACGTATGTAAGGGAGACGCTTTATAGGTTCGCTATAAATTCAGTGCAATTCGCGTTTCCATCGTAAAATCATTTCTGGTGATAAGGATAAATTAACTTTTAACCTTGATGGCAAGACCTTGCGTAGAAATAGCGTACTTTAGCTTAAGGTTGTTTGGACGTATACTTATTATTCTACGTCTCTGTTTTCCCTAGTTCTGGATTAACCTGAATATACAATGTAAAAGTGTTGCTTAGTCTAAGGAGAAATAAGTTCCACGTTCTTGACTGACGATTCGTGTCAACTTTCTTAACTCTCTATAACCCAAATTATATTTTGCTTTTGCGAAAATTGTTTCATTGAACGTACAATTGTGAACTAATTAAAAATGAATCCCAGACAATAGCACTATTGTTTTGTAATATTGATAAAAGGATTAAATCTGTCATAAAAAAATGTATAATAGATAATAGATATGCAGTTTTAGAGTCGTGTTAAATTATAGAGAATTAAAGTATTAAGTTCAAATACCTCTTCTTATCGCTTTGCATAAGAATAGTAGATATTTTCTTCTTATTTTTCAAAACATCGATTTCAAATCGCGTCGTAGGAGATTCAAAGTCCAACATTAGATAGACTGCTCGCTGTTTCGTCCCTAAAAAAAAGGTGTTCAGGACTTTCACAAAATACTTAAAAACTTTGATTCGATAGATGGAAAATGATGTTTGTAATAATTCCCTGATGTAATCGTAACGTTAAAGCCTTTCTATCGATAACGAACCAAGGACACCGTGTTTAAAACACGATACTCTTAAATTCCAGCGCTAAAACACTATCTCCGATTGAATGTCCGTATCGAACGGTCTGCGAATCGCACGTAGAAACGCGACAGCGACGGAATAAGGACGGTTGTAACGTTAGACGTCGTTCTAGCGCTTATGGTTGTCGCAGCGCGGAAAATTGATACAATATCGACGGTGGTCGCAGGACGAAAACCGGCGGAACGAGGTTCTAACGAGCATTTCGTCCGATTCACACGCACGCGCGCTTTCCCTTTCACCTGTGCACGTGTGTCGCGAATTACCAGTCACACCCCCTCCCCCGTTTCCCTCCCCATGCCTCCTCGCGGGCCCGTTCGTGTGGGCCAGCTCACGGGCGACGACTTTTTGCATTTTTGCAATGCCTTGCGGGACCTCGAACGCGTATCGACGCGGATATTCTTTCTCGCTAATTATGAATAAAATTACGTTGATTCTCAGTCACCCACTAGGTGAATTTCGAGTACGAAACATATTTGTCGAGTAAAACGGATTTTCTTCCGGATCGAATAGATTTGATAGAAATAGCTCGCTGGCTAAATTCGTTTCAGGGTACATAGAAGATTCATCGAATATACATTGCGCAGTGTCGGCCAGGGGTGAGAAAGAACGGCGCGACGTATCGATAAATCGAATCCTTTCCGCGTTTTATTGTCGGCCTTCGAACGGCGAACGTGAGAGGGAAAAAGTCGAGAGGAATAGAAAAATCTGGTATCGGTTAATCGTCGGGATCAACATCGAAGGTCCACCGTTTTCTTTCCCTTCCAAGAGAGTCCAGTAGATCCCCGTTAAAACGCATTATCTGCTACTGACCTTATTTTTTAATTAGTAGTCCACGTTCGTGACCTCAGACCATTTACTTAAACAAGCATTTTCGGTTTCCATGTTTCCATCATGCGAGACGAATTTTTACACGAACCCTCCGCATTCTGTAACTCTTTCTTCTTGTCTGGAGCTTCCTAAATCACATATACATACATTAATAAGTTAATCTATTAAACCTCGTTCAAGGTGAATCGTTTCTATTGCACAGGAATTTTCGCGTATCTGAATTACCTGACGCCGAAAAGCAGGAAGGAAATTCTGGAACTACTGGTCGGCGGGCTTAAGAGATTGGAGTATCGAGGCTATGATTCAGCAGGTGAGAATGAGTCCAGAAAACTATGTTCTAAGAGACGACGTTTCGGGAATTCGGTTATCTCGACTTCCGAGTATCGGGGGAAAATGGAAAAGAGGACACGGGTTTTAAAATATCTACTTCCGTTACAGGCGTCGCCCTTGACAGCGCCGATGGCAAGGATATCTCGATAATTAAGAAGCAAGGAAAAGTCAAGGCTCTCGAGGAGGAAATTTCTCAACGTATGCATACCTTGGTGTCTTTCTATTTCTCGAATTCCCCGTTCGCATAAATCTCTAATACTTGTCCAACGCCACTAGATTATTTTCTATCAGTGTCACGTTGTATGTTATTATTATTACAAGTTAAAATTTACGCATTGCGCCCGCAGATAATGAAATCGACTTCGAATCGAAGACTATGAGCCATGTGGGCATCGCACACACGCGTTGGGCGACACACGGTGTGCCATCGGAAGTGAATTCCCACCCTCAGCGGTCAGACAGCGAGCATGCGTTCTTGGTGGTGCACAATGGTAAAAACTAGATAATAAAATCTAGATAACGTTATCACCAAAGCGTCTTTAAAAAAAAAAAATTTAAGCTGGTATTTAATCGAACACTTAGGACAACAATAGAGATTAATTTTTTTCCAACCTCCTTTTATGTGTAACGCGGCTACGTTTGAGCTATTGAAAGCTATTGTAAACTAAAGTCGTCATTGAACTTCGTTATATTTTTATAACGAACTTCAACAAGTATATCTTACTGATACCAGCGACAACTTATTTCCGGTGTTGTTTGATATATCGGTACAACGAGTACGCGATTAAAGTGTGTCGTTAGATTCGTCCAATCGGTAGTCGAGGTTAAAGAATATCGTAACCGCGCGATTGTACGACAGTTCCTTTTGTAAAGCCGCTGCATTATTTGCGAAGGTATCGTGACCAACTACAAGGAAGTGAAGACGTTGCTTCAGCAACGGGGGTACGTCTTCGAAAGCGACACCGACACGGAAGTAATTGCGAAACTCATTCACCATCTCTGGGTACAGCATCCGGGTTACTCGTTCCGCGAGCTCGTCGAGCAAGTTGTCCAACAATTGGTGAGCGTTACTTTGAATAACAATGACTCTCGACAAGAATACAACGTTCCATCGGGTACGCCTTCGGACAGTTTTAATGCATGGCGTTGTACGAGAGTCTGTAATACGCGCTATTCGAATCAAACCGTTGCATCGAAGCTAGATTTAGAGACAAATAAAAACACCCAAATGACGATTCGATTGTTGCTTGTAATCGAACCGATTCCGAATTCCAGGAAGGCGCGTTCGCTCTCTGCTTTAAGAGCAAGCATTTCCCAGCCGAGTGCGTGGCTACGCGAAGAGGATCGCCGCTTCTCGTCGGTATTAAAACGAAAACAAGATTGGCCACCGATCATGTGCCCATCCTCTATGGCAAAGGTACGTCGATCAATCGTGTTTTGTACGCTGTGCGATCGACACGAGTTCGTTAGAACTAATAACGTGTTACGGAGAAAGGTATAAATTGGTGAACTTTCGGAGAGATCACAAGGCTATTTCCGGGTCACTAGGGCGCCCAGGGATAAATTAATAATGCTACCAACGGTATCGGTGCTCGCGAAACGGAATACGTTGCTTCTACACTTCTTTAAAGGGCGAAGGCGAGGCAGTTATGATACACGGTCGTTAGTTATACTCCATCTCTCCTTGCAAGGAGGTTGGTATGACAGTCGCTGGGAATGTGCAAAAATACTTATGGGTTTTCATGTACCAGTGGCAAGGAAACTATTGGGTTGTTTGAAAAGTTCGTAGCAAAATTTCCACGACATCCTCGTTACGTCCACATTAGGAATTCAGCGAAGTCTTCGTCCTACCAAGATTCAGTTATCCCAAGAATCGAAGCTTGTTGACCATCCTACGCGATGTGAGTTTTTTGATCTGAGCCTGACTTTCCTAAAAATGGAGCTGACATTTTGGATCCGTGATTTTGTGTCAGTTAACAAAATTCTCGATCCTTGTACCCACAAGAAATGACTAATATGAGCAATGCCACCCTTCTCTTCAACTGTTAACATGAATGAAAACTGATAATCGTCAACAGCTTCATCAATGCCATTCGTTAGAAACGCTATGCATTTTCTGAACAACCCAATATTAATAGCATGTGTTTACCGTAATCTTGAGTTGTAGCTCATTCTAGAATAGTTCATGTTTTGTGAATATTTTAGAACTAACACATTAAGAAACATTGTTACCCCACCTATCTTGTGCTCTTGAATGTTTGATAGCGAAACGGGGCTAAATGTGGGAAATTTTTGTTCGATAACAATAATTAACAAACAAACGATACTAATACCAAGTATCTTGTTTACGCCAGAAGTATATTTCTTGAGAAATATTTAACAAAGAGTTAGATACTTTGTACTATAGCTGCTTAAATAGAGTAGCCAATATTTACCTTTTAAAAATAATCTTACTTCGACGTACCCAGCACGTTGTTAATACAAGCAGCATGTATTTTTCTTTTTTTTTTTTCATGTAATATAACATCGTAGTTCTTAATTTAAGTTTTATTTGTTAACTGTTTTCTCGAACGTTAACAAATAATGGTTGCATGTAAACTTCCTTGGTAATTCAGTTTGAAATAGATACTACATGATGTTTCTTTTGCATGATCACCTACCGGTTATGTTCTTCTTCGACTTTTCGTCTCGACAGATGAACTTCCACGTGTAAACAAAGGTATATACACTACTCTACACTTATTGCTCTTCTCAACACTGGACCTTTCGTTGTAGTAATTCGCATCACATTATTTTTGTATCGTCATCCAACGTTTGTGTTATCGAAATGCATACACCACGCTTCCTGTGGCTCCACGGAAGGTTCAGCGTTCCTGAAACGCATGCAAATCAATTTCGCTTTGTACTTCTGATGAGTGTTTTACATCATTTTTCTCTAAAATTCTTACGAACACACAACGTTGTACGATTTCATTTTTGTTAAAACATTTTCGTCCAAGTGTCTACCACTTCTAAATTGCTGTCTCTCATTTCGTCTTTGGATAACAAAATAACAAAGTAACATTGGCTTTCTCTCGTTCACCCAATTCGATTTACATAAATTTTTACGTTACGAAAATGTTCACCAAATAATATTCAAACTTGTAAAGACAGTTACGCGCCGACTCGAATCAGTCAATTATTATTTGTTAATAATAAATGTCGGTGACTAAACCTGTACTTATTAATTCTGAAAAAATTGCGTACCGTAACGATCGTAACTATACATATTTATCGTAACATATTTATTTATCAAAATGTTGGCGTACAAACGAAATTTCTCTTTCATTCGGATTGTTCTCTCGAGTCAACGGCAGAAACTTACGCGTTTGTAGCTTTGTGATTGGAATTGTGCGTTGCAGTTTGCGAAAAGAAGTTTCGAAACGTTCCATTGTGAGCGAAAGGCATCTTTCCCCAAACTCGTCGCGGAAAATCAAACACCGTGTACCTTGACACATTGCCAACAAATTGAGGAAATATTTTTTACGCTTAAAAACATATAGAAACTAAAAGATAACATTCAAGAAGACCTAAATAAGAATCAATATACTACTCAATAACATTAAGAAAAAGGAGTCTATAGTTTGATATTTAAAAAACTTTGTGCACGATTAGTTTCCCAAAGACAAGATGAGCACCGCTACAAAAATTTCACGTTCATCTCCATATACCACGAGTTATAAAAGTTTGATTAAGGCCATGTTTCTGCATATAGTTAAACAAAAAGTTGGCAACGCGTTAACGTACGATCAGAGTCCACAACTCCAGGCGTGCGTTTCACATTTTTTTTTTTTTTTTGCATTCGTCGTTGTATATTTTGTATCACCATCGTCACTGCGTTACTTGTTTTGCTAATTATTTTGTTTTCTTTCTCGTCTCTCCCTCCCCCTTCGCATCCAAATTTGAGCAGAAGGTGAAGCACCGACCAAAGGTAATACTTTACATTCGTATACGCTTCCTTCCGCTTGCGTTCCGCATGCAGTCACGCTTTCCACGCGCCTCCGTTTGAATCTTACACACGATCGCTTGGAATTGGATCCGCACAGCGGTGTTTCATGACTGATGTTAAAGAAAAGCACGTGTCCGGTCTATCGCCACGCTTTCAGTACGTATACAAAATTGCGTTTCTCCTTTCAGCGCGGAAGCACACGTTCCAGGAAGCGCAGGACATAATCTCTAACACACGACTCTTATACGGAAAAGTAATAATATTTTTCTCCTTTTTTCTATTTTTTTTTTAACAGGTGTTTCCTTCGTGAGAGGTCCCTTAGCTTCGAAAAAGTATTCACATAAGTGTTAACAATTGTACTTCCTGATCGCTTTGTTACTATCGTCGTCACGGCCATATAATTTACACGCCGCTGTCGTTCTCGTTTATCGTCATTACACGAATGTTTACTTACGTAACGTCGTCTTTCGATGCAGCCTCTCTTTAGATAGACAAGGTACAACGGACGATCAATAATGTTGCTATTATTTAATACGAGCGTATCTATAATACGAACATTACTTATCACGTTTTCGGCTAATTTGGTGCGGGGGCTTGTAAAAACAGAAAAAAAAAACGGCACGACTCTTCGTGCAATTTTGGTGCATCGGTCACGCCTCTTATTCAACGAGTCTACAGTTTTGTATATAAGTTGCTTGTACAGAGTTTAAACAAGCCCGCGTTTCTAGCCAATCAGCGTTTATTCGATACAACATTTCCGGTCTGGTCGAGGTCCTCGTAATTCAAAAATTGAGAAGAGGATCTCTATTAGTCGAAAACGTAACGATTTCTATCGAATGAGTTCGTTGGATAGAAACGTGACTTCGTTTCGTACTTTTATATTTCAGTTCGATAACCTTCGAACCGAATTCTGTACAATAGCGTCGACAATAAATCCGGTGAATGAAAGTATTGAGTAATTGGTGAATATTGCGCTTGGTGTGTATCTTATTGAAATGTGAATTTGTAATATATGTATGCCGCAAAACAATGGTCGACAACCTTTTTCTATCGACAACTTTTCCAAAGTAATAGTAAAAGATCTTTCTTAATTCTACTCGATGTCCTTATGACTGTTGTAGTTGGTTCATCAGTTGTTAGAACATATCACGTCACTGCTCGATCCGCAGGGTCATAGGTTGTCGACCACTGATGTAACGTACAGATATTCGTTACACTCTTTGACAGTGCGAAAAAGTTAATTTATACTTTTTGATAGACCATCGCCCACATGGCCGCAATGCCGAACTTCCGGTAATACCGCGCAGCGAGAGCACTTCCGAGTTCCAACCCTTGGAGGACAAAGAAGTGGAGTACTTTTTCGCCTCTGACGCCAGCGCTGTGATCGAGCACACGAATCGTGTTATATTTTTGGAGGTAAAACCCTTAGACTCTCGAGTATAATCCTAGACTTCTGATCTAGAACACCAACAAATTTGTTATTTTTAATTTTAGGACGATGATGTGGCCGCGGTTAAAGACGGTGCTCTCAGCATCCATCGCGTTCGTCGGTGCTTGGACGACCCTCACGCGAGAGAAATTACCACCCTGAAAATCAAGATCCAACAGATCATGAAGGGCAATTACGAGTACTTCATGCAGAAAGAAATCTTCGAACAGCCCGAGTCGGTGGTAAACACTATGAGAGGGCGTTTGAATTTCCGGGACAACTCGGTCACTTTGGGAGGCATCAAAGTGAGTTCGAAACATCTTTGCCATACTCCTTCGTTTCAAAGTGCTAGTCTAATGGAGATTTGTTATTAGGATTACATTCCTGAGATTAAGAGGTGCAGACGCTTGATGCTTATTGGTTGTGGGACGAGCTATCATTCCGCCATTGCCACCAGACAGCTTTTGGAAGAGCTGACCGAACTGCCAGTTATGGTCGAGCTGGCCTCTGATTTCTTAGACAGAAATACGCCGGTGTTCAGAGACGACGTGTGTTTCTTCATCTCTCAATCAGGTAGGTCTTTCAAAATTTCATTGTTAACGCTAGATCCACCAAGGGGATCAAAGTTTCTTGTTTCGTCATTTGTTATAGAGTTTAGGTAACCTTCTGATTTGGATACAAATATATAAAGAAAACACAGTCATAGTGTTTGTTCTTTTCAAACATAAGTCATTGTGCTCCCTTCGGTAGAAGTAGGAAGATCCTAGTCGTCGTTCTAACGTTGAATCTTTGTTATTCTTTTGGCAGGCGAAACAGCAGACACGCTGATGGCTTTGCGTTACTGCAAGGGTCGTGGAGCTTTGATCATCGGAATCACAAACACTGTAGGCAGTAGCATTTGCCGCGAATCGCATTGCGGAGTTCACATAAACGCTGGCCCCGAGATCGGTGTGGCTAGTACCAAGGCCTACACTTCTCAGTTCATTTCTCTAGTAATGTTTGCTCTGGTCATGAGCGAGGACAGAATCTCCCTTGGTACTAGACGTCAACAGGTACTCTTATAACCCTGATCGATTGCTCGAAAATTAAAACTGGGGGGAAAATTTATAATGCGTGCCCGTTTTCAATAGATCATCGAAGGACTAAAGAACTTGGACAACCTGATTCGTCAAGTTTTGCAGCTCGACGAAAAGGTGAAAGAGCTTGCTGCGTCTCTATTCCAACATAAATCTCTATTGATTATGGGCAGAGGATACAATTTCGCCACATGCATGGAAGGTGCTCTGGTAAGTTGCCAGCGATTCAAGAATCGAATCATTGATAGCCAGGCTTCCATATTTAGATCGTTTCAAATATCGATTACTAATATAGTTTCTCATTCGTTTGTTTGTTAACAGAAAGTTAAAGAGTTGACTTACATGCACAGCGAGGGTATTATGGCCGGTGAATTAAAACATGGACCCTTGGCACTCGTTGACGACTCCATGCCCGTGTTAATGATCGTTATGAGGGATCCTGTTTACACGGTAAATAGAATAATTAAGTAATAAGTTACTGTTACTTTAACAGGTATATATAATGCTTTAATTGTTCTGTCTAGAAATGCATGAACGCGTTGCAACAAGTAACCGCGCGAGACGGTAAACCGATTCTCATTTGCGAGGAAGGAGACGAGGAGACCAAATCGTTCGCGGACAAAGTCCTCGAAGTACCTAAGACAGTCGATTGCTTGCAAGGAATCCTTACAGTCATACCAATGCAATTGCTATCGTTCCACATCGCGGTACTTCGCGGTTGCAATGTGGATTGTCCTAGAAATTTGGCGAAATCGGTCACGACCGAATAAAATTTGATCGGGACGGTACATCGGTGATTTATTTCGAACGCAGCATACACGTGCTAATCGTAGAATTCGATGGAGGACCAGAGAAAATGTGATTTTCAAACTGCGCCGTGGTGTTCTCGCTACGGCGAGAAATCGTGTAATTTGTCGTTGACTAACGCGTTTCTAAGTACTTAGCGATTATAGACTCGTATATGTGTTAAAGTACGAACGTGATCAGAAACGAATGTTCCTTATGTTCGTACGCGTATTATGCAGTTCTTTGAGTTAATCATTTGGACCATCTCTAGCCTTTATATCTAATCGTACAATAAGTGGTTAAGTATACCGTTAAAGATCAACGAAAACGTTCCTTGTTTGGGAAAACTATCAAATGGATTTCCCAATAAATGATTATAGTGCATTTAACGGTTGTTCATATTCATATCAATTAGGGTGAAATGAGATTGGCGTGACGCTTTTCAAATTACAGGCTGATGTGATTTTACTTCGTAATTGAGCCGAATACGACTGTGGTAGAAAAGTTGTCATGTACGGAATCATGGAAATTACATAAGTTATTCTAAAATGTGTGCATGTGTGTATTATGAATTCTCGATCGAACGAGGAAATTAGCTATAAATGAACTTATGAATATGGGTGATCGCCATTCCCTTTACCTTCGTAAAATAACGATTATCATACGCTTTCAAAAACTTATATTTTGTACAGTATTTTAGAGGAACAGCCGAAATTTGATACTTTCCTTTTACTTTGTTAAGAACAGAAGTGTATTATCTTAAGTCTAAGACTATATAAACACGAATTTTATTTATAAAACAATGCTTACAATTCATAAAGTGATACATCATTTTTTTAGTCCTTAGATCTTGAAACGTTTTTCGTTTACTACATTGCAGAATAACGTTATTCAAGAAGAAATATGCATTTACTGAGATTAATCAAGGTGTTGGAAAACCCACCACCTGTAATTTTATCCATATAGGTTTCTGCTATATATCCAAGGATAAACAAACTTTTAATGAATATAAATATTCTATAATTTAAGTTTCTATAACGTGTTTTGATGAATTGTGATTGTGTTCAGCAAAAGAGTAAAAAGAATATGTGTTGAACTTATTTTGATCTAGAAAAGCACAAATTAAAAGAGAAAAATAAAGATTAGAATTGATATGTAATGTAATGTAATAAACTATTCAACAAACAAATAGCAATGCTACTCATTGAAACTCGGCAAATATTGCAATTTTGTTATAGGTTATCATTATTATATATATAGATAACCCATTGGCATCATTGACGTATATATACGGGCGTATGTATTTTGATCAAATAGTAGCGACTGAGAATAATTTACTGAAATGTTAAGTTTTTTACTACTTTTCAAATTTAATAAAAAAATATTCGCTGGTAAGGACATATTTTTCATTTGTTCATACAATGCAAACGAGTTAACTAACAATGGAGAATCGAACGGAAAATATCTTAATTCATTATTCAGAAACTATTTAGAATTTGAAATCGGATATTTATTAAAACTTACTCTGATTCTTTTGAACGGCACGAGCAAAATGTTGTAACTTCACGTTTAACGGTTTTCGATTGATGCTGTTATAGATAAACACCCCCTATCGAGTTTTATTATTAGTATAGATTTCCCCAAAAGAGGGCGGTAAACGTCGGGATTGTTAAATAAAATTAATCGTGTTCGACTGTAGTTGCGCATTCTATGACCAACCAACTACACCCTTGCCGATCAAAGTTACTAGATAATCAGACCAATAAACCCCATTTTGAACAATTAAAAGAATTAGTTTTTCGCAGTTGTTGGCAACACGTGGTAATAAACGTAGAATCAAACCTCATACATCGTGCGTATATTGTTCGTCTTTTAATTTCTCGAGATCTATGCTCGGTGTATCGTTCTAATTGGACGTGCGCCAAAAAGCCGATCGAAGTGATACCGAAGCTCCGTTCGGTCGGCGTATGCGCCAGTAGTAAATCTCGTGTTTATGTCGGACATGCGGAATCGAGTCAGTGCACGGTATCCCTTCTAACCAGGGACGGTTCGTGACTGCTTTCGGTGACCGAGGTCACGAGGACGCTCGTTAGCTCGATATCCCGAACGATTCACGAACGAATCACCGTTTCGCGCGGAATATATACGTCGGTCGTTTTTCGATCGAAAGCACGGTACGCCCTTGCAAGAGAGCCCTCGTCGAAAAAAAAGAGAACAAGAAAGGAAAAGAAAAGGCAAAAAAGAGAGGTTAAAAAAAAGGAAGAAGCAAATAGAAAATACGGAACGGAAAGTAAATTGTACTGTGAAGCGTGATCTTGAAAAGTTTAGCCGCGTGATCGAGCGTAATTCCAGGTGCTAAATTTAAATGCGTTGCCTCGATCCCCTTGGGTTATTTCGCGCAGGTTGGCTGCGCTTGAACGGGTCGGTAGCGGAGCGCTATCGTCAGCCCTGCCGGCGGTGGTATCGGTGTTGACCACCGTTACCAGGTATACGCGTCGTGGTTGTCGTCGACGTCGCCATTGCCGGCGGTAGCGGCACTCGAGAACACCGTCTGCGCCATCGCTAGACCAAAGGTACCACCACTACGCGAGTCAGTCGACGGTCTGCCGGCGAGCAGTGCGGACGCGTCGTGGAAAGGATACGGTTGTCGTTGCCCGCAAATATTTGCTGGCACGACCGCGATTTGCCCCACCGTCGGTGCCACGGTAACGCGGACGGATCCCGCGGACAGAACCACCTCCCCTCTGCCCGGTCCGACGACCCTCCCTCCCTCGCGACGGTTACCCGGTGTTCTACCAGCGCCGCGGCGGTTCCCCTCTATTGATCGAATTCGACCTGCGAAGTTTCCCCTAGCGTGTGCGGTAGTGGCGGCCGGCAGTGGCTCTCGCGCTTACGTTCCTCGGTTAGTGCGGTAAATAATCGCGATACCTCGGCATGGCTACTCCGACCGCTTGCACGAGGTTCAGTGACAACTATGATCTCAAGGAGGAACTGGGCAAGTAAGTAACAGAAAATCATTGTATACGCGATCGGACGAAACGAACGAACGCGGGAGAACGAAAAACGAAAAAGAGTTTGTCGAGATCGGTTAACGCGACCGCGTGTCGCGACCGTTCTTTCGTTTCTCTTGGCTCCGTGTACACACACGTTCCCATCCCTCTCTCTCTCTCTCTCTCTCTGATGTTTCTGTCTGTCGTTCTCTCTCGTTCGCGCGTACTTGTGCACCTGTCCTCTGTCCCGTGTCGTGTTTTTATTACGCGCGAACTCGCGTGTCACGAGAGTTTCGTGCGTCGAGGCGTATCTAGTGTCATCGATGGCTCGTCCCACGTCACGCATTCGTCGTGTCGTGCAACACGAACACGCGTGCGATCGAACGAAAATCCGTTCGGTGGTGTTCCTAGCAGACGACGCCGTGTCGTCGGCCATGATTATTCTCTACGTATGCGGGGCCTCTTTCTTCTCTACCCGTTACCCCACTCTGACGGTTTATCGTTCTCTTTCTATCCGCCTTTCTCGTCGCGATCTCGTCGCCTCGCTCGTTCGCGTCCGTGTCTTTTGCTCACGCGGGAGACACCCCGTTGCATTTCGTCTATATTTAAGCGGCACGGCCTGTCTGCTCGTGGCTCAGCCTCTATATATAAAGCGTCAGGGCGCTTGCTATCCGTGCGTTGTGCCGTCGTGGTGGTCACACTGTCGAAAACGAGGTATCCGCATCGTACGCGGATCTGTCACCAAATCAATACGATGTCGTCGCGCCGCTTTTTACCTTCATCCCCCTCCTTCGACCTCTTTCTCGCACTGTCTGTCTCTCCATCTTTCTCTTCCGCCAGCACCTTCGTTCCTTCCGTCTTCCTTACCTTTCGTTTCCCTTTAACGCGGCTTTCTTACGATTTCATCCTTTGCTCGGCCGGCCCTCGACATTCTCCCATTCCTAGTTCAGCGACGGCAGGTGGTTGCAGCCTTGCATGACGTTGTCCCTAAAAGTCACTAGATCTCGCCAGCGCTTTGTTTTCCTTATGGTACGGTTCTCTACTTTCCCCGATGCGTTTATCGTTCGATCGATTCTGTCGTTTTGGTTATAGAGGGTCACACGGACGTGTCGCGAGCCAGAAAGTTGATATCGTTTAAGTAACAAATGAAGCAAATTAAAGTTTTCTGGCTCGTGACACGTTTTTCTTCATTTTCGGTGTCACTCGTTCCATAACCTCGATAACGCTAAATAATTACTATCCAGCTATCTGGATGCAAAGTCTTTTCGGTTATACGTTATCGTTGTAACGGATTTCGATCGTCGTTTGATACGAATCGATTTGCTGGAAATACGTCAATAACACACGCGGCTAGCTATTCGTCGCGAGTTTCGACGTGTTCTATAGGTGTCCTAGGAGGGCATGGATATCGGTCTCGTGTCACCCGTGACCCCGAGTGACCTCGTCTCGGAAACCGAGGAATTTCTTCGGCCGCGAACCCTGCAACACGGGACAGAAGGAAAATTTCTGACCACACCCCGCGTCTTTTTGGGTGAGTTTGTGCCACGGTCGATAAACACGGAGCGTAGAGCACGCGTAGAGCACGCGTACAGCACGCGTTACACACAGTGTCACCTGCTCGCTACGACCACGGGCCCCGTCATTTGTTTGTTTCTCGTTACTGGCCGCGTTTCCGTATTACGTCATTAGTTCTCTGGTTCTAACGATAAACATTTCACCTATTTCCCCTTTCTTAAAACCTCTTTGTGCTAATTTTTACAACGACAAAGACTTGCGAAGCCCACCATTCTTTTCAAATGTTTTTAAAAATAATTCTACGTTGCAATTTTGAAAAATTTTTATAGGATTTCTTACAGTTTGTTCTACCGTTTGGAACGATAAAATTACGCGTTCGAATGGAAATCTGTAGCCTTCTGTTCGACATGTTTATTTGATATTGTAAATCTTACACGATAGTTCAATGTCTACAGAGCACGCAATAACATCGCACTATACAGAGGTCGATGTTTTTACACAACAATCGTTCTCAACCTAGACTTCTCTGCTCGCTCAGTTTTCAATCTGAACGTTACTTGCAAATAAGTGGGTATAAATGTTTGTAGAGATTGTTGCAATTTTTGATCAACAAAGGACCATTATTATTCTATGCAATCTTTCTTTTCTTCTGATTTTGGTCACTCGATCGACGATAACAGTTCTCCGAATCGTGAAATGGACCATTTTACGAACTGTCAATTTTACAAGGGTGATATTTATAGTGTGTTTCGTTTTATCGACCATCGGGAAGCACCATTGGTCTATCCGATATCTGTTTCCGATTTTTAGTGCTTCCAAACCGGTAGCAATTTATGGAAACTTTAGTTTAAACGGTTGCTCAAGGAGGTCTTCTAATATAGGACGCTGGAAGAAGGCGTTTCTTCCTGAATTTTTCTCCAAACATATTTTCTCCCGTAAGGAAATATAAACTCGTATCATTTGGGTATAACAAACAGGCACTTTCGCTGATTTCTTGAATTGTACGAACTTAACGTTTGCTCCCTGTATGAAATTTTATCTTAAGAATGACTGGTAGCTGATTTTCGCAGGATTGCCCTTTCTTAACTCCGAAAAAACGGTTATGGTGAGATCGAAGGGGTTAATCGCGAGTAGGTTTGTTTCTCAAGGACATTGCGACGCGGTTAACGTTCTGCCCGTCGATGAAAACGGCAAGGGCGATTCCGAGGTAACCGTTTCCGGTTGCACGCGCGTTCCATTCAGCCACCGAAACCGACCGAATCTAATTCGAACCACGGACTCGCAATTAGGGTCGTCTGATTTAGAATATTGTCCGCGCTTGTAAACACGCTCGGACGATTCCCGTTTGTTTTCGAGCGCACGAAAACGGCACCCGACGCTTGAATTCCGAATAATTTCGGCGCCGTTCGAATATCGAAACGATATTTCCAGCGGTTGTACCATCGACGGTCACCGCAATTTATAGTTAATCGAATCGAAGGAAGAAAATCTCCCTCGGTTTTCCCATGCCGTTCGTTTTCCACCGAGAAATTCGAACAAATATTAGGCGCGCGCGAAAATCTCGGATTTTTTGTACTTTTATGTACTAGAAAAAGCTCTGCGTCGAAACATGCAGGCAGATTGAACATTGACTTGTGTTTTTTCTAACTCTCGTCGAATTCGAGATGCGAAATTTCATAAAATGATCATTTTGTCTTTGATAAGACAATCTTCTGTGATAAGAAAACGTGAGTTTCTCAGACTTTGTTTCGTATGTTTGTTCCTTTCATAGAGAATCTAGGAATTTCTTCGTTATTCTTAATATTCTTGATTGAGACACTTTGCAAGTCCAAATATCCTTTTCTTCGGTTAGAAAATGAACCAATGGAGGATTGCATTAACATACATTATATAATTATTAAGTTCCAAATTGCGGAGAGCCCCAATAATCCACTTAAGGGTTAAATAAGAGGTGCAAAAGGAAGTCACGAGCAAAATTCTATTCCTCACGAATTAAATAGGGCATAAACGTGTCCTTTCTAAATTCTGTGCAAACACGCAAGTGGACTATCACTTTTCATAGAGATTCCATCGATTCGATAGCAACTCCTCGCTGTGTAAATCGTTCGTGACGCATCCGTTCCTCTCGGTAAATAAATAAACAAATTCTGGAGAGGTTGAATGGCGGTTGCACGAATTTCCGAGCGCCATTGCTGAATCAGCCGACGCCAGAAGCCGACGAGGAAAGCCGCTGCAATAAACCACAATTAGGAGTAGAACGGGAGCGTCGCTCGGCACGCAAAGTCGCCGTCGATGCTATTTTCGTTAATTATTCGGATATCCGAATAATTTCGGAAGGGCTGGGCAAACCGGGGGAAAGCTTACGCGTGCGCGCGATCGTAGAATGCACGCGTGTGCGTGTGGCGTCCGTGGCCCGGCATAATCAAAACATTTTCCTCGCCTCCGCGTTGAATAATTCAACGTTTTGCGCTGGCATCTCGCTCGCGGCTCGCAGGAACCGACGGATCGCCTCTTACCGTCTATCGATTTCGCATCGAACTTCACGAAGATACGACCAAGAACCAGCCGCCCCCGCTCGCCATCTTCCAGCCGGTCGTTTCGCGATGTTGATCGACGCGACGCTACTTCCGGCCCGGATTTGATTAACGATCTCCGCCGTGATCCCTCGGAAATTTTCCTCCCTGGTCGATGACCGTTTCGTTTCGTTCGGATAATAGTGAATCCTTCATTCACCCACGAATAGCCAAGGTGCAAAGCTTTAACAGGTAATCTTGGTATAGTTTTATTTCACTGTTGAGAAAACGGGTTGTACGTGAGTTTTACAGGAGAATATAATATTATATGATGTGTGTGATTAGCAGATAAAGGTGGCAGCTCTTATTGTTAGTAGCTTACGTGATGTGGATTTAGCAAAGAAAGGTATATGTATAAGAGCGAATAAGGGGTTGCAATTCAATTTTGAGGCCAATTTTAACATTTTTTTCGAGCGAAAATAGCTTTAAATACAGCGCAAAGTAATTTTTGCTGGCATCGGGGTTCGCGAGGCGTCTGACCCAACGCGACCCTAACTCCTTCCGGGATTGACTTCTCTTTCTTCCTACAATATATCGGACGACTGGAGAATACTGGAGATTTCAGTTTCCGGGTAGGGGTAGGGGGACTGGATTTATAGTTAAGCGGGAATCTCGAACGGTTATGGGAAATTCTTGGTTTTCTTGTAACGTTCTAGAGGCGAGACTGGAGAATTTACGATGAGGTCTCTTGCGTGATTTATCGTCGAGGGTGCAGAAGTGTGTTTTCTGTGCGTCACGGCACGACTAAAAATATATGTCGGTTTCAACGCGCGATAAAGTGTCGCTAGAAAATTTATAAAGAAAAATAAAATGGATCGGACGGCGTTGCTCGATAACGGGGTAGCTATCGATTTTATTTTTCAACCCTGTTCGACCGTCGTTCCCTGCGCCGCGTTTTGTTGTTATTTTCTAGCTTATTGGTCCTCCTTTGCCCTTGTAATTTAATTACCCCGGACGTCTAATTTAATCTCGTACTCGATAAAGTTTCGCTTCTTTGTTACGCGACTGTAAACGATAAGCTGCGAAACGAAACGTCGTCCCGGATGACGGTTCGTCGTGCCACGGCTTAATCTGCCGATTGATCGTAACGTAATTATTCGTCGTCGCGTTGCAACGTAACGTATTACGCTAGTTGTAACTTCCCCTTCGATTCGATTTCCACGATCGATTCGGTCGCGAAATTAATAAAGTTCCTCGCCGATCGAGGTGTCGGATTGTGAAATCCGCTTTGGACGACCGTTCCTTTCAATTCCTACCAACCTGCTTCTGTGTCTGTCCTATTACGGACATAATCTCAATACACAGGGTTCCGTCAAACTGCTAGAATTTAATCTAGAGTCGACGATGGGGGAAGGGGGAATTTTATACAAAGTTCGCGATTAAACGCTTTGTTACAGACGCAGGAACAATGTTACTTGATTTCTACGCGCTGGCGACTTTGAAACAAAACGTTTACTCTGCAGAAGTGACTTCACACGAGGAACTTAGGCACCTACCCCCTGTCGATTTTCCTTAAAAATTCGTTTTTCATTTTTAGTAATTTTGTTTGACGCCCTACAGAAAAGTTGTCTAATACTTTTTTGTAGGTACCCATAAGCTCTACTTCAGAAAAGTTTCATTGAAATATATTCACAATTGTAGGAGTTATGGCTGTTTGAAAATTGGACCATTTTTATGGGGTTTTTCTCATTTTGCGGGGCCAAGGACCAACTTTTCGAATATTTTTGCGATTTGTACATATTCTCCATCAAAATACGCGTAGTTTGCTTTTTTAAACATTAAAATCGTCCAATCCGTTCAGAAGTTATGACGTTTTAAAGATTCGCATGAAAATTCGGGCAGGCATTTCTAGCCAGAAATTATATTTTCGGTAAGGAATTTTTTTCTCGAAATTGAGTAGGATTTCGGGGGTATGTTTGTTGACCAAAAATGCTTGCAATTGACCCCTGCAACTAAAAATAATTTTTCCAAGACGATTCAAAAGTCTTTTTTTTCACCCAAAACTTTCAGCACTTACTCGAATTTTTTTCTCGAAAGTGGGTAGGATTTCGGGGGTATGTCTATTCACCAAAAATGATTGTAATTGACCCCTGCAACCGAAAATAATTTTTCCAAAACGATTTGAAATTTTTGAATTTAATTGTTAATAACTTTTTAACGAAGCCTCCATCAACATATTGGTATTCTTGATTTTCATCTTATTTTGGTCTCCAGAATCCTCTATTAAAATTTTTTCCAGGGGTGGCCGAACACCCTGTATATGCAAAACGCGAATGCAAGAAGTTGCATAGTTTCGTCATAAAAAACACAGTCACAGATAGGAAATTGTTGAAATTTCGAAACTTTGAAACTTCGAGTAAATCGTGGCACCCTCTCCCATTGTTCCAACCTTTCTTCTAGCAGAAATTCCACTTTTATCGAACGTACCAGATCTAGACGGTCTCCGATAAAGATTCTGAGTCCGTGAAAAAATAAGATTCGCCTTTTAGTCGGATTAGCTTTGATTTCGTTCGATTCTGGGTTAGCTTGGGGTCGCGACTCGTCGGACAAATCGCGCTCCAAGTTGCGGGTTGTTGCTCGGGGGATGACCCCACGTAGTTTCCTCCCTTTCTTTCGTTCCGTCGTTGCGGTGAAAGAGAATCGAAAGGGCATTGTAACCGGGAAACGAAGCGGCCCGGATGATTGACGAGTTCTCGAGCAGCGACGCGGATCGAAAGGAGGGCGAGATCGTTCGCCGGAAATACAGCTTCGGACCGCGATTCACGTGCCGCGGCGTAATTGTAATCGGTCGCTGATACGCGGCCGAATATCGGTATCGAAGTACGGACGGATATGTTTGTTTGTTGGCGAACGACCGTAATCCGAGACCACGGAACGCCCGGCGTGTATGATCGATGTAAATGCGGACATGTAAACAGACATACTCGCGCAGGGGGAAGATCGATCGCACTCGTCCTGCCTGGTGAAATTTATGCGCCCACTGACACGCGACCCCTCGTCGACGATGATTTAATTGTCGCTCGCGAAATCCTCGCCGACTTTGCTGCGCCCAAACAGTGCATACTTCGTTGCTTCGTTGTTGTTCGTACATTTTTTTTTAAGCGTTGGTCATCTCTGCAACGTTCGATATAGCGAACACGTCTCTTCTTCGGGATTGGCGCCAGTTGCCCTAATTATAGTTAACCGATGCACTTAGCTTATTATGTATAATATTAGGTTAAAGATCACCCTGCAGAAACTCAGACTACGAAATTTTCTTGAATATTCATTTAGGAACACGTGCTGCTTTGGAATCGTAATCGATTGCATTCATCGCCAATAGCAATATTGCGTTGTTCCAAATTAGGAACGTATTCCATATAAGGGCAACTGACCCTACTGGTTTCTAAACATTAAAAAAATCAGCATCAACAAGTATAAGAATTTTTCCAATTTAATTTTATTAACAGTTTCGAGGCAAAGTCGAAGCGAAACGCGGTGCAACTGTGTTCGATTCTTCGCAAGCCGGTCGGAGAAAATTTTTGGCGGCCCGGAAAGGTCGGGAAATAAATAATGCATGCGAGTGGAACGGCCGGGAGGAAGTTGCGCGTCGAGATCGCATAAAATTCGCGGCACGAAGACGCCGGGGGCGTTTACGGTCTTTATTTTGCCTGGAAATCGGCGGGGAAATTCGGTTCGACGGTGGTCGATCGTCCGCGATCGCGGGATCTATATCCGTGGTACGTCCGAATTCGATCGTCGAATCGCCTTGGCGCTGGGTGCTTACGGCCAAACCGATTCGTATGTTAGTTTTGGCAACGGCCTACGCTGACATTAAGACCGTGGGTAAATATTGGCTCTATCGAAAACCGCGAGGGAAACGCCAATTCCCGGTACGAAGTACCGTGTTCCCCGAATCGTAGCTGTCCGCTTTGCGCGGCCGCCTCGATCCTCGAGCGTGTGCGTTTTTCAACGAGTTCTTCGAGCTTTCCCGACTCGCAGAGGAGATTTCTCCAACGAAACAAAGATTTCCGCCAAGTTTGCCCGGGCGACGAAGGGAATTGCGTCTCGCGAGCATCGCGGAAACGCGATTTCGATGGAAACCGGAGTTTATTGCTCGCGGATGCAACGTTCGATTTTACGGTAAAAAATAAATCGAATGCACAAGGTAGAACCTTTCCTGTGATCGTTTACGAGCCAATCGGGCTGGAAACTTGTTTGGGATACGATTTATCCTAGTCTGGAACATGGAAATATTCGATAATTTATAGGCTCGATTTCTTTATAAATATTAATCCTTCGTTAATTCAATTTGAACCGAGCTGTGACGCCAAGGGGTTAAAGTTGACCGAAACATGTCGAGTCTCGTAAATTTTGAGACTTGAGAAACCTAAATTTGGCCGCGTGACATACACATGTTCCGTAATTCGCAGTAGAATCGAAGAGGGAACGATTCTTCGGCTAAAAATAAGTCGAAAATGTAGAACAACATTTTCTCGTACGAGGTTCTGTTCTCGAGATAATCGAGCTAGAAAATACGCGGGGCACCGTCTCTATTAATCGACACGTTTCGAATGGCGACTTCCTGCTTGAATATTCCGCCGTTTAATTACAGGATGCTTTCAGAGTTTGGAAAACTATCTCATTCGAAATTACCATTATCGTATACCGTGTACGAACGCAACTTTTATGCTTCTAAACGTCTGAAATAAAAATTGATTAATTTAAAAATTGCAAGAGCCTCGAGGAGAATGGTAATTTCGCCTGGTTTTCGAAACGTCGGTAGTAATTGCCAATGCAGACTCGACGCCGTTGGAAGATCGAGTTCAGCACTAGCTAAATAGTAAACACAGTCAGATAGTAAACACAGCTTGGATAAACAGATTAGATAAATATTGCCGATCTGTTCATACATCGTTATGTTTCAACAAACCTGTTATCGCTTTCTTCGTCTTCGTTTCGTTGTACTCCCTTAACAAAGTAGTTTAGAATTTTTTAAAAATTAAATTAAATTATATTTTTATTCTGTCGCGAATCCAGGAATTCCACGAAGAAATAAAATAAATTCGTACTCGCGGATTGACTCGATCTCGATCGTTCTTCCCATAGCGGCGTCCTTTATCGTTGCACGCGTCGTTGCAAAACGGTGGATAAATCGATATCGAGTAGAAGTTATCGAGGCAGATTTTACGGTGTTTTTTTATTACCGGTTGGCGTATCCCGAACTTCCTAGATAAAACGCACCGGGAAGCAAGTCGACCCCCAAACCGATCGATCGACGCTTTTCCAAAGTGGAAACGTCGATTCATCCTTCTTTACGACTTCATGAAAAATCCCTCCCCCCGCGACAATTTACGACGCCCGACCGTGTTTCCGTTTTCAATCGTCGCGATCCGGAATTATCGAGAAGGTAATTGTTGATTCGTTCTGTCGTTTAACGATAAAACCTAACTCTCGACGTATCCGATCTTCTTCGTCGCTTAGCGACAGCTCTGCGTACCTGTTGAACGGCAAATTGCTGGATTTGCAAGGATTATTGCCGCCACACTCGACGTTAACGACCTTTAAAACAGGGATTTTCGTTGTTAGTCCTGTTTTCCGTTGTTCTCCTCTAACGGGCAATTCGAGGAGCTTTATAAAACGAGGGAACCCTTTTTCCGGACCACGGTCAACCCTTCTTAATCTACTTTATCTATTTCGTCCCAGTGCAGAATTTAATTCTGATTCGGGGTCTTGAAATTTTTAGACAAATCTTCCTTCGTGTTAACTGCAACGAAAGTTCCTGTACCATTTCTCTACGAGACATATCGACGGCATAAATTTTTGAGGGTTCAATTCGTAGCTAGTCGGAGCTATTCGTTAGTTAGCATTTACGGAGTAGAGGGTTGAAATTGGCGCATATCCCGACTCAGCCAGCAGAGCCTGCAGTCAGGAGTCTTCGTCTAGAAAGCGTTAACCGCGCATCTTTTATTCCAATCGTCGGTTGCTTCGCCCCTTTTTTAGACCCAGACTGTACGAGGGATGGGAAACTACTCACGGGGAAGGACTATCATTGGAGACGTGCCAAAGCTATCTAATGCTAGGAGCTAAAGGAGTACGAGCTGTCGGACGATCCGTTTCCTCGAGTCTGGCAGAGCCACCCTGCATTAATTCTTAGGTCTCCGCCGCATTCTTCATCGATCAGGAGCCTCTCTAACCGCGATCCCCTAATAAGACTCGCGCCCAACCCTTTCTATCTCGCCCGGACCAAAATTTAAATTTGCTTAAACCCCTATCTTGGCTTGGTCCGACGTAGATCTAATCCAATATTAGTAAAATCTGCTCCGCGTCTGGTAAGTTCTACCTAAACTTAGATTCACCCTTGCCGCGTAACTGTTCCAAGACATGGGAAATTCAAATTCGTCTTAATCCAATCTTAATCTGGTTACCATAGTTCTAATCCAGTAGCAGGAAAGTGTATTTTAAGTCTAGGAAGACCTACCAGCGAAGCTGTCTGGATTTAACCATTCATTACCTAACTTGGATTCTAGAATAGACCTAATTACAGAGTACTTAACTTAAAACCTACGATAGACGCAACTATACCTAACGTAGGCTCGATAGGCTTCTGCATATTCATTATGGTTTCTACGTTTGCTTAGTCTCGACGTTGGTTAATTCGTAAATGGTAATTTAACAGTTTGGAGAATATTTAAGGTGTTGGGAATCGTATACCCTCGCCACGTGTTTCTACAGCTTGCGTGTCGAAAGCTTTGCAAGATGTCCGTTAATCATCTTGGAAGTAACAACATCGGTTTCGTCGGATCTTAGCTTCTGTCGGCCGGTAGATAAATTGGAACAACTTTTGATAGATGATGATGAAGCGAACCGTGGATGGAATCTTTTCGAAAATGAAATTCGCCCACTCCAGCCGTGACTTCTTCGTTTCGATGCTCGGGATTATTTGCAGAGTTTAACGTTTAGCTCAGCTAACATATAATATTGATTCAGATTACTCATTAACATGGGGAAGATTTAACGATGGTATTCTTTCCCTTAAATCTGGAATTCCTTTAAAGTTTCCTAAAAGAATTATTTTCCAATTGCAAAGTTAGAGAGACGAATTTTGAGAAACCCCGAGAGAATCCTCTTCTTTCCTGTTGGACTTAGGCTTCCGTCATCTCTATTCTTTAAAATTATGGTCCCGCGCGTTTCAAATATAAACCGATCCGCCGCGTTTCGTGGCAATTTCGCAAGAATTTCTGTAATTCTCGGGCGGAGTCTTGATTCCTCTCGTTCGCGTCGAGGCCATCCGGTTTGTTCTTCCCAACGACTGCGTCGTCCGGCGCCCTTTAGGAGAAGCAATTGCTGGAATTACGAGGCGTCTTTAGTTTTTACGGGCCTTAAAGACGACATTTTTACCAGCCGTTACCGCTCGCAGGGCTTTTCTGCTTTACGAGGTAATTTCGCCGCTCGACGGCGAGCACGCTAGGGTAAAAAGGGGACAACGGCGCATGGTAATGCGCGGAATAAAGAAAAACGAAAATTCATAACGCGACGCCGACGCCGACGCCGCGCGAAAGCGTCTGACTAATGGCGTCGCGCGACGGGAACTCTGCCTTCGAGAGACTACCGACGATCGCCGTTGAATTGCTTGACCAAAAACTCCATTTCAACGACTTTTAGTTTTTTTCGTTTGTCCCTAGATCGGGGAAACACCTTCCACCCACGAAGCTTCCCTAACTTTTCGATCAACGATACCGATTTAGGGGTGTGCTACGTTTTAACACGATCTATATTTCTACGAATACTTGAAAAAGAATAGATTTGTTTTACGAATACCTCGTGAATGTAAAAATGTGTTGATTTTAATTTATAAGACTCGACTGCGTAACCTTGACATCAGGAACTTGCAAAGAACTGCAGGAATGCTGAAAAATATATACCAACTTGGATTTCTTTGAGGAATTAATTTTATATAAGCTTCTGTTACTTAAAATTCACAATTAGATTCGGCATTTACTTTATATCGTCGTTTCTTCGTCTGTTTTAATTATCGTAGAGTGCAGTTACATTTTTTTTATCCCCCGTTTGTGGTCTAATGGAAAAGTAATAACATGGTATGGTAACGACGTGTACAAGATGGCTCTTTTAATCTCTTAATGCGAATTACTCATAGCATGGTGTGTAAAAGATATCTCAGACCGGAATTGAATGGTTTCGAGGGGGATATAATCTGATTTAATTATTATTTCCACAGATGGGCTCGAAGGTGATATACGCTTTCTTAAATGGGGTTGTATAATTCGTAATTGCGCTAATGGATGCAACCCGTTATTGCCAACACAGAATTTAAAAGATACAATTTTAAATAAGTAGCGAGCCCACGTAACAAAATATATTCAATTCCTTTACAGCATTTATATATTCACATCGAACTGAATATTTATCCTTTGTATTTACATCGTATCTTTACATTATTTTCGTAAGAATAAGTTCACGTTCTACCTCTTTCACTGCCAGGCGAGCGATTACAAAGCTTTCGTTCCGTTCCGATATTTAAACCAACAATTATTGGATAAACGTTCCAATGTTCCATCTTCCGGAAGACAGGCTATATTTAAATCCTCTGTCTTTGCCCCATCAATCGTAAGTTTTTAAATTTATTTTTCGTCCCGTTATGCCTCGGATAAATTCACCTTGCGTATTTTTATCTTTATCGAGCATTATTTCGTTATCCGTTGACGATCGACGATAGATTTGAATCGTTATAGGAACGAGGGAATAATTGCTCGTTGGACCGTGGTGAATTAAAATTATAATTGTCCTCGGTTAAGCGTTTCTATTTTCGAGAAACCGTAGTTGAAATTGTTTAAAAAAATCTGGAGGATCCTCGAGCGCGATCGGTAGTCGCGGCGTCGGTGTCTGGGAAGCGGATGCTGCGAGCGTAATTTTTGCCTCGTTGAACTTCAGCGTTTACGCCTCGTAAAATTTCGTCCGGGCAGCCCCGTGTTCGTCGGGCTCTTTCATCGTGTAATTAACGACGGACCATCGGGCCACCGTCGACGTCGCTTCTTCACGCTCCGCGATTTCCAATTGCGCAATATTGAACGTTTTAAAGTCGTCGTTATGCAGAACTTTCATCGCGAATATTGCGTTTCGCCGCGAAAGCTCATCGGTTCATCGACCGTCCGGATTCTTGCCAGACTATCACTTCAAACCGAAGCGTCTCAGACGGCGCAGTGATTTGTCGGTAGGTTATATTAACAAAACGATAATAAAAATTGGTTTCCTACGTAAGTTTTTCAACTGGAAATTGAAGATTTTCGTATTTACTTTGGAAGACGTTCGCCAAGGTGGGTTTGGTTTCGAAAAGGGTTAATTTGCCGTGCAAAAGATGAGAGTTTCCATGCGGAGTAGAGACGGAGGAAGTCGGGAAGAAGTATAAAATCGGGGTGCGAACGAAATCTTATCAGCGTCTCGATAAGCGGCAGATACAGAATCGATCGACGAGGCGAGAACGCGATCCTGTTGGCTCCGGAGTGGCCGAATATTAGGATGTTTCGGGGCTGGCCGGGAAAATTGATCTCGGCGAAGTTGAATTCGTTCGTAATATCCGAGAGGGTGGAGTTGAGAGGCGGTGGATGGGGGTTGAATCCGATGCAACGGGGAGGCGGGGGCGCCTCGATTCGACCGGTCGCGCGTTTAATGAGATTTTGCGGGCCGGTCGTTGACCGTGCGCCGTCGTTCGCACGATTAATTAACGCGCTCGTTAATACCTCCTAATTATTATGCGCCGGAGTGCATACTTACCCGTGCTGTTTCAGTCGATCGGTTTGGCGTCGAGAATTACAGGCCCCTCCCCCTCCCTCGTCCCTTTGTATATTTTCAATTTTCGATCGACCACCCTCTTCCATTCTCCCTCTCATCCACTCGCCCACCCACGGTTCTGAAACAACGAGAACCAGCCCCGGGAATCGTAAAAGTTTTCGCAAATACCGTTGAACTTTCCGCAAATATTTGCCATCCGTGCGTGCAGAGCTTTTGCGGGCTTGTCGGGGCTCGTGGAATCCTTGATGGAAAACTCTGAATAGACGGGGAAGATAGAATTTTCGGTTATGGAGTCGGGAAACCTCGATTCTTACGTCCCTTAACATTTTCGAACGGAGTTCTCGGTTCAGCGTTTTCCCAACTTATTTTTATCGCAGACCGTCATTCTTCTCGCGATACGTTACCGAGGTTGGGCGAATTTCATTCCAAAACGAGGAATACAAATTTCAGATCCACTCGTGATTTTTCGGATCGATAGAACCTTTTAATATTCATACCCCCAACACACGTGTCTCGTTTTGCTATACAAATTCAGTATTCTCAACGTTGGGTAGATATTTTTAGTACTGTAACTATCCCTTTGAATTTCACCCCTTCAAATTCAGTTACCAGTTTACTTTTATATTTATAGGTGGGATAAGTTTGAAAGATATCTAAGTTCTCGGTTGGGTATTCTAGGTAGATAGGTAAATATTCTTGCACTCGCTATAGAAGTTCACTCTTAATGGTCGATACCTTTTATCCCGACAAGTTACATATCATCAGAATAGGCACCCTCTTATGTCATGCTTTTATCCCCTCGAATTATTTGCTAGGGCAATTTAAACGCATATAGAATACGTTCTGAAGACTCATAAATCGATACGCGAACGTTACAGTCTTGTTATACTCGGTAGAAAAACTTTTTTCCATTTGTCAATAGTTGCCTGGCTGGACATCTCGCAACAAAGATATCTACGTTCCTGGCGATAATAACAATGCGTCTTTAACGCGCCAACCTTGTATTTTCATTCGTGGAATAAGCTGCTCCGGCGCGGGGTGCAAAAATGTGGAACGCCGTGTACACTTTCAGCCCCTCGATTTAGTTTATTGGGTCGCCCTAACGCGTGCAGGATAAATTTCAAAGACGTATAAATTTTTGAAGCTCAAGTTACAGCGAGCCGTTCTTGCTATAAAGAACTTACGTTTTCCATTAGATAATGGACACTTTGCATGTCATCACAGATTCCACTTATACTATACTTTCATCCCCTCGGCCTAGTTCATTCTAACGGATATAGGATAAATTTCAAAGATGTGTGCGTTTTTCAGACACGAGCTAGCGTTCCTCGTTAGAGGAAATTTACGTTTTCTTAGATAACGGGCACTCGCACGAGATTTGATTAACAATTAAGGTCTCCGATCCTGTAGAATATAGATAAGAGGATTCTTTTTTTTTTTTATTGGATCGTTTGTCTTTTCTGTCAATCAGAAGTTAATTCCAACCCGTCTAGAAACAATTTCCCGCGTAACGGGGTCGTAGTGCTCGTTAGAGAAATTTCTGTCGACCAATCGCGGGGCTAAGGTGGCTCGTCTTCGGCACTGTTCGTCACGATTCGGATCCACTCGGTACAAGAGGGTAACTCACGTGTCCTGTGGGGTCCTCCCTGGAGACATTCCCGAGGCGACCGCGATCGATAGCGCGGCGCACTTCGTGCTTGTATCCAAAGTCACTAGGTATACAGGCTGTCCCTCGCAACTAAGGGAAAAACTACATCACGAGACAAAACTAACACAAGATTTAGGGAATCCATCGATTCGACAGAACTCAGATTCCATATTTCAAGTTATAGAATTGGTAAATATTATTTGCTAGCTCTTTACGTCGAAAAGGAAGAACTACATTTTAATATAACACCTCAAAGTTTATTATCGTTATTTGTCACTAACTCGATCTTTCCTTTCTGTTTCAGGTAAGTCACGAAACTATAACGTAGTCGAATCCACAGCTTATTGCCAAAGAGATTTCTGCTTACAGGTATTTATCTCTTGGCATCATGTTGTCCGTCATGTATTTTCTTTGTTTATAGACGACACGTTCCCGGGTACTTTAATTAAAACTATAAAACGTTTTTAAAACACCGCGTTAAAAAGTTGGACGCTGCTTATCGATCTATGCGTCGTTCTATGGTTGCCGGTGTCGTCCTATTTCTTGTTTGATGCGTGGACGAAACGCGGAAAATGTGCAGACTGAGACATTCTTCGCTCGTTTATGAATTTCTAACACGTCAATCTATATTTACGTATTTGAAACTATTATAAAACCGCCCCCTCTTTTTAGGAAGCAACTGCATGAGAATTGGTAGAGATTATTTTCATATTCAAAGTCTTATTTGACCGTTCATAAATACACGTGTTGTCAATGAAGGGCGGAAGTAAATTTGCAGGCCTAACAGTTTAAGAAAAGGAGTCTCCATTTGCGTTTGAGTCACCGTCGCATGTATCTAGGGATTTTTCCGTGGCTACGCTAGGTCGTGCACGCTAGTCGGTACCGTGGAATTGTCGCGTGCTTTTACGCTGGCAACGTATTATTAAACGTCGGTTGCGTAAGATAAGAAAGCAGTGATTGGCGTCTCGCACGTACGCGTTCTTGTCGCGCGTGCTCCAGTACGTGAACGTGCCCGGTTCGTTGCATTTTTTAGTATGATAATTTAGGCATTTCTGTTCTCCCCCCCCCCACTTTCGTTTCTTGTTCCTCGCTACGACGCGGGAATATTTATACGGTAGTTTTGCAGGAATTATTACGACCGAGGTCTCGGGAGGAACGTTTCCTTTCCCCGATACGCGGTAAATCAATCAAGGTAATGGCGTTTTACGAAAAGTGCACGCAATTCTTCCCGAGTCAGCGATAAGGGTTTGCATTTTTATGAAATGCTTCTTTACACGACGCGACGAACGTTGTGCTGTGCGTGCACTCTAGATTATTTTTACGACGCGAGTCTGCTGATCGGACGAAAGCCTCGTAACGGATAATTTATAAGAACTGTTTGAAATTTGCAAAGAGACTCGTGTCGCAAATATTTGCGCTCGGATTACACGTGCACCGTGTTTAAACTCGTCAAAACAACAGAACTTTTGATACTAATTTTCATTTGCAGCAACAAGAATTACAGATTATATTAAACTAATAATAATTAAGATTGAGCCCTGATATTCGCGAACTTCCAACCATCGAATGTATCTATTTTTCGCGCAGAATTTGCGCAAACACGAAGCACAAAAAAGAGGCGTGGCCAGCGAAAACGTGTTAGGCGATAGCGTATGCATGGCCCGGAAAGAAAAATATGCCCGAAGTTTAATAATTCACTTGTTTATACTGGTCATAAAAAGTTTGTGACCCCCTTTTTTGGTACACTCTGCATTAAAGTTTCCAGCATACAGCTGGGAGAACGCTGTTCGAATTAATAGAGTTCAGCGACACCGAATCCAAATTCATCCATGGCACGTGCGCGCGAGTTGAATTCGAAATTTGCCGGATTTTCGCGTAAATTCATTAGCCGCGTTAACCACGGTTCGCGACGCTTAATGTCCGGTAATTTTTTGTACGCGACTGATTAACAACAACAAATATTCCAGTGTAAAATTTCACGCCCGCCGTAGGAAACGGTCCGTCGATCGTTCCCATTTTCTCCGTGTCGCATTATTCCGGCGTGTTTAACTTTCTGTTCGAAAAAATATCTCGCGATCTCAATTTTCCGCGTGTTTTTTCGACCAAAAGGGACGAGTTTTGAACCCGGAATGGACATCTACTGTAATATTAATTTTTAGCGCGGGGCTTTAAAATGTAAATTGAAGCTCGATAACAGGTTATAGATATCTTTCAACTTGATAGGTGTTTTTTAGAGGTAACTATATATTGTAAAACACTCGAAGAATGAAAATATATTGAAAAGATTGAACGAAACAGCTTGAGCTGTACGAGGGTTAATTTTACTTCTTGTAATCGTGTTGGATACTCTGTACACGTAGCGTGGATTCGCAAGGGGTGAGGGATCCAGCGACCACGTTTCCGCGATCTGTGGACAAATTCGGCGCACATGTGCGTGTGCTCACGTTTTAACGCGGACCAGGGGTGTTGCATGCCGTAAGACACTTATTTACTAGCGATTTTCTCCCCCTCTCTCTCTCTCTCTCTCTCTTCCGCCCTTCTTGTAGCAGCTCCTAATAATAGCAAGCGGTACAGGACGAAAATAGGCCTGCAGAACTATGCAACACGCGGTTTAGGATTTTCATCGTCTGCTGACCTCGTACGGCCGTTTCCCCCGTCCTAATGAGACGGTGGCATCGCGCGGGAACTTAACGGGCCCCGACGTTTCCACCAGGAAGCCATTACTATAAATAAATATCGCGAACCAACGGAAAGAAGCTTTCCGCCGACGAATTTAGACGGTTCAACGTGAAACGCCTTCGACGAACCTTCTGCACGGAATTCGCATCCGTATAGTTCGATATCCTTCATACACAATGTCATGTGCCCATCTATCCATCTACATATCGATCGACTCGGCTTTCTACCTTCCTATCTATCAATCGATCTATCTATTTATCTATCTGTTTGCTTATCTACCTGTTTGCCTATCTACCGAACTATCCAACTGACCTAGCTATTCAATTGTTTAACTATCAAACTACCCAAGTACCTAACTGTTTATCTATCTACCTAACTACTTAACTATCCAACTATTTAACTACCCATATATCTACCTAACTACCTAAGTATCTAATTGTCTATCTATCTACTTGACTACCTAAGTACCCAACTATTTATCTAGCTACCAACCTGACTACCAATTTTCCTATCTATCTATCTACCTTCATTTTCCTCTGCTCCGTGACAGCTCTATTGGCCCGATCAGATGCCCTAAAGTAGACGAGTCAATCACTCGAAAGGTCTAGGGTCGAACGTTGTGCCCTTCCGGGATTCCAGGTCTCGGATCGCCAGCACGCTATACACAGGTGGTGCAAAGTACACACACGTGGTCGATTCGTTTCCAATTGCTTACCCCCTTTTCCGGAAGTCGATCATCAACAAACACGAGAGCCTCGGCCGGTCTCCCACAGAAATATCCCACGATGCACATGCCCCTATCTTTCCTATTTAGAGCTTCACCGAGTTCTAATTCCAACCTAACCCAAATTAGACGCAAACTGGACTCATCTGACCCAGACACGATTCGTTTAAACCTAGCTCACGCGACCAGTTAGTACCTGGTCCAGTCTATTTGACTCACGCTCGCTCAGGATCTAACCTAGTCTTAAATTAGTCTCAACCTAGACCCGACTCGGGTCTAATTCGACTTGGCTAATTTAGATCTGGTTTGGGTCCAACTCAAACTCAGTCTAGATTCGACTTAGAATTCGTTCGGAATATAGTTTGAACCTGGACTCGATCGAGGCTCGATCTAGTTATCCTAACTCAAATCTATTCTAGATTTCACTTAAACGAGTCTCGGCCCTCTATTCAGATTCATTTATCCCGTGATGAATATCGATAACAACCCTTGAATTCAATAACGGAGGAGAAAATTAGGGTCAAGATCAAATAAATATTTACTTATTCTTGACCCCTTTTTAATTGTATTCGAGCGTTGTTTCGTGCCTGAGTCTACGTCCGAAATTCAAGATTCACGTTCTTCAAAAGCCTCGTTACAAGTTCTTGATGTCAGGTTTCACGACTCACTCGTCATCGAGTCTTCTATGTTAAAATCAACACATTAATCGACAAATTATTTGGAATTAAATCGTACGTCGAGGGGTTAATATTCATTCGACTGTTTGTACGCGTGAATCTTAGCTCGAACGATCCATGCGACGATACACGCCCCATCTACGCCTAATGTCGCGTTCGAAACGAGCGATTATCGCGGACAGACGCGACGATGAAACGCGTGAGAACGTCGGGGGAGGCGATCCCCGGGATAGTCCTCCCTTGGGTAATTCGGAGCGTTTTCCTTCTCTCGGTAAATCCCGAGGCCTTAAAAGTTGCCAGCTCCCATCGTTTGCCCGGTTGCTATCTTCGAGGAAGCGTTCTGGAAGTCTTCTAATCCTAACGGGTCTCAGCTGCGAGCTACGGGGGTTGAAGTTTAATCGATAGCTCCGCAATTTCTCAGGGGTTGGAATTAAAATTGCACGCGCATCGTACATACGTCCCGCGGGGTTCGAGGGAACGTGAATAATTGAACGGGACAACTCGGTACGATCGCACGTGAAATCGGGGATTAGGTCGTGTACGGCGGACGGAGGAGGACGGGGAAACAATCGGAAGAGACCCAGGCCAGTAAATAATGCCGGGACAAAGTAATCACGACGATAAAGGTAATCGAACGTACCCGGTTGTTTTACGTCGCGGACGTGCTTCGGGGGGGTCTAACGATCGCGTGACAGCAATTCGATGTTTCTCTATTTATTTGTCCAACCGTTTCGAAATCGATCGCTGCACGTCGGTTGGCTCGCTCGCAAATTAGCGTCGTTTCGTATTTGCGACCAGCGATCGGTCGAGACATTCGGTTTTTGGGCGCCGTTCCCTCCCACAGGGTTCGTCAAACCCGATTTATTTAGCCAATTGAAAACACTTGTTCGCAAACACGTTGTTTATTTAATATTAGAATCATAGGCATTCATGGTGTATTTATTTGCAATGGAATATTTTTTACAATATTTGTAATTCTAGTGTTAACACGCTTATATAATCTCAAGCCTCTTCCGTTTAGGCGATTCTTCAATTTACAGTAGCTCTGGGCGATGACTCGATTGGCAAATCTATAATAGAAATAGGAAATTTGTCAATAAAATAAATCGAGAATGCCAACGTCACGTCACTTAATTATAAAAAGGGAAGGTACAACGATCGATCGATTCAGTATCGATTTAGTATCGAAAGGGGATCTCGATCGAAAGTGGTGCGAAACATAGTCGCTGGGAGTCGAGAGACGTGTCTTTCCTCGTCTCCGTGGCTTCTCCACCTCGCGGATATTATTTTTGGGCCGTTCGAATCGAAGGCAAACTTATTTTCAGCCGCGTTGCGCCGCGGCCGCGCATTTATATCGAAGTCGCTTCTTTTAATCTTTCGATCGGCTTGTTCGCGACTTCGTCAGAGCGCGTTTTCCACGCGGGTCCATATTAGGGCCGCCGCACGGTGGTCGGAAATCCCAAAAAGTTGACCAAAACGCCAATAATCCCGCTGTTTTGAATTTATTTCTATACGGGAATTTCCAAGACTAGGAAACGTAAATCCTCTGTTCAAAAATACGATAAATATACTGTTTGATTACTGAACAACAGTGACGATTGGACACGATCTTTGAAAAAATTCATTGATAATGTTAAGTAAAGAAATAATCGAATTTTATTTTTCATTTTTGAACGTTAAAAAATGGTAGAAAGAACGAAAATCAAGTATTGAAATTGGTAGTACACGATAGTCGAAACTTTCTGACTGACAATTCGTTATTTTTAAGCTCGGAAGAGCACTTTTTGACCAGTTGGAATTTCCGCCACGACATCACGTCTGTTCGGACATTTAAAACTGTAACATTGTTAACGCAATTAATTTCAGCGTGCTCCGCACTGGGGAATTCGTCCAGGCGAATTCGAGCCTCGGAATTTCCAAGTCGATTAGCGTCGGTGAACTCGTCCGATATTTCTCTATAAACGCAATGCTCCACGGAATTATAAGCAAATTATAATTTTTGAGATTAGTCGAGTCCACACTGTATCGTCAGTTCTTTGCAAGTATACGGTTAAACCATATTTTCTACGATTATTTATGACTATTATCTATAACACTTGTGCAGATGCAATAACTTTCATTGTTCGTGTAGTCTTTTGCGGGGCTATCGTTAATATTAAGACGTCGAAACGTTACCAAGTCAACCGACAGACTCGAATAAACTGATTCCATAAACAGAATTTGCAATTTAGCGAACGCTTCTCTCAATGGATTAGATGTCTAAGGTCTTTCGCCTACATTCCGTCCAATTTACAGAGCCGTGTGTTCGCGGTCTTAACCGCGGAGTTAATTACGAATATTGTTCAAGAAATTGCTTCCCGAGGATCAAGGGCCGCATACTGTCGACTGAACTGTTTAGTCGACCATCCACGATTTCCCCAGCAATCCAGTGCTAACCAACGAAAAATGTTATATTTTATTCGTAACTTGTATCAAGGGCTCACTCGTTAATTATTAAAATAGATAGAAGCTCCATCAATTTCAATACCTAACTTCGTACGGCGCGTTATTTTAAAGAAACGTTCGTAAGAACTCTCTTTTGCATCGTAAGATGCTTTCCTCCCTTCCATCCTCCCTCTTTGAAGAACAATTAAACCGACGTTCGACAGGAAGTCGATAGCCCCGGTACAAGGAACGAATAAATCCACCGTGATGGGATTCTGCGACTGTTTTTCCCCAATTAGAATTTTCGAAAGGCCGCGATTCCGATCGTCGGTAGTATATCGGATTTGTTTACATACGAATCGCGTATAGAGCGTTTGGCGCGCCGAGCGTTTGACCGATTCGGCCGTGTCGACGGAACGAGCGAAACGGGAACTCGAGCGAGCAGGAAGATCGCACGAAAATAATCTCATGGGTAGGATTTTATAGTTCCTGGTGTGTGGCGGCGCGGTTAGGCTGTAGGGACAGTTTCTAATTCAATACCGGACCGTGCGCGCGTATGTTTAGACCGGCTATAAATAATCGACGGCGCCAGAATATCGCTACACCGGGGGGGAGAAATGTCACAGTCATAAGGTAACCGCGTGGCCGGGGATATTGGACACGTATATCGGGGACGTTCGCGATTATTGTCACCGGGGCCAGCGTGTATTTTCGGGCAGCAAGCGGGACACCATCGTGGAAAAATTACGAGACCGCTTGGGGAATTTGAACGCCCGTTGACGCGTCCGCGATCTCCACGGGATCGATATCCTTTTTCCAGCGCACGGCCAACCATATTTTATTTCACAGCTGGGGATTCGTTTATGGCGGACCGAGCAAACCGTACCCTCTGGAAATTAGAGGGCGAAAATACGAGCGAGACCGGGGGGATGAGAAATGGGTCCTACGTCCTTTTCGAAACTACGATTTTTACCAAACGTGCAAAACTTGCATATATATTCGCTCCTGACGAGTAATCGCCGGTTCCTCGTATCGACTTTATCACGTTCACGCTTTAACTGCTACGTCATTCGCATACGAGCTACAGGACTTCTCGCAACGAATATAAAACGATTCGTTCTCAAGTTGAAACGTTCAAGAGAAATAAGTACCGAGACAAATTTTTAGTTACATACGTGGTTTACGATTGTTTAAAATCAAAGTTTCAGACAATACGTAGGTGGAAATTCCTTAGAACGCTCTTAAATTTCTTTCCCCAATAAAATCCCAGCAACGTTAATACAATTTCTAATATAGTTTGTCGACCCGATAAGTTACACAGAGGGTTCGAAAAAGTATTAGAACGACGAACGCCTCGCTAATTTGAACCAGGCAGGATCGATAGCCATTTTCCAGCGCGCAACCATATTTTATTTCACAGCTGGGGATTTGTTTATGGCGGTGAAACCGTACTCCTCTGGAAATTAGAGAACGAAAATATGGTTAACAGAAGGGATGAGAAACGGTTCGTGGTTTTCCCAACCCTATCGATAGTTCGATGATTATTAATCGGCCAAATCGAGGTAAATAAGAACGTATCGCGGAATTTATGTACATAGATTCTGTGTAACTTGCGGTTATAATGAGTTTCGAAAAGTATTCGAACGATGAATAGCTTACTAATTTGTACCTCCAAAGATTGATAGCCCTTTCCCAGCGCTCGGCCAACCATATTTTATTTCATGGCCGGGATTCGTTTATGGCGGGCGCACCGTGGCGGTAAAACTGTACCCACTGGAAATTAGAGGGATGAAAAATGGCTCCTGACCTTTTCAACCCTGGCGGTAATTCGATGATTATTGCCCAACTCCATTTATTCGAATCGTAGATAATACTCGTCGATCTTTGCATCCGACAAAATTATGCGCCTTCTTTCTCTTCTAATTACTTTTCAGAGATTTATGGGGAGAGCTAGTTTTTTACAAAATATTTTACACGCGGCACTTTGAAAGGATGCGAACATCGACTAAAAAATCCCAATTTTCCACGTATTGTTTACAAAAATGATTTTTTATAATCTCGCGCGATTGAATCTTTTGTTCGCACAATTTCAGGGCTATTTTCACCATTTTAAAGCGGAAGTTGTTTTTTAAAAATTACTCTCAAAACTACCAGTTCAAAAGTTACTGCAATTTAAAGCTACCTCGGAGAATTGTGCGCTGAAATTACATATTTTTACTGTTTGAAATAACTTTCAAAATATCGAAAGGCCGAATCAGTTATTTTGTTATTTCTATTTCGAGGAAAATCTCGCTCAAAAATAAAATACGTTCAGGATCGGAGAATGCGAGAGAAGCGAATGTTCGGTAGGAAGCGTTGTTCTTAGCTGACCTCGATTCGTGGTGTTCCTTCCGTCAACTCCAACAAACGTGGTCGACCGATAACTTGGCCGCACCAGTCACTCTCCTAAAGCATTATTCATCGTGTTTCTTATGACTCGATCATAACTCAGTCGCGCTCGGAGTCGAAACGATACAATCGATTCGCCGAGGAGTCGGTGCTCGGTTGGTTGTTGCCACTCGACGATGAGCATCGCCTGCATTCAACCTTCGAACTGCATAATTCCGCGTGTTCGTAAGAACTGTCGTCGAAGTATATTACGTCGTCACGATGTAACTTAGTTTACGTAACTCCCTCACGGTTCGATCATAGTCGTGCTCATAGTTGGAATCGTAGTTGCAGTTCCCGCGAAGAGGGAATTCGGTTCAAACTGTTCTGTAATTCCGCGTGTTTGCAAGAACTGTTACCAAAGTGTATTCTAATAACTCGGTCCGCGTTTCCCCTCGTTCGAATTCCAGCGAATTTAACAATCCCACCGAATCGCGGCGACGACTGTTTATGAACATTGAAGTACACTTTACGCGGGATCGATTGCAAACGCTGAAACAACGACGCGGCGCGTTACGTGCACGTCGAGATCGCATTTCGTTCCAACCCTTCTTTCTGTTCCCGAAGTGCAGCGAAATCTCGTTACCCGGGAATAATTAAAGGGAGCGGTAGTTTGGATTAAACGGGCCGCGGATTAAGGAGGTTTTATTGTGCGCGTAAAAACATCTTCGAGGATTGCCGTTCGTGTTATATCGCTGACTAAAGCAATCTCTGGCTAAAATAGGAACAGATTACGGTGCAGCCGGAGTTAATAAAAAACAAAGAAAATATGCCGCGACACGACACGCTCCAAACTCAACGAAATTTGGTGAGACGATAGGTCTTGGGTTAGCAACAAACGCGATAGCAATTTTAACTCGTTCTGGCTCGAAAGATTTTAAAACGTTGTTCGAACACGTATGAATAAACCTTGTAAATTTGATCGCTAAAGGTGTAATAGTTTCTTTTACTCAGCTACCGATCGGTGCCTTTATTTTACAGTATATTAGTCTATCGAAGAAATGTCACGCTAGATCCTAATTTGAATCGTAATTACACAGGGGTAATTAGCAGGGGAGGGACGAGCCTCGGTGCGTACCGTTCTCGAGGTAATCCGGCTTTGCAGTGGCCGTAGAATCGAGTGACAAGCACGAGCTGGGCAGATCTAAAAATAATAGCACCCCCGTATATATCCGAGAGGTGCCAAGGTCCATTACTTCACGCGCCGGTGCCGTTATCAAGCTGTATTTCTCGCCTTTCGTTCACCTCCGTTCTCGCTTTTCTCCGTGCTCTCCTCGAAACGAGTCGGAAGTACCGCGTGATGCCGAAATAATGGCTGACTGGTCCTGGGTAATCGTTAATCGATACGTGTCGTCTGGATCGTGTCTTCTCTTCTGTAAGACCCGAGTCAGACAGCCGTTTTTCTCGTCGAATGCATTTTTGGTGCTCGACGTTCGACACTGGACTGTTTATATTCGCCCGAACCCGTACATTTTCCCAGAATTTTTCCACTGGAATTTCACCAAAGACGGGCAAAGTTCTAGTCGAATAAGAGAAAATATTTACGATTTTTATTGTCCACCCAGCAATATCAGAAATATGACAAAGGTGTAACCTGATAAATTCAATAATATATCGAAGAACAAGTTCAAGAGTTTAGGTCTTCTCGATTCCCCAGAATGGTCCATCCGTAACCTAAATAATAGTACCGATTCGAGGAGAAAAATGGAGGGACGAGGGGCGTTTCTCTAACTCGGGTCTAATAAGAGAAACAATTTCCCCTCTTCAATCTTCTTCTCCCGGCGATTACGCCCCGGACTTTTCGTCCTTTCGCGTTGTTACGATTCGCGGAATCAAATGCGACGCCGGAGTGCTGGTGACATTTCATTAAATGTCGGCTTTGATCCTCGAGGGAAATGTACGATGCGAAAGTTCAGCCGTGGAAAGCAACATGAAAATTTTATTCGAACCTTTGCGGAACGCTTGACCCCTTTGAGAGCGGATCGTTTTATTCGCGTTCGTGTTTCTTCGTTTCCGAGGCGTCTAATTCTCGTTCCACGGGAAAGTGGAAATGTCGCGTCTCTGTTGCTCGAGAATCGTTATGTTTTTCAAAGGAATTATCGCGTTTCGTTGCGTCGATCCATTCTGAAACTACCGACGCCTCGTATTTCGAGTTTCGAAGCTCCGGTTCCGCGCCCGTGAATTTCATCTCTGCGCTCTTAGCCGATTCAATGGAGGTATTTAACGAATTCTAGTCGCCTAAAATTATTTTAAATTCACTGTACGATCCTCTGGTACGGGCCATTTTTATTTAAATTTCGATACGAAATTATGGAGAGGTTTAATCACGGATTATCTGTGCACCAAAATGGCCGACACTTCGAGGACCATCTTCGACGATACATAAAAAATTATTCGCTGTTTATAGCCGCTCATTTATATTTGAACACACAAGGAAGAAGCTTCAACCGACTCAAAATGGCGGTGCATCCGCCGTTCCAGGATCGAATAGAGTTTCTTGTGTATCATTTATCGTATATTTTTGCTAAGTTTGTTCTCTGGATAAAAATCTTGTTCCTACGGTCGGCGAACGGCAGGCGTCTGAGTGATTAAGGGAACCTGAGAGACAAAAGGGTGAATTTCGGCAGGTTCGCGGGGGGCCCCAGCATTTCATTCGACGCGACGTCAGGCTCGGAAGGCATTGTCACCGGGAATGCAGCTGATATTCTTGGAAACTGGGACGGCAAACTTTATTCCTAACCGCGAACTGCCAGTACCTGGTTCCGTCTGACGTCTGCATTCATCGACGTGTTGTGAGCGTCGATTGCCAGCCAAGTTCCTCCAGCTTTCATGCGCGACTTTGGAAAGAAAGCAAGACGTTGATAAGTCGGCCTGATTTTCCACCGTTCGCCGACCTTAATTGTCCGCGTTACCCTGTTCCACTCGTCGACTTGACGATCGTACTTGCTTTTCGAAATGAGCACGATCGTGTAATTGGTTTCGTTAATTTGGCACTGGTTCTTTGTACTTGCGAAAGTAGTCCTTCGAGGTTCGATCGAACGGTACGTGCAATTGTTTGTTTCGAGCGGTCTTCGTCTGGAGACGTCGACGTTCGTTCGAATCGTAATATGGAAAATAGAAATATTTTTGAAGATTCTGTGAACGAGATAAATTTCGAAAGTTTGGACTTGGCGCGCCTGTAATTATATTTATCGCTAGAAAAGGCCGACGAAGCTTCCGTCGGCTGCGTTGGGAATTGATTAGCGAAGTAACGGCGGCAATAATAGAACGAACAAGGGAAAAATGTAAACGAAGCGTTTGGTATTTTTCCGCGAATAAGTAGGGAACTGGCGAGACGAATGATTATCTTATAGCGATTTCGATAGCGCGGAAAGGTCGCTGGTGACTAGAGCCAGTAGTTTAACTAATGAAAGTCCGTCGACGGACGAGTTTGCTCGGACAACTCTCTAAGTGTTCGCGACATCGCCACGGCCGTAAATTAACTAACTTTGTCGCGCGATCATTACGACGGAGTGGAAAAAGACGCGTCCCCTTTAATCATTCATCTCGATTGGCCTCGACTTATGCGCAATTACGTCGCCATTTGTTCCTACCTAATCGCTCTTCGGGGGTTGCGAAACGGCGACGAGCTGGAACATAAGTTATCCGAAACTTTCTCTCCAAGACGTGCAATTTTATCAAATGTCTATCTCCCGCTCGAAAACATATTTTAAAGTTTTAATAAATCTTCAAAATATCTTTGTGGCCAGTTTAATTATATTTTCTGTTCAAAATTTTGATGTTTTCTGGACCTGAAGATAGTTTCTGTTGGACTAGAATTGCAAAAGGTACACGTTATAACAAATTTATGTAAAATCCTCTTTTTGGGAAATTCAATATTTTGTATGGCGTCTGTACAATGTGAATTTTAGTAATCTACGTAATAATTAAATCACGTAATAACATTGTAGGTATTGTCAAAAGGAATCAAGGAATACATGTAATGTCGTAATATTCACTTTTGATTTAAATGTTTCAATTTGAAATGATTATTACGTGTGAAAGGAGTTCCCTGGCTCTCGCGAGAAATTAATTTCGGTAGGGGGAGTGAAGGTTCGAAAGCAAGCATGAAATTCTATTATTCTTTCTATCGATCCGGACTATCTAGTGGCAGGGAACAGAGGCTCGCTCGAAATGCTGTTCGCTTCGCGATGCCTATCGCGTATTCAGAGCAGCTTCGTCGAAGCTCTGGAATCGCGATGGCAATTGGGACGGTCGTCGAAACAACGCGATCGATCCTTGTCGGATCTAGCGCGAATTACGATCAGCCAGACACTTCCAGTTGCTAGACGGGAAACTCGATACCGTGTCGAACCTATTGATTCGACCGAGGGTCCGCTTCTGTCATCCCCTGTAGCTTCTGACGTTGCATCCTCTGTCTCGTTGAAATTGTATCCCGTTGAATCCTCCGGGCGGAACAGTTCCTGGCTCCCATTGTCGAACGAACAATTTGCAATTTATCTTCCGCGCTTTCCCAAATAATTGTTCATACTCCACCTAACCGGATTACCCTTTACTACTAGGTTTCAAGCTATTTTCCGTACGCTGGACCTGCTCCTTTATACGACCAAGCATGAGGTGATTTCTCAAACAGAAATAATATTAATCGATTCTTTATTCAGTGGTTTGATATAAAAAGGTAAGACAATTTAGGGGTGGAGTATGGTATGGTTAAAAATACAAGTGGGGCATTTGAAAGCCCCAAAATAAACAGTGATACCAGGGGTTGAAAAGGCGAAACGAATTCCAATCGTTCAGAAAACTTATTTACCATTATTTACGCGACTATAACAAATTGTGAGACCCTTGACGGATGGGGATATTGTGTTTTCTGGGAGCTGTACCAATATAGAAGCTCGTATACGTTGAGAGGTGGAGTGCTTGGACGAGGACGAGCGAACAGGAATGGATTCGGCTTTTAGGTTGAGAAATAAACATTCGATGGCCAAATGCTCGTCGCTAGATCAAAGTAATCCATATTTGTAGCCTTAGAGCATTCGTTCAAACAAAGTTTGCTCCGCGAAGAGTCCTTTCAAGATGACAATATCTTGCAATACTTTGCAAGTAAACAGTTTCAATTTGAGGAGTTAAACATCGAATTAAAAAGAACTGCGAGCCTTCTTGGATTCGCTATAGTTAACCTTCGATCACAGTTGGGATCTCCCTCCGTGAGGCGTCGCAAATATGACTTATCTCGTCGTGTGCCAAGGAGCAGCATTAACTGTGTCACGCGTTAAGTAGCCGTTCCTCGTTGTCAAGGTTCGCATTTTGTGTGCACGACGATGCTCGACCTCGTCTCCGAGCGTCCCGTAACTAGCTCACCGTTACACGTGACTAATTAACAGCAGGTATTAAGTTACGTTCGTTGGATGGCTGGCGGCGGACACCGGAGGCGCGAAAAACGTCGCGCAAGAAGGGTCTGAGGAAAAATTCTTTTATCTTCAAGACGCTCCCTTTCATCTCTTCTGTCCGTTTGTAATCTCCCCCTGGTTAAAACGTTTGCACCCTGTGCACAGGGCGAAACAGAATCCCTGACGTCTAGCCAAAAATAGGAGATATCAAATTTGCTTGGAAAGATCTAAGAAAAGTCAAGACAAGCAAGATATTTTTTCCTAGATTGTTCTAAATTTGGATTCGTATGCCAAAGCGAATTTAATATTTTATTCGTTGTTCGAGAATGAAAATTCGGGATAAAAACGTTGGATTGTGTACAAACGTCGACTTCCTGTTTCTATGCGCGCATATATAATACAAGAACACGAGCAGTCTTGAATTAAAGAGGCTCATCCCCGACGTTGTTGCGAGCTGGAGCGTGTTCCAGTTCGATCGATTTAACTCAATTATTTAATAATAACCTAATTATGTGGCATAAGAGGCCGCAGAGGACTTTATCCCGAGCTTTCCGTAAGATTAGGCGGGATACTGTTCCATTGAAATTGATATTTAAGAACGTCGACGATGTCTTTCCCAGTCTGTAACTCTTTTTTCAACTTTTCTGTTTCTTTTTCCGTAATTTTCCAGAATTTATTTTACAATTAATCGAAAGGTAGCCACCTTACCCGTTGACCTTTTCACATTTGCAAACGTTTTCAGTAAATGTTAAGCAAATGTCGCGTCAATTGGCTCTTTAACTTGACTAGACCAATGGCCAAGTGTCTCTACGAATCGTGCATTCTTTTATTAGAACTACAATTGAAATTTTCAAAATTTTAGTTTGCTCTAGAAAGCTGTAACGAAACGAAAGTTCTCTTCCAATGGAATATTAATTCTTAATCTTCGAAACTGTGCGAGAGTCAAAGCGAGCGAGTCCGAAATTATTAACATCGTTCTGTCTCTCGAAGCGGCGAACTTAATTACATTCTTCTGTTTTATTATTTTTCCCTTTTTGGGTCGTCCGAGCAGTTTCAAATTAATTAAATGTTTCTTTTTTTCCTGGGCACACTATTTTCTCTTGTTCCTCGACATTGTTACATCGTTTCTTTTATTATTTTTTCTTGGTCATTCGAACAATTTCAAACTGATACACGTAGCTTCTCTGGACGAAGCATTTAGTTTCTCCAAGATGTCTCTTCAGGAATCATAACACGTAAGACTCGTCTATTAAGAGGAAAAATATAAAAATAATAAAAAGAAATATTCCGACGATATTGCGGGAGAAAAAGAGAAGTTGTACCGGTTGTTATTTGATTTTGAAACGTGTTCTGGCTGTCCAGAATAGGAGAGGTCATCGATCCGAAGGCGTAGCGCGCCAGCATCTCTCGATTCATAGTAACCGGTCGCGTCGCTTGTCGTCTTCCTCGTCGTTGCACTTTCCACCTGGAAATTTCAATTACCCGAAAACCGAAAACAGACAAACACGATTCGCTATTAATCCCGAGGCAAAGTGCGCATATATTACGCGCTCGAATATCCCTCTGACCCCGTCTGATGGTTAGACATTGCTTCCATCGTTTCGTGCTTAAATAGCTTAGCTAAGGCATAATTTAGAGGGCGTAGGTAATTATACAGTAATACTGCTTTGGGTGCCTTCGCCCAGTTACCTCTTGGGTCATCCTGCCTCTAAAATCGGTTACCTTTTGTCGAAATTAAAACAGTTTTCCCTATTCGTACCCTTCGATAAACAGTCTTTCATTCGAAATATAATCGGTAACAGTTTTTCTCGTTTGTACTCTTCAATTTATAACGTTCACAAATTTGTAAAATTCGTTCCTTGAATATAAAAAATATAACAACTCGGTTGTTAGTTTCGAATATAAAAATTAATTCGTACAGTCAGTTTTCGACGCCAACAAAATGGCGAATTAAAGCTACATCGTATTTTAATTTCAACGAAATCCCTGACATCGACCGCAACCGATTATCGATTCGACGTGGAATGACCCTTCTATTATTGGTGGATCCCGATTTATATCCACTGTCGCGGCCCTCCCCCTAAAATCGAGCGAATCGATGAAAAGGAACCGAATTGGACCGGGTTGCTTACACTTGCCTTGACACGCGATCGGATCGTAAAGTGTATTTTTACCTCGCGGCTTCGAGCGCACGGCGATTATTTTCTTGTTTGCATCCTGAACTCGCACGGAGTCCGTTCCTTTCGCATTCTCGTGTTCGCAAACGTTGAACTTCGCGTCTTCCGATAGCGTTTGGCTCCCATGGAGTTATCGAGCGAGTTTCCAACGTGTTTGCAAAACTGATTTATATTTATTTAACAGCACCAACGTTGTTGGGTGACCAGTTCCTTCGTAAACACTGTATTTATTCAGCCAATAACTTCGCTCGAACGCTTGTCCAAAAGCGTCACCCGTTACTGTCCATAGTTTCTACTTCAAATGGTACGTTCCTAGAAATTCATAGTTTATTTGCATAGTTGCATGAGAATTTGGCAAAGGCGTTTGCATGGAAGTTGGTAATTTTTATTTTTTAACGGTAGATCAATATTCTGTTGGAAGATATTACATTCCTTCATCGGAATATTTTCCCACAGTTTTCCACAATTTTTGATAAAAATTTCTTTGTATATCTACCGATCCATTCTTGTATATTGCGCCGCTGAATCAAACAAAAAAGTTATCGCCATCAAAAGGTGGCACCGCGTGGGGGATTCAATATTTTTCTCTATCAATTTTTCGTATTTTCAGATAGAAGGTAGCTATAGCTTGTCCCAGTTTTCAGGATCATCCTATATATGCAAGTTATTGTTACGTCATAGGTCTGTCTATTCTTCTACTGCCCGGTAAAGCGACAAATAAATTGTGGAAATCACAGAGCCCTAGCAATAAGAAACTTCTCCAAAACAATTTAGAGTTTGTATTATGCAGAAAATTGTCTTTCTTTCATTTTCAATTAGGATAGTACCTCGATAATAGCGAGTACTGTTCGAAAAGTCTTAACAGATAAAAATCTCTAAAGTCTGAGCGTCGCGAAACCCGACTGAAATCCGGTGAATAAATCAACGCGATTCGTCAGGATCGCTGGTGCTGCGCGAACAATAGAGATCGATTGCTACTCGGCGAACGTTGCTTATCGATAACTATCGATCACAGCGGTTTGCGCGTTTTTCCATCCGGCGGGCTGTTTCGAATTAATACGCCCGATTCGAAGCGTCGATACGTTGTAACATGTGTATTATTTGTAAATATATAGATATGAATTTTTAAAAAGCACCAGTGATAGAGGGGATCTTTTCGAAACCATAGTAGAGGTTTATCGTAGAAATGAAATTGATGTTAGAACGGAGAATGTTAGCTCGAACGAACCGTAGAGCTGAAAAGGTGTCCGGATATTGTATGTTAGCGCGCATCACACGTACGCGGCCATCGGTCCCCTGGTAACCTGGTTACCTCTCATTATTGGAGCAGGAGATTTGCATTTTTCCATCGACATAGAGAAGCCACGCGTGTGGGACAGGTTTCGGTTACTCCCCTGATTCTATGCATTTTAAAACTCGCTGCAATTCGGAGGGAGATTGGAAATGTCCGAAAGGGTCGACCTTTTATCGATCTCGAGGTTGAACTTTGATCGTTCGCCGCGCTTCCGGATGAAACATGTTGTGACGTTTAATTAAGGGATGTCGATTGTCAATACCGCCCTCCTAACGGCAGTTACTTTTCCATTACCATTTCCGCGGAAAAACCGTCAGGAGTCATATCCGTGATTTATCGCTAATATTCGTTTAAAAAACTCACTCGAATTAGTGTACTGACAAGATTGTAGGATCTAGAAAATAAAATTGTATCGAATGTCTCTTTCGTGAGAAATTGAGCAATCGCAGGTACTTTTTGAAAAGGTTGATTTCTGGCTTGCGTCGAAGCTTTCTTTTCGAAGAGAATTTCCGAACGAGGCACAATGTAAGCAATTAAGGCATGTCGATAATCAATTATCGACAATCGCAGTTATTTTTGTTCGACACTTATTCCTTTAATACAATTTCCATATTAACGTTGTTAGAAGTTATGTTCGTGATTTATTGTATTAATGCCCGAATACGAAACTGAATGAAAGCGTTTATTTGAACTACTTTGCACTCTCGGTTCTTTTGTTTCCATTCGACAGGGTTTATTTCTGATCGACGTTGAAGTTGCATTTTGATCCTATGGAGAATTTCCAAACGAAACACGTCGTGACGTTTAATTAAGGGATGTCGATAATCAATAGTGATTTCTGTCCAGTAGTTATACCTCCGGTACACAGATTACACGGAAAAATTGTCGGAAATCATGTTCCTGACTTATTACATTAAATACGCGAACGTGAGATTCGATAAAAGCTTTTATTTGCGTTACTTTGTGTTTTCAGCTTTTTTTTTGTTTTCGTTCCGTGAAACGCGTTATGACGTTCGATTATGGAACGTCGATAGTCGATATCGTTCAGAATTCCGTTCGGTAATTATTCGTTTAATACAGTTTCCAGGGAAAAGTTGTTCCAAGTCATATTCCTGAATTACTGTATTAATGAGCGAATGTAGAACTAGATGGAAACTCAAGTTTCTGCTACTTTATATTCTCGGATCTTTGTTTATGTTAGACGGAGTTGATTTCTGATCGATCTCGAAGTTGGACTTTGATTCTCGGGTAGTGGTTCCAAACGAAACACATTGTGACGTTTAATTAAGGGACGTCGATAGTGATTTCTCTTCGGTAGTTACTCTTTCCTCTAGAGTTTTCATCGAAAAGTTGTCAGTAGTTGTATTCTTGATGTATTACATTCGTATGTAAACACAAACTTTGATCAGACCTAGATATTTGAAAAAATTCTGTTTTAATTTTCACCCCTTCTATTCATAGAGCAACTTTCTGTCTACGTACACGCACTTACACTTTTATCTTTTCTCGTTTACGACCAACATCTGACCCAATAACTTTTCTACCGTGATATTTCTCTATTTTTGTTCGAAGAGGTTGATTTCTTATCGATCCCAAAGCTGAACTTTGATCCCTCGCAACGTTTCTAAGCGAAACACGCTGTGACATTTAATTACCGGATGTCGATATTCAGCAGCGATTTTTGTTCAATACGCCGTCATAATTCTTTGTATTACATTCTGTGCAAACTCTACAAAGGACGGTCGAGAGTACAGATCGAAAGGCAATTAAAAAGTACAATGGAATTAAAGAACATGAAAATCGCAACTCCATGAAAATGTTATATTTTTATGCGTATTTTGTTTCGAAAGTTTTCCATTGTAATTTATTTTTGTTGCATTGACGATAGTATCGACGCGTGTTCGATGTCGTACAATATCGATATCGATCAAGTAATCGTTATAAAAGTATTGCTATCGAAAATTGCTAGCAGTCACTCGAGATTTCGATACCTTTCGATAGTTTCTATCGAGCACTTTTGTATCGAATGGCTCGAGTATCATCGATACCTATCGTATCGGTCCCACGTCGCTAGGAATGGGATCAAATTCGATATGTACTCACGAATCCGATATCGAACATTTTCTATGGGCTCGAATACCGTTAATGGGAAATTATATTCGCCCTTTGCGCTTACGAAATACTCTATCCATACGAGAATGTAGAATTCAAGTAGCATAATGCGTATAATTTATAGCAAGATACAAAAGTTTATTATCCACTCGATCGAGTTTGATTCGACTTGGACGTATTGATGTTTTCCGTCGAAGAACTTAACGAAGAGCTCGAGATCTATCTCATTTAAGTTCCAATCTACTTGGGAGTGCTTGCTATTGTTTGTCCAAGTACTTACGGAGAGTTCAAATCTAATTAGTCAGGATTCGAACCTAGATGCGAGGTGCTTGATCCCATTACTATTTAGGGGCGTTTCTTGCGGCTCCTTCCAGCGCGAGGGGTCAATTATTTTTACGAACGGGTCGAAGGAAGCCGAAAAGTCATTTCTATACTTGCCACTGATTTATTTCCACGCGATCCAACAGGGAATGTTCGCCGAAATATGTTACCATTAATAACAGGAACAATTCATTCGATCGATTTACACTATCAATAATAAAACAGGTATCATTCTGTTAAAAATAGATCCGATGCACAATGAAATATTATTTATTTACAAGATTCGCGCGACCCGGAGCTTAAATGCTCGCTCACGGATAAATCGTCGAACAAAGAGTCACGTATTTTAACATTAAATTATTTAAGTATCCATCGATTGGACGAATCTCGAAGCAGGGTATGTTATTACAGTTTAATATATTCATAAAGTCTGAAATATTAGGTAGCACAAAGTATCGAGTGGTATCTGGGGGGTAGTTTTTAGAGTTGCCCCAGATGGACGCCATCGATCGAAGGTTAATACCTAATGGTCTGAATTCCATCGTTGGGGTAATCAGTGGCGTTGATTTATGGCAGCCCACGCGTAAACCCAAAGTCGTCGGACGTCCATCACGCCGGTAGCCTATTTTCGTGCTCGCGGAACAGGGCCACCGGAAGGGGACGTTTGTTCTCAGACAGGTCCAAGTTTACGCGAATCGATACTAAACGTCTGTCTTCGAGGACTGGAATCGTATCGCGGAGCCTCGAACACCCGTAACTGTCTCCGAGGCATTTCTCCAACTTAGTTCTGCAAACGTTCGCGCATTTCCATTCGTTTCCCGTCACCGAGCAATCAGTCGCGCGAACTACCCCCAGACTTAGGCTAGCTTAGGCGTGTCGATTAATTCTCCAAGGACCCATCGCGTACTCCAACCGCAGCAATTGATTTTTTCGAAACCAGTTTCAATCTGTTGAATCTTCGTGCGTTACTTTCTTTTATATTATTTACCTCGTTTCTCGATCCCCGAATGAAAATCTGTTTTGGAGAATTATTCGAAAGCCACTCGAATGTGGTCTACCAGAGCCTTTTCTTTCGAATCTACGAGGTTCGTGTACTCGTGGCACGAGAGTCTCTTAGATTCGAGGAACTGACCCATAAAAGTCCCTTTGGCGACTGCGTACGATGTGTCGATTGCATTTTTTACTCGTAGCCTTAAGAAACATAACGAACCGGAAATGCGCTAGCTGGGGTCCAAAAAAATGGCATTGTCCCTCTGGAAAGTAGCGTAAACCCAGCGACACGACGTCGAGCGTAATAACGGTAGAGTTTTCTGAAAATATCCACAGTATTTTCCGTGGAAACATGCTTTTTTCTTTAAAGGGGTTGTACACCACGCGATCAAGCGAGGCTGTTGTATTTTCTTTATATTAATTAAAGAATGGAGCCATAGAAGCGTGCAGCCTCGTGATGGATTCATGAAGTTTATGCTGCCTTTCAATGTCAGAAACTTCTCTACCCCCGTTCTGAACTATCGCACGACAGAAAGTCGATAGTATGCGTCTAGTCTGAAACAGTCTTCAAGGCATTTCTCCAACTTGGTCGGAAGAACGTCGCGTATCAGATGGCCACGTACGTACACGTTCTCCGTTCGTAGTGTTTCAAATCCGTAGACTTCACGTGCGTGCCTAGGATCGATTTACACCGACGCGAACTTTAACCGCGCGATAAAACAATTGTCCACCATTAACGTTCAACGTTTGCCTATACGTTTCAACTTTAGATCCGAGATATAGAGACATCGTCTGAAAAGAATATCGATACACGTTTTCTTCGAGTGTACAGAATTTAATTTTGTATAAATTTGTTCGTGCCTGGAAGGCAAGGGGTTAATAGCGTAATAGAGCTCAACAATTTTTTAATCGTACCCTGTACAGTCTTCTTTTGTACCGTATAAAAATCACGCATGCATTTTGAAGTCAATTCGCTCGGAAAATATTCTAAATTCGAGTCTGCAGGGAGGCTCCGACAATCGACGAAAATTTCACCGGAAACAAAAGTCGTGGGATTTTATAAAATCCGTGGGCCGAAGCAGCGGTTTTCACTCAATTTCCATTCGTTTCCGTCGTTTGTCTTCCGCGAGCAATCAGTCCCGGTTGTCTAGGCTCCGATCGTCGACGAAAACTACCCCTGGTCGCGGGGGATGATCGACCGCGATGTCTTTTCCCGTGAACGTTCCAGAAAACGGCATCCGTCTTAGCATTCTTCCGAGATTACACGTCTGGTCGGCGAACGTCGATGTCCAGCTGGCAGGATCAGGGCTGTGCCACGAGGCCCCGCACCCCTCGGGCCGCGAGGAACGCGGGAACGAAGTATCGACCAGCCAAAGCCATCCCCGCCCGGTCGAAGCGGCCAACCCTCACCCCCGACACTCTCCCACCACCTTCCCTGCCCGCCTTTCCCGTATTTTCCGTCTCCATCGCCATCCCCCGTGCACCCCGTGCCGCTTCATAGACGATAGAACCGCGACCAGGGGGACCAACCACCCCCGCGGGGTGGTATTACGTTTGGACAGGTATCTTTCGGAATTTATTAGAGAAAAATTATTCCACCGATCGTCTTCAAATTTGGCACGCGTGTTTATCGCGCGTCAAAGAATGGATGTGAATTTTTTTATGTTAATCCGATTCGTACAACGTTATAGATTGATAATTTTTTAGAGAAAAGTGATGAGTCGTTGTTAAAGATGCTCCAAGTGACAATTTGCAGTTTGGTACGATATATACAGGGTGTTCGGCCACCCCTGGGAAAAATTTTAATAGAGGATTCTAGAGGCCAAAATAAGATGAAAGTGGAGGATTCGTTAAAAAGTTATTAACAATTAAATTCAAAAATTTCAAATCGTTCTGGAAAAATTATTTTCGGTTGCGGGGGTCAATTACAATCATTTTTGGTCATTACACATACCCCCAAAATCCTACTCAGTTTCGAGAAAAAAATTCAGTACGGGCGGAACTTTAAACGTTAATAACTTTATTCTTGATTTTCGTCTTATTTTGGCCTCTAAAATCCCCCATTAAAATTTTTCCCAGGGGTGGCCGAACACCCTGTATATAGAAATATTTCCAACCATACCAACAGCAGTCATTACTTTATTGCTGAATTTAATCTTTGCTGAGAGCAGCGAGAGTTCTATTTGAAAAAGAGTTTCATGGTTGCCAGATGAAAATCACGGTATGGAATAACATTTGTTACGTACGGTCCGAGGGTTGAAACGCGTATCGCGGTAAAAATATCACAATTCGTCCGGGTGGGTGTCGGTGGACGGCCTTGGAGGGCCAAAAACATGTCCTACTATTCTCGTATCCGTTGGACCAAACGTGCTCGAGGACCCACTGGTTGCGTAATGGCCGTCGAGCGACCAGGGAGAAGCAAAGACCGAGGATTCCCGATCAGCCACCCCATTCCGGCTTTTGAAATTCCTCTTTAGTCCCAGTTTTCATAAATAAAGCAACTTTGCTCGAATAAAATCCCCATCGACTGCTCCCCCTCCGGGTAATCGCTTTAGGATTTATTTCAGGACTCGGTTTCCCTCGTTCGCGATCGCCAGGGGGTTGAGGGAATGGACGGAGGGAGGGTCGAGGCTCGCGTGGATGTGGGTCGACGACATCGCCGAATGGAATCGTTAATGTATCGGTGTACGAGCCTTGTCTCGGCCGTCAAAGCCCGAGCGTAGCGACGATTCATTCTTCCTTTCACTCCTTTTTATGTTTCTTCTTTTTTTTCCCGCCACGGCAGCTCTCCTTTTTGCATCGCGGCCGCGGATGAATGCGAAACGTCGGCAGAACTATTGCAGCCAGTCTCGGCTCGCCGCTCCATTGTTCTACATACTGCTCCGGCAGACAGTTGACACGGAATAGCGCGACACAGCGATACACACGCGTGCGTCGACAAAAAGGCGAAAGAAAGCTTTCAAGCGACGACGAACGAAAAAAAAAGAAATAAAACGAGGAACGGGGGGACCAGAGGGGGAGGGCAGCTTTGTTCGGCCGCCTGGCTGAAAATGCCTTGGGGTCAGCGTGAAAGAGGATTTATGACAGTCCGCCGATCGCGGAACCCGCGTAAGGAGGGATGGTCGAGTTCGTTGGAAATTGGAACGGTTCGATCTGTCCTCGAACCAGTGCCCATCCAATGCACAAAATGTTGTCGTTAACACGTTCATTTATTTAACAGTTGTCCCTTTCTTTTATTTAATCGATATAATATTAGGGTTGTTACATGCTGTCGATCAATTTAAATAAGACCCCTGACCATTCCGCGAATAATAACTGTCTCGATTAGAATCTGATGGTAGTCGCGATCGGTGATATCCGTTTTACGACCTAATTTGTGCGCCGCGAATCCCAAGAATGCTATCCTCCCCTGTGACGCAGTTGACTGTAATTAGAGAATGCGTAAGGGAGCGAGAGGAACCGAATTCCTGTTTTTTCGCCCTAAACGAACGAGATCGTAATACGGTAACGGCTTGTTGGAGAACACGGGAACCAGGCGTCCCTAGGGAAATCACCTTGCGAGCAATCCGAGGCCGTCGGTTAGCCACAATCCTCCTTCTTATCCTTACGATAGCGGGCAATTCCTTCGTTCTCGAAGCAGCCGGAAGAACTTGGCGATCGTTAGCTTCATGTTCGCGTCGTTAGTGTGTCAATCGGTTTTCCAAATCGTCCCGGACAGGACGTACCATTAGGGGTCGTTCGGTTTACAGCTTCTCCAGATCCGCGAGCGGCTTTTACGTTCTCTAATTTGAATACAATTTCGACGAACAAAAGCTCTCCCAAGGGACACCTTTAGCGACGGGAAATTCAAATTTTAAGTTCCGCGGCTTTGTTCGGTCGACCCTGGCGCCCAATTTAAAATTTCGAACGGTCCTTTAGGGCGATGATCGTTGTTCGAACAGAATATTACGGATACAATCGAGCAGGTTTGAGACTCTTATTTATATGGAGGCTCTATATTCCCTAGTGTATGTACGAAGGTATTGTACTGGGCTAGACATTTTTGAGACGTTGAAAAAACAAGAATCGTCAAGGTTTATAAGGTTGCAATAATAATAAAATTAATAGTAAATACAGTTTTGGAGTACAGCAATTTGGAAATAATTTGTTTAAAATACTGCTATGAAAGTGCGATCTTAGATCGCGGTGCAAACGCGTAGGGGTAAATTGTTGAAGCAGTTACCGATGGTAATCAGCGTGCTTGAACGAGCATTTTCTGGCTGGTCATTCGACCCAACCATGCAGCAAAGAGTTAAGAGGTCATGCTAGGTTAAAGACGTGAAATATTCATGGCTTTTGAAAAATATATTTCGCTGGAAATGTATGTTCAACATATTTGCGCTCGCGGTGCGGGAACGTAGCGTATTTGCAAAGTGCAAAAATATTATTATTTTAACCGGAAGTTTGTTTCTGTTCGAAACGGTGGTATTTTCTCGTAAGTGGCACACGGAGGTCTGAAAATAAAATTTTCACATTACTATTCGCGAGTATTCTCTCCGTTTCAGGATGGTATCTTTATTAAGGAGGTAGTCTAAACGTGGCATATTTTTGTAATTTTATAAAAGAAATAGTATTTGAGAGTTAAATTACACGAACGAGAATACAGGATGCACGATTCGGAGGGAAGTTTCAGCGATTGCTCGCAAGGCGCCGATTTCTTAGGAAATTCCTCGAAAGGGTAGGATTCTGATAACGCGGGGGTAGCGCCACTTATCGTATCGCGTAACCTGACGGCATGTACGCATGCACGCGGTTCACGATCGGTAGTTCGAAGGAAGTAGGGCGAGCAGGTAACTATGCAAAGTGCAGGAACACGTTTTACGATGTATCACGTGACACTGATCCTACGCTATGACCCCGCGGGTTACGATTCTGCAGAACGTGCGCGCGCAACCGCCTATCCCTAAGACAACTGATGGTGTTTCACGTTTCACGATAAGTTTGCTTCGAAAACTAAGCTACCTTTGGTCCTTCAGAATCTTCTTAAAAATGTGTCTGAGTCTGATTGGGTTAATGGTCGAACGGAGAACTTCCCGGCGCCATTTTGACTCGAATCTGAGTCTCGTTATCTCGCTTTTCGGTATGGTTTCTGATCGTATTACCGTATATTTGCATTTGTAAGTAAATTTATTACTAACGCTTTGTTTTACGAGTCGATCCAATCCTGTTATTTATCGAAAACTAGAACTTTACTACTCGGAAATAAATAGTTTGTGTGGAACCAGAAAGTTGGACACAAAACAATGGCGCTGTGCCAAAAGATTTTTATAAAAGTATGTTAAGCCAGCAGAGCTGATAAAACCCCTAAACGGTTTAGTTTAACCCTTAGGTAATAGGGGATACTACAGAAAAGTTTAACAGAGAATTTTGACCGACTTTGTAAATGTACACCCTCGCAGAGTCTCTTTGACGTTTATTAAGGATTCATAATCTGACTTTGGAAGATCCGAGTCCCGTCACGTTGTTAAAAGTTTCTTCGGTTCATCGGGGATAACTCGATGAATTCCTAGTCAGTGATTTGGGCAACCGAAAGAAAAGATCAAGTGCATAGGCGCTCCACGCAGAAAGATTTGTTAGATCTTTTGCAATATTTAATGGGAGTTTTTAAATTCTGGGCATAGAGATATCGTAGTTAATAGATGGTCGAAGGAAGTGGCAGTATATCAAGCGGAGGTAGGTCAGCTTCGCAAATAAACAGCGTTTCTTGACTCCTGTAACGTTCGATAAGGATCTTCCCGCGGTTTGCACGCAAGAGCGTCGTAAAGTTCCTAGATACTTACTAGACGTCACGAAGAAGATACAATTATATGGCTGAATAAATTTTGTTCTAACGGGTGAATTCCGTGAAATTCCTACTTACACGCTGAGGGAATGAAACGATATATCAACCCAGTCGAGGTCCAACAGGGAAAGGTCACTTTTGCTAAGCATCCCTTTCTGGGTGATACTCGATAAGAATAGTTTCTATCGATTTTGCAATTACTTCGATACACGTGTGTTTATTTAGCAATTTAAAACATAGACAGTGTTTCGTAAGGGTGGTTCTGGAAATGTAGATTAATTAGTTACTAGAGTTAAATCGTTAAACGAGTATGTTTTCGTACGTTTATTCGATTTGGGTGAATTGGAGCTGCGTCGTCGAAACAGAAATACACCAGGCGAGCGATCTCGTTTCCGTTTGGTAGGCTGCTAGGGGAATCGATGGACGATAAAACGGGTTGCATCGGGACACGTTTATAGTCGAGGATCCCGGTGTGCACCGTGTACTTACGGACGCGATCGTAGGAACGTGCACCGTAGCTGCTCGTGTATTTAAAGGTATCGACGTGTCGTCGCAATGGCGGTGCAAAGGCGCAACGTGTCGTCGGGTGGCAGGAAACTGGGCTTTGAAGGCTCATCGTCGGTCTTGCACGCCCTAGTTGCACGTCGTCGATTCAAGGCCGTCGTTCGACCACCGTTTCTGCGTCGATGGCTTCCTCTCTCGTCGGTACCCTTCGTGTTCCTTCCTCCACGTTCGTTCGTTCCACTTCCTCGCGTCCGTCGTGCCCGCGATTTTCAGAATCGAATCACCGGCGAGGAGATAACCAGAAGTGGAAATGCGCTTTTTTAACGAGTTTCGCGTCGCGAATCTCGACGAGCCTTTTCTGAAACGTCCGCCTTTTAGAGCGTATGGCCACTCGTTTACGGCATAAACGAGGTTAAGAGTCGGAATTTTGAACCGTGCGTAGACGGGGGATGAATATAGGGGTTGGAGGGCGAACGAAGACGTCGAAAAATTGCCCGGAAGATTATATTTCGGAAATAATTATGCGCAGAAAAGTTACCCACGGGGGTGAAAATAATTCTTTTCCTTTGTATTCTACGTCAGCCATTTGGACCTGATCTGAATTTTGCGAGACGAATAAAAAGGCAAGCAGTATTATTAACTAAGAGAAAAAAAATTGCGAGCTCACGTGGGAACTCGAGAGGATAAAAAATACTACGTTTGTAGGGCGGAGGAACCGTCAGGAGACTCCTGGAGCGAACGAACATAGTCTGTCTCCGCGTTTCTCGCGATTAAACCCGGCAGTCTGTTTTGCCATACGTTTTTACAATTACGTCCCCGGCAGTCTTACGGTATCGTTCTCATTTTCCCTGCTATTTTTCCTCTCCCTGTGTCCGTGGCTCCAGGTCGGAATGTAAACAACGTGGCGTAGACAAAACGAAAATGAAGTCGGTCTCCGTGGAGGGAAAAATAGGTTGAGCGTGCCCTTTACCCGCTCCAGCATGGAGTCACGAGTGAATAACGATGACGTTAGCCGGTAGAATGGCACAGCGATTAAAAAGTCCCCTGGACGGTTCTTCTCTCTCCATTCTTCTTTCGTTTTCGCCTTATTCATCTCTCCCATCGTTCCTTCGGGCGAGCGTCCCGAGACCCGCGCGATAAAACTTTATACACCATTCCACGTGACAGGAGATATTCATTAAGTTTGGGGGAGGGGTCGGGGGTCACACGGAGGAATTGAATGTACTTGTATTGTGATAAAGCGCACCCGACAAATCCCCCGATGCCTGCCGAGAGGATTCTATCTTTAGATCGGGAAATTTCGTTCCTCCACCTTCGTCGACCGTGCCACCGGCGCATTTCAATTTTCTTGGAATCTACGCGCGGCGTCTAACGTCCTGGCCGTTCCGTTCGCTCCAATCTGATTCCACGGGACCATAATAGAATATTTCGCGAAATCTTTGCGAGGCCGGATCCTCTTTCACCCGGAATCTGCCCCGTCGATCGGTCGCGTATCTTCCACGGCGATCGTCAATCGTCGTTTAACCTGAGACGAGTCGCTGGATGGTGCCGGGGTCGAGGACATTTCATTTTTTAAACCGTCAAAGTCGTGGCTATTTTTAAAAAACGTTTCGCTCAGATTTATCGCGATTCTAAAAAATTTTTACATGGGTTGCACTTAACGTTCGTATTCTTCTGCAATTTTTTTTTCTACGCGTAGTTGGAAGTACGAGGAACGAACGTGTAAAAGTTTAGGTCGATTTACGATTTTTTCTAGGGGGGGGAAAAATCTTGGAAGGACCCTTTTGAATCTGTCTCGAAAATAGAGTCGCCGCTTGGAACAATCGAACGTTCCCGCGGCGGCGCGCGATTTTCGTTAATTACGCGCGTTTTCCGCTACTGGCACGGATGATCCGCGTCGCAGAAGCTCGTTTTAGTGAACAAAACAGGGACGATTCCGCGCCAAGTGCCAGTCGAGTCGAGCGTTCGCCAAGCGCGATTAATCGCGGACGCAATAGCGCCTGGCCAAGTGCATTCGATGCCACGAATTTCTACGAGGATCGAAATTGCCGCCATTTATTTTGTTTTACCGTCAACGATTTTATTTACCAAATAGAAACACAAATCAAGCAAAACGTAAAGCTAAAAAAATAAAATTGAAAAGGAATTGTTCGTAATGTGTAACCATCAATACGGAGGATTGCTTTTAACTTTTCATGTGTTCGAAACGATTGACGTCGTTTGTCAGACTATAATGGTAAGAGATTTTTTGCAAATTGATACGAGGATTGCGGGAATCGAGCACAACAGCCCTTGGAACCTATCATAAAGCTATTAGCGAAAGAAATCGCATAAAGATTGAATGGAAGATTGTTGCTTGAGGACGTAAGCACTGCATTATGCAAGCAAAAGAACGTAAGAACGTCTATAGATCGAAGGTTAAGGTTACCAACGACGGAATTCGGTAGCTAATTGCGGTATATTTGCCATATCAATTAATCGACTCGTTTGGAAGTACGTTCCAAGCATTATTATTGCTTCGTACTACATTATGCAGAATTGGAAACGTCTCGAGCTACGTAAAGGAATAAGAAGGATACGAATCTTTCAGAGTGTAGACTTCGGAACCAGCTTATCATCTTTTGTCGAGTACTTGTGTTTCTGTGGACTCTGCTTTACTTCCTGTGTATCACGATACCTTGTTTACCTAGCTGAAACGATGCACAGACCGACTATCAATGAGTAATGTAAGGGTTAATCGACTTCTAGAATAATCAAACGATAAGAATGAAGGTTGATCGATTTGGGAAATTAGCATTAAAGCAACGATGTCGATGGTGCCCAAGGGTGCGAACAATAGACCTGTTCGGGGTCAAAACTGAAATGTTAAAGATTCTTATGGGTTAATAGACCCGGATCCAACACAGTGTAAAGTACCTCGAACCCTGGAGCTAGCGTACACCTTATCTAGATATAATTCAAATCCTTCTTATAAATCTACTCTTACAATAGCGTGGGCTAATACTCTGAAAGGGTTGAAAGGGCACAATCGATCGTTCTTGAAATTACGATGCTTCCAACAATTACAGGTTAATTAACCCGACTCGGATCAAATAGAATCTAAGCTAAATTACCCCCAAACCTGAACAGTAGCCTAGAGCTTATCTAGATTTCGCCTAAATCCTCCAGATATCAATCAGACGAAGCTTGAACAATAGTCTCTCCTCGAATTAAAATCTCAGTTCAAAAATGAACAATGTGGATGATGATCGGGGGCTAATCCGACCCACTTGCTCGTGAAATTATGATGGCAATTCTAGGTTAATCAACTTGACTTAGATCAAAGGTCTACTCTAAATTCTAACTAAATTCCGATATTTTCCAAAGCATTGTGAATATAGCAATTGATACCGTGTTCTATCTTATCGAAAAACTCTATAGAAATAGCTGAATTATACTTGTTGGAAATATCAAAGGATGGAGTTAAATTACTCCAGTAGCTTAGACTCGGTAATCTAGATCTAATCTATATCCTAACTAAATCCTCCCGATACAACCAATCAGTCAAAGCCCGAACAATTGTCTTGCGGTAGACGTAATCTAGATTTAACCGGAATCCCCTTTATACAACCCCGAATCGATCAGACCGCGAACAATCGCGTTCCTCGAAGTTGAAACAATCAGTGTCAGTTCTGATAACGGTTTAATCGACTTGGCGGGAGGGGATGTAGGCGGAAACGAGGATCGTGGAAAGTCAACATCGAAGCGGGGAACGGTGTCGATGACGTTGGAGGGTTTCGAGGAGCGTACGGGCCAGGAGGCAACGGTTCTCGAAAGAAGCACGTGATCGCGTAGGTCACCGTGCAATCTCCGGTAATGATTGGTCTCCATGGAGACTGCTGGCCAAGCCTGCCGCCTCGCCCTTTTTCATCGCGAAACGCGCGGCGTGACCAGCGCAGGAGCGCCGCGGCGCTGACGCGTACCTGCAACGACGCCGACGCCCGCAGGATGAAACATTAAAGTTGCGTTTGCGCCGATGCGCTCTGCCTTGAACTACTTAAGGAAGGATACGCGCGACGAACCTCCGCAACACGATCGCGTCCTCGTACCCGGGCTTGACCTTTCGTCCTACCACGCTTCGCGCCTTTCCGCCATTTTTTCTTTCTTTTTCTACACCCACGGGATGATGGATGACATTCGTGGAGTTCACGGTTTCAGAGAACGCGTTCTAAAAGCGTTCCTGGGGATCCTTGGTTCATCGTTTCCTTAAAGTCTCTAGAAATTACCCTAGTAGATTTCACATTCTGCCTTGGACACTGGGACATTGAATGGTAGGTCGAGTGCTTGCGAGAAAGGCGAGACTCGAGCGTAGCTCTCTGTTGGCGAGTAAGAGAACTGTTTGTCACAGGTTTTGAGTGAAAGTCCATTAGTATTTCTACATTTCTACCGATTCTCAGATTGCTAAATAATCTTCGAACGATAGCTGGAGTTCCCAAAACGTTCCTTGTCCAAAAGATGGGCATTTCTGATGCAAAATCTTTACTATACTTTTGATACACGATACTGGGACAATATCTTCCATTGAAACCCTCGGTGACATCTTTTTTTTCAGTTGAAACGCGAAAAACGAACGACTGTTTTTCGAAGCTTGCGCTAGTATCGAGCGGAGTTGTTTTCGCGTCCGGCGTGAAATCTTCCGGCAGCAGAGTACTTAACGAGACCCTTATTGTTTTCAGCGAAGTCGTAGAAGGAATCAACGTCCAATAAATTCTGCCAATTACCCCGACGTCGCGGAGAGCCCGACGACAATTCGCCGCCGTAAAGTTCACGGGAACAGTTTCACGATTCCCGCGGGAACGTTAGCGCGATTACGATTTTTCCGGTAGAATGGACCGTGACGCGAGTCTCTTTTCGCCCTGTTGAGAACCAATTACGATCGAGCCATTACCGCGCCTCGTTTTCTTTGCGTGCTTCCACTCCTCGGCTGGCAAAAACCGTCGATTTACGACGCATCGACGTTCGTCCGTCGACGTCTCAATCTTCGTTTCTCGCGCTCGTTGAAGGATTTAGTACGCGAATAGGAAACCTGTTGCCTTTCGAATTAGTATTAACTTTTCGAACGATGCCAGGAATATGTATTCGAGGGGCTATTCCGGAATCTTCATCGCCTGGACTAGAGATTTTTATGTGCTCAAAATGGAAAGAATTCATTTGTCCAACGTCCTCCTTTCACAGAAGAGAATATCAATAGATTTTATTCGATTCAGAAGCGAAAACGATCGCGCATTATCGGTCTGCGTTGCGATGGTGGTTGCCAGGAGATCCCGATCGTGGGAAACAATCAACGGGACGCGAATAAATAACAGTTCTGGGAGCCGGTGCGAGGCCGTAGTTTCAATTTCTGCCTTCTTCCGTTTGCTAATTGCATCGAAAGAGATCTGGGTCATCCTTCGCCCACGGTGGCTTCGTTTCTTTCGCCGATTATCCGTAGACAAAGCGCGGCCTAAGACAAAACACTCGCATTTCGAAGTCCATCCACGCGGTACTTCGTCTTTCCGTGGTTATTAATGTCTGTTGGTTGACTCGGGTCGCCAAGATTCTCCATCTTCGAAACACCGACCCTTCTCTACGTTGAAATTCATTAAAAATATATCGTAAGTTGAATATTCGATCTTTCATTTGGTTTTGATTCTCTTTGGAGTGCACGTGGTTGCGAGTTGACGATACGTCGATTGCTATTCGAGACGAAGCTAGACGCGCGCATGATCGACGGAAACAAGGTGACAATAAAGCAACTTGCTTAGCTACTTAACCTTCGAAAGCTTTAGTGGACATTGTATCCCCTATAATCCATAGCTGAGAAAGACTTAGCGGACAACAATGTGTCCTATAGTGCTTAAGGGTGCTTAACCTTCCGATCTTCCATTCTAGCGAACCAGCTAGAATGTGTTCCCTTATCGTCATCATAGGGCTTAACCTTACATCCTACGATTTTAGTATCTATCTACCACGTATGATCGATCGTTTTCTTTCGTAAGCACGCAATAGCGTCTATAACGGTCTATAATGCGTTTATTAATTATAAGATTAGTCACCAATTCTTTTCTGTTCCCCATTTTTAACTCTTTGACGACCGCTGACACCATATTGGTATCGTACGAATTTCAGTCGCATTTAAAACCTTCATTAATTGTTTTTTCAGTCTCTACTTCGGTGTTATTACATTCTGGTAATTCTAAAATAAAGCTAGTCACGAAACTCACGTTCGAAACGTGGTCAAAGTGTTAAGAAATATGGCCCAGCCGAGTTTCCCGTTGAGCACCACTAGTTTAATGGATAAATACATATATACGTATAATACATATACGTAGATAGGCGTAGCGGAAAGTTTTGAGAGAGGCTGCAGCCGCGAAGCTGCAGTCAGCTTAATTAACAGATTGGCTGGAGCGCTTTTCGTCGGCGAATATTCGTTGAATGTTTCATCGCGTTTCGAGCGTTCTAATATTTGATGCGCATTAACGAAACCGCGTTTTGGACTGTTTCAGGGGCGCCTTTTCCGTGGTGCGGCGATGCGTCCAGAAGAGTACCGGCCACGAGTTCGCGGCGAAAATTATAAACACGAAAAAGCTCACGTCCAGAGGTAAGCAGAAACCATTTTCCAGCGGAATCCAATCGTGATCCAATGCAAATTTGGACTGTTTGATCACGTGTTTATACGCGCGTGCATTTCAAGTATTTCGCTAGTAACTAGGACTAGTCGAACATTACCATTTCATAATCCAGATTTCGAGTATTGAACGAATTCGAACGATTATATCTTTGATCACTTCGGGTCTTTCTGGACCCATAGAAACCCTCTATTTTGGGATCGTAATGTTTCAGTAATCGAAAACCTTGTATAGGAGAAATGTTTTTTAAAGAATTCATCGATCGTTTCATAAGTTTCGGAAGAGTTCCACGAAACAATAGAGATACAAACGCTCGAAAGGCCACCGGTGGCGACATTTCTATAATTGTTTCGCGGTCGTAAATTCTCGAAGCATTAAACGTCCCGTACGGCCCCCAGAAATTAAGTACGGTACAGTTGGTCACAGATGGCTCAGGTGCGTCGTCATGGTTCGTTTTGCCAGCGGGCACATGGTAATTATTTCTGTCCGGAGGCATTGTTCGGGCACTTCTCGCGATTAGACACGGAATCGCGGAAAGAGCCGGGCCTCCGTACGCGAAGACTTAGCGTCTAAAAACAACGATCGACGTCGTTGTCAACCTGCCAACATTCCATCGCTGCTAACAGTTGCCAGTGCCGCGCGATCGCCGGTCCAGGAAAACAACTCCTTCTCGATGGGTGAAACTCGAGACGAAAAATGATTGGGCAACGGTCGGAAGCGGGCTTGCGGAAGCCAAACGACCGTCCTAATCGAATCAATCAAAATATCGGGACGAAGCAAGCGTTATCCGATAAACGGCATCGCGTACCCATCGATCGAACTTAACCGGGCTGATCAGGACCTTCGCAAACCGTAGACCAGCGATTATTTACCTTTTTCCTGGAATAACGTTCTCAATAATTGGTTAAATCAATGATTTTCAATGGTAAATTCTACGGGGGATAAGATTTTTGGAAGGAACGGGGAGTTTCTGAGATAAACTTTAATTTTGATAAATTTTTTGTTCTCAATTTCGTAGAGAAGTTGTGCGTCGAATGTCTGTTTTCGTAATTCTGTACTCGTCTTCGGTGTTCTCCGACGATCGTGCAATAACCACGGCTACGTTTTACGACGCAGAATGGCAATTTTCAGTATTCAATTCGAGAATATCCGCTTCCGTTTCCGGTGTCTCTCCGCGGCCCCGTTCCGGAGCTCCTTCGGGTTCTCATCGTTGAATTTAGTACCGGAAGGATCGTCACTGCTGGCGGATCTAGAGCTCCAGGGGAAGGGGGTAACGTAAAATAGTGAAAAATTTCCGGGATTCCGAACATACGAGTTTGTATATTTTGGAGACAATTGGAAAATTATATTGCATTTTTTTATCACAGAAATAGATTAGGAAACATCGGTGTAAATAAAGACACTTAAAACCACCCTTTTCATTTCCTCTTGTGACTCAAAATTCAAAAAATTGGATCATCCAATGGAATCGATGTTTTTGCTTGTAATATTTATTTTTGTATTATTAACAGAGATTGGTAGATTGGGGAGGGGATTTACGTCTCTGATAGTCCTTTCTCAGTATCGTATTCGGCACTGGTCGTTGTTGGAGCATTCGTATCATAAGCTCCATTGTCGCTATCAATCGATTCGTTGGCAACGATCCTAATGTGCGCTCGCGTTGACTCATTCGCGTCTCGCAGTTGTTTCACGGAACTCTAAATATACGGGAAGGTGTCTGATTCAGGGAGAATATTGAGATACAGTCTTACTGCGACGCCATTGACAGAAATTTCTCAAAATTTTACCGTGAAAAACAGAAATAGTCAAGTTCTTTCGCGTATTTGTCACCTTATAGCATCGTTTTAACTTAACCGTAATTAAAAGTGTTAGGATTCAGTCCAAAAATAAACAGAATTAAATCCAAAGGAATTTTTTTAACAGTGGAATCAAGGCTGAAATGTTTTATCCGGGCACATAGAAAATTCAGTCCAGAATCCTACAAGATTATCGAGTTTCATAATAATTCAATGGTTTTTCTTGCGGAGCAGGTAAACTCGTTGAGCATATTTGGCTTGCGTTTTATTTTCTTTACCTTCCTCGACCATTTTATTTCCCCGTTTCTTCCCACCGTCTACTTATTTCCTCCACCGTTATACCAGTATATTTTAAATCCCAATTTTCGAGTAACAATTGTCCAAAACTTGAATAAAATCGTAACTCTCGTTATTTTGCATAACAAGGCAAGGAAATCCTCCTGTTACGTGATAAAATTATTAATTTGGACACGTCGCGTACTCGTCGGTTGGAACACGTCGTGCAGCACGTGTCCAAATTTATAATTCTATCGCGCGACAAAAGTCTTTCCTTGCCTCCCAATGAAAATTATGCGTTTCGCTAAAATATAGTCGATCAAATTTTTCTTTCGTCGGACAACTTTGTTCAAAGGGGCTCGAAAACTAATTACAGTCCCATGTTTCTCGGTTCAAATTATAATACAGTAGCTTCTTGCGAGATTTTCAGAGTCACGTTCGGTTATTTGGCTCATCCTTTACTGGACTATGTAGAACAGTATTCGCCAAGCGCCGCAAAATATTTCTTTCGAAGTCGAAGAACTAATCTCAGAGCGTTCCAAACGCGAAGCAATTTTCACCCTGAAGTTTGATTGATGAAAGAGTTCGTCGCTTCGCTGACCCAGATGATCTCCTTGGAAAGAATTCCCAGTTTTTAGCGACTTCCTTTAATAGTGAAACTCTTCCTCTCTACGTTTGATTTTCATTTCTCGTTTCATACTCTTTGCATAGTTTTTTTGCCACTCAAAACTGTTTTACTCGACGAAAAATATAACACAGAATTATGAGTGTAACTTATTTTTTATTTTCTATCGATACTTTCGGAAGAATCGTGAGAATTTGGAATCTACTTTCGTCGTTTGTTGGGAAACGCTTACGAAATTGCGCTCTGATTACGCGAACGCGCGGTGCTCCGCGACTTTTTGCTCCTGTTTGGTCTTTACCCCCGCGCGGGGATTCTTGCCCCCGCATTCTGCGCGCGACCCTCGAAAATTCCACGCGGCGCTCGAATTCTGAAGCTCGATTACGGCCTCCGATCGAACGGTATCAAGGTAAACATCTTCCCGCAGCCGAACGGGGAAGTTTCGCGAGTCTGGCAACCCCCGAGAACGCGTTCAAACTCTTCGCGATAAAACGAGGGTCGACAACCCCTTACCAAAATTAACCCCTTCACTTACGATTTAACGTAATTTTTCAAACGTGTACTGTTTAATTTTGTTTAAATTTGTTCGTGCAAGGAATGGCCACGAAAAAGAATAGATTCGTTTTACAAATACCTCGCGAATGTAAAAGTGTGTTGATTTTAATATATAAGACTTGATGACCAGTGGCCTCATGGTTGTGAAACTTGGCATCAAGAATTGTAACGATTTTATTAGTTTGTCTCTATCCTGAATACTGACAAGAAAAAGATTAAATATAGATCACCGGCTGAAAGGGGTCGAAAAGCGTTGATTTTCATGTCGAAACGAATAACCTATCACGCTCGGTTAATTGAAATTGAAGCCGCGAGACGACTAAATTCGTGGAAATTCGGCACACCCCCGCGCGTGGACGGTTAAAAATTCAGGAACAGAGGGGAGAGGGTTTGTTCTCCAGCGTGAGGGAATTAATTCGCGGCATCGAAGCGGAGTGGGCGTGCACCGTGAAACCGCTTCTATCTTTGGCTTCAGTTCCAGTTCCTCTGCAGAGGCGAAAGGTAACGAGGGTGGAAATAAAAAAAGGTTGCAGTAGGCAGGGAAGATGAGCCTCTCCGTCCCTCTCGAGCGACCCCTCTGCCTCTCCCTCTCTCTGGCACGCGCGAAGAGGGATGGCACGGTCGCACCCTCTTCCACCGGCTACGACCTTGCTCCAGTAACCTCTTGACCTACCCGCCACGGCCGTCGTTCGACTGCGCGCTCGCTGAAACGAATAAAGCTCGCGTCGCGTTCACCTTGAATCGCCTGGGACAATCGGCACGCGAAAGGAGAATCGCTGCTCGCTTTTTCGACCGATTTACCCCTAAATCCGATTTCCCCTGGCCGCCATTTCCTGCCGCTCGCGAGGGCTTCGAAATACTTCCGAGCTCGCTGGATGACGTTAACCCCTGTAGCTTTTCGTGATGTAGAGTGGGCAATTTAGTAACCAATTTTTAAATTGGGAAATTTGGATGGGATTTACGATGAATCTGGATGGCAGAAATCTGAGGAAGGAGGAAGATTTCAGCGACGGGCGATCAAAGGTTTTCCTTCATCGAGTTAATTCTCGAGACTTGAGGATCCTCAAGGTGCAAGATTCGCCAGGATTTCGGATGGTCAGTCCGGAACGGCCCCGTAAGAACGGAGCATCGGCTTCCAGCACGTCGAATAATTAATCGAGCACTTTGCCCTGGAGTTTCGTCAGCGCCGTTGGCCATTTGAAATTCTGATTCGCGGCAACGAGGATTCAAAGAGGACGGAGGCGAGGCTGGCAACGTTCACACGTTCCTTTCCTCTATCAATTTCTCTTTCCAGTTCTGTTTATCGACTTTCCTTGGCCATCGGGAATCGTGTCTAATAAGTAATTATGCACGGGCCAACGATACACCCTTTAACCCAAAGTTAGACGTTTTCATTTAATGTTTCTTTTTCATTAATACGATTAGGAAGCTATTTTGATTATTGAGAATGGACTTGTTTCGCTATTTAAAAAATGGCTCATATACCGAGCGAATAAGCAATGACAATCTTCCTCGAATATTTTTTCTTATTATCACCCTTACAATTGCTACATTCTCTAACAAAATGGCTCGTGTCGTACCTCGTCTTTCGTAGCAAAAATAATTTTGCAGCACAGAAAATAAATTCACCGGAAGAAAAGGATTCGCGCTCGTTTCAGGGGTGGCTTTTCGAAGGATTCGAGCGTCGAAGGGTCGAGGGGAGAGTTTGATCGTCAAGTTCACGCTTTCAGTCAGCTGTTCTCGCGAGAAAAAGGAGAGGATCGACACTCTCTTATGGCACGATAGCGTCGGGAGGCAAAATGCACGTCCACGGGCGATATTCTTATCACGCCCGAGAGATCAAGGGCTGCGCATCGACCAGCCCTCCCTTTTCTCCCTCTTCCACCCTTGGCAGCCGTGTTCAAGCAGCTTCGAGGCAGAGTTTCTGCTGACTTTCGTGACATTCGTGCTCCATCGGACGCAAACCAACCGGCCTTGTAACGCAAAAAGAACGATTCCTCTCTTCTCGTTAGCTCAAAGCGGTCGCGAGAGCGCGTCCGACAACGTTTCAACGGGATTACGCACCCGGCGTATGAGGAAGATCTTCTTATTTTTATCCTGCACGGGATCGAGCTGTTGCTCGCCAGAGGGTGGAAAGAACACACGAAGGACGATCAGAGAGCAACCTGACTTATGGCTTCGGTGGATCAGAGTTGGGCGAATTTTATTCTCGATTCACGAATCAAAATTTTACGTTTGTTCGAAAACTAGCTTCCAGTTTCAATTTAAAACATAAATAATTAGGTTTAAGAACGAATCTGAAATTTGCATTCGTTGATCGCGAATGAAATAAAAACCGAAGGGTATCTCCCTGCGAATAAATGAATAATAATAAAAAAAAAAAGAAGTAATTCGCCCAACTCTGCTACGGTTAGCATCCAGAACTTTGTCCCAAGAGCTATGAATTCCGTTTTAGGGCGAAGGAATGGCCTCCGCCGGGCTTCCCCTTTTTAAACTTGTTCCACGATTACTCGGATACATTTGAATTTACGACGAAAAGTTGTTCGTCGCGGAAAAAGACGGGCTCCTTATCTCGGAGACACATTGCTCGGTAATCTCGAATCGCAATGGCGCACCTGTTTCTGAATAATTGGCTCGTACACGTTGTGCGTCGTTGCTGGAGACTTCGATGACTTCCGGGCGCGTCTGCCTCGGCCGGAAACTTCTGACAATTAATTATTCGCTTATTTAGGGGTCGTTGACCAAGTTTCGCGGACTTTTCCCTTTAAAATATTCTCCTTCTTTTCTACAAAAATCGACGATGATGGCAACGTCGTTACAAAATATTAATTGCCCGAATGTTTCAAAGAACAAAATTTCTTTTCAAAGAGGCCGAACGATGTTTTCTAGTTCATTATAGCTTGCAAGGCAGAACCGTTCGAAGCTGTAACGTTAAATTACTTCTCAAACTGTCTACGATTAAACCCTTCTATCGCTTTTGTACTTCAATCTCCATTAGCGTGACAAAGCCGGTTAAGAAACGAGCTTAACATCGCGGGAGCTGTTGTTGTCGGACGGTTCTTTTGCACCTAGCTAGGGGTCGGAATTAGTAAATTTGAATCGAAATCAAAGCGATTCTTGGCGTATAATTGAAATGGAAATTCATCGAGTCGAAAATGAATCTCGTTCGTTAAGGTAGACGAAATTTAGCGAGAAGCGTGTACCGATTGTGGGTGGGAAAATCTTTGTGTACACCTATCTTTCCGGTGACTCTTGTGCATGCGGTTCCGTCGCCCGTGGCACGGTACACCGGGGTAACGAGTTTAGCTCAAACAAGGGTGGCTCGTTAACCGTTCACCGAGCCTCGCCTAACCCTGTGCAACGCCGGCTCCGGGCTTGAAAACACGGAACGACGATTTCGACTGCCAAACAGACGAAAGACCCCGCGACATTTCGGTCGAAAAATCAGTAAAATTCATAATCGAACCTGCGAATAATCTGGAAACGAATAGGCTCCCCGGAGTTCAACCCCTTAAGTGACAAAAGTGACACGAGTCCCCCAGAAATTTCAGAATAAAAATTGATATTAATCTTATTTATAATAATCGTGGATGCTGCAATAAAATGAAATAGTCTGAGTACATTTGCTTGAAAACAAATCGTAGAACGGAGGGGTTAAGTACGTCGTTATCGTGACTTGGCAACGAAGCGTATTTTAATTTCGTTGGCCCTTCAGCTCCAGAACGAGGATGGAATCGAACGTCTTGGAATCTAGTGGAATGCAACTCGACAAACTCCCTCCGCAAGGATTCGATGTTAGAGTCTGTTTGCACAGTCTGTTTGTTAATCTGCAAGTTGCGGTAGCGAGGCTTTTACGATAAAGGGTCTCAGATGGCGAGAAAGGGGCCACCAGTAGCGACGATTGTATCTTAATCTGGCTGAAACGAAGTTAGTTCTAGAGGCACGCTATTTGCTAGAATAATCCGGTTTTCAGCAAGAAAGCACGATTATTTTAATTCACATCCATCGAATCTTAGACTCAGCTTTAATTTAGCTTCTACCATCCCTTGACGATTGTTTTCAACCATCAAAGGTACCTTTAACTCGTCGGTAATGTAGCAAACGATGCTTTAAACCCAAATTCTATTAAGACATAACGTAGATTTCGATGAGGGTACTTTCGAATCCTCAAACGAATTCAAGGGGTGATTGATTAAGTCGTGCAAACAATACCAGTTCGAATCAATCGAAGCAAACGTCTGTGAAAAACACCAATTGATGTCCAATTAATTTTATGATCGCGAATAACGACGGTTCCCGAAAGCTCGCTGCCAGAAATTGGCTAGAAAAATATTATTTTTAGCGTGATCTCGCGGTTCGCTTGGTTTAATCCCGAATTCGCGGTCCTTTCGTCTCGCGATGAGGCACGAGCAATTGGAATCGCTCGTAGGAGGGAAACGACGTTGTCGAATAACCTAGTTTCACAATTTTTTTTTTTTCTTTTATTTTTTTCCTCCCCCGTCAAGTGGTCCGTCCTCCAATTTGCTTCTCCTCGTGCGCCTCCAGTGTTCTTCGTGGACCCTTGTCGCGTCGTAGGTGCTCGTTAATTCTGGTTGTTTAATGTGGCTCCTGGGTGGGACGAAGACCGTGGGGAGGCTCGGTGTGCCCGGAGATTTAATTATAGGCGGCGGTGAACGTGCACGAGCAAATCAGGAGAAATGTCCTGGTTCACGCACGAAACGAACGTCGTGTATAAATTTTCCCCGCCATTTTGGGCTCTGGTCGAACCACCACCGACTGAAATTAGATTTTCTCTTAAACAAAAGTACGATAAGGGAGGTTTCTTGCTAGAAAAACAAATATTAGCAACCTTAGCTCCTTTAGTTGGGAGAATAATAATGAAATGGATCGAACGTCTGTTTTAATTGAAATTTTATGAGCAAAAGGACAATTTTCAAATAGCGTGTATCTATTCTGTTTCTTTTGGAATATTTTATACAGGGGGGAATTAATAATCTGTGTGAAAAAGAGAAGCGAATATGTGGAATAAAATTTTCTCGTATAATGTTTCGTTTTCGAGATAATTGAATTTACATATTGAATTCTACTTGCCCGATGCGTCTGACCATTCTACGCTGTTACTACTTACTCGGACGTAGAAACGGTACTCCAGTGCACGCGTACCTCGTAAATTTCCAATATCCATTTTTCTCGTTAAAGTGTTATGCACGTAAAGAACTACCAGTCCACTTACAAATATATAACAACAATAATATTCCTGAAAATATAACCGAAAAATTGCGCTGATTTATCTTGCACGCCGACAAGAGTAAGAAATAAATAGATCGGTTCAATTTCGTAACGATTTAAATTTATCGTCGCTTTATTTCGACGAGGCGACTTATCGAGTTTAAACAATAAATGGCTTTTCGCGGCTACAATCAACGTTATTGGTACAAATAAAATATCACGCAACGGGGATAACGTTTTTCAACCCTCGATTGCCCCGAGGAGTTCATACTCGAATCCTGGAATTCATTTTCCTCCCTTAATTTCGCTCTAGGTTCGAACGAAATTGTAATCGCTGGACGCTGCGATTTTCGTCATTTACGTTCCGACGGATCAATCCATCGTGGATTTTAATGTATTATTCCGTGGAAATCGACAGACGTAAACGATGCGTGACAGCAGTAAGCGTATTAATGCGCGTAGATTCGAAACGCGTAGCCGGAAGCGTTCCATTTATGGGTCGATTCCCATCAGGAAGGCGATTACTTAAGTCGTTATTGGAATTTTTCTTCCCTGGAAAGCTTCAGAAATACAAATTTCAGCTCTCAGAGACTCGTTTATCGACCTACACTTGTAATAAATAATAAATACTCCAAGCTGCAACGCTCCAAACAATGTTTTTAACATCGACGCGATTGGCTTATTTTTACAAACGGGAATCGATTGAAACAAACTTTTGAAAAAATTTAATTCAATTTCGTACTGCTTCAACAAACGTTATGATAACGAGCTGACGACTAGTTTGTGAGTTTTTCAATCCTGTCCCGTGGCTATTCTCCCCAAAGGTCAAGAACGCGACGTTATATCTGCTTGTCACTGTGCGTGTCGTTCTCTTCAAAGTTGTTCAGCCTCGATAATTTTTCCTATATCGGCATAAAATTCATAGCACACGCTTTCAAGGATACATTCTCCAAGAGAATCCAATAAAACAGTTCAAGGATATGCAGTCTCAAAGGAACGTACTTTCAAGAATACATCATTCCAGAGAATTCAATAAAAAAAATTGAAAGATCGGAAAAATTCGATAGGAAAAATTCCACGGCGCACAGTTTCCGAAGAACCAATAAAAAATTCATAGACACATACGTTGAGAAAATTGAATAAGAAAATTCAAAGACCCCTTTTAAGGAATATTTTCAAGAATACGTGCTTCCAGAAAATGTAATAATGCGATCGAAGGGTACATACTTTTAGGAAATTCAATGAATGAATTCGCGCGTAAAGAAAATTCGACAGAAAGAAATTCGTGTAGGCGTTCGGAGAATTCGATAAAAAGATATTTGATTTTTTTAAGCGTTCCTGATGGGAATAGTGCCCCGATCAATCCCCGGTGCATCGGTGTCGTTCGATGACGGGAGAATCGGTCATCGATTCTCGAAGGAGCAGCCATTCAGGGCCGCGTACATAGAAAGGAAACAGGAAATCGTCCTCGAAATGACCCGGCCACCGACAAATCCAATTTTATCGCGGTCCTTGGTGAATTACCCACGAGGAAACTCGTCAAGGGACCTCGTTGGGAAAGTCGATTTCGCGGTAATGACTATACTCAGCATTGGCTGTCGTTACCGCGAAACTTTCGCGATAAAGCTCGCTCGGATCCAAATCGGAATGCGAGCGAGGCTCGCGGATATTCGTCGCGTGTGTTTCGAGCCTCGATCGCGTGTTTCACTGTCACAGATGCTCGTCTAATCGCCTAAATGGCACGATCCGTCTTTTAAATGAATTTCCTCCAGCCTTTATCCACAGTTTGACTCCTCGGTTAATCGCGATAGAACTAACAATATTTTGGATTTAAGGTTCTGAATTTCAGGAATATAAAAAGCATCGAACGATCAGGCATTGTTCTGTATTTTTTACATAAAAAATATGTAATTATTCAAGCAACGGTATTTAAATTATTGTGGTCTCTTCTGTTTCAGATTTTCAAAAGCTCGAACGCGAGGCGCGGATATGCAGAAAATTGCAGCATCAAAATATCGGTAAGTCTTGTTTATGATGCAACTTTCTTCCTAGGTAAAATTCAAATGTTTATAATCAAATAGCAGCGAGTGTACACCGTCGATAAGAATTATACGTCTTTTACGTGCGAATCGTTTCAGGATTCCGACAAATATCGCGTCGAGTTCCTCGAAACAGAGTCGAATCCGGGCGATTTATAGCGTCGTTGCACGGTTTCGATGGTGAAAATTTAATGCACGAATCGGCGCGGAATTCAGGGTGAATTTCCGCGTGTCCATTAAAGCACCGTAACCGTAAAGGGAGGCGTCCAATAGATCGTGAAAATATATTTATTCGAGCGTCGCAAAGGGCACGTGGAAGCTCCCCCATCGACCCCGACGCCATCGCGTTCCGACCCGACGGTGGAAATTATAAACGGAGAATAACCAGTGGGCAATATTGGAATCCAATAAAGCAACGAGAGTGAATAAACGCGTCGCGTGGAAAACATGGTGGCAAATTCGCCGTTACACTTGTCCAGCTTCGATGGCTCGGGCCTGGCTCTTCTCGAGCTTCGTTTCCCGCCTTCTCTGGAAATCTCGTCCACGGTACTTCCCAAAAGGAATCATCGATATTTGCCGCGAGCACCATCTTCCAACGAGTACACGATCTCGATTTCGAATTTCATTTACGCCGAACTCTCGGACGCTCGTGTCCAAACGAGCCCCGTCGTTATTGTTATCGGGAATCTATAAATATTTCCAGGCTTTCTCTGGTCTGGACGCGTGAAAAAGTAGGTCATTTTTTGGAATTTTATTACGCGAAAACTATTTACGATATTAGCTTCGAACTTTGGTTGCTCGCGGTTCTCTTACCGGAATTATCGAAATTTTTTAACAACAATTTCTTAAGCTTTGGTCCAAAATGGAGTCTTTTAAAATAGTTCTCTTCGTCGTGTTTGCTGTAAAATATAATACAAGGATTTTGATATTATATTCTGTTATTGTTTTGCAATATTGTTGGGTGGCGTAGTGGACGTTTTAGCGAAGGTTTCTTGCAATAGTACGCGTTCCGGAGAAATGCAGCTCGCATCGTCGATACCGCAGACTGGTAGACATTTAGGCTCCGAAAGGTCAGCATCCCTGAACGGGCAGCAGGATTACGCTCGGGATTATGGGATCCCGGCGCAGCCCTCGCCCGTTAAACTGCAGCAGCTCGTTAACTAAGTGTCCTCACGGTTCGCTGCTTCCGACGAACCTCGAACAGAGTGCAATTTGCTGAAAAGAGACGGTCAAAGCTAAAGGCGAGTGGCGGTGTTCGTGACAGCTTGCTGTGATCGGACGTAGCAGAACTATTTCTTATATTCTAAGGGTTGGAAATGGAACCAGTATTATTTCCGATCGCCGGCAATTCGTTAAGATCTCAACAATTTACGATTATTTCGCTCTTCAAACTAAAATTGGGTACCTCGTAATAATCGAGGGTAATATTATTATCCAGATTTTAAAAATTAGTAAATTTTTCGGGAAATTTTTAATTCGAGCGAAAATCCGCCGGTGAATTTTCATGGAACGGATCAGGGGCGTTGGTTTTACGTTTGAAACGTCGACTGGCAAGTTAATCTCTACCGAAAATTACCGCCTATTCTGACGAGAGACACTCTTCCGAGCGTTCGTCGTATATTTCGAGTTTACGCTTCCACACTCTGCATACTAGTACTATCGCCCTGTCAAGCGCACAACATACTCTCATCCGTGAGGATTTACGTACTTTGCCCGTTAATTCTACGAATGAAAGGAAATATAACTCGAACCACCGAGCTCCAGGCAGAATTACTGCCCTCCTCTGACGATACTAACGCGCCTATCAAAATGGTAGAATTATCGAGTGCCTCGATAATAAAAAGAACCATCGTCGAATTAACCATATTTTGTGCAATGAAAAGCTTCTCGAACCCTTTGAGCGCTGAACACTCCAACGTGAACCCTGTCGATTAATTACACAATCATTGTCAATCTAATTCTCTTGCTTAACACTTTGACTGCCACCTGAATGAATTTTCAACAGTGAAACTAAAACAATTAATTCACAAGCTGAAATGTCGAAGAAAATAAATTTGAATAGGCTTCATAAATTTTACTGAAGTTACAAAAATGAGTACTACGACAAGTTTTAAGTTACGTAGCTTACAATTGTCTAAAATCAAAGTTTTAGTAATAATAATTTATTTTCGAAACATCGATGATCGTGTAGCACTCGAAGGGTTGAATTTCCTCTCGCATAATTTTGTCCTGTAATCTTCTCGCGGTCACAGAGTGCAAGGATATAATTTTGTGTATTGAATAAAGGTGTCTTCGAGGGTAGAAGGGAAAACTACCCAGATATCGAGTCGCGTAGAAACAGGACGCGACCCGAAAGGCGATTGTTTCGAGAACGTCGAGGCTCGTTTAACGCGAGGCGCGATGCTAGTTTAATTCCCGCGGAAAATTAGCATACGTCGGAACATCGGCGCGCGAGATACGACCGTATATTCCGGGTTTATGCCTCCGTGTCGCGGAAACTATACGGTCCGCCACGTACACGCGTGCCGACCGCGCGGAACTTCGTCCCGGAGTACAACTGCGAAAGTTCCGCGAGCACGTTGCCCCGACGTCCTTTATGGCCACCATAAATCCGACATATGCACGCCGCGGCCTCGCCCCGTCGACTCCATTTTTGCATCCCTCCCCCCTCGACGGAACGAACTCGGGGGGAAAAGAAAACTGCAACTTTTCCACCCCCTCGGAAGCCATTAAGCCTTGTAGAAGCGCGTCGAGAGTTACTGGGAGACGTTTTGCTGGCTGCAGCGCGCGATGAACGACACCATTTTGGTTCTAGAGATATACAGGAGTCCTTCAGATATTAAGAAAATCGAAGAAATGAAATCCAGCGTTGGTCAAGAGTAATGTGGTTTCTTATTCTCATTATTCTGATTTTTCTGTGGAGTAGCACTTTTTACAATATGTGGCTCTTTGATTGAGAATCGTATCCCATCTTGAGTCCCCGTCCGCCATTGTACGGTCAGGGATGGGAAATTGGTTCTCCTCGAATTAATGGCGATGGAAAATTCGCGGACGCGACGGCGCGGAAAAAAAGCGACGGTGCGGAACGCAGGAAAGACGAGCGAGACGGATCGTATCGGTTACGCGGGAGCCAATCGCCTGTATGTAACTCGGTGTTCGGCAATTCCCTGGCTAATTACCCGTGCGATTCGTGCCTCCGTGGATAATTAGGCTGGGCTCGAACGTTTGCGACCACCTGTGTACATCCGCGCTCGTACACGCCGCCCAGATCCGAGCAGAACGCTTTTATCGTGCCGTTTCTGTGTGCACGACGTCGCTTGGCCCGTTTCACGATGGTCTTTGCGGGGGTTTGGTTTGATCGTGCGACGTTTGGATGATCAAAATTACTCGCGCGAGACTGCTCCTCGAGTTCTCCACAGCCAGTGTTCGATCGAGAGATTTTGATGGTCAAGATCACGAGAAATTGGAGCGTCGCGGGAAGGCGTGGGTCGTGATTAGAGAACTTATCGAGTAGAAGTTTCCGTGACTTATTTGATTTAATTTGCAGTAATTAAATTCCTTTGTAAATATCTAAGTGTGATCTTGACTTTGTCTACAATTCATGTTGAATTTGGAGATTGTATTATACCAGAGCCTCTCATTATGTACAAACAGATTCATGAACACTTTTGCAGATGAAATTTGTTTTCTCAACCCATTGTAGGCAATAGAGATAAAATTCCTGAAGTAGCTTACATGAAACTGTGTCGTTAATCGCAAGTAACGACGATCGTTAATAATTTAACATGCAATAACTAGTTTTCCTTACAAATTCGTGACCCCGTTCCGTGATCATCGACGCCATTTCTCAAAGGTCTCCGGTATCTCGAGGTAGCCTAATGTCCAACTACCGTGACCGAGCTATTAAATCAGAGTTCAGAGGATACCAATTAATCGAAGATACTTGGCTGCCACGGAGCCAAGATTGTTCCCTCGGGAGACCAACAGGGCTCTTTCGCCTCGCGCTATTATCGTTCGCGTGCCAGACGCTCGCACGTGGAACAGACATTACTGGCGAATTAACCGTACGCGAAATGGTCTTCTCCGAACGATCGGTATCGCGACCTTCCCTGAACGGAAAACCGTAAAACCAGATCCAGGAACCCTGTAACACGTTAACTGCCACTGTTCCTCGAAACCTCTACCAGATCATGCTTCACGGAAGCTTCGTTAATTTAGGTTGGATGTAATCGAAACGTTCGATACGTGGATATCATCGAAATTCAGTCCATTTCAAAGTAATCAATTATGGTAAAATTATCTTTGGTTGCCAAGATAAGTGGGCCAAAAGTTAAACACGAACTTGGCGCAAGAAGTTCGTCAAAATTTTTTAAACCAAATTGAAAGTAGCTTCTTCGTACGACTATTTCTCGGGAGATTCCAAAACTAAACCGTTTATCTCGTCGAGTAAATTGTGCTTAATTAATTTTCCAAACGTATACTATTTAATTTAAAAAAAGAATAGACCTGTTTTACGAATATCCTGTGAATGTAAAAATCCTCATGATTGTGAAACTTGACATAAAAAATTGTAACGAGTTGGACACGTTATTGTACGTCAAGGGGTTAACTTTATCGTACCAATATGAGAATTATGTTACCGCGTCGCGTATATCATGACCGTTTATTGTAGAAACTGTTACTATGAAATATGTAGAAACATCATAACTTACCTGGAAATAGTGTCTCGGAGAGTGATAAACAGGAGAATGTGACAAGCATGTCCGACTCGAGAGCTCCACAAAACGTGAGTTGCCAACTGTTAGGAACGAAACACAATGAAGCCTGGCGGGTTGCAGCGATCGTTTCGTGGCGTTATACGTGGACGCGAAACGTCTGAAAATATCGAAAAATGCAAAGAAAACCGGCGATGGAAAATTTTAGAAATTGATAAACTCCGAGACTCGACTGGATTCTGGCCAATTCGTGTCGTAGCCGGAGGGAGGATGAAATTTTTGGACGTGCCAAGTGATACTCGAGAGGCAGGGGTGGTTTTTTGCAAGATCAACGCTAAGGGTGGTACCTCGAAGAGCGTCGACGATACACGGATAACGGGTTAGAGATATAACAGGTGTCTGAATCGCTTCAGATTTAAAATAGACTCGCTGCCTCGGCTAAAGAGATTATCGTCGAGCTCGCTTGCTCTTTGTTCTCTGACGAGATTCGATAATCAGATTTATGTATTTTATTTTTGCACGGCTGGGGAGGGAGGATCGATGGCCTAGAAATTTGGACGGACGCAGACCGTGCTGAATCAGGATCGAGATTAGAAATTGTGGCTCGAGGATGGACGTCTCTTAACGATATTCTCGACGTTCGATTCGATACATCGCGTTGAAATACACGGAAGTTATATACATATATAAATTAACCCGTGAATGGTAAAATCTAATTAAATGAAACAAGCATTCTCCGATGTAACGATATTGATGTAACAATATATCTGGTAATGATGTGTGAACAAGTAAATTGATATTATTACGATCATTGATGTATTAATGTTATAAATTGGGGGTTAATGACATCTCCAAATCGTATCAATTTATAATCTTCATGTTTACTCGGTATTTAATTCTAATAAGCTGCAATTTTAAAGTAGATAGTTGTCGATCATGAAGAATGTTTGAGTGACGATCGTTTTGAACCAGGCATAGATCGGAGGACAGTGAACTCGATAACTATAAATCGTAATCGTAGTTCAGCGAACCATTTTACAACGCATTCGAAGGAGTCACTCGTGGGATTTAAACCCACGCGACACGCGTTCGACGCGAGCATAATTGGCCGTGACCATGCTCGCAGTCCAGCCGCAAATGAACCTAATTAAACGAAACAATAGCCACTGTTCGTAACAGAGTCTTCGCGTGCGGGTGAGCTTTACGCGATATCGATCAGAAAAACTGACGTGCACCGGCGTATTTGCTCTGATAATCATCGAAAGTGGTAACACGTGCCAACCACGACAACAACAAAAACTGTCAGCACGCGTTACTTTTTGCCATCGAACAAGAAAAATAGCCGTCCCTTCTCAGAGAGATGTTTCAGAACGATACCTTTCAAATACTCCAACGAAAAACCCATTGGACAGTACGTCTGAAACATTCGAATATTAAATTGTATCGTATCGAAAAAAATGAAAAGGCCCGCGAAGCAAAGCTGCGAGTGAAATTTTAATATTTGATCGTTCAAATTGAAGAAGAAAATATTCATATATTTGCGTTATTTGAATAATGCGATTGCTACCGGTGTATTTAAATATTACATCCTGCCATGAACCGATTATCAAATCACGCATACAAATGAAACGTTGTGGCTCTCGAAATCAATAATTCCGACAAGCTGATGGATAATCTGCATGTGTATTAATACGTATAGAATACAATTGTTCGTAAACGTGTGATCCGTAATAAATAAGTTGACTTTCTTCAGAATAGGTATCATACTGCTCAACGTTTAATCGGGTCTTCAAACTTTTAATCATTTTGGTACCAATTACGTAATTTCAGAGTACGATAATAACTCGTAAGCGCAAACTGTTCTTTCCCGTCGAAAATACGTTAATGCAGGCAAAGATTGGAATTATCCAGAATTTTCCAACGTACGCGAGGCTCTCCCCCTGTTTTGGAAAATGTCGGTTCGCGAGAACGGTGAACCAGAACGCCGGGGCGTTCGATTGTTCGCGGAACAATGGGGAAGAATGTAGAAATTTGCGCCCTGTTTCGTCGAGAGTGAGAAACCCCGCGGCACGCCAATTAATGTTTTTATTAATCGGCTGAATGGAACGAAAACTGGCGGGCGTCCCCATTCGGGACAACGCGAGCGTGAAGAGTCACGGTCGAGTGAGTATCTCCCGCCGGTCTTTTATTCGTTTGTAAACGAATTTCATTGATCTGGAGGGAGGGAACTGTCACGAATCCTTTCGCTGTATAACCGACGCATTGGCCAGAAGCGAAACTGTTCGCGCGACGCCGTCGGTTCGTGGTCCCATTCAGAGATAATCGTTCGCTTTGTCGGCAACTTTTCTATCCCCCACCTCTCGGAAAATGGCCGCGTTAACTCGCGCGAGAAGTCGAAAAATACTCTTCTACCCTTTCCAGGACTGCCACGCACGATCATTGTTACCGACAAAATTATATCTCTGCTATAAAACAAATTATTTTTAAACTACCAAGCATTCTGAATCAAACTATTGGGTCGAGTCATGAGTAACTGCCGTTTTTTCGTACTAACTTTATTACTCCATTATTAAATACAACCTTTTCTCTTTTATTCGGTAGCTTATCAATTCCTATGTACATGGTTGTCGCTATTGAATTTTTAAAGAATTTTGTAAGGATCGAAATGTAATGGTAGATCGTTCTGTGTCTTCATTTTGACGATTCGTCGGTACCCAGGACGAAGATAGGAGTCGCGATCGACAAAAGATGTCGCGTGGGGCTCCGTTAGGAAGGAAGCAAGGCGGAAAGTGGATGCCCGAGTATTGATCTACGGTCTTTCCGTCGTGCTTTCGGCCCTCGAGAGATCCCAAGATGCTAGACGATACGACGGCGATCGCTGAAAAGAGTAACACGCACGGAACTCTGAATCGAAACTCGTGTTCCAACGATCGAGATATCGAGGGAACAGTCTCCTTGGTTGGTTCGTTGGACGAAAAAAAAAATAGTAAAAGGTCGTCTTTGGTCGAGAGAAAATATTCTCCTTTGCTGAGGACAGCCGTAGGTGTCGCAAGACGAATTAGAAGTCGATATCTCGCGGTTCGACGACAAAAGCCGCGAGTTTGTTAAATCGGTCGAGTCGATTCCATAATTCATAAAGAGTCGGGGTTTCTTTTATTCATGGTACCGCTCTATCCATCGACTGGACGTGACCAATGAATTACCGTGTCCTCTTCTGCGGCCTGTTTCCATCATGGCGTGTACGGGCTTACGTCCGTCTCCAGTCAACAAGTGATACCTATCGATCCTTCTCCGACCGTTTCTCGCCCCCGTTTCCGTCTCCTCGATTCGTGTATCCATTTTGTTCCCTTCTCTTCGCTTCTCGCGTTCGTTTTCTCAATTACTGGGTCAGCTGCTACATTATTCGTTATTCGCGAATAAAATTTGCCCGACTCGTGTCGCAGGTTGCAGTTTCACAAGTTACGTTTCGCGGTTTAGACAACGTTCAACTTGAAGAAAGTAAACCACGGAGTTACCTTGAACTTTGTGCGCGCATTAAACCTCGAAAGCTATCCGAAATACAGGATGATTCTGGTAATTAGGTCATGCTGCAACTTCATTTTAAGCGAGGAAAAAAAATGAACGACCAAACAACGCGATAAAACGTTTAAAATGCAATAAAGAAACGTTTGAATACTTCTCGCCGGTCGAAAGTTTCGAGCGAAAATTTATATTAATTTTTCTAATTTTGCAAACCGTTTGAGAAACACGGTGGAACTATTTTAAACACTGCATTCGTCTTTGGTGAGTCGTTTGATCTCTGGAACTTAGACAGAGTCGGCCTTAGTCGCGATAAAGACGCAGAACGATAACGAGCTTTCTCGTGACGAGGTATTCGTACCGGAGAGACGACTTTTCAATCGCCTAATCGCCTTAACCGCAACTCGAAGGCTTCCCCGACGCTTTGCGACGATTCCTCGCCCCCTCTGCGCGTTGATTTCGAGTATCGTCTACTCTACTTACGTTTGAAGTTGAGACTCCACATCCACTCCGCTGGACGTTACAAGCTACATGGATAGCGTCGTTTTGCCCACGAAGAAGCTGCGATGTCGGAACACTTTCCTCAAAGGACTTAACAACCCGGAAGCCTCGAATATCTCGCGTGGAAAATGTAAAATAAAAATCGAATTCCGCTTTAAAGGGTACAAAGTAGAAAAATAGTTCCCAGACAAAAATTACTTCTTCGAACTGATTAGAAGTTATAAATAAAAATTGCTATCGAGAACTAATACTCCCAATCTTCTATCCGTGTTTACAAATGCATTGCTCCGAAGAGACACGAAAGTTTTCGATATTTTTCCGTGTACAGTGTCGTCGAGGGTAGGGCGCCTGTCGATGGAATTTAATGAAAATTGAAGAGACGACGGTAGAAACGAGACGCCGCCACGCCGGTTCGCCAGAGGAGATATCCTCTCTCTGGCCTTCATCCTTTTCAAATGATCCTGAAACCGATCAAGAAGGAGAAGACGCGGGAACCTATCTGCCCGCTCTTTGATACCCTCGACCGATCCAATAAGGATCAAGAGGGGAGCCCAGGAGATCAGAGAACCGGGGACCGTTATTATGGGAATTTTTATCGGCGAGAGAACCCGCGTTTCGAAACGGATAATTTTTCTGCCGCCATGAGCTATCGCTTATCGTTCGACGCGATAAGATGCTATCGGAGCTCGAGCATCGAATAAGGCCGCCGGAACGTCGGGACGCGACAATGACACGTTTCTGGACGACAGGTCCGCGATAGCGATCGTTCTCGTGGGAAATTTTTAATCTTTGCACGGTCAAGGTTCCATCCTCTCAGACCTCACATCGCCATCGCGCTTGAAAGGTATAAAAATATCAGGATTAAAATCTCTGTTCTTAGAAATTGTCCACTGGAAACTACTTATATATATATTTTTTACCTCAAGATTGAATAAATAGGAGGCAATCTGAGATCAAAAAATTTATTTAATAAACAATGACTCTTAGTAATTCCAGCAGTTTCATTTTCATTTACTAGGCGATTTGGATTGAGTCTACATAGTGTCTAGAGTAAATTCTATACAAAATGAAACCTACAGAAAATTTACGTCTAATTTATAAATGATCTCTCGTGCTTCGTTTTTGTACTGAATTTTTCCTTTCGAGTTCGGTTGTTTATCCCGAGAGCACCAGTGCATAGGGACAGAGTTAATCGTACAATGGAACCAATTTATTCTTAATCTCGGCTGGCAGAAAGAGAGACGAGAGTAACTAGCGTAAGTATCGATCCCGGAAGCCACACCTCGACGCAGAGCGACGCGGAGTTACGCGTTTCCGCGATTACGTTCAAAGTTCTACGTCCCTAGCACGGAACTTTCCGCGTTCCTTTTCTCGACGCGATCGCAAAACGTCGCGAATATTACGTTCGCAATTTATATTCGTTTACGAAGCGTCCCACCATTCCCGTCGAGGTCTATTGAATAATCAAACTACGAGAGAGGACGTCGTTTATAGTTTCTACGAACAGAAAGTTCCCACAGAAGTACGATTCTTACCGATCGAACACTTATTATTGGACCGAGATCGTCTATGCGCTCGACGAGTGTTTAAATATGCAGATAACTGGCCGATCTCTTCGCTAGAACTACGCTAGAACGTGAGAACTATAGATAATCATTCGTATCAAGGAAATTTCTCTTTATGGAGAGCCAGAATAAATTTGCAAAAATCCAGTCGAGTCAATTTCTTCCAACTTTTATTAAGAATCGCGAATCGGTGAACAAAGTTGTTTTAAATCACTGTATTCTAAAAAAGACTCGAGTTACATCGTAATGGATTTTACGTATCCCTGTCGAGGCCATAATTTGCCATCGATCGACGAGACAAGGGTTGATTTCGAAATCTATCGTATCATTTTCTCTCCTGGCGCTTCCAAAAACAACCATACGACCTGTGTACCCGAGTGTTGTTTAGCAGAAAGAACGAAGCGCGTCAGAGACGACGATTTTTGCGTAGATTCGGTCCACGGCCTCACTTGACATTAATTAAGGCCGATCCGACGAGACCGTTGTATTGTATCGCGAGGAATGTCTCTTCGTTGACCCTAATGAACGTCACGATCGAGCAAACTGTCGCGGATGCAAACGATACTCCGACCGTTCGTGAATCGATCCCACTCGTTCGCGTTGCTCGGGGTGATATCCTGTGCTCGAATAATTTCACTGTCGCGTTCGAAATCACTCCAGGCGTTGCACATTGATAATGGTAATCGTAATCGAGACAAATAACCTTTTGTTATTCTTCGAGATTATCGTTGAAATTCACGGCGTCCGAGAAACCTAAACAGTCGATAGATCGGATACAGTAGGTTTATTTTTGGAAATTGCCTCGTACATCACACAAGAAAATACTACCATAAATCCAAAGTCGGACGGTGGAACAACTTCCCAAGATTTATATTTGTTTCGTCGATTAATAATAAAGGATCGTTGCGAGAGATTCTCGCCAGCCATATAAGATCAAGTGGTGGTCGCGAGAATACATGAATAAACGACGCCAACGTGGACCGAAACAATAGACTATTTAACCGAAGGATGAAGAACGCTAACAGCGACTCGGAATAATGGATCAGGAAGTGGAAACACTTTGCAGACAGTACCCGTGAAAACAAAGAATATGAAGTTTATACCGGTGTCGAACAATGAAGATGCAGATAAAGCAATTACCGCCAACAGATGGGACGTTGAAGAAGAGAAACACCTGTCTGATAGAAACTGAAGAAACGGAAAAATAGACGTCTGTAGAAATAGGAAATAAGAGACTACGGTTTGGTCCAAAGATGCTCGTTCGCCCTTCTTTTATTTCGTGCAAAGGGCGCGTGAGTATATTTACAATCCTCCTCTCGTACGATGAAACTGTATAAAAGAGACAATGTACAAGCTCTTAACGATGCTATAAACCAAGAATAAAAACAGGTCCACGTATCTTACGGGGCTGGACCAGCAGTTAAATCGTTCCCTCCGTTTTTAACTGCGAGTTATCTCGAACGGCGGCAACAGGGATCGCTGTAAAATTGCTTAAACCGTTCTCCGTAGAGCTCGAAACGTTACAGGCGTTGGTTAACTAAAAAACGGCCCTTCGAAAAGCTAATTGGTCCACCGGTTGGTCGCGCAAAAATCCGGATCCCTAATGGCGTCGTTCGTATGCGACGCGACGCTACCGAGCCGATGCAATTTGTTCAACGACCGTGAAGATCGTTTGCACGATACCGTGACAATTCTCCTTCCGCGTCTTTGCTCGTTTTTTGAAACATTGTTCCCCGCTTGCGTTACACCCACCAGACCGAAGACACTCGCACGGAAATTCATTTTGATATTGGGTTAAATTTTGGGAGGCCTCGCGCTCCATTATGGCTATAATAATTAATATTTTTGTACGAAATTTTTACAAGAAGCAGTTGAAGAAAAGTACGCTTCATAGTTACTCCCAAAAAATTCTGGAAAATTTATTTTCAGCCGTCACAGTGCTCTCCCCCTTAAGTATTTATTCTTGACTTGAACTATTTTTAAAATTTAACTCTTTCAGTCTTTGACAGAGTGAAATTTTGTTAGGGTATTGCCTTTGGAGCAGCGATTTAAAACACGTTAGTGAATTGTTATTTTTAATTTTCTGTTACAGTGAGATTGCACGACAGCATACAGGAGGAGAACTACCATTACCTCGTCTTTGACCTGTAAGTAGAGAGGAACGAAATCATTCGTAGATTAAGGGCGCAGGGGTCGAGGATAACGTCGGGGTCGAAAAGTTTCTAATCGAGTTAATCGCGCCGCGCATTTTCGTCCGGCGTCGAGTACAACGAATCATCCTCGAAATCGGCAACGACCCATCGGTCCAGGGGCAAGTTTAATTTAATTTCGACCAAAGTTACCTCGGCCCGATTGAATTCTCTGTACCGGCCAAAATTCGCGTAAGGTCCGCCGGGCACACAATGATCGAAACCTCGAAGGCCTGTCGACCCGGCCGAGCGTCGCTCCGACAAAAGCCGTTATTTTCGAGTCACCGAGTCGTTACTGGCCCGTCTATGGTCGGACCAGCGACCATCAGAATCCGGAGCCTTTAATTTGCGATGCGTCGATATCGAATATCGGTCCGCGAAACTCGTACTTTGCACGAATTAGTGTTTCGACGCCTCCGAAATGCTCCGACAGGCTTGAAAAATGGGCAAAGTGATGGGTTTCGATTCGACACAGTTTGTAGATCTATCGTAGGATGTCTCTGACAGAGTTCAACTTCCAATTTGTGATCCATTGATATCGAATGTTGATTTGGAAGCCTCGTCTGTAGTCAGAATTCATATTTCGAGACATTCGAATGGTGGGTATTATTTTTTAAATAGGTAAAGTGGTGGGTTAGGTTCGACAAAGTTTGCAGAGGTATCGTATGACAGTTCTAACAGAGAAATCCTCAGTCGGAATTAAATTTTCAACGTCATCTTCGAATGGTAGATATTTTTTAAAAATAAGCAATGTGGTGAGTTTCCATTTGACACAATTTGCAGATGTATTATACGATGTTAGTTGGTCGTATGAATTTAAATACTTGCACAGTACTAGGAATTATTCTGCGACCTGCAGTCTGCAATTTGACGTCACAAGTAGGGACGAATGTTATTCTTGTTAACAACCACATAATCCATTATTAAATTTCCTTTTAACCCGGGAACGTTGCCATAGCATAGGTAGTCATAAAATACTTAAAATTACAAGCAGAACCGAGTCGTCGCAATTTCTAAATTTTCATAGAAAATAGAACGCTTGGAAGTCTCCCCCTGAAATGGCAAGTTCAAACATTTATTTTGCGACGATAATCTGTTATCTGATTCTCTTTTGCTTATAAAATTCTATCTCAATGAATTCTTCCAACAGCAAGCGTGTCGTATAAATATAATGCTTCCTATCGTCTTTTCCCCCTCTTCTCTCCAATCGCGAGCCACGGCGGTGGTTGTTAATTTGTAGTTGTTAATTAGTCGGCCGCTGATTGTTCGAACGGTCCGTTCTCGTGAATTTTAAGCAGCCTCGATTTGCATATTAATGAATCCGCATAGTCGTGTCGATATTCCGCGACGAAAAGTATAGCGATATTTAATCGCGAGTTCGAGCGGAAGAATTCATCGGAGCATTCTTCGCGCTAAACTTTCTCGCAAAACTTGCCCGACCAAAGACCGTATAATTGATAATCTACATTTTCTCGGGCCGTCCATTACTTACAGAACCTTGATTCCCTTACAACTTAATCGTTTCTAGTGGCCCAATTTCTCCGTAAAAGTCAGGTTTCCGTGTCTCGATTCCTCCTAATTGCTAATAAGATTCGTTACCCTTTTCTGTTTATTCATTGATAAACGTACAACGTTTCAATAATGTTGGAAGTTTACGACTATAATATTTGAAATTGGTGAAATAGACATTTTTATTAAAGTTAAAATTTTCTTGCGAAGGCAAAACATTGAGGTTGCTTTGCCAGTATGGTTCCAAACTTGAACTCTTGAGTCTCCACTTGTGTAGCGTAAGGAAGAAAGAAACTGAAATTTAGTTTACTGGAATTTAGAGAAATTCAAAGACCGTTTGTCGTTTGTCCATGTTTGCTCGTTTGATTTTCAGAGTAACCGGCGGAGAACTGTTCGAGGACATCGTCGCGCGGGAGTTCTACAGCGAAGCGGACGCCTCGCATTGTATTCAACAAATCTTGGAAAGCGTACACCACTGCCATCATAATGGAGTCGTGCACAGGGACTTGAAAGTACGTAAAGAAACGAGAATTCGACCGACGTCTCTAGCGCCATGCTTGAGAAGTCCCAGAGTTAGGTTTTTGTTAAATTGTTTCTATTAACGATCGAAATAACCAGCCAGAGGAAAGTGGAAAAGTATTTTTCATACAGGTAATGCGGGAAAATTATTCTGTACAGGGTGATTCCGGTAACTGGACGAGGCTATAACTCTGTGTCGAGTAAAGATAGGAAAAAATCGCGGTGAAAAAGTTTGCTTCGTTTCATGGCTTCCATTATCTTATGATACATTTTTTTTTTAGCTCTTGCAATTTTTTGTAGCTCGTTTATTTTTCACAAATCGATTACTCGAGTCTTGGCAAGGTAATCGAGAACTCGATAATTTGAATTATCTGCTAGATTTTTGACTCTTTTAACACAACGATAATAAATCTTTCGATACTCCGAAGTCTCTGTTATATCTTGTACGAAACTTGATCAATTTCATTAGAAAACGAAATTTACGGGCGTCTAAAAATATTACAGAACACGTCGATCCCGTTTCATCTAATATAAACTTTTATTCGTCGGAGCGGTAGTTTCAGAAGAATTGATTTAATATTTTAAGACGCCATATTGAAGGGATCCTCGAGTTTCCCAGATTCGAGCGTCCAGAGAGGGTCGTAGGAAAAAGTTTAAGAACCACTGATCCAGAATCATCCTGTATAGACGTCGTAATTCGACTTCGATTCTCGAAACTCGTTTACCGACAATATCGAGGATTCTGGGGAAAACGAAGTCGCGCGAATCTCGCGGGGCTGAGGGATAGAAAAGGGGAGTAGAGTTAAGGGGGGAAAATTAATCCGTCGAAAAACTAAAAAGGAAATGGGGGAGAGGAAAAGAGAGCAAGAGGACCGTACGAAAAGTGGCGTTTCACGAGACGGAAAACGTGGCACCGTATAAGGTAGATTCGCGATGTGTGTCAAGCATGTACGCGCGAGTACATATGTCTCCTGTTGGTGGATCAAGCTACAGCATGGCCGCGCGACAACTGGCTACGATTTGCACGATGAACGTGCAGGAATGTCGACGAGTCTGCTTCCTGTTGCAGCCTGAAAATTTGCTGCTCGCGAGTAAGGCGAAAGGTGCGGTTGTGAAATTAGCTGATTTTGGATTGGCGATCGAGGTGACGGGCGACACACAGGCATGGTTCGGTAAGTCCATCCTCCGTTTTAATATTCTCTTTTTCTATCGTTTAACACTAAACCTATCATAACCGGTCAAATGACCAAGTCGGTACGGTCGTTAGATCCAAAAAAACAATTATTTACGAGAAAAATAGCATAGTAATTATGCAAACATCCTGTATACAAATTTAGATTCATTTTCAATTAAATAAACAATTTATAATTCAGTTTTATCGCACACTAGTCGTATAATCGATAGGAGTTACAGAAACTTCTTTTAGTATGTAGCGTCAAAGTAAATTGCAAAATAAATATAGAAGAGAGCATAAAATATAGTAGTTGGTATAGTCGTTGGATAGGGGGTGAAATGCCCTTTAAAATGAGCGTTTGTGCGAGTCGATAGCGTAATTAGTTCCGAAGATATGAGGATTTTAGTTTCGCGTCGATGCGATGGCTAGTTACGGAGATATAAGGGTTCGAAGTTTGTTTACGTTTCATTGACGCGAGATAAATGATCGCGCGCGCGTAAATAGTAGCGCGTAGTAAATTCTTGGAAACACTACGCGGAACTAGGTCACGACAGTCACGTCCGTGGGGTAGGTCAACACGACGCACGAGCGACCGAAAGGTCCGACGCGTCAGACGAAGACAGAGATAGTCGAATTAAGAAAAATTACCTTTTACATAAATTGCGATATCTCGAAAACGGAAAGTCCGATCGCCAAAAACCAAAAACCATTTTAAAGAGGAAGGTTTACCGCTGCTAACGATGCCTCAATCATGGAGAAAACGCTAATATTTTCGAGACTGCAAGTAATTAAAGTTTTAGTAATTTCAATAGGCGTTGGTAGTATGTTTTAACACGGGAAGAGCCGTAGCAGAGCTTTTAAAGAATTACCCTTTCATATAAATTACGATATCTCGAAAACGGAAAGTCGGATCGACAAAAACCAAAAGCCATTTTAAAGGGGAGGTCTTGCCGCTTCTAACATTAGTTCAATTATTAATAAAACACCAGTAGTTTCGGAACTGCACGCGTCTAAAGTTTAACTACTTTTAATAGGCGTTGTTAAATAGTGGAAACTGAAGATTCTCTCCTTTCATCTTTGCTATATATTTCCTATTTACAAATATTGTCCTGTTTTTTACAAAAAAATATAAATCGTCGTCGTGGTAGGTTTAGTGTTGAACTATCGTTTGCGTCCGTCTACTTAGTCCTTTCGTGGCCAGACTAAATACTTCCTACCACTGTTTTAGTTAAACATTATTTGTTATTGTCAATATAAAAACTAACATTGGACGTTGTTATAATTTTATTTAATTTTCAATCTATCGAATCTGCACAGCTCCTCATCATCGTTCCAAAGTTTTCGTCCAAGAGTAAACAATTATGCATTTTGAATTTCGTTAAGAGTCGCGGAAATATACAGGGTGTTCGGCCACCCCTGGGAAAAATTTTAATAGGAGATTCTAGAGGCCAAAATAAAACGAAAATGAAGTGTATCAATTTATTGATGCAGGCTTCGTTAAAAAGTTATTAACAATTAAATTCGAAAATTTCAAATCATTCTGGAAAAATTATTTTCGGCTGCAGGGGTCAATTACAATCATTTTTGGTCAATAGACATACCCTCGAAATTCTACCCATTTTCGAGAAAAAAATTCGAGAAGGTCTAAAATTTTTCGGCGAAAAAAAAAATTTTCGAATCGTTCTAAAAAAATTATTTTCAGTTGCGGGGGTCAATTACAATCATTTTTGGTCATTACATATACCCCCGAAATCCTACGCACTTTCGTGAAAAAAATTCAGTACGATCGGAACTTTGAACGTTAATAACTTTTTAATGAAGCCTCCATCAACAAATTGGTATTCTTGATTTTCGTCTTATTTTGACCTCTAGAATCTGCCATTAAAATTTTTCCTAGGGGTGGCCGAATACTCATACCTATACCCATGAAAATGTCTTCGAGAAACTACGAGCACTCGATAGAAAATAGCTTGGGAGCCGCGAGTCGCAGAAAGAAGTTCGATCGAAAAATAAATGAGTGTTCTAATGCAGTCGCAAAGGTGCTAAACAATCGGTGCAATTATTCGAAATTAAAGGTCCTTTCGTGGTAATTACGATCGTCGCGCGATTCCGGTTCCAGTTGAAAACGGCGCAAATTACAGCGACGCGGGTAGCGAAATAAATTCGTTCGCGGACAAATTTACGTAACAAATGGACGGTTTGTTTTGCATTCGTTTTAATTTCCGCGACGATGGTGGCAAAAGAAGACGCGAAAATCGTTGCGCGAAAAAGGCTAGGAAGAATAAAATTCCTCCGCCAATGTTCCCGTCGTTGAAAGCAACGCGTACTCCTCCTTTTCGCCAACCGGTTTCTAGGCTGTTGCGATTCGAATTCGGCCGCCGACATTTTTCATTCATTTACCGAGTCCGCCACCCCCTCGCGACCCCGATTCTTGCCGGTTTAATGCGCGTTTATACGCGGCATGTCGCGTTAAAACGCCCTCGTTCGACTGCCTGTTCCCGTTTGTTTTCACGCCGTGGAAACTCCCCCAAGTTTTACCCGCGCCATTGGAAAACTCGTCGTATTTTCGCGGGTAAAATAGATTCCGGGGTCTGAGATTTTCCGTGTATTGTGCTCGCGGTCGTAGAATTCTCCGGCTACGACATTTTATCTCCATTTTTTGTCGCGAACAATTGAAGCAGATTGCTGTATCTCTGTCCTGAAACTTAAAAATAACTTTCGAAACCGGAATCTGGTTCTAAATTCATCCCGTGCAACGTTTCCAGCGAGTTTCGTTAACGTTCTGTGAAATAAAAACATAGTGGGTTTTGAGAATCTTTGATTCGGATGTTCGCGCGTCCGTCTGGCTCGGTGTCCCGAGCGAGAATGAAAATTTTCGTCTCCACGGTTCTATTTACGCTCCTCGAGCGACCACGGAAGGGGTAAAAGGTAAAGAACAGCGACCAGCTCGCTGGGAACGATTGGTATTTTCGCCGCTGTGTAACGAAAATTATTGTCGACTTTAATCGACAGGTAAAATAATTTGCAACGCTCGGGCAGTTTTAATACTACAAATAAAGAGCATCGAATTTCTTTCTCTTGCTGCTTTCAGCGATCACGAAACTGTTCGATTTATTCATAGCAGCGTTAATCTTCTATTAAGACAGTATCGCAACCCTCTACTGCATAATGACACAATTAGGAACTCGATGATAACAATTCACGTACAATTTTCCTTACGATATTTCCATTATTATTATTTTCCCCCAAGACTCTGTTCGCTAAATAAAAAGATTCGACAAAGAATTCATTATTTACTTAAAGTATTATTTGACGGACGCAAAAATAACGGAGTAGTAATTTCAGAAATAAAATTTACGCGAGCAAAGTACTTTACACGTCGTTTAACCATTGCTGCGATTGAATCGGAATGTTTGGTGGAAAGGTTTCGCCGGAACGCCCGGTTACCTCAGTCCGGAAGTCCTCAAGAAGGAACCTTACGGCAAACCAGTCGACATCTGGGCGTGTGGTGTCATTCTTTACATCCTCCTCGTCGGTTATCCGCCGTTTTGGGACGAGGACCAGCATCGGCTGTACGCGCAAATCAAGGCTGGATCGTACGACGTAAGAACCCCGCCTACGAGCACCCTTCCGCCATGATTCTTCGAGGACGTTCTTCCGGAATCTAATATCCGTGTTAAATCGATTTGCCCTCCCCGTTCGATCTCCAAAGACGGTCGTCTTCGCGGAATCCTGAAGATTTCGACGCGTCGAATTTCTATACGAGTAACTCTGATTCAAAATTTTAATTATTTTTCGTCCCCAGAGCAATATTTGAGACGAATAAATGTTCCAAAACGTGTAATATAGACTGTTGCACTCCTAAAAATATCGAGTTGTTTGCGTTCGGAGGAATATGTCGAAATACTCGAGGATCTTGAACGCGGGGGAGGCTCGATCTTCCGTAAACAGCGAATGAATCCACTTCCTTGTTTATCCGGCAGTACCCCAGCCCAGAATGGGACACCGTTACGCCGGAAGCGAAGAATCTCATCAATCAGATGCTGACGGTGAATCCCAGCAAAAGGATCACCGCCAGCGAGGCACTGAAGCATCCATGGATCTGCGTAAGTACAACGATCTCTACAAACTACCATCCATCCTTGTTCAGTTATCTAACCTACGACCTGTTTCTTTCATCCTAAAAATAACTACCCCTCTATCACTCGTCTCAAAATATTCCCATCTTCGTATTCCTTCTCACTCTATTCCTTAGATATAAATATCCCAAATTTTCTGCTGCATAATCGTTGTGCAGTTTTTTGGGGAGCCTGAACCGTGAAATTTCTCGTGCAATAATTTAATCCTTGGCACACATGTTCCGAAAAATAATTGTAAAATATTTGGAGTTGTCGGCGTAACCGTGTTGAACGACGCTGCCGCGTTGCAATTCGACGCACAATAAATCGTCACGGTTATGGCCCCTATTATTCTCCGTAGTGCAACTGCTAAACGAACAGTGGGAACAGCGTCAGGTATCATTAACACGTGTTCTTCGTTTCTGTGTTACAGCAACGCGAACGCGTCGCATCCGTGGTCCACAGACAAGAGACTGTGGATTGTTTGAAGAAATTCAACGCAAGGCGCAAATTAAAGGTGAGCTCCATCTTTTCTTAACCCTTTTAAGAGTCTTATTAACCCTTTCGTTCCCATCGTGGCGTAAGAAATGATTGAAAATTAGTTCTCTTATACTTTGAATTAAATTCTTGGATATGCGTATTGCAGGAAATGTAAAGTAAAATGTACCGTCATTGGGTATTTCGATAACGTTACAACGAGGTGATAAATCGTACACGAGCTCTAAATACAATACAAGTTTGCGAAACTATAATAGCTTTGAAATATTTCAAGTGGATTTACGGGCTAAAGGTAATAGAAAGGATTTGCATCGTGCATAAGAACTTTGCTATGCAATTTATTATATCTCATACGGATTATCTCGCGAAACTGGGTCAAGCCATACTTTTAAATCATTGGAAGATGCAACAAAATTTCATTAGAAACAAGAGTCCCCGTGAGTGATGGCGTTTCGAATATTCCAAGTTCAATTTTTTAAAAATTCTTCATTCTGTGGAGCAGAGCATGCAGGTACTTGGATCGTAGAATGATCAGTTTAAAAGTTATTTTAATTTAGAGTATCTTATAAAAATAGAGATTGCTCATTATTTTAACCTTGTTGCGTTCTCCAGTTTCGTGAGACACCTTGTATTGTCAGAACCTTTTTCAAAATGGCAGATGATAAAAAAAAATAGTTTCTTTGGAATATTTTTTGGGAATGGAGGGGTTAAACGATTCCGTTCGAGTGGACGTGTAATCAGAGGGTGGATACGGGTCCGCGAGTTTCTCGATTAATACAATCCGCCGCGAGTACATGTTGCCTAGCGTCGTCGTCGAACTCTGCTTAACTAGTTACACGCAAGTTTCGATTCAGGACATCGGGCGTGTTAAGGTGCGTCAGCCCGTTAAATGATCTATAGCCGTGTCGCCTGCCGGAATAAGCTAGTGTTTAGCGTTTAATCATTGCCCCGAACCTGGAACCACGCGACCTGGTCAGAACTCAAAATTGAGTTCCCTTTGTAAGCGAAGCATTTCGATCGGGGGTCCCCTTCGTCGGCGAAAATTCGCTCCACCCAATTTATTTCGCTCTACAGGCAAATGATTTCAACTTATTCCCCCTTGAAATTGTTCGAAACGTCCAAAGGATCGCTATTCGATAAATAAAAAACACTATCGATCTAGTTATTTATTCAACGAAAGCCGTTTATGGTAGCTAGCGATTGATTTATACATGTACGAACAGTTGCTCGTTAATATCCGTGGTATCGCGTTAATAGCTACTATAATGGAGTTTGCTACATGGCTTTTATGGCCTACCATATATCTCATGGACAATTTAAACGTGAATTTTACATAGACCCCGTCCATTATCAGTTCACAGGATACAAAATCTTTGTTTTACCCGGTTAGATTTTACTGTAATAACAATGGGTTGTTACGGTTGATCGTATTTCTTATCGAACGATTCTCTTATTAGTGTAAAACCAAAGATCGTATACTGCTTTAACGATCATGGCGTTTCTAGGACGACAAAGGAACGTTATTATTGTCGATACCTGACGTGGATGCATTATTCGTTCGCTTTATGATCTTCCTGGGGAACGTTCGCGTGTGGTACGCCTAATCTAAAACCGGTACGAGTGGACGTGACACCGACGAGCATGAGATCCATATTTCGTTCCGGTAGCTCCAAATTTTGATTAAATTCGTTTCTAAAAAGTGCTAGAGATATCCCCATAACAGATCTGGCAACTTAAACTCAAATTATACTCTTATGTGATTAATATTTTGTGTAAATTCTGACACAAAATAACGAATTTTTATTTTAGATACTCGTGTCTGTAATCTGATAAGAAGGTCGATCGTATTTGCAATTTTCTTAGACTGAAATTATATTCTGCTACGCAGAAGAAGTTGGTCGTCACGGTTGTATACAAAACAGCGGAGAAAAAAAAAGTTTGCGAGCCTTGTAACATTCACGTAGCTGTCGTGAAACTTTCTGGCGAGCAGAGGTTAAAGATAATAAATCGCTCGACGCGTATTGGCTCTACCTGCTGAGGACACTATCCCTATCCCCACCTTTTCGGTTTTTGTTCTTAACATCGATTCATACCTTCGCAGTGATCGGAGACGAAAACGTCAGAGTGGTACACCGTCATTGATTAGAAATTCGTAGATTTTCTGCCGACAGTCTAGTTTCGACGCCTGTTGCAATTGCGACTGTAACGAGAGTGATTTGATACACCAGTGAAACGATCGCGACACGTGTGCGTTTGTGCGTGTCCCGTTGTCTGTGAACAGTATCCTCGCGAGTGCTACGCATCGACAATCGCGTCTAACCAGTGTCCATCAACGACAACGATTTCTCATCAAATATGTGCCAAAGATACCTCGAAAAACGATCGACGAAATTAGGTGAATTTTTCTCAATTTTTCTGACAAGTACGTACATCAATTTTGCATTTCGATCGCGAATAGATTTCTGTTTCGAGTCGTTTCAATTTTAGAGAGAATTTAGGTTATATTAAATTAGACTAGATTAAAGAAATATCCTCGATACGATTATAGAAGCAGCGATAGGAATTATTATAAAAGGTTAGTGTTAAAGATGGTGTATCGACTGTTGATTTACGAACATAAAACGCAATCGTTTCGAGTCACGTGGATGGTTATGTTGTTCGACGTGACGTCATACCTAATACATATGTAGATTCCTGATGTCCACGTGCGCTGTCTATCGTACTCCATAATCACACGTTGTTGTCTACTAATTATCGTACCTTCGTTTTCTGGAACATTTCATATTATGGGCATTGCAAAACGTAGGAAGTAATTCTTCACTTATATTAAATATATTAAAAGGAATGCAGTATATTTGACATACCCGGTATCAAGTATTACTTTTCTTCGTTTACTGTACGAACTTTCCCCATCGTCAATCTTCTTTAGTATTAAATCCGCATAGCATAGAAATTACTATTTATTATTAAATATATTAGAGGAAAAGTACATTCGAAATACCCAGTGCAAACCAACGATTCTTCTCGTAATAATTGTTCCCCCATCTTCGATCCCCTTCACACAGTACCAAACCAGCTAAATATAGAAATTAATATTCCATTTATATTAGATACATTAGAGAAAATGTATATTTGGAATACACAGTGCAAAGCATTACTTTTCTTCGTTTACTCTAAGAACTTCTCCCATTGTCAATCCTCTTCACGCAGTATCAAACCAGCGCTACATAGAAATTAACATTTATTATTAAATATATTAGAGGAAGAGTACATTTGAGGTACCCAGTCGTAATAATTTTTCCCCCTCATCTTCGATCCTCGTCGCACAGTACCAAACGCGAATACACGAATCTCCGTTGCACCTGGAGAAATTATAATTTATAATCGTGGCAACGACACGCGTAGCTCATTAGCCACTTGTCCCCTCCGTTCGCAGCGAACTGTTAAATTCGTACGCGTGCTCCATTAGAACGAAATATGCTTGTTGCGCGCGTGCACGGTGGTTTCAATCCATTTGAAAGCTGGCTCGCCACGGGGATAAAACGGAGCCGTTCGATAAATATATCTGATCCGCTGATAAGACGATGGTATCGACTGGCTCTGCGGGTCGTAACTATTCGAACGGTCGTACGTCTTGTGCTTGGCAGTGATTGAGTAAGCCTCGCATCGGCCATATCGGCTGCAACGGTATTCGCATAAATAACAATCGTTCCGTCGGCGGCTGGCTCCTTCCACCAAGTATAATATAGTTTTTCGGTGTTGTCGGCCTGATCGACGCTATCAGAGCGCACAGTTGGACGAACGGAGTCGTACGGTGAGCTTACGATCACGCGATCCTTCCACTCGAACGTGATTAGCGTTTCCAGTTAATGACGATACCCGCCAGAACAGAAATTAAGCACACCCCCGCGTACGAACCAACGCGGAGACAAAGGTGGCTTCTATCGGAAAACCAATCGCTTGCTTTTCTATTAAATCTCGTTCGTTCGATTAGAAATTAACGATAGAATATTGTACAATTGTTCTTGAATTAAATTTAAAGGAGAATCGATTTGTTTTGAAACGTTTACAACAGAATATATATATACCCCATTGATCCTTTGCCTAACGATTTAATTTTGCGATCGTGCGGGTGCAATCGGTTAGAACCTCAAATATTAAGCAATAACACAGAACGCAATTACGTTAAAATTTATAATTTCGTATTAATCGTGGGATGAAAGGCTTTACGGGCAATATACATTTATTCGACCAGAGGTATTTAATTCCAAACATTAACGTTTTCGATCGATTTAATGCTCTTTGGATGCGTTACATATGAAATTAATTTAATTCCAAACGTAAACGTTTTCGACCAATTTAATTATCATCTTTGGATAAACGACAGATATATAAAAATAATATAGAAGAAAATACGAAATACAATAAAGACGGTGTGCAATGGGAAAAGTTTTATTTATAATAATTGCGTTGTAACGTATGTAATTGTTAATCTCTTTCGTCCGAAACAGGAGGGCCAATTCGAAATTCAATTAATCTTTTTTGTTACGTGACGTTACGAAATATATTCATATTCAGGAAGCGTCATCGTGGTCGTGTTCAGCGAAACATATTGACTTATCTGCATTCATAACAGATAATTAATAGTCAGCAGGAGCAGTTATGCGTAACAAAGCAATAGACAATGTCTCGATCAACGTCACTTTTCATTCCATTCAGGATGTGCACGTCATCTTTATTATATTCTGCAAAGAATCTCTGATATATTACACCGATGTGACAATTTTAAAGACTATTAAATTGGAACCGTATCATAAATTAATTGATTATTCCAGGCACCGTTAATCCCACCTTCGAAGTATTCAATGTTTCTAGTTACCACGTAATAATTTTAACAATCGAGAGTGAATACGTTCCACATTAGGATTTTAGGACCCAAATCGAGTAAAAGAAATTATCGGAGAGAGCCCCGTCGACATTTTGCAAATATCAGCTGCCACGAGCGACGAAGTTTCGATGATCGATCGTCAAAGTTAATTTTGTTTAATGGAGTAGTCGCAGGACTTGGTCGGATTAGAATAGGACGGTTGGAGATTAAAGTGTCAAAATTGGATGAAATACAAAGCTAGTGTGTACGCATGGAATTATGGGCACGAAGTTTCCCATAGAGACCGACGTGCTTCAAATATTAAGTATCGTAGTCACTAATGTTTCCGTGATCAGCTGTCGGTGTTAACTTTGGTTAATGGTCATGGAACTTCGGAATAATTAGAGAGTATTGGAGATTATGGTGTCGTATTTCAATTAACTGCCAGGGACAGTTATTGTGCATTTGCTTTACAGCGAATCCGACGTCTTCCAAAGAGTAATGGTCATCGCGGCCTAAACATTATTGATGACTCGTTATTCGAGAATGTCAGATTTAAATATAAATTCATCGTATTCGATCGACTCGTGCTTCTCAACGTTGAATATCTAGCGACGTTTCGTGCAAAAGTCAAAACGATAGGTACTGGTAATCGACAATAAAATTAAATCGACCGAATTCGACGTGAATTAAAAATTTGCGTGGGTGTGCTCGTGTTTTAAAAACGTCGTCGAAGACACTCGCGAAGTGAGAATCGAGTGCGTGGAAATTGGATCGAGAAGAGGTGGGAGGATCCAGAGGAGACGAAAAATGAGGGCGTTGAAGAGGAAGTTCATGCTGTGCAGGCAACAGGAGGCGACCATTCCCGAGGTACTTGCCATCTCATCGTGTTCCATTAATGATCGACGAATTATTAACGGGTTTAATTTAATCAACGCGACCGTTCGATCGCGAGCCCGGAAACTCGAAACTTGTTGCGAGCAATTTCATTCTACGCGCTCTTTGTTCTCTCCCTTGGTTTTTTTCGAGGCTCAAAGGGACACTGGAACGCGCACGGTAACCTTGATAATCTTCGATCAGACGCAACGCGCGCCCCATGTTTCTTTTTTCACGCTGGAAAACGTCGCTTTGATGTTTTCACGCCGGTGGATTCAAAGTTCCCGGGCCGACTCGAGCACTCGAGCACTCGAGACCTTTTCGACGTAGTCTGCTATCGATACGAGAGAATCGTAAATTATTCAGCCATATTTGAAATTGACGAGGAACTGGACGCGTAAGAAAATCGAAGAATTAAAATATTTCAACTAGGTTGAATAGAAAAGTAATTGCACTTTCTGGTACTTGATAAAATGGCAAAATAATTAGATCAAGAATTAAATATTGTGCACAGTTTTTTTTATTCTTTGGATCCGTTTACGGTTCTTAACTGTTTATATCGTATTCATGAGACCGAGAAACTTTCTTGTTTTCGAAGCCATTTGGATAAATGAAATATACATGAATCTCGACACTTTCACTGTCCCCTGATCCACACGTGGGCCAGGAAGGTTTCGATTCAGGAATTCGCTGAATATTGCGATACATATATACATATCGAATCACTTTCGAACCTGCATCGATGCTCAAGGTCACCATATTGAACATTTGTCGGACGCGTGCAAAAGTTTCGATTTTATTTCGTATCAAGACGATCTATTAAAATACTCGTTCTGTTCTGAATAATTTTTACATATCTTTAGTCCCTCGTTTCGCACGATTTAACGAAAGTCTGCAGAAAAATTTATTTTCTTCGAAAAATTGCGTGCTCATTTTGTCCTTGACAAATATTTCGCAACAGAATCAACGAGAGTTTGGAATTGGTTTTGTTGAACAATTCGATGCACTCGTTTTCGCAATAAATAGGTAATGATAATTGTTTTCGGTTTTATGTGAAATAATAATACACGAAAATCAAATTTATGTTATGGAATATAACAAAATACAAGCCAACATGCGTATTATGATGCCGTGCAAATAGCGATGGATATTTTGTCAATGGATATTGTTTGGAATAAATTTCCCCCGAAAGATGAAAATTGAATTTACGAACGAGCGTCGTGGATCTTTCGATAGATCGTTCCGGTAAAGTATCTACCTTGGCGAATGATTTACGACGGTGGAACGGTGGCGAGACCAGAGAAACCCTTATTCCTCGTTACTGAAACAAAGTATACGGACCTCGAAGTGCCTTATGAATACAAGAAGTTGAAGTGCAGCCCATGAATATTTAACGGAGAAATGGGGAGAGGGGGAGAAAAAGGGAATCGTTGGTTTTCTATTACAACGATAAGAGCGTCGATGCGTTTTAATATTCAGAATACAAATACGCCGTGCGTGTTACGGCGGGCTCTGATCGAAATCGAGTGTTCGGATGGTAAATATTTGTTGCAAATATTTTCAGGATACGCGAAACACTTTATTAACCCTCTACGATTTCATATCATCAATTATATATATTTGGATAACTTGAGTCTTTCTTTGTCCGCTACTGTGCAGAATTTGAACTCCTATATCACAGATTAATCATAGAATAATATAAATATCTACTATCAGGAATTAGCCTGCTTTAGTGTGTTTATTAAATTTATTTATACATCTAAAAAATGTTTCGTAATCTCGTGGATTTTTTGATTGACAAAAATTGGAATCTCTTTCGTTTATTCTGCGTTAAGCAAACGTGAAAAATACTGTTGTGTATGGTTATTTTTTTGTTTTTTTGTCCGAGAACGTTCGCGCGAATGGAACGATGCAATTTTTCCGTCCTTTAAACTGTAAAACGGAAAAAAATGAACGCGTTTCGACGCGTAATAACGTCGCGACGAATGCACGCGAGCGAATAACGGGCCAACGACAAGTTTAATGTAGAGAAAAGATACTCGAAATGCAAATTAACAGGCCGGGAAGTTAATCGATCTATCGCGAACGAACGCGTCGCACTCGCGGGAATACTGATAAAGTAGAATACTTGGAGCGTAAGAAATTAACGGTCGAACGTAACTAATGATCGTGCTCTTCGAGAATTCTGGAGATTTGTTTGCAAATTTCTGTTCCAGTTTCTCGAAAACATATTCGAATATTCCTGGATCAAGGGACAGACTACTAGCCCTGACTTTTAAAGCAAGTTTCCTTTTTTTTATCCTACTTTTAACGATGAAATGGATGATGATCTTATAATATTTCTTAGCGTTTAAATTAGAAAATGATCGGTGCTTGCCTCTTCTAAAATGAAATATTCGATCATAATTAAAATTTCAAGAAGAACAGTGAGATAACTTCGAATCTCGAGAAGACACAATCGCGTAACGTGACGAAGTTAAACGAAGTAGCAACTCGTGTCATGCGCGAGTCTAAAGTTCACAAGTGTAATAACATAATACATCTGACCGGATGTTTCGCGAGACCTCGTGAAAGAATTGAACGTCAGTCGTTTCTGCGCGTTCGAGCTCCGTACGAAACGTTTAACCCTTTCGTTCGTGGCGTATGAACACATTGCACTCGGTGTGTTTCGAAACGGAACGAAAAGCAATTTTACACTGTTATTTCTCGTTTTCATGCGTTTCGAACGCCAATTAAATATGCCTTCATTTTCTCTCGCTTTTCAACAACTTCGTAAAATGGTACGTTCCGGGAACAAAAATAAAACTAACAAACTTCCATCTCGGAAAATGAAAAATTACGATCGAAAGGGCCAACAACGTGCTTCGAAATATAATTCCAATTAAACGAGTACGAGATATGGGGGAAACTATCCTCCTGAGGTTTCACCAGGAGCTCGATCGTAAGTTTGTTTAATTAGAAGCTTGGTATTTAACCCGTTACGCAGCATCGTTGCGTCGTCGGTTGTTAACTGGAACAAATAACAAAGGTCAAGCTATCGTTTTTCCCTGCGAAGTCGTTTACTTTTTCCGCGAACGAGGGAGTTTCGTGTTTCGTGATTGATATTCGTTGCCACGAATCTGTTCGTGGGTTCGGTGCCGACTTCTTGTTTGCGTTTTGATGCATTGCGGTCTCTGGCACTGCGGAGAAAGAATGCTCGATACCTACAATGCAGTTTAAAAGTCTCGAAGACACCTGTCTATCGTTAAACTCCAGTGTTTTCATAAATTATGTTCATCAGTCTCGTGAATCTAAAATTTTATTAGCTTTAAATGGAGCGAATATTATTACTACTTCACTTCAATTTAATTTATTTAATAATTTAAATATTCAAAGAGGACTCAGTCATAAGTCACAAAAGGAAAACAGTTTATACTCTAATAATAATACAGATTGCGTGAACTGGTGCGTTCAGATATTCATTTTAGGAGGAATAAGAGACACTTAACTACATCTAAAAATTTTCTAGAACATCCCCGTAGAATTTTCAACCCCAATAGAGATCTGTGATCTCAGAACGTAAAAGGCAATGTCGCGGAGACTTCGATGACCGATGTGGCGCGAAATAAATTTTTATTCGTCTCGACGTTGAACGAAAAATGCCACTTGGGCCCGTGTCACCCCTCGTCAGCCTTTTCCCCGTCCCAATTAATGCAAGAGAATAATCGCGCGTCGCTTTTTGTCCGCAGGGCGCTATTCTGACGACCATGTTGGCGACGAGGAACTTTTCCAGTAAGTATGATACACAGGGTAAGTACCTCCGGCCCTCTTCAGCGCTTCATGGACCACGACAGACAGTACTTTTATATCTCCTATTAAATTTTACGTCCCCCGTACTTCTCTTTTTACTTTCTCTGTCGCTCTTTCTCTCTTTCTACCACTATATATCTATCGTCCTCCACTTCTCTGTCTCTCTTCTTTATGTTTCCTGAATTCATAACCCGTAAACCCGCCTCGTTCTTCATCCGTCTTGCACACCCCTGTTATATATAGAGGATCTCTCTGTTCATCAGCCCTTTCGTTCTTTTCAAGAGGTGCTTCGCGACGTGGCCGCGCACGCGGTTTCGTTTCGCTTATTAAAACGTTATCGCGGAAGCCTCTACGCGATGGACGCATCCACCATCCGTGTGTTTCCGTCTTTTCTCTGCCAAAGTAGCTCGAAACTAGGCCTTGGGACTTTTCGGTTATTTACCCTTGCGTAACCACGCTACAAAGGGAAACTCCAACGCTCACGTATTCGAATATTTCTACTCGAATACTTACAGGTATTCGGATACACTAACTTTTAAATCAAATTCGAACAGTATTCGAAGAACCAAGTACCCAAATTGAATTCGAATGGTCAAATATTCGAATTTCATTCGACAAAGACCGGAGTATTCACATATTGAACTAGAAATACTCAAATAGAGAAATTTTTAAATAAAATTCGAACGATATTCGAATAACCAAGTACCCGAATTGAATTCGCCGATAAAATATCCGAACGACAGCGAATACATTCGAGTTTTATTGGACGAACGGAGTCCCCAGCCCTGCTCAGAATCCTGGGTGTTTACGATTCCCAGTCGCCGCGGGTGCGCAGAACTTTGAAGCACCTTTTGCAATCGAGTTTCGTGGGTTGGAAAATTTCGCGGCGATTATTAACGGGAATTAACGGTTCCAGGCGATATATCCGTGGACGGTTCCCGGGGCGTAATCGAGTTCGCATAGCCGCCAAAATTTCGTTAGCGAGTTTGAACGCCGACGAGCGAAACGAAACGAATGGTCGACGCCACGAAACGAAGCACTCGCAATCGTTCCTGCTCGTGCACAGAACGAATTAGAGTCCCTTACGTCGATCCCTCGCCTAACAGACCCAGGGCGATCGGAGCAGCGGGGTGAAATTTACGTCGACGGTGTTCGAGAATGGCCAGCTTTTCGTACACGCGAAGAAAGAAAAATTTTTTTCAAGTAATCGTGAAAGAATTGTGGAACAATGTCGATTATTTTGAATTTGGTCGTCGTGGAATAATACGTAAAATAAATTTGAAGCTGGGAGTCTGAATGGTCATAGAACTACGGGGGAATCGTAAAACTTTTGTTACGAAGGATCCGGAACTAGCATCAAGAATGCGTCCGCGCGTAAAGGTGGAAAATAACCTGGACGCTCTCCTGTAAAGTGAAATTATTACGAGACGTACATTCAGAGTCGACAATAAACTAGAAGTATCCACGCAAACGGAGTAAGCTCTTCGGTATTAACTCGTATTGTTCGGTCCACAAGTTTGGAACGAAACGGTATTGTTTCGCGATATTGCCTCGATTCATTTTGAAAATAATTGTTCGAGCAGTATTTGTTTAACACCGTACAATGCGTTTTTACATTTTCTGCGAATTATGAATTGTAAGCAGACTGGAAATGTTAACGCGTATAAGATATGCAAAGGACAAGTGGCATTTACGCGCGTAAAATATGCACATACGATTAAAAAATTTGCACGTATGCACGAATGGTATTTACCGTGTGGGACATTTGTCGAACTGAATTTTTAAAAGCGTTTTACTCAATTTCGTATAATTTAGCAACAGAACATAAACTGTTGATTTAATTGGCATTATTGGTAACTTCTTGGTTCGTTAGATCCACCACAAACATTGCAAACAATTTACAAAGTCAAGGATGATGAATATCAATCGTGTAAACTGCTCACGCTATGAAATTTCCATCTTTATGCGTGTGTCATTACCACTTTCCCATTATACATCGATGAAATAACTATAGTTTTGTCAGACTCTGCAGATAGAATTGGACAAAAATTTTTCTTTCCAGAAGAGTAACAAAGATGGCCATTTAATATGTAATTCCCGGATGAAATTTTAACCTCCCTCGCTCCGAACACTATAGCGAACCGTCATGATACTCGTTCACAACCTCGTGTACCTCATAGTCGATGCACTTGGCTCGCACCTCATATCCTGCAAGGACTGTCTTACGTTACCCAGAACGAAACCAGTTCCAAATGTTTGTGTTTCGATGGTGACACGATGCCTGCGATTCTCATTGTCTTTGTTCTTTTTTTTCTCTTTTTTTTTTGTCTCTCTGGAAAAGGCACGACCTCGATTCTTTGAACCCTTTGAATGCGCCTGATCGATTCTCGAAATAATTCTGGGTAACGCGAATCGTCGTCGCAGTGGACTCAAGCAGTTCTCTCCTCATCACGATCATCGATCGATTATCGGGCGCAGAGATCATCGAGTCATGCTTCGTCGCCTCTCGAGCTCATTTTCGAAAACGAAAAAATTCATGGGAGGGACTGGGGGGATTCGAAGCGATTGGATCATCTAGTCGAGAATCACTCGAGAAGTTTTGGGGGAAAAACGTCGAACAACCTAAACGTTCGTTTTAGATCCCACGGAGTCGATAGATCATCGATCGTAACGACCAAACGCTTTATCGCATCGCTTCATAAACGCATTTCATAAATTATGTTTCGCGCGACAATTGTCTTCTTCGCGCCTCTCGAACGCAATTTCGTAAATTGCGATTTTTATTTCGAAGCTTTCAATTTTTCATTAACGTTCGATACTTGCGTATTTCACGATTTTTGGTATCTTTTTTTATGGTGATGCGTCCCGTTGCGCGTCGATGCGACAATTTTCGGGAAAATAATTTTCGAATGTATCTCGTTTTTCTTTGAATATCGACTGGTTAAGAAAATTCTTTAAATAAAGTATAGCAAAATATATAAATATATATGACATCAATGAAATATGGAATTTTTTAAAGACGATAATGTAGGAATTTCGTTGCACGTTTCACAGAGTTTTAGAAAGTTTTATATAATTAAGTTCCTGTAGCAAAAATAATTTCTCAAGATGAGAACCATTTAAGGAATCTATTACAGAATCATAATTTTATTCGTAAAGTAGCTTTAAGAAACTAACGTTGAAGTTGCTCCGTACGATTCTTTGGATAATTTTGTTAACCAGTTAATGTTCAAGCTTGCTCGCGCGATATTTGAGAAATAAAAAACGCAAAGAGGGGAGGATACAACGGTACCGCGTAAACAAGATACTGTATCGCGGGATCGGAATACCGAACGTAACTGTTTCGGTCCACTAGCGAGAAGCGCCCACGAATGATTATTGTGCGTTTAGTATTGCTGACCACTCTGTAGCGCCTATTCTGTCCACGAGACATCAGCGAAATACGAAACGCATTCGTGACCCACCTTTTTTTTTTTTCTTTTTCTATCGCATTCGTGCCGCACATTTTGGAACGACAAATCCACATCGAAAGTCTCTAAAATTCTAGCAGAAATCCTACCTCCTGTTTCGCCGTAAATCGAGGAAAGTGGCACAGAAAATAATAAAACACTTTCTTTATAAGTACGATGCATTTTTCTTCAAAGATTTTTTTAGATAGATTTATAAGAAAGTACCAATGAATTAATATTTCATATTTTATTCTATATAATCTTTTTATTGCAAAGTGTTACATATTTCAAGTTACAGGACCTGTAAATATTAGTTATCAATTTATGTTTTGATTATTGAGTTTGCATAAAATTGTATGCAGTCAGAGTCTTGTCTCAATTTTTCCAAGAAATGCAACTATATTGGTGCATCGTTGCACATGGAAAAATATCTCTAATTACTGCAACGAAACAGGAGGTACGGTCCCAGTTGCGTGACTCATTCCGTATTTAGTCGATATTAAAGAACAGTATACTCGCGCGATAACGTTCCAAAATATCAGGTATGAATATTTATACGCAATCCATGTCTGTATTATGTACGTTTGTATACACGCCCAGACACACATACACACACATACACAGAGACCCAGTCACACACGAAATACCTTCTTTGTTAGTTTACACAGCGTTTACTCGTCCGCCTCCTGTACTAGATGCTCGATAAACAATATTACAATTTTGTGTATTTACATAGACGTACGCGTGCGCGTGCATACTATACGCGTACTTGTACTCCACACAGAACGAACAGCACAAACGTACCCTTAGAACGCTGTAGCCCCTACGTTTAGACGAGTAGATGAGCATCTTGCATCCGTAGACCAGAGTCGGGCGTTTTTTTTCTTTTTTTAGATGCAAAATTTTATCCAGACGACGAAATTCGAATCAGAGGCGACAATCAGCCTTTCGTTCGACTCGATACGCCTGTCTGGATAATAATTTTCGCCCATCTGCGCCGTGTAGACGACACTAAACGCGACAACCGCGTCAGCGTTGTCGTTGACTTCGCTGTAATTAGCCTATGTGTGTTTTTTTTTTCTTTTTGTTTTGTCCCTCCCCCTCTTATTGTCGGACACGAACAAAATTTTACGCAAATAAAACCCACGAAGATTTTTATTCGTCCACTTTCACTTTATAAGAGGAATCGGAATTCTTATTCTTCGTTTGATATTACACGTTTTGATCTGAAATTTTGTTCGTCTCTACTTACTATTGCGTACTCTTTTCTGTGCGAAAGACACATCGTCGGAGACACTTCACGCTCGATGTAGACTCAGGTAGGGGACGGTCGACGCACCGTCCACGGGGACTTTTGCGTCGATGGTGTTCCGGAATTTTCATGGCGACTCAGGTCTCGTCGATGGTAAACGACGAAGAGTTTGTGCAACGCTTTGGCAGGAGTTTTTTTTTACGAGAACTCGTAGGAGTGGGGAGCAAATATTTACGCGAGACACGGAAGGTAACGTTCTACGCGGGAAATAAAACTGTTCAAAGTCGAAGCGGATCAACCGAGCGTTGAATTAATTATACGAATTTTCCCAGCGCGGAAAGAAAAATGTTTTCCAAGCTCGCGTGCCTAGCGCGCAAACCGTCGGGCACTCACCGTGCAACAATTTCCGTGAGAACGAACCGTGAAAACGCGTCGCGAGCAATTTGTTTCAATTACCGAGTCGAAGGCCGTCGATCGTCTCGTTTCTCGTTGCTTCGTTTCTTTTTCCCCGGAAAGTTTGTCCCCACGAACGGTCGATCGCTTTGTTCTCGAGATCTATCGCGACAGTCGGAAGTTTAATTGAATTTCTCTGATCATCGCGAGCCCCGACTCTCGATCTTGGTGTTCCACGATTTCGCGCCGGTTCTGCCACGACCGCTATCTTTCCCCTCATTTTTATCCATTATCGTCCCGTTTTCCGTTTGTTTGCGCGGGGAACGTTACCTTCTATCTTCGCGAACACGTAATAAATCCGACGTCTGTTTGCTCGATGCGAACTTATCACCACGAAACGAAGATAAATCGAATCGCGGGATTCGCGACAAGCTGCGCGCGAAACTTTGTTTCGAACTCGTTGCGATTTCCAATTCGTCGGCGAGCTTCTCGCAGACGCTTTCTGCTTATCAATCATCGGATCGTTCCTTCGTTCGTTCGGTCGATTATTATAATGGGAAATCAGGGACGGGCAGAATTTCGAACGATTCCACCGATTATTCGATTAACGTGAATTTTACGCGAATCATAATATTGTATAAATTAGATTGCAGTTGTTTGTTGGAGTATTTACCAAAGAATTTGGCCCGTCCCTGTCGAAAATCTCGCGCGGACCTCATTTCCACGCTTTCAGCGAGATCATCGGCGCCGAACTAGCTCGTTCGGGCCTCCATTATCGCTGCGGGGGCGTATCAGAGTGGCCATAACGGGAATCGATCGAACAAGGCAGCCACGCAGTCGCTGCTTTCTCACCATCGCCGATTCGATCGGGAAAATTCTTCGTTCAAGATCGAATCATTCTGTTCTCGTCGCTTCATTCATGATACAATCGTGTCCCTGACATGAGAGAACACACAGCTCGCGTTCCCTCGCCGGTCGAAAATTATAATCGTCCATTCTGTAGAGTATCCCCTTCCAGCGAGCGTTTTTTATATAAAATTAAAATTCGTACTGCAAAAATCTTCAACCCCTAATGATCTAGCGTAATTTTGAAGTTTAATTAGTAGTCAATGGTGAAGTGAAAGTAACAGGATTGATTGGGTATTTGCTTTCGAATACTGTGGTCGTGAATTCGAATCCTGATTCAGGAAAGTGGTCAATGGTCAGTTTGTTATAGTTCGTTTTAGGAATTAAATGTAATTCTTCTAAATACGAGAAACATTTGAATTGGGAAAATTCAAAGATGTACACTTTCCTCGAATATAATACTAGTAAGCAAAATTGTACAACGAATATTTGTTGAACAGATAATATCAAGTTACGATTATCAACCAAAATAATATTCGAAAAAATATTCCTCAAATTCGAAGACTTCTACGCTACGAATCTCAATGATATATAATAAAAACTGCTCGTTGCAACAAGGTATTCTACAGAATGTCATAGTCTCATGACCAGGAGCCGTTTTCCATTAACGAATAACGCTCGAAATTGAAACGTTCGTTACACAATCGTTCGGAGTCCCAAGGAAAATCGATCTATCGCGACTCGATAAGTTCGATTCCACACGCAATATTCGAGAAGCACCGTAATAAAGTGTGTCCCCGATTTTCCTTTGAACTCCGAAACGGCGAAAGGAGAGTTTACGATCGCGGGTGTAACGTCCAGGTAACGCTAACTCGCGATCGAGTCGCGTTCGCGGGACCAGAAGATTACTAGAACGCCGAGCGAGCAATAAAAATCCTCCGGAGCGCAAAGACTGTCTCGAAATTCATCGAGCCCTATAAATCTCGGGTCGTGTAGACGAGCTCCTGAATGCCGGTTGGAATTTATGTGAAAGCGCGTTTTATATACGCGCGTGCACACGCGTGTATATATAAATAAATATAAACGCTAGACGGGTCCATAAATTTCGAGCGGCAAAAAAAAGGATTCGACCAGGAATTCATGAATCCCCGGAGCGAATTTCGATTCTTCCGGCCGAGAGAACGCGTAGCCAAAACTCAATCAATCGTTCTCTCTGTCTATCTATATATATATATACATATATATAGATATCTGTCTGTCTGTCTACCTATCTCTATCACTTTCTTTTTCACACACTCTATGACTGATTTTTTGTTGACCAAGGTACTCTGCTAACGCGAAGCGGGTCGGAGGTGCAAGGCACACCCCCACGTCTCTGAATCCTTCTCTCAGGCGAAAGAGGATGCGTCCGACCGACAGACCGATAAAAAGGCGCGCTTGCACGCGACGACGCCCACCGTCGGGATAATTTCATTCGCGAATAACGAATACGGACGTTCGATCGATTCGTAAACCGACTTCCACCCACGTTTTAAGATTGGAATTCAACGTTTCTTATTCGTTATTCGAGAACGATGTCTGCCCCGACTCTGGACGACGCACACGAATACAAACCGATCTTCCACACGCTGGGAATCGTTCGTCGGTGGTTCCCGATCCTCGAGACGATCGTTTCTGTCCCGCTGCTCGAAATTGATGGAATTCGGTGTTGGAACAAATTTTATTCGCGAATGTAACGCTTCGGGTTCGTTCGTAACTTCGTTCACGTTCCCCCACTATCGTGTCGGGTGCGCGTCGAGCTTCTGGGCGTGGCAAAGGAGGCAGAGTGGGGGGAAAAAATTTCACTACGCCGATTCTGGGCGAGCCTATAGTCCGGGGACCACTCTGAACAATAAATCAGTCGAGTGGTTGTAGTGTGTTGGAAATGAAAAAGATGTTTCTATAAATGTACATCCGATACGACCTTGTTTCCGAGTTACATCGTTAGAGCATAGTTGGTAAAACGTAGATTATGTTGTAAGGTCGTGTCGAACGTATGCTTGTATCGACTCTTTCTCTTGTTAAATTCTGAATTTACCAAAGAACATCCCAGCTGTTAGATGCTTCGACCCTCTGTTGCACGAAGTGAATTTTCGAAGACGTAATAAAATTCATGCAGCAGTTGAAGTACCAAATGCTCGGATGTTCCTTGTAGTCTCTGATGATTTCGAGCAGCGGCAATGACATCGTTAAGGGACTGATTTGCTGATAATAGTACGATCAAAATGGCGAAGAAAAACAGTCAGAGTCGGGTAGAATGTAATCCGACCACGATACGATCACATATAATCACACGGTAATTGCCGTCCATTTGCGATGTAATTATGATTGTAAATCTTGATAGGTCGTAAAAAAACTGTGTTATTATCGTACGATTGCATGTAATTTTATCGTGGAAAATGTAATCGGATTTTTCCCCAACTCGACCGACAATTTTGTACAAAATCAGCCTTAGTGCAGGAACCTCCGCGCGAACGATCGTCGCCGCGTCGCATTTGGCATGCCTGCGCTTTCTCGCCTCGCTTATTTATTTCATTTTACGCCTGGTTCTCGGCTGTCTAGCCGCGTTGCTCGCATTTCTTGTCAACCGTAGCAGCAGCATGACGAAAAGAGCCGTTCACACTGAACATCGATGCGTACCGTGTGCCCTTTCACGCCGCCCCATCCTCGGGACTCTCTGGTATCGAGGCAATGCGTTACAGATCGATTTCTCCTCTTTGGGGGACCGCGTACTCGATGAAACATACCTTCGAACATGGTCTTTCCACTCTTGGAATCGAGGGTTGAAAGACAAGTTTGGGATTCAGTTCGAACGACGAAACAACGTCTACAGGGTGTTTCAGGGTTAAAAACTTTACTGAAACACCCTGTATAATGGGATGTTCGTGGGATTCCACGCGGACCGGAAACCACCCGAAAAGTTAATGGCGGACGCGGAGCCTCTGAGCGAGGGGAGCCCCCCGGGTGGCGGTTTCTCGAGACAAGAATACGCGGAGCGCATAAAACGCGTCACGACGAGCGCCTTTCCGTGGCGCGAGTTCACCCCCAAAGTACACGGATATTACACCCCGGGGAGGAATTTCGCTTCCGTATTTATACTGGCGTCGGAACCGAGTGCCTTCCATCCTGTCTCTCCTCCTCCCGCGGTAAATTATTCAACTCGATCCCCGTCGAGAGACGATTCCCTCGGTCCTTTGAGGCTTGATATTGCTGTGACAATAATTACGTCGACCTACCCCCCACCCCCACCCTCGGGCCAGCCGTGTAATTCAATTTTTCCGCTCGTCCAAGAGTTCTTCGCGCGTACTGGTAATTCTCTTGTCGTCGGAGACGCGCTTTTTCCACCGTTGAAAGACGACGATGACCGTGCGATCGAGAAAAGGGAAGTTCGTTATCGAAGTACCGACTTAAACCGTACATACATCGACTCGATCCCACGATCGATAGCACTTGGTTCCGCGATCAAATCGATACCAGTGTCGAAGGGACAGCTTTATTAGCGACACACGATGCATCGAGAAGCAATCTCGAAGACCCATAACGCCTCTTGATCGCGATCCATTGCACCGTCTTAACGGGACACTATACTCTTTCTCAATGACACGCATTGCACGCCGCTCAGCATGCAGTTTTTAAACGATCATATTTTTCTTTTGTGAAAACGTTTACGACGCTTCTGGCACGGAACGAAGCCGAGCTCTCGAGAGGAGCCATCAGAAGGTAAAGACAAGAGGACTATATTTCTCCTGGCACATACGTCATCTTGAGAGCATCGGCAGAGTTGCTCGGATTGATTGATCACGATTGTCTCGCATGCAGAACACACGCACTAAAGTGTTCGACTACCCTTGCGATCCTCTCTCTCTCTCTCTCAAAACTCTCTTACTCTCTTACTCTCTTACTCTCTGATCTTTTCCTCCTCTCTTCTATCCTCGTCTCTGTCTTCTCTCTATCACTTTTCTCTGTCTACTCAGCGGTTTGCATTCCTCTTCGATGGCTTCCTTTGTCTCGAAAGCGAGCCTAATCTATCGCTGACTCCGTTCAGCCGGCGGAGGATTCTAGCTTCGTCCCAGAATTCCTCGAGGAACCGCGTCTCGAAGACGCTCGAGCAACTCGCGCGGAAACGCTCGCCCTCGAGAATCAGTCGGTTGGATCGACGCGACGAGCGAGACTCGGTAATAAATTTCTTCTTCGGAACGCGAATTGGCAACCGGGAAAGTCAATTTTGCTCGTTGGACGAACGATAAATAATATATAACTTGTTAATAAAATATTTGCCTATCGTTGCTCCGTTTCTATCCGTAGTCTACCGTCGCGGTTTGAAAATACCGAGAAATAAATCCTTCGAGGATGATGGATATCGAAGAAATTACTCGTGAGCTCGTTTAGGGGGCGAATAATTTATCTACGTTATTCGAGAATTGAATTCGCCCGATTCTCGTCGACTTCGTTTAGCTTTTCCACCGTTCGTCGCGTCGGTTTCGGTTACGAGTCCCTCCGTGGAAGTTCGAACAAGATCGAACGAAAATCAACTGGTTGTTCGAGGCCACTACCCCCACGATACCGCCTGGCTACTCCATCCCGCCGACTCTTGTCTCTGCACGCAAACTTGAGGGCACGTCTCCGAAACGGAAAGACTATCGTGGCGTAAAAGTAGAACTCGCATCTGCTGCGTGGAGCTAGAAAGATTTACCCTAAGTAACGATCATCTGTCATTTTACAGTACTCAAATTTATAATTTTCCACTTGCAAGTATAAAAGTGACCACCGTTGACCTAGAAAAAATTTTACCAAAAACTTTCAGTCGCTGAAATTCCACCCAGGGACAGTCTTTCCAGCTTCCCAGTATAGCTTCGCAGGAGGAAGTGGCCTCGAGCACTGTATCGGGCCCCAAGCCCAGAAAACAATTTTATCTCGAAATAAAATTAGCCCACCCGGAGGCTTTCGATTCCAGCGATCGAGATGGACTAATCGAGATGGACTTCTTGAAAACAAAGAGCTCGCGCACGGGAAAAGTAATCGCGAAGTTTCCTTTATCGAAGCTCCCATTGCTTCGAAGAGGAACCTTCGCCCTCGCGACCCTTTCTCCGTTCTTTCCCGCCAATCTGTCTCGTAATCATCGAGGACCGCGGTGTTCTTTGTGCGGGGCAAAAAAGAAGGAAGAAAGGGTACCAGAGGGAGGGTAAGGTTGGTTCCCGTTCATTGTCTCCCATTGTGCCTAAAAAACTTCGTTCCAGTTTCATCCGGCGTTTACTGTTTTCCCACCAACACCGGGAATCGTTCTCATGAATAATTCGCGTAACTCGAACGAATCGCCCGAAGGAGTCCGTCGACCGTATTCAACGACGCGTTCCATCTTCGGCGTCGTTCCAAATACCCGGAGACTTATGCCCGTTGTCCATTGGAGGGTTTTGCTTTCTAGAGTCCCATTTAAAATCGATAAAGTTGTGGAAAGGTTCTAAACGAACGATGAATTTTTAGTTTTTCCTATGGTGGTGGCCGATTCTCTTTTTATAAAGAGTATGTGATAAATTAAATTTCTTTAAAGTCGTCCTGTAGTATGTATTGTTGGTCTATCAGAAAACTGAACGTGCACCGCCTCTGAGTGATATACTCGTTATACCACGACTCCATTTTAAAGCAGCCGAACCGCTGGCCTCGACCTATAACGTCTGTGTACGCCTCAATTACAAGCAGACGTATTTGTTAGACACGTGTCCGTGAGACCAAATGGTGCGCCTACCAATAAACAGCACTCTTTCTATAATAAATCTCGGACTATTTTTAGACGCGGGCATGCACGGAGGCGGCAATAGTGCCTCGATGCATATAATTGGACGTTCTTCTGGTTGGCCAACAATGTATATTGTCAAATAATTCCACCAGGATATCGTTTACATAATATTTAGACGAGACTTTTGCTATTTTGTTTATTATCACGCGATATTAAATCCATCTCGATCGCTGCGTCGAAACTTCTTCGCGAGACGATCCACGACGATCGAACCCGAGCCTACATCCCCTCTACTACGTCTCCATCGATCCTTGGATTCCCTGGATCGCCGCCATCCGCGTCAGTGTGTGTGCTCTCGCTCCAATCCGCCACCCTCGATCGTCCAACGCCTCCTCTTCTCGCCAAGTTCGCTCTTCTCTGTTTGTCTTTCTCGATTACTTTCGCTCTCCACACAACCCCCGCTCCCGCCCATACCGATTTACTGAAACGCTCTGCGTGCTCCAGGTCGGAGCATCATCACGAAGAAGGGCGAAGGTTCTCAGGTGAAGGAATCCACCGACAGCAGCACAACGATCGAGGACGATGACGTTAAAGGTAGGACACCCACTCCTTGTCACTGTAGATCTTCTTCTAGATCCTTCTTCGCGCGTCCCCCGGTTCCCCGTAGGGAATCTCCGGTCCGGAGATCGCCCGGGAATCCGCACTTACTAATATCCGCCCACTCTTTTTGTTTTACCATCCACCCGACCGCACCGAGAGGGTGCAGAACCCGTGGCCTTCGTCGCGTGAGAGGAAAAAGGAAACTTGCGACGGACTCGAGCCACCCTCGCCACAGATTCGAACGGAAAATTCGCGGAGTTTGCCTCCTTGAATTTTTATGAAATTTCGAGGAATTGTAGAGCGGTCCATATTTGTTTAACACGAAATGATAAAAGATAAATGCGGAAGTTTTATTCGATATTTCTCCAGACGTCTGCCACGAACACGTATTTCTGGAATCCTGTTCGGAAAGATCGATGAGATAGGAACGGCTTCTCTGGAATTGTACATTTAGTTTAAGACGAGCAACTGGTTAATTAATTTGATCTGATCGAGTTTGTCACGTTGACTGTCGCGTCACTCGAACGCGGGTGACACATGAAATCCACGGGGAGCCACGTCACTCGAGTACGGGCGACATTCGCGTTTTACCATGTCACGAATGATATTAGTATTTCAGATAAGTTGTATTTTGAGATTAATAAATCTTGCAGGATTTTCAATGTTTGAGAATAAAGCTACCCTCCAAAGACTCGATTATATGGTAGTTATAGACAGTTTTATTAATTTTCTACCGTGGCTGAGTGCTATAAAATAAAAAATCTTCCAAAACTTTTATTATTCTCTCTTCCGCTCTACGAACCGCAAAATTACATAACAGGCAGGGAGGTACACTTGGCGAATATTCCTGGTTAAATAAGACCACTGACCCTTTGTGTGTTTGGACAGTGCCCCCCCTGTGCGAAATGATACATCCCCATATACGCTTCGATATTCTTCGAACGCCTTCGGGCGGTGTTCGCATGGGGAGACCGAATTCAGCGAAGAGGCGAATATTTCGACTCCCCGGGCACGAATTCCGTTGAAACCCTGGGCAATTATCGGGCCAGGAAATAGCGTGGCGAGGCTCTGCGTCGTGAAACGCTGTTAAACTAGACGCAACTTCGAACAGCGTTCCTCCTCGATTCGTCGCATGTTCCGCTCGCACGCGACGAAATCGAGCCTTAGGCTCGTTAATTGCTCGAGACCCAACCGGGACAGTTAATTTCTCAGCGAGATCTACTAATGGATCGAAGCTGAATTCGCTTGTTCCACTTGCGCGGCTATAACTGGATTTCAGTCTCGCTGTCGCCCGGATCCGAGACGGACCTCGCCTCCTCCCCCTCGGGAGGTGGTTGAATCATCAAATCTGAATTTATGGTCTAAGCACTTTTCGCTCGGCGACCCGGGTCACAGCCGACGAGATCGACGAGTTCAAGCTGTCGCTGACGTCCCATGGATCCCATGGATCCAAACTAGGCCTGGGACTACTCGATTAACGTTCAAACCTCTGGACGTTAAACGATAATTACACTGAAACGTATAAAAATAAAACGTGTATTATAGATTCGATAACGTAAACTACACGAAATCACGATACAAGTTGCACGTAGTTTGGTGCTCCATTTGTTTCATGATTTTGTACAGTTTACTCGAATTTATATTACATCTTCGGCTTGTATACGTTTCAGCGTAATAATTAGGCTGCGGATGTTTACGCGTTCATGAGAAATTTTAATTCTCAAAGAACTACAGAATGCACTTTACGAATTATTATATTTAGGGGTTGAGACAACCCTCTGCGAAGCTCCCATTTAATTAATTCTATCAACAAAAATGTGAATTTACGTAAAGATCCGCAGTCTAGTATCGTTGAGTTCTAAAGAAGACTTCGTATATTGTACGTATTGCTTCACTAATCAGAACTACCCCCCATCCAGAAGAAAAGACTCGACGTTATTAACTTGGTTAGTCCCAGGTCTAGCAGAACCTGGCCGTTCGAATATTTTCTGAACTCAACCCCTTTAACTCCCCCCCACCCCCGATCGGACACTTGGAAACCGACGATGATGCGAGCAATCGATTGCGTGTCCCTCGATAGTCGCAGGACTCAACGGGTAAGACGAACCAGAGTCGAGTCTCGACTCCTGCCACGAATATCGATGTAACGAAGAATCCTTCTCCATTTTATGTTTGTGTCGCGCGGGGTGCATCGACGATGATCCTACGGCATCGATAAACGGTGTTTCGCGGTCCCTTCGACGTTACGAAATCACGAGCAGATACTTGCGCGCGCATATCCGCCTATTATTAGAGAGATAGCACACTCCTGCTCACGTGCAAATCGATCGTCGGACAATAGCTCGAGTAGTTGAGTATCCCCCTCGTTGCTTTGCCCCTTCAACCTGTCGCCCTCTCTAGCCACGATCCGCCTTATACTTGCGTACACCTGTGCCCCGATTACCGATATATGTTCGTAAACCTGTCACAGAGGTTCGTCGATCGCTGTTTACCATCCACCGTTTAAAGCCGTTCGTTTTCTAGTCGATCGAGGTGCCTTACGCACCGATACGCCGCCGGGTTAAAAATACCAATCCACTTGGTGCCATTTTTTTTTTTTTTTTTTTTATTCCAGATCGGTGGTACTCGTATAATAAACGTGGTTTCTCAGAGACGAAAAGAGGTCCACAGAAATTTTATTAAATTCGGAATTAATCCAAAGGTTACGTTTCCTTTGGTTTTTAATTTTAAAAAGTATTCTTTTGGCACTTGCCCAGAGACGTACGGAAATCGAACTTGGATAAAATTGCTTACGCGAAATCTGTTCTCGATCTTTTGCCGGGCAGCGTGTCCTTTTCAGGAACGGTTGTTTTGTCTTGTTCGCGTATTTTGATTCGAGAATCGCGATAACGATCGAACGAACCTTTGTGGAACGCTCACGAAAACCGTGTTACTTCTAGAATGTAGAGCTTTGCTCGTCGTTGTTCACCGAATTCGCAACAGAGCTATCTCCCGCGGGTCTGTCTTTTCGCCTCTCTGTAGACGTTGGACTGTGTACTTCCGATAGTTCTATCGCGATTTTCCCCCTTTTTTCTTGTATACATAGTTCTAATCCAACTACGAAACTATCGAGGAAACGATACGGTCCTGCAGTGTGCGTCGCGACGAGGCAAACCGTTGCAAACCCAAATTATTGCAATCAGAAATCCAGTCTGGGTACTTTCAGATACGTGGAGTAGCTTGGAACACAATTAAAACACTTTTCTCTCGACGAATAAATCATCTGTTTATCGTTGATAAATACAAAACTGGACTTATCAGAATTTTTCTATTGTTACAGCTTTTAAAGTCTAGTATAAGTCAGATGTCATTTTATCTTATCTACAAATAATCAAACATCTCCCAAGCAATGTTTAAAATTCGAAATGGCCGTGTTCCAGAGAAATAGATAGTTTCAGAGCGTTTGTGAGAAGAATTTTACTACTTTCGCGTAGATTTGACCCTCGTCGGGACGCAATGGCGTCGACTGTATCGTTTCGCGCGTTCATACGAGTTTCTACATCTATGATCGATACGCCTGTCAGCTCTCGCAAGCAGAATCGTCTACTTACCCACGAAACTCCACTTTAACCGTGCGCAGTACTGTATCTCTATCGACCTATTTCTGGGCATCGAGTTTTCACACCCGCGTTTTCGTTCCCATCGACCCGGCCTAATGAACCATCGTCGAAGTTCCTGATTAATTCTGACGGCCCGTTCTTTCGCGATTCTCCGATAGAATCGCCGCCACGCGATCCCCACACAAGCAAACACGATCAGACCTTCTCGAGACTCTTCACACCGGAAGGGAACGAAACAGCTCGTCGAATTTCATTCCCCGGAACGGACGACGGATTCTCGTCGACGCTTTCCGAGCTCTCTCGTTTTAACGATCCGAGGACTTGGCCGTGCTTCCTAACGCGTCGACTTACTGCGTCGTTTGTTCAAATTTTTATACGAGAAACAGAAAAGGTCCTAGTAACTTTGGAATTATTTAAAAATTCACGAACAATAAGGCACATTTATTTCGAGTTAAATCACATATACGTGACAGCGGCTGCCAACGCCATTTCAAATCCAAGTAACCCGAATAAGTTGGATGTCGAAACTAACCGTAAAAACTAATATTTGCATCCTATATTTACCCTCTTCTCGACCTGCTTAGCAAACTCACGTATGCGTGACAACGGCCGTCAACGCGTTGGGAAGCAAAGTCGTATTTCGAAAGATCTCTCGAAAGCGCTGGACGAATTCGTCCGTCAATTTTTACGCAGGATCCAACGTCTGTGTGTGTTCACGTGTGTCTAAAACATTGTTAACACCTGTCGGTCAGCTTTGAACTGCTCTTTTCTTCGCGACGTAAATTTTGGGGCACACGAAAGCCTTCGTTTCGCGCGCATACATCGCCAGAAGCAGAATCATTGACATTTTCAAAGGATTGCACTTCCGGTGGGAAGAAGAATCGTGTGAAATCGAATCGACGGAGACGATCGAGCAATCTTTCGTCCCTCGCGAAATGGCGAATCGCTTAAAGGAATCGTTACCCGTGGATATTTTATCTTGGGTATGAAATTTTTCGCGCAGTCACGCGAAAGTGCAATCCGTGTAATCCCCGGCATGCATGCAACCAAAGTTTCCCCTGTCCCATACACCGAAAACACGACCAGACAATGGGTTTCATTCGCTTTCAAGACTCGGACACTTTATCACGAACTGAATTGATCCTCGAGCCAGACACGAGTACACTCGAGCACAAAACGGCAATACTACAGAGCACCCGAAACAATTGGACTCAGAAGCAGATTCGATCGACAGAGGCCCTCTCTGTTTACTCGTTTCTTCGATGCAAATCGAAATGCAAAAAGGTGAACCGCCGGTTCTACGAATAACTTGCAACCGACGACGCGCGAGCGCGGGAATCGAATTTTCCTTTCGTACGCTCGACGATCGAGATTTTAACGATTATACCTCGAAAATTAGATCGATCGGACGCTAGTCGACCGGAATAACACGTCCAGAGACCGGATGCTCTGTTGCACGAACGAATCAAGATACAAAAAGTCTCTAAATCCATCTATTCTTAATTTTTAAACGATTTAGAAATATTTAAAATTGTTAGGCAATTTTTGTCGACCGAATTGAGCAAGATATAGGCATTTTTATGTCAGAATTCAAAATTCCATACGACACTGTTACCAACAATAGCCACACCCACGTAGCAAGCGATTCGCTTTCGATATATCGTCCTCATAGTCGTTCCATACACACCAACACACACGCTCATACACGACACGTGTCCCGTCTCTAGCAGAGTACAACTAAGTAATGCGTAGAACAGCTATGCGAGGAGCGTTGAGTAATTGTTCTTTTGCGCCCAGTAATGATGCTCACAAATCCATAACACGTAGTCGTAACCGTAGGTAAGCACGCGTATTCGTGACACGTGAAAATAATGTGCACCGTTGGAAACAGGGCCCGAACTTTGAACCCATTTGTTTAAAAAAAAGGCTCCAACTTCTCTCTCATCGTCACGTCGTTTGTCTATCGGCAATCGTCGAGCGTTCTCGTTCGCGATCATTCCGCTTCGAAACGTCGTGGCTGCTAGTTTTCGCGTTCAACGAATCCCTGGACTCAAATCCATCGTGGATATTTTCTATTCTGACTTTGGAGTCATTGGAACTCGGACGTACTAGCCACTTTCGATCGATAGTTCGGTCGAGACTCGTTTGACTCGATAAAATAGACTGCTTTTTTAATTATCTTCATTGGACTTCGATAATTTAGTCGCTGGAAAGTTTCTAGTGTGTCTGAGCCAGAGATGGGCAAAATTTAATTCCCCATACTCATTTTAATAAATTGATTTTTTATCGGTTCGAGATATTTTCTACTCGAAATTTTTATTTTTATTCGACGATTAATGGATGGTTTAAAAAATTAAATGATTTTGCGCCTCTCTGGTCGACGCGAGTATTGCAAGTAGTGTGGACTAAATATGGTCAGACTCCGGCTGCAGTAGAATGGGTCAACGTAGAGTCGGACGGTTAACTATCAGTTTCGAGCGCGTCAAGCTACGTCAAGACCCAACTCGTGGGTCAAAATTCTAGTCGAGATCGATCGCATTTTCCGCGTTCGTATTCCAAATGGTCGCAGCACTTCGTTTCGAGGAAGATTCGACTGAATTCGACTAGAGTAGTTGGATGGAATCGATGTCGCGAGCCGCGAACGTCCACCACCGTCCGCGATCGAAATTCTTCTTCGATCGAATTCAGAGTGCAAACGATCGAGCTACCGATTAAAATAACCGATTAAATAGAGCAGAAACTCTGCCTATTCGTTTCAAACGCGAACTTGATTTTCTATCACGCATACTGTCGGTTCTTTCCGTTCATTTTCTTCTTCGATCGACGAAGGTAAATCCCGCGACGACCACCATTGTGTCTCTCTCGTCTCGTGCACATGCTGTCTCCGTTCGCGTAATTGTAATCGCGGCCAAATTCATGCGATCGTTGGCAAAATATTTTGCTCAAGGATCAATAATAAAGTAATTGAAGAGTGTAGGAAAATTTATTAGAGTATCCAGAACATAAAAGATTTTTGTTTTTGATCTATCTTGTGACACAAACTGTTCAATTTATGAGCAATAGTCAAACCTGATGAAAGTATAAAATTCCAAGAGTAATAGAAATCAGGCCTAATCGCATAGAATATTCAGTTAAATTTGAAGGCAAGCACACGACACGTTAATCAGATTCTTTTAATGTGCACAAAATAATGAACTATTTAACCTAAAAAATGAAACCACGATCGAATCAGTTTGGTCACGTCTGTAGAATACGATTAGCGTGGCGCAATGAGGAAGTAGTTGCTCGCTGCTCGGATAATGGAGTAGCGAAATTAGCGAGGCCGTTAACCTTGGAGGACGAGAATATTTATTATCGCGAAACACATTAGCGAAAGTTCCATGAATCGTTTGCCAGTAAAATCGAATCTCATCTAGAAGCAATTTGTCGTGCTCGACTTCCAGGATTAACGTGTCGTAGATGATGATGTTAGCAGTAGCGATTCGTAGACAGTAATTGTGACATCGGTGAAAAGGATAACGAAAAATTGAGTTTATGTTCGTTAACGAAGCTTCCTGAAGTTAAAATCGGGTTTTGTGCGCGGAGAATCGAAACGTCGATCGTCGTTGGACGACTCGCGCCGCTTCGCTTCATTCGCCATTTTATTTTTCTAGTTTTGCGGGGGAAACGTCTCTCGTCGCTAGAAACTCTTGTGTTCGTCGTTACGAAGCTTCTCGTTGCAGCCAAAGGTCGAACGAAAAATGGCAAACATTTGTCAACGATCGATTCTATAAATTTTTTGGTATCTTTCATATTTTAACTATTTTAAATTTCGATCTTGTCTTCGATCTATAACGAGCGTTTCTCGTTCGACGTCGAGCTATAGTGAAACCGACGAAAGAATCGACTCCAGAAATGTGTCAGAATCTTTGTTTTGGTGGGTTCTAGTTTGTCGAAACGAATTTCAAAGCTACTAATAGCGATAATAATAATTTAAGTAGTCGATTCTTTCGTCAAGCGAGGCCATAGATCGTCGACCATCGTTTCGAAAATGTCATTTTTTCGAACGTTTCCCGTTCGCCGTGAGCCAGCGAGCAGAGATTAGCCAGCTAGAATGTTAGATTAGCTTAGCCGCGAGATCGTCGTAGAGAATGCCAGCGTAGGCGTCAGCAATCTCACACACACCACAAACGAGCGTAAGTCGAGACAAATCAGAAAAGACACCACGCTGGTAATGTCGCTGTTCCGTTTCGTTTCTTTCACTTTTCACTTTCTTCTTTCCCCGATGATTGCGTTCACACTCGATCGTACACACGTTATTCCTTTCGCGACACGGATCCTCGCTGTGCACCGAATGTTTTTTCTTCTTTTTTTTCTCTCTTTTTCTTTCTTTTTTTTTTGGCCGGAGGCACGACGATCTCTCTCACACATGCTGCTCGTGCCTTGGAAACAATTTCCCGGTTTCTGTGTGTGTGTGTGTATCTCTGTCACTGTCACGTACTTTCTGTTTTCTCTGTCTCTGCATCGACTCTATCTTTCGTCACACGGAAAAACAAAACCCGATCCCCCCTTTTTTAGTCTCTTAGGTCTGTACACACGAGAGTCTCTCATCGGCACACCACGAGAACACGATTCACCGTCACTCCGGTGTTATGGATTTATGAACACTACCCCCTGACTTGCTTTTTCTCGGCTTCCACCTTGCTCGCTTTTTTCCTTTCTTTTTGTTTCCTTTTTTTCTCGAGTTAGCACCCCCCTCCCCCTCCCGACACCCCCCGGCTTTGTCAGCGACGCGAGAAGTTGTCCCACAAACGTTGAAATTCGTCGTTTCGATGATAAATGATCGCTCGAGTCAACCTAGTTCCTTTCGTCGAATCTTGAATCGAGCGACGAACTAAGTTCTAAAACTGCAATGGCTACGAGTAAAAATCGTAGAAGTGGTCTTCGAACATCCTTGAAGCTCCACCTTGAAAATGTTTAAACTTTTACGCGAAATTCTACAATTTATCGCACGCTCGGGTGAAAATTTAAACCATCAAAGCGATGGTTATTCGAGCACGAGAACCGTTAACATCGTCAAAGACTCACGTAAAAAATTTTAAACGTTTTCGACCATGTAACTCTTCAATAAAGATTGCAATGGTAGACCTAGTTGGAAATACAAAAAGCTAGATAAAGAAAAATTTGTTATAAAACAGCAGAGACTGGTCGTTGACAATTTTTATATACCTTCGATGACGTCGAAGATATATAAAAATAAATAAAAAAAACATCGATCGAGGGACAACTTGGCGCGACGTCAGGTTGCAGATTTCCTAGATTGTCGCCAGCTTGAACCCCTTCTGCATAGTGAATCGCATGATGCATCCTTCCCGCTCGTGCATGCCCACGCATCGATGGCCAAGCTTTCCCGGATACCGAGTCGAGTAAAAATTATTACAAAATAACTTGTTTACAAAATTGTTCGCAGTCTCCACCTAAATTGGACACCCTGTACATCCTATGTACGCATTATATGGTGCCTATCGTGTATTTTCTAAGCACTTGCTTGCATAGTTCACCGTAGATCGCGCCCCTCCCCCATATCTTTTTTTCAAAATAATTGTATATCGAACGCACCAAAGGAAACCCATTTGATTTGTACGATCATGTTCGATTGTAATGACGCAGTTAAAGGGTTAAGAGTCAATAAATCGTCGCGCTCTGTCCGAGAAACGAACGAAAAAGACCTGTTACCCCCAACCACCCCTGTTGGTCTTAGAAACTTCAAGGAGCTCGATGACGATTTCTCGCTGAACAAATATCCCGGCTGAGATCTCGGACACGTTTTCCGATATTCTCGTTTGTCTTTGAGAACAACTGCGAACTCTTTCACCCCTCGCTGTCTCTGTCATCCCCCTTTGCCCTCCATTCGCCACTTTTCGCGTAGTCGAACGAAAATCGACCGAATCTCCGGGCAAAGCGAAACAATCGTCGCGCTCCTTGCTCGTCCGAGCACGATCCCCGGAATTCCTTCAGTTTTTTAAAGTCCTCCCCGAAGAAACTTCCAAACCCCCCAGCACCCCTCGCGATTAAATCTCGCTCGATCTGCACGCGCGACGTACCCCTTTCCTCGAGAAAAGGTCGATCCCGGTGTCCCTCGTCGACGTTTGCACGTTCACCGCGAACTGCACCTTCCGGCACCAAAAAAACAACCCTTGTCCTCCTACCAACCCCCTCTCCCGCTTCCTGCTTTCGTTAACATCGAGTCACGAGGGTGTTTTCGCCCACTGGACTTCCGATTTCGAACGATTGCCGCTTCGAACCTGAATTTAAGGGAGACTTCTGTAAAAAATTTTCTGATACTCGATAATATTAGTTAAATATTGCGATCGTCGAAAAATTACCCGGAGGGAAAGGTAACTTTTCTTTGCTTCGAGTTCGATGCTTCGTTTGAAATTAAAACTCGTTTTTTAATGAATTCTTTCTATCCAATAACATTAATTTACGAGTAGATTTAACCGAGTATTTGTTCCATAGTAAAAGTGTTTCTCGATTTATCTGAATCCTATCTTCCTATTTTCTTTTATCAGTAAACTTCTCGATTGTTCGAAAGCAATACCAGTCGTTCGATATTGGAAATCAGGGGTCCACTTTCGCAACTCGTCCAAATCTTTATCGTTTAACTTCTTCGACAGAACGACTTCTACTTTCCCCACGGTTTTCCTTCGATCGACATTTTTTCCACCCCTCGATAAGAGTTCCTGGATTCGATATGATACGTTGGACCGATTACGTCGCGTGACTAACCACGAATAAACCGATACGCTCAGTGCTGCTACATACTGTTTCTATCACCCGTTAGACGTACGTTAGAGATCGCTAAGTTGGGAGAGCATTTTAGTTATTATCGATGCAGCTAATGTTTTTGTTTATCGCGGAGTAGCTGGGACTCCGTGGCGTTTTACGAGAACCTCGGGGAGAATTAGTGAAATTGGTGAAGTTTGACGCTTCGATAGTAAATGTTCGCTGCTTTGAGTGTCGGCTTAATTGGTGCGACTGGCATGATTGGACTGAAAGTAATTCTCGCCCGTGGGAGCCACTTTTGTACGTAATTATCGAGCACTTTACGCTCGATCGAGATCGTTCGTATCGAGTGGTGTTCGTATTTTTGTCCCTAGGCCACGGAGTGCAGCCACTTCGTATTAAAAATTGCGATCAAAACGTCGTGCCGTGTCGTTGAGGGTTATCCAAAAAGCAAACCACTACTTTCGCCGCAATCGAAACGCGAACCATGCTGGTAAATCGAGCACGACGCGCGAAAAAATCGTTTTAAAATTGAAGAATCGCATATTCCCGACTTGAAGTGATGTCAATACTCAATCTCTTCAAACTGAAAGAATCAAATTCAACAATTCCCAACTTGGAGGGTTGTAACATCAGCGATTCTAATCTTAGATTCCTAATATCAACATGATCCATTGACCTCCTCAAACTGGAGCAAACAAATTCAGAAATAGTAGATATTTTGCGAAAGAAGAAACTGCTTTTTGGAAGACTCCGACGTCCCAGACAAAGAAAGCTTCCGATAAATATCGCTGGTGATCCAGTCTTGTAAACGGGCGATATGTAAATGATCGATACTGTCGCATATCCGTATACGTGACGTATGTGTGTATGTTGTGCAGAGGATAAGAAGGGCGGCGTCGACCGGAGCAGCACGGTCATTGCCAAAGAACCCGAAGGTAAACTTGCATATCGAAGGCCGAGAAACGTTCGCGTTTCGACGTCTCGTGTTCTTGTGTATACATATCTACTTCCGTGTATGTATGTACACTTATACGTATTTTTGTACGTGTAAACGTCCTCCGGTCAATCTGGCTTCTCCGGTTCGCGAGTTGGGGGCCACGTGCTCGTGTCGCCAAACCCATCCTCGTGACCGAAAGTGTTTCAATGGCTTCCTGTGTACCTCAACCTTTGTGCTCTGTGTTCGACTTCCGTTTCACCCACATTGCTCTCGGTCACGTCACTCCGAAGCCCGAGGAACTGGCGAAGGCCACTACGGGACAATACGCAAACTCCAACGCGATTTCTATAAACGATAAAGAAAAGAATATCGAAGTTTGTTTTTATTTTCTGTCTCTAAACGAAAGTTCGATCATGAATCGGGGCAATCGTACCTCCAGCGATGCCGACGGACCCCTCTCCAAACAACCGAAACACTGATCGATAACGTTAATTTCCATCGTTGAATAGCAAAGCGAAAAGAAAAGTATTAATCGCGTTTCGAAGTTTGGATAGCATAAAATGTACACCGGTTTCCGTCGACGGCGGGAGGGGACCGGAAGCGAACCGCGAATCGGAGAAGCCAATCCCACGAGGGGCTCAATGACGAGCTTCGAGCCGAGCTTTTACACCCTGTCTGTTCCAGCTTCCGCTAACTCGTACTTCGGATTTACCGTCTCTCCAGCCTCCTCTCGTTCCACGAACTAATCAGGACGATGCGCGCGTTGCTTTCTCTAATCGGTCTGCAATTAATCGTAGTAACCCCACCCTGCATCCGGATGGGATCGCTCGCGTCCCTCCCTCGGATTCGCAAGCAACGCGCACGCGCGAACCGTTCCGCCTCTGGGGTCCCTAGTTTGACAAAAAAGTTCCTAACGTGGCACTCGTACAAGCTATCTATGGCTGATCGTAGTATCGTATGTCCCTACTTTTGGACGTAACATAGAAAACTCGTAAGTCCAAACCCTAGCGAAAGGTTTGCAGTTCCCTTTTGCACAATCAAACAACAACGAACGACGACAAATGCCAACCAGAATGAAACGCGGAACGACTCGCGCGTGTGCCGTATTTTTGCACGTCCCGACGTCCGCGTTCAGTTTAGAGAGAAACTGTTTAGAGGTCTAGGTTGCCTTAGACTGTTGTTTCACCGTTAGTGACGCAACGCACCGGGTTTGTTGTTTGTTCCCCGGCGGTTAGCGAGCTCGATTTAGAATCGAGCGAACACGACGACTGGACGAAGCGTCCGATTAACGGTCGAAGGAGATTAGCCATTCGAAGACGTCCGATTCGAGACCCGCCAGGCCTGCTGGATCCGCTGCGTCGGGGAATTGGGTCGAGAAGCATCGCGACGCTCGAACGACGACCGATCACGAGTTCGCCGTGTATCCGAATTAGCGTTAGACCGATCTTAGGAACTCTCGTTCTTGTTACAGCGTTATGCTCTTTAGCGAAACGAACGATATATGTGTGTACGCCGTTCTCCAAAAGCAGTTTACTGTTTCTTTGATCGCGTAACAGGACACGAATCACCACGTCATCGCGATTAGTCGTCGCCTTGGGCAGAAACACCCGACAGCTTGGCAATGATAAGCAATATTCGACGTAGTGGCTTTTTGGAGAGTTCATCCATTTCGTATTGAACAGATAGTGTTTTATGCATCGTTCTCCAGTTCGTTTTGAATGGTTCTTCGCGTAGACGTAATCCCCATCCTAGAGAATTTTGCATAGATCGTTCCTCCGCCCCTGTTCGGTAGTTGCCAGATCATTCTGCAGTCATTCGTTTAAATCCCCATTAATAGGAACGGAACAGAGGGAGAATAAGGTCGACGGGTTGGATAGATTCGTCGGTGAGACAGAATGATAGATTCGCGTTCGAATCCAACTCCGATCGGTCGATTATTTTTCTCCCTGAAGATCATTCATCTAGCCAACATTCCCCAGTTTGTGCGATGTTCTCCCATTCATCGTTTAGACGAAACGGTCCGCTTCGGGGTCGCTAGATTTCATTAACTAGAGCAGTGACGGCACATCGAGAACCTTTCGCGTGCCAAAACGAGATAAAATCAGGCACGCTACCGGTCGCGAACATTAGAAACGTTGTTTAGACTGTCCTAACGCGAAAAGAAGTCTTACGATTATTTTTCGGTGGCCATTTCGAAGGTCTTCTATTTTTATTATACTTTTCTGGGTTAAATTTCTGCGAAAATCAAAGTCCTTCCTCGTTGAAAGTGGAGTAAAACTGAATTTAAAATATCGACTTTGATTGCTTTAAAAGGGAGATTTCAGTCTCTGAATTTATGGTAGTTTTAGTCGCGTAAGACATGTTTTAAACTTCTGGGAGTAGTTTGAATTCGGAGCGTCTGTCAGACTGAGGATTTTCGAGGAAATTCAACTTAAAATTGTAACGATAGAACTTATGAAATGACCCCAGGAAAATTGTACTTCTTTTCACGTTATAATAGTTGAAAGATTGATAACAACAGTGTTGACTAAATGTCCTAGATAAGTGCACTTCAAGTTAAAATATATATATTCTCGAAAATATTCGAAAGAAAATTTGTTGTGAAAATTGTTCGTTGTTGAAATACAAATTATGTTCGTTGAAATCTACTTTTGCTTCTTAGTAATCTTCGATACCGTACAACACGGCACTCTTTAGAAACGTGACTACCGTGTTATACGGGGGGCTTGTAAATACGTAGACGAAATTGTCTCGTGATGTTTAGCCGTCGCTGAGCTAGAGGGACGCAACAATGGCTGCCTCTTTTCTTCAACTGAGACTTGAAATACAGTTAAATTTGGCAAAAATTTCGAAACTAGCATGATCAAAAATGTGTTATATTTCTCACTGTATCTTTACGACAATAATATTACTCGATTCTCGAGTTCGTCCCAACAAAGATGAGTCCAAACACGATATTATTCAGGCATACAGTGGTGTCCGCTTAACTGCTCACGAGTCTCCCCGCTTACATGTCCACGTCTCATCCCCACCACTTAGTGTTGTCTACGATTTGCATCAACGGACGAGTTTATTTACGTACGACAGCTAAGAAAATCCTGGAATAAGCTTTTACTGACACCACTGTGCGTTTAAATGAAATTAATTCGAAAATCTTTGGAAATAATTCGAGAAATCGTGTCGTTCGAGTCCGTAACGAAGGGTGCGTTGAAGAAACGAGGCAGGGTCGTGGAATTTCGCCGGAATCGAGCGGAGAAACGGCGAATGGTCGCGGAAACATCGCGGAGGAGCGCGCCGAGCGCGTGGCCAGCTGTCAACGGAAATACCTGGCCGCTTGGCACCGCTTGAAAATAGATTGGCAGCAGTTCGCGTCGTTCGTTCGGCCGTCCTAGAGGCCGGTCGCGCGAACCGCGATAAAACCTGGTCGATCGTCGATTTTCCTCTCTCCCTCTTCCGGGGACGGAAGACTCGCTCGCGAGATCCTCGGCGCGTCCTCGACTTTTCAAACTTGCGAGTTCCTCTGTGTCTTTTCTTTTTATTTTTTCTTCTCTTTTTTCTCTTTTTTCTGCTTATTTTCCCGTTCGATTTCTCCACGTCGCGGACGCCGAGGAAAAAGTGCTTCGAAACGGGCGGACCGATAGTGATAAATGTGATTCAGAGGGAAAAGTTGTTGAAGTCTTCGAAATGTCGGCCACCGCTGGCTTGCCGGGTTCCTCGAAGCAGCCTGATAATTACGGTGAGCCGTGGTGACGTTTGTGTAGTGGGAATTGCACCGGGGAGAACCCGTCGATGGGAGTTTGTTCGCCGATCGCGATGGACGGGACCGATCGAGGAGCAAAAATCGAGAAAATGTTGTCCGGTTCTGTCGCGAGTAACGCGGAATGGCCCAGTTGGAGACGGGCCACCTTAATGTCTTCCGTTCGGTTCGTAGCGAACGAGAGGGAAAAAGTGTTTTGTCAAAAAACTAATTGGCCCTCGAGCGGCCAAAGCTTTTATCGTTTGATGGGATTCTCTGGTCCTCGACGCTTTCAGTTTACATCGATACGTCTCAACAGACGTGGGTAACCAACGGAACATTAGATAGAAACAAATATTTAAGTATTTAAAAAAATACCAGCGACCCTGTTAGCTCCGAGACAAGTGGCCTCAGGGAAATGCTATTTTTGTTATGTCGTAGTTGTTGAAACCATCTATCTTTCAACGGAAGATATTAAGGTGACCTACTTCTAACTGACCACTCTGTGGAAAACAATGTGCGTTGCATCCAAGGTAATTCTCTTTACGCTGAATTCATGACCTGGTTTTATCGTTTACGATCGGCCACACGAGTCTGCGTGCATCTGTTTAATAGAGCATAAACACTCAAAATATACGGAAATTGTACAGTCACGGTAACACCTACGTACGTTTACAATCTGGTCCAAATATTAATTATAGTCCAAGTAGATCGTGGCAGTATAAAGTTTAATATTTTTATTGAACGTATCGATAGGTTCTGAGTTTAAAGTGTCGGTCACCAGTGACCACCGTGACAAGATTTCACTCTCTGTATTTTTATTTTCAATCTGAGAACAACGAAACATTATTTCTGACTTCGAATGATAATTATACAGGGTGTGCGTGGACTTTCGTGGGCGATCGTATGCTCCTCGATCGCTTCTCCACGTTATGCTACCTAGTTTACGTAAAACGAGTGTTCCAGAGTTAGCAATTCCTCAGTTTCATAGTACTCGTCGACGATACGCCAAAGATTGTCGCATTGGGTCCATCTCGGAACAATTTTTAATCGACTTCCCAAACACCATCGAGCTATCAGTACGTCTAAACGTTCAGTGTACAGTTGGAAGAAAAATTAGTCTTGGAGTCGTTGCAAAAATAGATAGAACAATAGATCTTAACCCTTTCCAGACGGATTTTTGTTTACTTCTCTGCAAACTTACAATCTAAGATGTCCTATTAGTCTCATGAAGACTATATCAAAATTTATTCAGATGTAATGCAAAAATAGAGTTTACACTTAAGAGCAATTCTTCGTTAACCATGACTGTCTCGAAAGGGTTAAGCCAAGAAAAATAAGCTGAATCCTAACATTTCGGTGCCTCGTATCGCCCCAAAATGGTGAAGCAATTATTATTTCTATCGTCCGCTGCTCGGAAATGGGATTCGACTTAATTTTTTTGGCAGTCGGTCCTGCAGCTTGCGATCGTCGGTGACGTTTTCGTTTTCTGCGTGTCTCCGACGATATCCAGGGCCACGCGTTCCACCCCCCGGCTCGTCGATGATTAATGGAGTCGTCCCACGCGAAACGAACTTCCGACGGTTTCGAGACGGACGCGCGGTGTCGGGTCACGATCGCAGCCAGGCTTTTCGATCTATTTCAGGAGCGAAACCGTGTCTATGTCGGCGTGCAGGCCGAAAATCTATCGTGACTGTGCGTAACTCTATTCTCGTTCTACTTAGCAAAAGGTCGGTCGCGCGGCCAGCACGGCGAACGTTTACTCGCGATCCTAGCGCTCGTTTGCCAATCGCGTGTCGTTGACGTTCGTGTTCCTTCACGGCAGACTTTTCGGATGAGGCTGAAGAGAAAGGCGACGGAATCCACCTCGTGCAAACGTAGTTTACGTGCTAATCCTCCATCGTGATCGAAACGGTGGGAGAAACGCGTGGAGTCGACTCCTAACATCGCCTGTGAAACGGAAATCGACGTAACCGTGTTGTGAAACTCAGTATGGAGGACAAATTACAATTTTGAGTAGCAGTTATTGAACTGTTCATCAACTGTTTTGAACATTTTGTGAAAACCAGAAATTAAAATGTGTGAACTCTGAACAATTTATAAAATACAATCGACTCTACGCGTTTGTTCCCATAGTTACGAACTAGTGCTAACGATAGTCTCCGTGGACCCAATTACAACTGGATCCATGCTGAATTTCCCGATGTTGGGTTTGTGTTCTTTGTCGACTTGGACCCCCCCTCCAAGCAATGGATCGCACTAATTCGGTCGCTTTGGTCGCTTGATATCCGCTTACGAGTCTTCCAACGCCCAGTTAATCTCGTCAGAATTTGCGTGGGCTCCTCCTGTAGTTGGACTCGCGTCTTTCGATCGATAGATCCGAAGTCTGCGATAGAAATCCCCGGCCCGAGTAACCGTGACTTCGTCTTCTAACATAGAATTAATCCCGATGGGCCCAGCTGCGACTCCGGTCTACTTAAGCCTTTGACAAAGTGTCCTGATCACTCTCATGCCATCGAACGTCTGTCTCTGCATTCTGTACTCTCGTTCAGTCGCACAGATTGCACGGGACACTGATTCGAGGCGTAGACAGGGAATATATAAAATTTAGTGACTTCGTTTAACACGAAATTAACTTCCATGGGCCCAATTATGACATGGTCTGATCGAGTTAAACGTTCTGTGATATTTTCTTGGACTTCTGTACTGACACTACTTTTTCGAACTAACCTGTAATCTTGATGGACCCAAATACGAGTAGGTCTAGTTGTCTATTTAATAAGGCGATATTTGTCAACTTTATTTGGCTTGGATTATCGTTTAAATATCTCTCAAAATCTGAAGGGAGGCTCTTAACAGTATTATTGTCTAGTTCTTGTATAATTGCTAGCGGTTAAAAGTGTCTTCTAACGCTAAATTAATTTCCATGAGCCCGAATACGACTGGGCCCTGCTCCAGAAAGACCCGGAGTCTCTACTGACGCGATTTTCTAAAGAACCCTAACTCTGAAATAATTTTCATAGGCCCAAATAGACTGGGGTCTAGTTGCTTGTTCGATAAGGTACTTCGTCAGCTCTATAGTGCTTGGATCATCGTCTAAATACTCCCCAAAATCGATCAGATTCAGTCTCGATTACGAGCTTATTAAAAACTGAGGAAGTATCGAAGGTTCAGAATACGATTAAAACATTGTCAGATGGGATAAGGTCACAAAAAACGATGACTGAAAATAAACATAATTCATTTCTCGCGTAATATGTGCTCGTAATGGTGGGTGAATCTGTCCCGTTCAGAGTGTCGATTACTGGCTCGAAAGTCCTCAAAGTCTCCAGGCTAGACTCCGTAATTCCCAACTAACGCGATTCCACTGTCTTCTAACACGGAATTAATCTCGATGGGCCCGATTACGACTCGGTCTAGCCGACTGAACAGTGAGGGTGTTCTGTGGACTCTGTTGCGTTTGGAACCCCCGCGTGGACGCGACCCTCTTTGCTGACACTTCTAATCGGTGAATTCGAAATCTTCGACAAAGGCCCCGCCTCCCAGGGCACGCCTCCGAACAGTCCTGCCGCCGTGTCCGCGTTCGCCAGGGTAGTCGGTGCGGCGAGCCAGACGAACAAACATCCCCAAAACCAGATCCAAGGGAACCCTCTTGGAATAGCCGCGGTACTCTTACAGGGAGCCCAAGGTAATTCGGCTGGTGAATGCGAGCCAAGAGTGGAAGCACGGTAGAGAAACTCGAAACCTTTTGAAATGACTTTTTCTTCTTATTTTTTATATCGATTCGAACTCCGTCGGAATCCCGTTTCCTCGCGTGGATAATTCTTTGATGTTTGCCGGGGCCACGAAAATTCTCCGTGATTCCCTAAGTTATGGCCGTAAAAAAGAATCTTTTTTCTCCCTTCGAACGGTACAAAGACTTTAATACCGGTGCTTGCTTCCATCAAAATGGCAGTAAAGTTCTTTCTACCGAAGATCAAAGAAAAGGTTAACCATTTTAACCGCGCCGTTCGAGGCTTTTAAATTATTTCAGTAGCTTTTGTGGGATTTAAGATTCGAAATTATCGTGACTCGCGTCCCATCGAAGCGGGGGAACGCGAATCGCGAGGGATCAAAGGGTCCGGAGGAAGGGAAGATATAAAATTTGAAAGTAACATGCTATTAACGTCGTCCCGTTATTTTTCCACGCCGCAATATCGCGTTTTATCATTTTACGAGCGGCGCAGCGGTCGGAATAATTACCTCCATTATTCACAATGCCCGCGGCGTTACGACGATTCCGCCGGAAACGCGAACCAGTCTCTCTGTTTCTACCGTTCTTTCGTCTCTCGGCGCGAATATCATGGCCGCGACGTTTTTGTCACTTCCGCCTACGCCAGCGTCGAGCCTCCGACGAAATCTGTCTTGAATCGTACGATTTCAAGTACACCGAAGGATAATTTCCAATCTCAAAATTGCATATTTAATCACAATTTGCAATGCTTATTCGATCGAACAGTTCCATTCGTTCGACCGGAGACGTAACTTTGTATAACAGACGGTCGTTTATCTTACATTCTTTATTCGCAATCTTTGTTTAGACAAGAATTTCGCCCATCTTTGAACATCTATCGTTCCGTGAAGGAGCCACCCCTGAAACCAGGTACAGTTTGAATTCATTTCAGAAATGGACCTCTCGTATATTCGCGCTTGGTCTATGTAATTTCAAAGCGACGCCATTAATGCAATGCAAAAACTCTCACATTTCTCATTGCGTCTTATTCGACGAAGCTTTTAATCATAGCTAGTTATCACGCGACATGTCAGTTATTCGGATTCGCGTTTATAAAGCTCTACAATGAGAAATATAAGTTTTTAATTTGAATTGCTGGCTAACATTCCTCTTCACACGAGTAAACATAGATATTGAAAGGACACTCATTTATCCGGGCACTGGTTTACAGTAAACAGTGATCAAAGTTAGGAAATAACAATTTTGCAAGAAACGAAGCTTCTTATTGGATTGATTGCCCCAAAATCGATCTCTGCGAGACAAACGAGTCCTACGAAGCCTGTCCTGTCCGACGCTGGTTTCAGACCCGAGAACGGTACGAACGAAGGAAGGAACCGAAAACGGACGCTCGTAAAATTCGCGTCGCGACTCGAAACGAGCGCAGAATGGCGCGCAGAACCGACCAAGCGGGGACGGTCGATCGAGGATCGCCCCGGAAACGACGTCGTCGCGACGATAGGCGCTCGTTCCTTTCGCTCTGTCTCGTTCGCGAGCGTTTATTCGCGACTCGACGACGATACAACGACGCGAGAGGAACGAGAATAATCGTAGCGTCGTCGTGAGGTATTACGAGCCACGTTTTTATCGCGCTTCCGCGGTAAAAGTTTACGATCGGTCCCAGCGGGGACCAGAGTCGAGCGAAATGGCGGTGACTCCGCGTCGCTGTTATCGCGAACCATAGCTCGTGCCACGAAACGTAAGAGCTGGGCACGAGAGGCAAGGATACCAACGTGCCGTCGACGAATCGGTAAGATTTTCTCTCCCGATCCGTCTGAATTCCAACATCTCCTTTTCTAACGTCGAATTTACGAAACTCGTCGCTCTGACGGGTCTCAGATTCCATTTACAACGTTCGAGAGCTCGTGAATATTATTTGTTAACGATTTATGTTGAATTGAGTCGGTGGAAAGGTATCTTGTTCCCAAGGATGTTTATAGTCCTATTAATTATTAAGCGTGCGAAGGATTCGACGACAATCGCGAGAGTGAATCGTCCGAGCGTCTAAAGTCGCTTCTGTTCACGCTAGAGAACAAGAACGAAGACCGAATCGCTAGGCAGCAATCGGTGAGTCCCATTTTAGAGTCGAAGCATGACTTGAATTTTTCTTATACTCCTAAAAATCGCTCTGGTCGCACCCGAGACCGAACACACTCACACGCTTCGCGAACATAGTATCTTCACGCATTTAAATGCTTGTCCCTTCCCCATCGCATCTCATTCTCACGACCCCCGCCCCCCTTGAGCACATTTTTCGTAACATGTCATTATAATTCACCAGTCATCGACCGTCCATCGAAACTCGTTCCTTTCGTTGGGATTCTCGACACCACACGCTTACCTAGTACTGTCTGATCTAGATTAATCGATTAAGCATTTACACTCGTATATTCTTTGATCTTTGCGAACCTCGTTCGGAGCCCCCTTCGAACGAGCACCTCGCGACGCCTCTGCATTCTGCCGATTTGCTTACGACGATTGTTTCTTTATTGTTTTTTTACTCTCTTTGGTTTTCAATTCTCTCAAGAAAGGTCCGCTGCGCTCTCCCGCCTCTCGTCGTCGAGGAAACGAGATCAATATTGAGTTTGTAATCGCATATATTGTACTAGATCTCGCTGTTATAGTTCGTTGAAAATTAATTCGTTGCTCAAGGCCAGTGCGAAGGGCTGGTATCTCAACGATAAATAGAAATTTATCAATCTTTTCTTTCAAATATAGTAGTATACACAGAAATATATACAATGCAATAGTTTAAATTATACAAAATGGAGTGCATTCAAGAATCGTTTAAAGCATCGTCCCTCTTACACCGGAACCATTAATATGCATTTCGATAAATTCTGGAATTCGAAGTTCTGGCGTCGCTAAACTGGGCAATAACTCATATTCATGAACCAAGCTTAGAGCATAATAACCATTGTTTCCTAACGTGCGCATTTATCGCTTTGGCACAAAGTCAGGAGCAAGAGAAGACATTCCGTGGTTCGAAAGGCATCTCAATTGCTGAAAAATGAAACTTGGTTCCGTTATAAACGAAACAAAAATTTCAACTCTACTCACAATGAAGTGGTTGATTCTAATGGTCTCCTACAATAGTCAGTGTATTCCATTGAAATTTATTTATAAAATAGAGCTTATGGATAACTACAAATATAGGGCGTCTATCAAAATTACTAAAAATGAAAAACGAAGTTTTAAGGAAAATCGACAGGGAGTAGGTGCCTAAATTTTTCGGCGAAATTGGAAAGTTTCAAATAGTTTTGGAAAAATTATTTTCAATTGCAGGGGTCAATTACAATCATTTTTGGTGAATAGACATACCCCCGAAATCCTACTCAGTTTCGAAAAAAAAATTCCTTACCGAAAATCTAATTTCTGACTAGAAATGTCAGCCCGAATTTTCATACGAATCTTTAAAACGTCATAACTTCTGAACGGATTGGACGATTTTAATGTTTAAAAAAGCAAACTACGCGTATTTTGATGGAGAACATGTATAAATAGCAAAAATATTCGAAAAGTTGGTCCTTGACCCCGCAAAATGAGAAAAACCCCATAAAAATGGTCCAATTTTCAAACAGCCAGAACTCCTACAATTGTGAATATATTTCAATGAAACTTTTTTCTGACGTAGAGCTCATGGGTACCTACAAAAAAGTATTAGACAACTTTTCTGTAGGGCGTCAAACAAAATTACTAGAAATGAAAAAGTAATTTTTAAGAAAAATCGACAGGGGGTAGGTGCCTAAATTTTTCGACGAAAAAAAAAATTTTTAATTAATTCTGAAAAAATTATTTTCGGTTGCAGGGGTCAACTACAATCATTTTTGGTCCTTACACATACCCCCGAAATCCTACGCATTTTCGAGAAAAAAATTCTTAACCAAAAATATAATCCATGGCTCCAGAAATCGTTCTCCGAAATTTCATGCGTATGTTTAAATAAATCAAAATGACGGTGTCTGACATAATTCTCGACAAGGGTAGTGTCCTTGAGCAACCAATTAAGTAGATTCAGACTCGAGATCTAGTAAAAAAAAATGTTGGGTTGGGGCGCGCCGGTTTCCTTGCGATTATTTCAGTGAATAGGTCGTCGGAGAGCGCAGTAGAAGACCAATGACGGTACGAAAAGAAACCAGAAGAGACCGGGAGGAAGCTGTTCACGGAGGCTGACAGTAGCTCGTGTTTTGGTTGGTTGGTTGCATGACTAGCTGGCAGCGCAGGAAGTGGTAGCAGCAGTGGCAGCAGCAGCAACAGCCAGAACAGCCAGACAGGCGCTTCGCCGTCTTCGCCGGCGGCCGTCTACATCGGCAACCACATCGCGGCGACGCCCACGGCATCGTCGCGACGCTACGACTCAGCAACCAACGGTCTGTATCGTTTAACACCTCTAAACGCCCCCCCATTCCGTCTTCTCGCCGCGTTTACATACTCCTCCCACACGAGTATACGCCGACACACGGTACATTCGATTCTAGTCAAACCTTATTTGTGCCTGGTTCTTTTGTTTATCTGTTATTTTTGAATGCATTATTCGTTTCCTCCCCCCTCCCCCGATTCGAGACGGTTCGATATTTAATGCATCGTTGACGAGATTGATGTTTGAACATGTCTGTAGTGTTTATAAACGTAGTCAAACACAGGCATTGATAGTTATTGGGTTGAGTCATACGTGGTTGTATTTTGTAAATGTATAATCACGAGGATTTCGTGAATTTAATTTAAGGGTCTTTCGATTATTTGACAGAAAGATTTATAAATATCTCTTAAAACACACTATCGTACAAGTTAAAGATTCTCAGGATCGAAACGTTGAATCTAAATTAAATTTTACCGTGGTAAAAAGAGGAACCTAAAATTACGAATAGATTATGTAATTTAATAATAGCAGTCGATTATTATTAAAACACAGCCGATGGAACTTGGCTAACAGAGGATATAGGGTAAAAAAGAAATTGGATATTCGTGCGAACGGTTTGCGTTTGAGACTATTCATTGCGTGTTATTGACTGATAGTCGATGAAATTGGATTCCTGCAATATTGGAAAATATAAATTGGTTCTGTGGTATAGTTTCCGTTCTCTCTGAAAATTGCAGGATCTAGCGAAAATCTTGACGTAACTGGTGTGAAAATTTCGGAAAAAATACATTTCTATTGCCGCGGAGATTATCTCGAATATAAATTTAAAGAAGCAAACATCGAAACATTGCGTACATTGTAATTATTTGTTGTTGTACGTTGTGAACGTAATTTTGCAAAATAGAAGCAGAGACCACGATCGATGCAATTCGCATTCGCGCGAAAATTACAATTATTTCATGCGCGCGGAGCAGAGAGATTTGTCGCGTCGTTGTTGTCGAATCGATCCTGTAATTACAGAAGATGCGCCGTGCCAGTCACAATGATCTCCGATAATGCATTTCATTGCACAGAGACGCGTTCGCGACCGCATTGTACGGCTTGATTGATTCCCATAATAGCCAAAAGTGCATTTATCGCGGCGACGCCCATAAATCAAACTTCCATTTCGCAAATGGAAGATATTTTTACCGTCGTGTCGGCTGATGGGACGTCGGCAATTCCTCTGCAAAATGGAGGACACGTGTTCCCGTAATTCGAATTCATTTGCTTCGGAAAAAGTGATACCGAGTACGTAGCTATTATCTTTTCGGAGGGTTATTATTGTCCAAGCAAATGGTAAATGATCGAAGCTGCTAAAAATTATTTTGAGAAATTAACGTGGCAGTCCTAACGCACGAAGATCCAAATTTAGCAAATTTTCTGCAATGGAACGCTTCGATTTCCTAAGTTTCAACAGAGCTCCGTAACGATGCATTAATTTTCGATCTTTGACGATCGAACAACCGATCTCTTTCGAACGATAAAACGTTGCATGTCTCGCGTTGTTCCTAGGGCTGGGACTGCTTATCGAACTTCTCTGTACTCTCGAATACTTAAATGCTTTGATAATATTGGAATAATGATACTCAAATATTTACATACGTACATTATTATGTATATTGCAAAATCTTAAACGCAGCTCGTTTCTTTTATAAACAGAGATGGTACAAATATTCCTGAGACCCTGTATGAATATTCGATCATCGTGAAAGTTTGTTAGTTACAAAATGGTAGAAATTCGAGTGTCGAGTAATTCGAAGTCTCCGGCCCTGGTTGTTCCCAGCCCCCCAAGTTTTGTTCGAGCGGATATCGCTTTTAATTTCTGCGAAACGCGTTCGATGACCAGTCCTGTGTGTTTCTGCATGTTCCGGTTGCACGCATCGCTGGCATGCCGCGTCGTTTTCAATTGCATGCGTCCAAACGAACGAAAATCAGAACCGGAAGTCCGGCGAACGGGCGGCGCTGGATACGTGCAGCTTGGTCCGGCCGAGGGCTGCGACCCGGAAGACGGTAAGAAGAGCACCATCGCCGGTAAGGTCGCAGGGAAAGCGAAAAAAAAGGGCACGAAGGACGAGGACGCCTGCTCGAAGCTTAAACGGTGTACCTTGTCGTGAAGTTCGAGCCACGCGACGTTCCACGGAGCCTCGAACTTCCTTAATTTTGTCCTTAAACTTTCCCAATGACCAGGCATCTTTTCTTTTTTTTACACCCTAGACTCGTTGCAGGATATCTCGCGAAAGCAACCCTTCTTCGAATTACTGAAATTTGGTGAACTAATGGATTTTTGGGGCCTCCGCGACCCCCAATAGAATTAAGAAACAGAAAATGATGTTTACATTTGCTATGAAGTAGTTTAATTTTATTTAAAGGAATTAGTATAGATAATGATTAATTTAAACAGTGGTTATATAGTCAAGTAGCAAATAAATCGTTAATTTTCCATATAAAATATTTCCTGCAAGGATGGTGTTATTTTGAAATAGGTTAATTTTCGAATAACTCTGAAAAATAATTTTAAAATGCACCTCAAAAATTTCTTAGAACGTCTAGGTCTAATATGGGGGCGCAGCAGCCCCGAAAACCCAACGGTTTCGTCTAGTTGTGTTATTTTACTAAATTTTAATAAGAAATGGAGAAGTTGTGTGGGGTCTCCGAGGCCCCCATAATTCGAAGAAGGGTTGAAATCTACGAGAATAGCTCAATTTCCAACAACTTCGAGGCCCGTTAAGCGTCACGAAGAAACTTCCTGCGCGAGCCTCTTGTTTCGTCTTCGGAATTTTCTTCTAAATTTTCGGTGTCCCCTTTTTTCTGGACACCCGGTAACTAGTGACACCGTTCGTGATCTCTCTGGTATTTTGTCCTTTTGGTAGATGCTGCGTAATCGGCTTCGCGATACAACGGAGAAACGAACGATCGCGATAGGCGAGCAAATTCAACATAATTATGAAACAGTAATTTTCCAATTGCCCTGTAATTGCAACGCGATCGTGTACGGTCGTATCGTGGGAAATTTGATCAATTTTGCTCGTCTCTGTCCATTAAGAACTGCCATTCGAACGATTTCCGGTTCGTTTCATTCGTCGTATCGCGAATCTTCCGTAGCGAGTAGTCACGGTTTTGTTTTGTCGGACGGCGAGCCGTTGTAAGTAGTAAGTATCGATCTTGGTCAGACAAGAGAGTCAGGACACCGTCAGACACAACGCCAAAGGATCCAGCAGCACTTTAGTACAACTAAAAATTACGTTTAACGATCTCAAGACTTTCGAATCTCGCACGAACCCTTGTTCTCTCCTTTTTTTCTACACTTTCTTTTTTTTTCGAAGCAACGCACGCACGCGTGGCGAGTCGCACAATTATCGCCACGACGGAGGACGCGTACCGCGATGGATCTGCGAAACACTCGGAGAATTGTCTCTGTGCGTCCCTATTGTTTGTCCCGCATTATGTATCGCAGAGTTTAGCCTGCAAACTGACCACCGTAAAATATCATTTCCCTGAGTGGAGTCGCAATTCGCCGCTGCGATTCGTCAAACCTCGTTTTCGAAACGTGTTTGGTATCTGATTCGAAACGCGATGTCTTCGTTTTTACCAACAATCTATTAAATACTAAAAGTTTTATTCAAAAATTGTAAGCATCGCGTTTACAAAAATTATTAAATATTATAAAATCTACTGGAAGGCAAACTCAGAAAAAATACCACCGAATTCATTACGAAACTCGTGAATATTCAAATTTTAAATTTTCCCCTTGAAAAGGATAGCGCGAAATTTAATATCGGAGTACTGTTTTTGCGCGAAATACGTGTCTGGAACTTGAACGTTCCTCCGAAAAGAGCGTACCGTCGAATTGGATAAAAACATTTTCAGGAAATTTAATATTTTTATCCAAAAACAACGGCATCGAATTAGATATCGAAACGTATGTTTAATTTAGAAGTTGGTTGTATTTGCTACATTTTTATTGAAGTTAAATTTTTTCGAAAAGACAAAAAGACGTTCGATTTTCGTTATTGCGAAAAAAACCTTTGAAATTTGCTCGATTGGAAACGGTATCGCGCGAGCGAATTGACGTTGAAATTCTGCATCGATTTATTAATAGTTGAACGAATCGTACGGTTAACACGAGACCTCGAAATGGTATTTTACTCGTCGCTGGCAATCGAGCGTCGCGTAGGAACATTGATTAGGCTCTCGTCCACGCTGAATGCTACAAATCCACGTGTAATTCATTGTGTAGGCGTAAACTGTGAACGTACCAATAAAACATCTGAAACCTAATACGTTTGTGTTGTGTGAAACGAAAGAATCGTCGGACAGGCTTCGTAGTTAATGACATTACATACGCTAGTCCGCTGATAGATCGTTTGATCGCAGTCTCGTGTCTGTTCCTGGCATATGCAAGGGCTAAGGAAACGTGGAAGTACGAAATCCAGCAACGCAAAATGGCTTCCAAGTACTCGTAATTGTCGTTGAACGCTTCTCGCAGCTGGTATACCATCGAAAGGGTTGTTTCGTCGTTCGAAACGATCCAGTAAAGCTACCTCGTTGTACGCATCTGTTCTCGTCTGCAGTGTCGTTCCTATGTTTCTTTTATTTTCAAATCGTTTCGTCCAAAATCAATTATACGATCGTCGTATACAGGTTTTATCGGCTGGATTGCAAACAACTTTCGAGAATTTTAATTATAACATCAGCGTAGTGAAATTTGGAAGGGACGATCGTAAGTGATAGTGAGTCGTTTATAGTCAGACGTAGTTTATACTCGTAAGTTAATTTGTATAATAAAATTTGTGCAATGTACAATACTCTGGGAATTTAATCTTTCGTTCGAAATGCATTTCGAAATGTCTATAAAATTTTTGGAGAAAATATAAGTACGTGGTCTGACTATATATGCACCAACGTCACTTACTACTTTCTTATACGTATAATTTGGTAGTTATTTTTTCTTTCGTGGTCAGATATTTCTTGTTACCTCTTTCTACATCTACTAGCACATCGTTTCAACAATTATCGAGACAACAAATTACACAAATTAATGAAATTTTAATACATAAACGGCATTTTAAATTCTTGCTTCTCTGTTTGCTGCCTCTAGACTTTGCCATACGATTCGAAGAACTCGTTAATTAAAAAGGCTGATGTTGTAAAGATATTTTCGAAAAAGTGTTTGCAATATAGTCGATAAAGCTCTGTGCATAATGCGCGTCGCTTGCAGTGAACGTACGCAAAACCGTCGTTTCCACAACCAGAAACGAGCGCATTAATTACTTAGCCGAGCTACGCGCGTGCTTGCTTAAAAAGCGAACGGTCTCCCGAATATGTCGAATCGTAACAGAATCGATTCGCGTTTCGCGTAAAATCGCGAGATATTTCCGGCACGTAACGCAACGACGGACGTCTCCGCGAAACGAGGATGATTCCGGAGCCAGCGTTTCGTTAAAAAGGGTTGCAGAAGCCGACGGAGGGGAAGAAGGAGGGGACACAGAAGAAGGAAAAAGCGTAATAAGGACGAGATGGAACCGGAGGAGACGGTTAATCCTCTTACGCCGCTCGCGGGGATTAAGCTCCGCGACGTTTCGCTCGAACGGTCGAATTTCTTTCGACTCGTTCGGGTCGAACCCGCCGGAAAACCCGGGAAACGAGATCTCTCGCGAGAGACCTGTGCTAAGATCGAGAAACGGTGGGGAATTTCAGCAGGGTGGCCCAGGATTTTCCGGCCAAACCACCCTGATACGTCCCTTACACACAGGATCGATGTGTCGAAAACGTTGAGAAGTTGCGATAAAAGTATCGAGTGGTCATGAAATTTGTCTCGATTCTATCTCAAGTTGATTACTACGAGCGATTAGAAATCTTCTTTGCAAATGTATACAGATTAACGCATTTCTACTGTGCACCGTGTTGATCGTAAGAACAGTTCCCATTATCCTTTCGTTTAAAATTTTTTTTATTACTCTTTGCGTCACACTTTTCCTGGTTTGTGTGTACGGAATATATCGGGGAGGGTTTTTGTGGGAATATCCAAGGACACCCTGTGGTATTTGTTTTCTATCAGCTTGATCGACCACGCGGGAAATAGTCCAGCGCGGATCTTGATCTTCCGCGAAACCGCTTGAGTCGCGCAGAAAGGTCCTCCCGCCTACGCTGAAATGAATCATTAATTACCAACGGTATCTCTCTATATATATGTGTATGTATCTCTATATATATTGCTTGTAGAAATAAGAATCGTGTGTCCTATCAAGACCTGCAGCCAGCTATCAACCAACTCCCAGTGCTCAGGTAACGAAACCTAACATCGTACCAACAGCGACGCGACGGAACGTTTCCGTTTCCGTTTCCGTTTCGACCGTAGTAATCGCCGATCCAGCGTAATGTAAATTTGTTGTCTCGCTCGGTGTGGTGCGCAGTAGGGTAGAGCGCAGCTCTGCGGCTGACGATGCTGACGGTGGTGGTCGCGGGAAAATCAGGAAAACCATGAAAATTACGAAAAATTCATTTTTTAACTCCGTGTCAAGCTCCGTGTGAGACTTTCTCCGTGAATCTAGCGCTACACATTTATTTTTCATTATTTTTTCTTTACCATCTGCACGCTCCAGAGCGTCCATACGTGAGAGGTCACGGAGACTTTGAAGAACCTCGTCGGAGATTTTTTTTTTACGAAAATCATTAGACGAATGAGGGAAGTTGTTCCGGAATTCCGTTTCGGCGCGCGGACGGAAAGACGTCGTTAAGAAAATCGCGGGAATTCGTACCGTACGCCGTCGGAAACTGAAAATCCAAGGAAAAATTGTCTCTGGTAGAAATACGTACGTGAATCGTCGAAAGAGAAACATATTTTTATTCCTCCAGCGTCCAGGAAGACGACTTCCGGTTTCAGCCTGCGCAACGTTGAAAAATCTATACGTGTTAACCGACACGTGTTCCGTTTTCCCCGTCGATGCGACGGGGAATCGAACCTTTCCGTGGAAAGCGTCGGAAAAATTCTCTGTGTCGTCGATGCCGCGTCGACGGGGGAGGAAAACGATTCAAACGACGCGCGCATCGACGAGACACGCTCGATCGTTTCCGCTCGGATGGGCGCCGCATCGACGCACAACCAGCTAGAATTAATTCGTGCCATGCCAAATATAATTGACCGATTTCGAGGGAAACTTTAAAGAAAATATTCGACGAGCAATTTCTTCCATATTTCTGCTCGTTACGCAGTTAATTTCATACTTGATTCGTTTAAACTAGCGATTTATCATTCGTGTGAAAGTGGCAATGCTGTAAAAATTAAACTTGTTTTAAGAGAACATTGAAAGAAGGTGATCCTCCTTGGGAGAAAAATATGTATAGTTATAAATACAAAAATTTGAGAGCTCCAATTCATATTTAATAGTCACAGAAATATTAAAGATATCATCGATCGAATATTTCCTTCTTCGTCGTTCTCGTTAACGTCGGTCAGTTATTTTTTTTCGATCGGAGAATAAATTCCAGCTCGCTGTTGGTGATTTTATTCGCCAAAAGGACGTCGTCCTCGGCGACGAACATCGTCCAGGAAGTCGATGCGCCAACCATCGGAGTAGGAGAAGAAAGTTTGTCGTCACGACCGGAACTCGGTCCTCGAATGGTCGTGTTTTACCCTCTAATTACTTCTGGCGCCCGCCTTTGCGTCTTCTAATTACCAGAGCGTTAACGACGAGAAAGAAAAATCAGCTCGAGAGGGCGTTGGTCGAGAAGAAGGTGGCGACCATTCGGGGATCGTGTCATTGGAGTCGGATTCGATAGAGTAGATTTTTGAATAAAACGTATTCGATAAGCGTTATCGGGCGAAGGTAATGTCGCTGTAATTTTTTTGAGACGGCTCCAATTGTTTAATCTATGATAAGAGAGTCTTTGGCGTAGGACGTAGAAGTTGATAAAGATTCGTGCATGTGACTGTTGTGCCGTACGATGTGTCGGTATGAGCCCGGATCGTTCTCTTCGTCGATCGGGCGTGCCGATCGCGCGGTTGAACTGATCGATAATGTATTGACGATTCCAGCACGCCGTCAGGAGATCATCAAGATGACCGAGCAGCTGATCGAGAGCATCAACACTGGCGATTTCGAGGCGTACACGTAAGTCACGCGTCAACCGGACAGCTTCCGATGAACAAATTTTAGTATACTTCGTTATATCATTGAAGCAAATTAGAGAATATTTTAGCGTTAGATAAATATATCGTGGAATATTCGTTTTAGGGAGAATCTGTTTTATTCAACGTATTCCGTCTGTAATACGAATATGTTTAAATAATGGAAAGCTTCTTGACCGCAAAAATGATCGATAACGTTCCCATTCCGAGGTACAGAGAGAATTCTAATGCCGTTTACGCTTCCAGGAAAATCTGTGATCCGCATCTGACCGCGTTCGAGCCGGAGGCTCTAGGTAATTTAGTCGAGGGAATGGATTTCCACAAATTTTACTTTGATAATGGTAATTATGACTCATTTGCATCACTGTTAATCGCGCTCGTCGATACCGCGTTGACAGCCACTGCACCGTTGTGTCTTCGTTGTAACGTTTTATGTTTTGTTTCTATTGCTGCATGCTCTGTCGTGTCCGCGAATAATATCTTTCCATGCATTTTAATGATAAAAACAATGTCCAATGTAAAAACGAATTTATTTACACGGCGAACACGGCACTAACGCGATTCCTTTCTTGTCCCGGCGTTGAAGTCTCCGATGGGTCGGTGTCAATCGCCGCGAATTTAACGTCGACACGGCTTCTTATTGCACCATCTAATATTGTGTTCGTTCAAATGCAAGATCGAGCACTGAACGCGCCAAACCACGCGCTATTTTGATTTGCGATCAGCATTGTTTAGCAAAAATTCTATTGCTTATTCTCATAGTACCATTCAACGTACTCTATTATATTATAATCACTAATAACTGTAGTAAGTTATAGTTTGGCTCGATCAGTGTACGCAAGAGTGTCACTATTTGCTCTTCCTACGCTTTCGTTCCTCTTATTCTTTGCACATTGAACACTCGTGAGCCTCAACATCGTTAGAGTATCTTCTTTGGTTGTGTTTTCGTTTGTACTGGTTGTTTTCCGTGCCAGTCGAAAACTTCGGCGACCCGCAGACCCACGAATAACAAGTGTTTCGCTTTCCAAATCTTCAAGCAGTCCTGGGGAAGAACTGCAAGGCCGTCAACACGACGATCCTGAATCCTCATGTGCACCTCCTCGGCGAGGACGCCGCGTGCATCGCGTACGTCAGGCTGACGCAGTACATGGACAAGTAAGTTGCAATTATCATCGATTGAGAGGAGATTCTCGTATTTAATGTCCTGTAACTTTGTAATTTTTGGGGGTTCGTTCTTAAAATCCCAATCATTGAAAAGAAATCGAATTTTCAATCCGCCACAGTGGTTGTCCCTTTTAAATTCAATTTTCTCCGAGACAAAGCCGTTGCTCTTGATCTTCGTCGTGTTTCAAGTCATAGAATCTGCTTCATCCAGTTGACCGAAAATTTCGCGAGGCTGAACGGAACAGAGGACGCACAAATCACGTTGAATGTTCCAGACAAGGGGTAGCGCACACTCAGCAGAGCGAGGAGAGCCGCGTGTGGCACAAGAGGGACAACAAATGGCAGAACGTGCATTTCCACCGAAGCGCGGTGACGGGCCCGTCGCCGTTCTCGTTCAATCACAAGTAAATCGGCCGACGGCGAAGATAGAGGGAGGCAGTAGGAGAGAAGAAGAAGGGCCGATGTGTCGGTGAACGCTCGTCGCCTCGACGCGTGGACAAAACTAAAACTCGTTCGCGTAAATAAATAAATATATAGTAAAGGCGACTATTATGGAGAGAAGGAAAAATCAGTCCTGGATGTGGAATTATCGCGTCGCGGTTCCCTTCTCGCGATCGACCCGATTTGAACAGCGCGTAACACGTTCCCCGTGGCCCCAGGATTAATCTTTCTTTCTGTTCGCGGTACGTATATTTATTTATTTATTCCTCTTTACGACACACGCGCGCGCGCGCTTGGTCGAGCAACGAGCGCGACGAACACGAAAGAAGCACACACACCGATAATAGCCGCGAGGAAGTGCCCAGGTGCGTTCGGCATATTTTCCAATTTACGCTCCAGTACCTGCAACAGCGTACTTACCGCGAAGAACCGCGAGGATACGGCTAGGCCACGACGGGGGAACCGCTTCCGGTGGACTACGAGACACCGATTGTTCGCTGGAGGTCGAGAGGGAATGGGTCGCGGGGGCGGAGACGCAGTCGTTTCGTGGTTGGGGACAACGCCGAGGAAGAGGTTTTTTTTTTGTCGACGAAGAAAGTGATAACCGTTAATTGGTTCCATGGTACCTGACAACGTTGGAGGAAAGAACGATTCTGGAAGAATACAATCGATTCTTGAGAAATAGGTGCTAAGCAACGAGGATCCCTGTCTCTGCTCCCAACATCCGGTGTTAAGACGACTGTTAAGGTGAACAGAAGAAAAGTAAGAGTATCGATAAATCAGAATTCCCGATTCTGTAATATTTGATCTCCCGTAGAGAGGAGAATCGCAGCAATATGGTCGTAGAAACTGCTGTCGACCATCGAGGAAGAAACCTGCACGATTTTGACCCTTTTCGCGAAGAAGAGGAAGCAGCAACGGGGGAATAAAAATTCTTGCTAGCAATAAAGAGGAATCGGAATTTTTCACTGTGTTCGTTAGATTTGAACTCCGGGAGCAGCCTCGACGTTGCCATCGACTACCACAGAGAACAAGGACACCATTGGGGATGAAAATGATACAAAGCGGCAAGGAGGATCAGAATTTCTGGCTCTGTTCGCGAGATTAGAGTTCGAGAGGCGACCTCGACTAAGTCGGAAAATTCTTGCTAAGAAGCAATAAGAAGAATCAGAATTTTTGACTGTGCGTTCGTTGAGTTTGATCTCCCGGGAGCAGCCTCGAACAAAGAAACTCGTTGGGACGAAGGTACAGAATTTCTGGCTCTATTGATACTATTTGGCTACCGCGAGAGGAAGAAAGGGTAGAAGATACTCGTCTTCAAGGGCCAAGGTGTTCCAATTGCGTCGGTGCTGGGCATCGACGAGGCAAGCCGTGAACGTCGAGGAAGGATGAACGCGGTCGGAGCGAACCGGAAGAGGAGGAAGACCGGAAACGGAGGCGTACGAACGGGACGAGCGGAGGACGCGGCCGTAGACGGCCGTGCATCGACAAGATTGGCGCCGACACATCGGCATCCACGTATAATTTAGTTCGTACGATAGTCGCTGTACAGAACAATCTTCCATGTAACTCTTTTTTCTCCTAATTTTCGTTCTCGACTCTCGCAACGACGATACCGAGAGCGATACATGTATATCCGCATGCGCGCTCACACAAACACATATATACCGATATACAACTTCAAACACACTCGTACACAGACACCTCGATATACTATACGTACGCCAGTATGGTACTCCAGAAGTTTTAGACGAATAGAAAGAGAAACGAAGCTTCTCGCTGGAAGCAGCCATTACAGGGGAGCTAAGAAGGTTGCTCTTGGGTGGACTTAAAATCTGTTAGACATAGCTATTCGATAGTTGGGTCCTGCCTTGGTCATTGTTAGAATCATTTTTAGTTGGAACATTGAACTTTGTAGAGAAATCAAGTACTCCATTTCCTTCTCAAAGATGTTATATGATGGATTGGAAATCCTACTGGTGCGAGTCTGTGAACTTGTTCATTGCTTTAAACAATTTTATACACATCTCCATTGTTATATACGGTCTTCTATTTTGTTATCAAAAAATGGACCATGATCTCATGCTTGTTTGGAGCTCTCAATAGCATTAAAGTACCGATGGGATATATTTTAGCCCTTAAGTGGATTATTAGATTGAGCCCTTATTATTATTGAGCCCTCCGCAAGTTTAAACTAATAATCGTATAGCATATGAAGAGCTCGTTGAATCAACCGTTCAGGGGCAATCTTCGTGGCTCCGTGCAGCAAGGGAACGCGTACAAAAATACATACACACACACATACAGAGAACACGTAACGCGCGATTGTCCGAGGGACAGAAGAGCGATCTTTAAACGTTGTTACCTCATCGTCGTAAAGGCGGTCCCGTGCGGGCCGCCGACCCACGTGAAATTTCGTTTTACCAGTCGATCTCGTATCCCCGAGAGTGCACGCGCGACAACGGGAGGCAAACCAGCGGACAACGACGAAGAAACGGAAGCAGAACGAAGCTGCGTTCAGCCGCGAACGCGAAGAAACGAGACGCGAAGGAACGAGGAGGACGAAAACGGATGAAACGTTTTGCTGTTTCGTGGCCCGTGGGGCACGATACACGGTGCACCGATCGGTCCGTTTCCGGCGTACGTCGAAGAGGAACCAAAATGGGGGGCGAGAAGTCGCGGCGCGCGCGACGAGTGAAACGTATTCTCGCTCGACGGTGAACCGAGACGGTCGAGATCCTGGGTGATCCGCGATCGAAAACTTTTTTGTCGAATTTACCCTTCATTAAAACACGAGATAAATCTTTCTACACGTTCGTACATCCTCTATTACTAAATACGAGTAAATCGATTATAGGAAACGAACCCGCTGGGGGTGAACACGAACGAAGAGAAGGGGCGGGCGAGGTTTGCCGAGGGAAATGAGAAAGATCAACGAGATTATCGGAGGAACATTTTTGCCATCTTGTTATATAAATATATATATATATATATACATATATATAAATATACATATATGTTATAACACGTACATGGGTACGCACGCGTGCGACCGCGCGAACAGGGTGCACGCGCGTGACTCGCGTCGATTCGAGCTCGCCGGGCTCGAATTACCGCGGGAACCATGCTTTATGTTCGTCGTCCTCGAAATTTGGTTCATTTTTCGTCTCGTGTCTCGCGATCGTTTTAATTCTACGTTTCACATTCGCGACGACGTCCAGCGTTAGTTTTTTTTGCTAATTTTTCTGCTCGTCGTTTGGATCTTACCGGACGTCTAAGGACGAGGGAGAAGGTCTCTCTTTAATGTATTTTTTACTTGAATTGTGTAATGTTTGTTTCAGAAGCAGAGCGTGTGACCGTTTTCTCCATTTCGAGCTGTTAAGTTTGACGCGAACGTGAAGTTTAGTACGTTCCCGATTCGCGGAGGTACACTTTTCGAAACTCGAGTCAAAGTTGATGGGGACGCGTAACTTCTGCAGCTTGGAACATCTTATAATGCCACACGTAACATACAAAATTCAAATTAAATTTTATTTTTATCTCATTTTTTCTTCGATGGAAATTGGTCGCGTCGTCGCGAGTGTGTTAAACGGAAGTCGAACGAAGGTGCCTATCGGCTGTTAGCTAATTCTGAGTACATCGAATTCGAGTCGTCGTTCAAGTATCGTTGGCTCGGATCGAATTGAACGATCGATCGATGACGCCCGGCGACCGGAAGGATCGCGATCGCGCGTTAACAAGGTTCTCGCGCTTCGTGTGCGCACGCGCGCGCACCGCGACCTACCGCGTATGTATATTGGATACAGACACACAGAAAGAGAGAGAGAGAGAGTGAGAGAAAGAAAGAAAGAGAGACAGAGAGAGAGAGAATGAGAAAGAAAGAAAGTGAGAAAGATAGAGCGAGAGATAGAGAGAGAAAGAGAGAAATAGGAAAGAGAAAGAACGATTTAATATATTGCAGATACTATATTATAAATATAAATATAATGATAAATTAAAATTAAGGGAATAGTTATTTCTACTACTCTAATTCGTCGCTTCTACGTGTGATTGTTGTATAAAAAACCAAAAAAACGATTACTGATTTATTATCATTGTTATTACACGATTATCATTACACGTTACGACTACTACTATTACTGTATTATTATGATTATTATTATACAACGGGGCGAGGAGCAGGATACACGGGAGAAACGGAATGGTGTTTCGCGTCGCACGGATTAAATATTGTTGACCGGAAAGCGTGGTGAACGTGAGAACGGGAAATCTTAGGGAATTTAATCATTGTAAGGGCTACGACGATTGTACGACCTTACTTTTCCTACGATAAAAGAAGAAAAACGAAAAAAAAAAAGTATTCTTAATTGACGTACGAATGGGAGATCTAGCGACAGATTTAAACAGACAACAAGAAAAAATGGAAAAAAAAGTAAGGAAGTAAAAAAAAACGACAAAAAAAAAAATGAAATAATGAACACAAGTAATAGCGCGTAACGATCTTTATTATACACATTTATAAATACGAGTTTACGAACGTTAAGGCGATCGAGAGCTAAACAGAACCGATATACCAATTTTAGATTATCCTATCGATTTAACGAGGGAAACGGGAATGAAACAGAGTATGGGAAATCTTGTGCTAGTACACGCTCGCTCGCGCGCGTTATTATAAATAAAAAAAAAAGTTGTTTCTTATCGGGCAAAATTCTGAAGAAGATACACGAGCACGGCGAATACGATACGGTTATTCAACGCGGAGGTACGTGTCTCGCTTGCCAGCATCGGATTTTGCTGAAAGTTGTTGTTTTTTATTCTTAAACGCCCATCGTTCTCCAGTTGTCTCTTAATATGTACATCGTAAGCTTATGCGTACCTATATTTATAGAGTATAGTAGCGTTAATTGTTCTACAATCTCTGAGGTTTTCTCACATTCCGTAAAAAGTCTACCGGGATCATCTAGTTGCCCGTGCATATCGGCGGTTTTCAAACTCGTTGCACGCGTCAACCTTTGACATTTTCTTTCCTACGCTTTCTCGTCGTTACGGTTGTACTCTGAAAAAGAAAACCAACGTGCAGGCTGTCCCGTAGCATTTGGGAATCAGCAATTCTCCATACAAAAGCAATGAAATAAAAATTCATGTAAACGTACGCTCTATTTCACTTGGTTTTCAAACTGTAGCGAGTTTCTTCCGTAACTTCTATCTTGTTACCTTTGCAAGAGCTCTTCGCCACTGTCATACATTGTCGTGCATACCATTAACGCTCAAATAATTTTCAAATTCACAATCCAAAATGCACAAATTATTTTTGTCTGCGTAAACTCAGGCTGCAACGGAAATGGCGTTAAAAAAAGGACAATGGGTCAGTATTAACGTAAGGTTCCCGTATGCTACAGAACACCCTGTATATACAGATCTTTTTAAAGTTTCTCGTTCGATCCGAGAAAGTTTCCTTCGGTGGCGTCGAAGATATTCTTCTCGTAAGTTTTCATTTCGCCGATTTGTTGTCGTTTAAAGTAATGTTTAAGAATCGTTAATTTTCTAGTTGCCCGATGTTCCTGTTGGAAAGTTTCTTCTCAACTTCTCCGGACGTAGGTTCAGATTGTAGTTCTCTCTCTGTAATCGCGCAGAAAGCATCGTTTCCCCCACTTTGTTGTCGTTTAAACTAATGTTTAAGAATCGTTAATTCCGTAGCTGCCCCCTCTAACTTACAATTAGAAACTTTTTTAATTCCTTCGATACGGGTTCAGTTTCCGTAATCGTTCGAAAAGCTTTACTCAAAGATTGTTAATTAGCATTTATAGTACCTTGCTTTCAACTGGATACCTTCTACTAGTACTTCAGAGTTGGGCAAACGTAATCTGATTAACGATTAATGCAAAATTAAACTATAACTATACCTATAATTACTGCTCAACTCTGGCCTATCCCGTCGTGATTTAATTTCTTCGGTGAACAGAATTGACTGCAAAATCTTTTCTATTCCCAATCTGTTGTCCCAGGATCTATTCAAACTTGGGAATTTCTTTCGTTGCATAAACTGCCTGGACTCCGGTCGATGGTAGAAATTGTCGCTTCCAGAAGTTTGCTAATCGTCGATTCGCGCGATTAGGTTTCCACGATAAATACGCTGTAACGCGCTCAAACTACGCGTCCAGGGTCGCGTTCTGTTCCTTTTCATGCCCCCCCCCCCCCCCTAGTCACGGACGAGTCGCATAACCATTCGTTTCCGGTCGATGCTAGTCGGAAATCGATCGATCGCCCCTTCGTTTTCGTTTCAAGCGCGGAAGACCGGCGAAAAAGCGAATAGATCGCTCGAGTCGCGATCAGTTTCGACTCGTGTAGCGGTTTGTTCGGATCACGGGGTGCCATCGACATCGCACCACATCGAAAACAGTGAATTACCACGTAGTTTGGCCGCTTCGCGCGACACGTTCATCTACGGAAAGCTACTTTCAGCAAGATCTGCCTCGACCAAGTAGCGAATCGTCGCTGGTTGTCGTTGGAAAGATTTACGAAGGCGAGTAGCTTGGAGAAAAACGGAAAGGCAAAGAAGGAGTAACCCGGGAAATGTCTAGCGGTAGCTTAACTCTTGAAAATAACAAAAAAAGTAATTATATAAATCTCAGAAAAAGAAAAAATAAAAAAAGAACAAAAATATGAAGAGAGGAGTAACGTCGAGTATAACGAGGTATTTTTATCGTTCGCTTTTTTCTTCGAAATATTTGATCGTTCCAGCGGTTTAAATGACTAGTATTTAGAGGTGAATCGTCTAATTTCTACGAGCTATCGATTTTAACGTACAATTGAACCCGACGATCGTCCAGCACTTTTTACTTTCCTCTCTATCGAATCCGAGAACCTTCTTTGCTTAAACTAAACTTCTTGTCGTATCGTATTATACGTATGGGAATTAACGAATTAGCTAGTTTCCATTGTTACGTTGCGAGTAGCGAGCCAACAATCAGCGGAACGGAATCACAGGAAGACGGTGACGCGATGCTCGAGGTCCTCTTCTTGCTTCTTCCTTCTCGCCTCGATTCGACCGGTCATCGTCATCGTTTCTCGACGAAATTATCGTTCGTGAACCTAAACGTCAACCTGTTTGAGAATAGAATCTTTCACGAATCAACTTGAAAACAAAAAAGTAAGAAAGTGATCGAAAGAGAAACCAGTGATTCCTTCGCTCGTTCTTCGCGCCGCCATATTGGAACTAAATCGTGTGAGACTTTAAATAATTCTGTGTTGCTACTTCAGAAATATTAATCAGTAATTTTGACGTGTATAGTACCATTAATGATACAGATGACGATGACGATGTTTCGATTCGCAAACTTGATTCGAATCGAGATTAATAAAGGCGAAAGCAAAAGAGCTGGCTGAGATACGCGCGAAAAAATGATATCTGAGTAGAAATGTAAAAATAAAGCACAAAGAATAGAGAACATTTTATAGAACCACATATTAATTTCTTTGTTACGAAATATTTCATTTTTCAAATTGTAATTTTTATTCAACGAGTGACTGATGAATTGTGTCCAGATTTTGTTGATCTCTGGTTCGACGAGGGATCTTTTCGCGCGTAGATCAGCGGAAGAATCGAGCACGAAGCCGCGCACGAAAGCGGCACACCGCGCCGCGACAAACCGAATTACCGAATTCAATCGACACCTTAGGGGATAATAGCGAGTAATTAAAACTAGTAAATCGTTCAGGGTGAAAATCGTCTTCTGCGTAATATACGATCGAGACACTCGCTGAATTTACACCGACGAGCCGCGTATGCACGATTTTATTACCGTGATTCTCAACGTCGCGTTTGAAGACGACACTGAGCCAGAGTTCGGGCATCGATCATTTTAAACGATGCAATCGACGATTCTATGGTCGGTGATCGCGATTAATAATCGTTCGCGGCGACAGTTTAAATTGTAATAGGAAAAATACAGATATTCAATAGTTCGTCAACGTACGTATTATTTTCAAGTGTTCGTAATTAATGATATTCGGAGCTTTAAGACTGTTAAGTTCTATTTATAGTCCATGTATCAGTCGCCATTAATAGTCGACACGTTAACGTAATCGTTATCTACTATACTAGTACATTGTTCATTGAATTAACTTTCGATAACTGATAAGATAGAAGACAATTACCTTCGAGAATTATTTCTTGATACAAGGGAAAAGTAGTGTTCTAAAAATTGGAATAGAAACACATATTATTTAAAATATAGTTCCCTGGTCATTCCAGTTACTGTTTATTACAGTTCTGGAGGTTCTTCGCCAAACACATAAATATTGATTGTAACGAAACAATCGAATCATCGCGAACGATTGGCCATCCAATGCAGACGATGAATCATTTTAATCGTGATCGTCGATCGGTTGCTTCGATTAAAATCTGCCCAGACTTTGAAAGCGGACTAAGGAGTCACCGTGAGACGCGTAATGAGAATCAAGTTCCTGTTATGACGATCGTGATCTGGAGCCGCGTACACGACATCTCGATCGGCGCGAGGGAAAATATAGTTCGATCGACGGTACGACGGATCCCCCAGTCCAACGAAAAATCTTAATCGTCCAGAAAGTCCAAAGAGTTTCTACGCCTGGCATTTCCTTTGATTCGAGCATCCAGAACGATATTGTTATCCTATATTGTACGATGTACACCTGCAGTTGAAAGTTTAGAGACAGAAACGCAACGATCTTTTCTCTGAATCCGACAGAACCGGAACCGTTCGCGATCGATCAACGTGGACGCGACTTCCGTCTCGAAACTCGATCTTGGCGAGTCGCAATTCGCTCTGGAAGAACCTACAACATATCCGTCGAGTTTTTATTGCGTTTTAAAGCCCATCGTGCTTGGTACTCGCGACGAGCCGATCTCACCGAACTATATTTTTAATCGCGCGTATTTTACTATTCGACACCAAAGACCACGCGGTCTTCTTTCGACATCAGAGACGAACGCGAGAAAACAGAGGCGCGGGGGCGTAGCCAAAGCTGGGCAAAATCGTTTTAAAAATAATAATATACACGACGAACGTCCAAGGGAAACGCAGTTTCGTCTTATAATTGGAATTTTTGTCGAATGTTTTGCGTTTTATTCGTTAATTTGCCCATCTCTGGCGGTGGACGGCCCCCAGAAATTTTCGAGAGGACCGACGTCGACTCTGTGAGCGGTCCTCGATCGTTTCGAGCCTCTCGTTTCGTCTCCACACGCTACTTCGAGTCCGCGTCGATGAATTTTTTATCGTTCCGTACTATTTGCGAAATCCACTTGTACGCATAGTTGATATTAATTGTATCTAGCGCGCGTGTTCCTGCGCGCGATCAGTGTCTTGAGGTACAGCTCGGTTAATTTTGCACGATGCCCGATCCGCGATCGATCGGATCGACGGATCACGCTTCGACCGTTCGACGCGCGCGACGAGAGAAAAATATATATGGGAAAAAGAATCCACTTACATATCTTCGTTGCAATAGAAACGGGAAGAATGGAGAGGGAAACTCGTCGAGGAATTGACCGGTTGGTTTTTAAACATGCTTTTTATCGAACGCGACGCGTCGAGGGGTCGAACGCACGCTACGAAACGCTATGATGAGCGAAGAGCATGGACAGACCCCTTTCGAGCTTAAAAAAAAAAAAAAAATGAATAAACCACGAAAACATTGTGAAACGATTACGAGATCGAGAAAAAAACGAGAAAACCGGAGAGAAAAGTTTTCGTGTCCTGCGAGAGGACGTGAAACGATTCAAAATGGCTGACGTGCGATCCAACTGTGCCTCGAAAAAATCTGAGCGACGTCCCCTCCGACTAAATATGTAATAGATTGTAAACGTTCACTAACTATTCTTATCGATATTATTGTCATTATTATTACTGTCATCATTATTGATTGTCATTGTTATTGTTACTATGATTACCGTCACCGCGCATTAGAGGATTATTCACGTGCAACTGCGACGGCGATTCCGCGCGTACATTCGTGTTTTTACTTCTTCGAGCGTTGCGATGGCGAGGAGGATAAGCAGAGAGGTCAAAAATAAGGAGTTTCACGGACACCCGCTGGAGGAGACGATATCAATCTCGTCGTCGAATGCGTTTTCGAGAACGGAGGATCGGTGAACCAGAAAACGGTCCGCTACGGCGCGATTGAGTCCCAGCGTATGGATCGAGGGCTCGTGGATCGTTAATCTCTACCACCGTTGGTTTAATTTTAGTAGAAATATCCCCTCAGTTTTCTTGTAAAATTACTTTATTTTACGCGACTCGCGTCAACGACGATGAAAGTAGCTTGTTTGCTGCACGCAAAGGGTTAAATTAAAACTTCCAGGCTCTATATCTCATTTGAAATCAGAATTACTTGGAAGAGTTTTTGCAAATTTTTGATTACTTTATTTTCAACTAATTTACGGAATTAAATCCCGAAGGCTCACCTTAGCCGAGTAGCCCCGACTCGAGTTTTCATTAATTCATTTCGAAGTCGCTGATCAAGCCTCTTTTTTTAAATTAAAATATTTATCAATCTCTCGAACATTAAATGTCCTGCACTAAACTGAGAAATGTCCAAAAGTGGTTTAACGTTTAAATATCTCCAACTACAAGATAGTGTTTTCTGGTTCCGGTTTCCGTTCTCCAGCAGGTGTCGCGTTCCGCGAGGTCTGAAGCGACGCGAACTGTCGGCGTAGAGGGACGAGCGATCCAGAAGGCGCTCGATCCTCGCTCGATCCTCGATCCCTCGCTAAGCAAACGCCGTTCAGCGTGTCGTCGTGGACTTTGCTAACTAAAGAGAAAGAAACGGAGATTAGGGAGTGAGTGCGTGAGAATGAGAATGCGTGACAGAGCGAGCAAGAATGAGAGACGAGAGTGAGGACGCGCGTGTGTGTGTGAGAGAGAGAGAAAGGGAGAGGAGGAAAGTGTGATTATTAAATCTCTCATCGGTACATTTAATATAACGCTAATTCATTATTACAGACATTATTGGATTTACGGTAAACGGATAAGCGATTGATTACAATTTTGTCCTAATGTTCAGAGAAATAAAACAAGGAAATACACACGTCTCCGTTCTCCACTTCCACATATAATTAATACTCTCCAAACAATATTCGAAACAAGCGGCAGAGTGCAATCTTAATTTTTTTTTTAATGGGAAGCTTCCTTTTTTCTTTCGTCCTGCAAATATTATTCTCTGATTAATTTTCCAACGAGAAACGCGCGTTTCGTTACGCAGTATTTTTATTCCATCCGAAAAAAGAACGTTATCTCATCTTCGTCGTGTGCATAGTTATGTGCAAAGATAAGAAGATGGCGCATCTGATTAATTATAGTGTAATCTCCTCTCCGTAGATCCAGAAAGGTGAGCCTAATTACTTATAGTATAATCTTCCTATACAGTCAGGAAGATTGATCTGATTAGTTCCATGAGAATCTCCTCGTAGATCCAGCAAGTTCAGTCTAATTATACTTTGAATTTGATTCCTAGGATCCAATGGATGTGACGTAACAAAGAGGAATATATGGAAGAGTAAAGAACACAGTTTGCGTTTTTTGGAACTTTTATTATAATTAAATCCTCTAAATTAATACATCGTGGTGTATGTTGCAAACTGATTTTCCTAGTAAATTGGATCGTTAATAAAATGCCTAAAATTCTAGAACGGTTTTCACATTCCTCTGTGGTCGTTTCTTGCAAGCGTGTCTACGTTGCGATCAAACGAAAATCTAAATCTATTGTTAATAAACATTAATTCGACCCTTTGCACTCGGTATTATTAAGGAATTGTCACGTACTTTGGCTCCCTTTAATATTCAAACATTACAAACGCTTCTGTATTTCAGAGAACAAAAACAATAATGTTGCACGTCCGACGTAACTCACTTTGAAAAAAAAAAATCATACTTTCGATTCAGTATATAGAAAAAAACTCAACTCTTTTTGTATCCTTTTATTTTGAATTGAATTTTTAATATTTTTATACCAAATAAATAGCTTTGTCGGGGCGTGAAATCATGGTGTAGCTCGATTATTTATCTTTATTTTTACCTTCGTCGCTGTGGACCTCGGAAACAAATTATCAGAACGTTAGATTAATTCTGTTGCGCCTTGAGTTACTCGATCAGATTCCGGTGATCTTTCTCACGTCTTGAGATGACATTTTTCGTATACTTATATTTGGCAGTAGAAAGCAAATAGGAAGGCAAATAGGAACTTAATAGACTTTTCGGTTACACTTCGTACATTTCGATGAAAATAGTAGAAACATCAAGACGCGATACGGGAACATAAGTGAACGCGTTGAACTGAAATTACTGTTACTACAACGATGGTAACGTACTAATAGTGATGTTGTACATAGTTTTATAAGTACAATAAATAACTTAGAATAATATAAAAATGTGGAAGAATAAGAATCGTAATCCACAATACGACTACCGCTTATAAAAGAATCAATCTATCGTTCCAATAATTAATCGATAACGAATACAGAAGTAGTGTAATGTACGAATGTTAATAGGACGGATTGCAATCTAAGGCACAGCACACTTAATACAGTACGATTAAGAAACAATTGAATATTTTTAAAAATGTATCATTCGATCTTAACCGATTTGTGACGGAGTTCTGTTATTTTTCAACGTTAAGAAACATATTACCCGTTAAATTAAAAAATTGTACCGTTTCTGGAAACCTGTAAACAAGAAAACATATTCAACAATTTTCTTTAGAAAATCTTCCATAACTTAAAAGTTATATAAACACAAATAGATTGAGAAACTAGTATAGGTGTTGGTTTCTCCCTTAAAGTCGAAAGGTTAAATAATACATTTTAAGAAGTGTTCAATCATTGTTTAACCACTGTATGTACAAGTTGTAAGTGTCAACAGTTCTTTCCTCGGGTCCATGTCGCCTTCAGCGCGTTATCCGAGCGCAAAGAGCCAAAGGATGAAAAAGCCATTCGAGTGGCACGCCGCGATTCGCATAACTAATCTACACGCGTTACATTCGGGTCAAAGCGAACCACTCTTATCGTATCTTCATTCTACGTGCTTCTCTCGAATAAAGAGATCGTAGACAATTACAAGTATAATGTACGACCCAACTAGCGACTTGGTTTTTTCTTTTTTTTTTCCTTTTTTTCTTTTTCTTTAGAATACAGTGCTTTTAAAACAGCCTTGAACACCGGCACACCACGCTTCGCGCAACAATGCATCGGTCGTTAAACGCACTCTTATCTACCTGTTATCTATCTATTACTCGTATCTATTGTTACAATAATGTTATTGCACGTGGAAACTTATCGCGTAATCCTACGTGAATCAGAACCAAACGGATCGATTCGAATCACGTTCGCCGGTAATCTTTTAATCTATTGTTCAAAGGATCCGGTCGACACATTGAATCGCGCGCACGCGAGCTCGAGTCACACGCCACACACGCAAACAGAATAATGAGAAGAAAAATATTGTCAAAAGCAAACACGCGGACAGTAATTCGAATCCGCTCGAGAGGCAAGATAGCGTCTGTATCGCGATAAAACATTCGTTGGTAACGAGTTCTTGTATAACGGACATCGATCCTGAATAGAATCGCAAGAAAAGCAACGAGGAAAAGAATAATAAAGAAACGACTTATCTCTCGCTGATAATGATAACGAGATACGGAAGCTTATCATGATTAAATATTCTTACAATTAATCTAGAATTATACATTTGCAACAATTAATCAAATACACGTGGGTTTTTCTTTCTGTTTCTTTTGTTCGAACTAATTGGTTGGGCTCTCGGCGTGATATGTTGTCTCGTCGGGACCGTCCTCGGGTACCGATTTCACGCTTATAACGAGCAGTATCGCCAAAAACCGCTTAGCAACCTCGTAATTCGGTGGGCTCGTATCCGGTCCTCCCCCTGTACCGACCGCGACCTACAAAAGAACCGGAAGTATTCTGTAGTATTCTGTTTCACAGAGTCAGAATGACCTAACCAGTAGCTACTTTGTGTGTTCTTACTTTTCTCGTACAAATGACCGTGAAACAACGTGAATCGACATAATTGTTGGTCTCCTAATCGCGTGCAAAAGTGTACCAAGTTTTGTCTTTCGTTTGTTCGATGAAATATTTTTTTTTTTCCTTGGCGATGACGTTAAAAGAATGTTGTTAATTTTTGTTATCTTGTTGCTAACTGCTGTAACGACCTTTTGTTGATTCGCGATATAATAATAATATTAGGTTGTTGATCTTTAGAAACGATCATGACTTGTGCATTACGTATCCGAAAGACACGATTGCTTGTAAAAACCAATAACTACCGAACAGTATTATTATCGCAGTTTCTTCGTGTCGACGAAGGAAAGAAATGGATTATTATTTATTTCAGGGGACCTGTATTCCGATTTTAATGATTTTGAAACATGTTATAGAAAATAAGATTCTGAACAACTTTTTTTTTATTAGTTTCCGAGATATTTGCAAAATTCCTTCCGGTTATAATGGGTGAACCTAAAATAGAGTTAATTCTGCTATCTTTAGACTTCGGTTTGCGTGGCCATTTGCCATTAGGCGGCCTGAATAATAAATCTACCCTAACCCTAACCGGATCCATCGATTTGTGGCTGGGCCACGCACATTAATATTCAAAATTGTTCCAATCGATTAAATTTGATCTTAACGTCATACACATACCACCCAGTGAGGATAGGTTAGGTCTGGGTTAGGTTGAGGTCATGCAATCACAATTCTGCAAATATCTCGGAAGCTAAGGCCGTACCGCGGTTATACGTATAGGAAAAAGTTGTTCAGAATCTTATTTTCTATAGCATATCTCAAAATCGTTAAAATCAGAGTACAAGTCCCCCGAAGTAAATAATTACGGAGAAATGTTATGATCTTGTAAATTAAAAAGAGACACTGAATTAAAAGTTTGACACACATATAGCCATGTCAGCATACAACATTCGAGAGCATACACTTGGCAAACACGTTCGATTAGAGGGGAAAGAATGACTGTTATCTGTTGCAATCGTGGAAGACTTCGATAATGAATTCTCATGGATAAATGAAGAAATTAAAAATACATGTGTGATCGTATAATCTCGTTTGACATGTTACGTGCCAGCTACATTAATCTAATAATAAAAAACGTATACACGTACGATATAAAATACCTGTCCATATCAGCAATGCAGACATTTCCTGGTATATTAAAGATATTTTCTTTTGTATTTTGATTAAAAACTTTATTTTCATCGCTACAACAATTTTAAATAGTAAAATACCGATGTGACATTACATGCACGCGTTTAATCGATATCTCCCTTTTTGTATACACATAAATATTTTCAGTAACATAGAAAATTACAAAATTTGAATAGTACCATTTTTTCTTTCTTTTTTTTTTTCTTTTATAAATACTCAGCCTCCAAGCGGCTTGGGAATGATGAACGAAAAATGTAAAACTTTGTACTTTACTCTGTCCCTTTCTTAAAGACTTACTTTTTTTTTTAACTCTACTATAAAAAGAAACGATGATATTAAATATTTCCCTTTATATGCATTAGGTCGCGTAACGAAGCAGTAAACCTAACAAAACTATTGGATTGAGTCATAAGTAATTGCCGTTTTTTCGTACTAACTTTTTATTTCTTTATTAAGAGAGTTACACATTTGGTCTAAAACGTATTCTCCATTATTAAATACAATCTTTTCCCATTCATTTGATAGCTTATCAATTTCTGATGCGAAAGAAATGGTAATCTGTGGGGGCTAAGTCTGGTGAGTAAGCAGGATGAGGTTAGGTCTGGGTTAGGTTAGGGTACAGGTAATTTGGAATTCCCGAAACAGTCTATGATCCACTACACGAACCGGCAATTACTTATGACTCGACCCAATATATGAATATCCTGCTATAAAATTTAAAAAAAAAAAAAAAAAAGAAACGTATGATGAAAATTTATGAGTGTAATGGTTGAAACCACAAAGTTAGACAAACTCACAACGCGGAAAAAGGCCAGACAAAACTCTGTGCACTGTTATTTACTTCAATACCTGCACGTAACAGGGAAAGCTGCCAAACTCTTCGGTATGTTATTTTCTTAACTATGAATCTTCGATCATACTAGTGTAGTGAACTATCAGGTCTTGGGAAGTATTATTATAAATTTTCACTACCTCTGCGCATCTGATTGAGACATGCCAGCATTCTGATCATAAACGTAGCAGGTACAGTCATTGTGTCTCTGGTCTCTTCCAGCATGATAGCGTTCCTCTTTTTCAGCTGTAAATATCCAAAATCGTCTTATCGTTTGCACGCCACGGAATTTATTCGATAAGCTACGATCCGAGCAAAGGGGGGAGGGGGGCAGAATTTTATTCGAATAAAAACTCGTTAGAGAGACTTACATTTTCGGCAAATTTCTCATCGAACGTGGGCTCCTCGTTGATCGGTGCCCACAGCTTGACATCGTAATCGATACCAGCGGTAGCCAACAAAGGTAGATACGGATGCGGTTGCAAACAGTTGACCACGTGTTGGTCCGCCTCGAGTAACATGCACAGCTTCGCCGTCTCTTTGTCCCAAATGAATACGTGGCCGCAATCGCTACCCGACATCACGAAATCGTCGCCCCAGAAGTTCGCTTCTTTGATCATGGTCCTAAAGAAACTAGAGTCAACCGGGGGAAAGGCCAACTGATCAGATAAAATATGACGGCCCCGTGAAAAATGGCCCAGTCCGCTCGAAGGCTTTTTCGGAATATTAGCGAGTCAATGGTTTGGCTTCCGATTCATTCCAAACTTACATACACGTCGAACGCAAAAAGAAAAACTTTAGTTAACATTATAGCGAGACAAGGTTTATCGGAGGCAACCAAACACGCCAAAACAGATATGGTCCTTCGACAAAAAAGTTTCACTAAAGCCTCCTGCTGCGTCTCGTTACGTAATCTCACCCACACGTGTTTCGATTAAGTTGTTAATCTTTTAGTCACAGGACTGAGTCACGTACAACACCCTTCGTTTAAAAATCGCTTACAGCCTTCTCAAAGATTCGAGACTCGTCGCGCGAGAGAATTGCGTTAATCATTGGATCAGCAAAATAAAGTTACCGTTACAGTCACCACCATAACAGAAAATGGATGAAAAATATACCTCGCGTTGCGGTGTCCCGTGTACTTCTGCTTCACGCGAAGAGTTGGTATGTATGCTTTATCGCAATTCGCGGAGTCTTCTCGCGATCTGTCGTCGCCGATAGCTTCGTCCATTTCTTCTTCCACTCGACTTCTCAACCTTAACAAAGAAACGGATATACTTTATTTATAAGCGTATGATATATATGTTTTCCAAATATAAAAAAACAAAAATGATGTATATGTTTATGAAATATCGATCGATATAATACATACCTTTCTCTAAGCTCTATATCATCATCGTCGCTATCGGTAAAAGCGCTTTCGTCAGTCTCTGTCGAAAAGATTCCGCATGATTTCTAATCTTCTTAAAAATACATCTGTTTACGCCGTATCTACTTACTTTCTTGTGTATTATTATATCGTAAGTGTTTGTCATGATTTTTGCCCGTGAATGTTGCGTTACTGCGACTACCAGATGGACCTGTGGAACGGTAGTCCGTGAAAATAAAGCGTGATAAATAAAATACATATAACTATTATGAAATACCCACCTGCGTGATAACTGTCGCGAATCATTTCGTCGGCCACGCCAAGAGATATCGTTGCGCTCGACGAACTTTTCTCCGTGTAAGTTAAACTCACTGCCGGCTCGCTACCGTGTCTATCGAATAAGAAGGAACGTGTAAAAATATTACGTAATAAAATAATTCCTCGAATCGTAAACAATCTCCTTCGATCGATCACTATGAAAATGATCGCTTCCCACCTACTATTTCGTTAATGCTTATATTTTTGAAAATTCGATGACTACAATCCAAAAGAGTATCGTAAAAAATTTACATATTCAAAATAAAACCACTGAGTTATCTTGTTTACGACTTGAAGAATTATTTTATTATTTTTTCCATAAGGCAAGAATCAAGCTTAAAATTAATAATATAAAGTATTCGATAATATTTCTGTCAAGTTTTCGTGTGTCGTACTTTTCGAGGAAACCGTCTCTCATTTTCGTCAGTCTATCTTGAAGATTCTCCATCATATGCCCCTCTTGTTTATTCTCCATATTTGTACGCGGGGAATCTTCGCTACTATTTTGATCTTCCTCGGGGGCGTCGTTGCACCTGTCCATCGCGCGCGATGAACAAGGTTGCATAGAACACTTCGGTGTTTTTGTTTGACTAGATTCAGTTTTCATAGGAACATTCGATGTGGGTTCAACCGGGTTTTCGTCAGTCGTTTGATCCGGAACTGTCGTAATTTCCGACGGAGATTGTTTTTTCGTTATCGTAGAACGGACTGTTTCGGGTTCGCTTTGCGTGCCGCTGGAACTTGCACCTTCCAATCCGTCTGCTTGACGTTCTGCAACATCTGCGATCGTTCAACTTGTTATTTATCGCGATAGAAAATCAACCAAAGTCAAAACGGAATGTTATTAATTACCTGTTTCTTGATTACTCTGGGTCGAGACTCTTTCAACTCCTTCGGGTTCGTTGTGTCTTTCCTCGCTGGTTTCCGCAATGTTTTCGTTGCTATTTTGAGCATTATCTTGGTGATCGATCACACCACCTAAACTATCTTCACCGCCCCCGCATAACGCGGCTCTAGTGGCTGGATCATTTAACATTCTACTTAGAACATCCGTCATCCTCTGCATTAACGAAGTGTGAAGCACAGGTCTGGCTTGAGCAATTTCTAGAAAATAGGAAGATTATTTTGTACTTTGTAAGAACATATTAGCGACATAAAAAAAAGTTTGAATTTAATTTCAAAGCACCTGTACCGTTACTTCGACCACCTTCGCGTTCAGGTCGAGCGTCGGGACCGGTATCGGACCAATCACCCCTAAGTCTCAATCTACGTATTGGTAGAGACGGTCGTAACCTTTGTTTCCTTTCTTCTCCTTTTCCTGCTCCAATGTCTTTCCTCAATTGTACGGCACCTTGATCCTAATCGAAACAATTTTTACCCTGAACACGACATACATACTTTGCTAAAAACCAAACAAGTATTTTCCTAATACCTTTATGTTAAACAGGTAAACGTGGTCGCTACTATAACTAACAAGAACATCTTGTCCATCGGGACTGTAATTCAGCGATGTCATTCTACGAGCATTTCCTTCGAATTCCGGAACTGTGAACGTGCATAAGGCAAGGTCTTCTCTAGTCACATCTAACCACCCTAGAAAATTATTACATGCTTTTTTCATGGTTCCCTTATATTGGGTTATTCGATCAGGTTAAAATTACCAGATGTCGGGTTCCCGAGTGTTCTCCTATCAAATATTCTTACTGTACTATCGGAACAACCGATCGCTATTTGGTGGGGCGAAGCAAGATTCACTGACAGAGCAGTTATAGCTCTTTTAAGGGAAATCAGTACATTCTGGAATAACATAACGGTACGATCACTAATCTTCAAAATTATTGGCAACCTCTGCGATCAATTTATCGTTTACCTTCCTACAATTGAAGGCATTGCATTTCTCTTTTATTCTGAGATCGAACAATCTTACAGTCGCGTCCTCCCCGCAGCTTAGAAATGTGTGTGGCTCATCAGGTATTGTTGCTACTTCATAAGCGGTACCGCTATGACAATTGAATTGATTATGAAACGTTTCTGTTTTTCTCGTTAAATCTGTAAGCGTCGAATATTTGTTTTATTATAAACCCAGTCATCTACGGTATTATTGAAACGATCGACGGTCATCGAAACTTCACCTGTATATAAAATAGTGCCCTCGCCGCTACACGAAACTATCCGATGATCCCCGCTATTAGGCAAAAACTTAGCACTAAATATATTTGCTTTGTGACTGGTTTTGTAATCTGTCATCACCTACAATAGAGAAGTAATAGGGTCATTCCGCGTGCCGTATCGGATACTTTTTGGAGTATAGATCTTCAACGTATATTTATCTGTTTTTTTTTATGGTGATAAATATACATAATACTCCTCATCTCGGTTAATTAACAAGATAGCTCTACAATGATTACTCTAGATGTCAAAATTAGCACCACACACATTACACACAAAGGATTTTGTTCATTTGGCAGAGCTTCTGTATTTCTATCTATGCCAATGTTAGACCTTGGCTACAATTAACTATCTTAACTATGATATTTCCTTCAAAAGGTTTATTGTCAATGTAACTTCCTCCATTGTACTTCCTTTTGGTAGAATTTGTTGCCATATAATCTTACATAACAGATTCTCTTTAACTAAATTACGATAAAGAAATCTATCTAAAAAGCAACCTTGGTCTACAATGTGTATTTGTAATAATAGTATTTATAAAAGCCAATATCTTTGTATAATATGAAACTATCTTGTCAGATGCAAAGGCATTAGATTGATTTCACGGTGAAGGATGATAGGTGAATGCATGTGACTCTACAGATATGTGTATAGTCAAGGGTAAAAATATAAATAACCTTGGCACAGAATTTTGCAAGATATATGGATATACTTGAAATTAATATATGCAATAAAATAATAAACTTCTTTGCTGTAAATTGCATCAGCAACTTAGTTCATTTATAATTTCAACTGTCAGATACTAGAGTTAATAATAAACTTTTCCGACTAAACTGAGCTACAGTTATACTGTTATGCTATACAAAAATTCCAAAATACTCTATGCAGTCATAATCAGCAGAAAGATATTGTTTCATTTCATATACGATAATTGCAACAAATATGCCTACATTAGAGTCTATGATAACTCACCTTGTAATTATAAACATTTGTAAGTACAAGATGCAGATCATCGCTACCAGACAATATCAAATCACCAGTAGAATTCCAACAAAGAGAGTTTACACAACCATTGTGTACCTTAAGCTTCTTTAATAAAGCCATACGCTGTGTCATTTGAAGACTTGCTGGAACGATTCAAGTCAAAATGACAATATCAACATATAAGTTCATCGAGCATGACCAATCTAAAACTCTTTACCAGTTTGGTTGAACAAGAATATAACTATTTTTACATGTAAAATACAGAAAAAGATTCCATCAAAGTCTATATAAGAAATGTTGTTTTTATATCACTGGAATATTATTTAGTTCTTCACGGTTCATTCTTATTCAAATACGTTCGTTTTAAAAGTGGAAGAAAAGTTTTTTTATCTCATAGCATTATACTACGCAATGACGTTATTGAATTTTCGCATCAAAACATATCGCTCGAAATACCTTTACTGCTGGAGTAAAGCTTCATCTTGGAGCACTCATTATATGGCAGATCATAAATGTCACGGAACAGATTTGAGCGTGTCTTCTTCATGGTTCAGCCTTGATGTTACGGTCGAAACTGAATATCAATTTGCGGGACGCATCGATCACAGATTAATGTCAAATTCCCAGATAACTGAGGTGAGAGTGGCGAGTTTAACGAGTCTGTCAATCAGCGAGAAACGTTCGTGTATCGATCGAATCAGAAACCGTGTAACATACTCTTACGCAGCAAAAATCCACGAGGATTGTACCAAAACGACATGGCACTTGTACTAAAAATAAACCCCGGAGCTTCGAAAATTTGTGCAATCAGACGAGCCGCGATCACTTCTGACCAGAACAGCTGAGCGAATGTATACACACACAGCGCTGAAAAGAAAGTGCGCGAGAGCTTGGTCATTCCGTAGTATAATCGATGTCGACAGCAACGTAACAACCGTTCGAAGAACCCTTTTCCTACGTATGTATAACGAATTAAAAATTAAAATTAAGAGAACGTCCTTTCTCCGAAACAAACGCTTTAATTCCGGGATTTTTAATTGCACTTTCCCGTTGTACATTCCATGTGATTTTTCACTTTTATTTTCGTGCTAAAATAGAGTGTACCTCAAGGCCGATTTAAGTCTTTCGAGGCCCAGAGCTGAGGATTCCTGATGAGAGGATAGCGGGATCTGTAGATATTTTTAAAAGGGAAACCGTTGTCTTTAAAAATTCTCATCCTGCTTTCCTCGGGTTGTTTATACGCATAAGTTATAATTAAGATTTATTGCAAAAACATTGGCAAATCAAAAGTGATATTTTCGTTAAGTGTTTGTAAACGTTTATTTTATCATTTGAAAAGGCGAGGCCCCCTGAAGGATGGGGCCCGGCTATAGTTTCCCCTAGCCTCCCCCTTAATCCGTGCCTGGGTGTACTATACTGTATTGTCTTCCTCAAGGTGTCATATACAAGATGTCTCCGTTAAATAGAATAATTTCAGTAAAAACTTTTACGACGCCGTAAAATGTGTTCTTTTCTATAGCAGATATTAGTGCTTAAGTCGTGTTTAATATTTTTATTGGTTTTTTTTTCGGACCAAAAATAATCATGATGGAAGCACACGGACGTGTTTTATTGCAACATATTGCATAAAAGAATAAAAAGTATACAATGGCATTAGAAAGAAGTTGTCTAACATTCCAGAAATCTAAACTTATGAACAAACAGATTCGGGAATTATTGAATTAAACGTAAAGAATTGAATCTATGTGTGACAAAATAAAGCGTAGGTACTCGAGAACGACCCAACACAGTATTCCACCTGTCTATCGAGTCTTTAAAAACAGTCTGAAATTATTAATTGGAAATATGTAATCTAGTTCCTGGTTGCTCCACACCAAAGAGTTTAAGCCTAGAATTACTAGCCTTCTTAACCTTCTTTGACCAATTTTGATTCTAAATACTATTGCATTTAAAGACACCTTTTCTTGGGTTTTTTCTTTCTGATCTGAATCTATATTACTTTCTATATTACTCCAATGACTGACACATGGACTAGACCAGAGATGCCAAATTGAGCACCAGGTGCATTACTCACACTATGCCAGATCATGTGTACGTGAGCTCGTAGAGTTTCGGAAAGTTGACAAAGGCAAACTAACACATGCTCTCTTTCTTGACTCTTCGAAACTACCCGAAGTAATTTCGGACCGCCTCGTGGGAGTCGAGAGAGAAAGGCTCACATTTGTCTTCTTGCTCTTAACAGTGTCTAAAGCTTATTAATATTATAACTATGTAATTCACTGTATATCTATATATATCAAGACGACATCTACGATAAAACGCCCAAGTTTGTCCAGAAATAATTCACCTTTTTGCACACTAGATGGCGTTCCAATTATTTACGATCGAAATCTAACTTTAATTTATTTATTAATACAACAATAGAGTACTCAATAATTTAGATCACTTGTAAATGCTTCACTATTAACGCCAAAGGCCCAAACTTGTCTAGAAACAGTCCTATTCCTGTCAGAAGACATCGCTAACCTAAGACACAGGTTAACGGTGTCTTCTGACAAGAATATTGTCTAAAGCTTATTATTATTATAATAACAAAGTAATGCACTGTATATATATATGTCCTGCCCAGAACTAAAATAAATTTATACGGTTGGAATTTACGATAGGATTATTAGAATTGAACAGGACTTCTACACGTTGCATGAGGAATCCCATATGATCTTAACAATGGCCAGTGGCTCAGCTAGATTATAGTATTTTGATGCTGTTTTGTTGGTTCAAATAATTAGATATCGAGGCAATATATTGCATTGTATTTATTAAACGAATAGAGATCTTAGGCTTACAAAGAAAGATATATTTGTAGTTTGCACGTTTCTTTCGACAAGTACATGGTTTCACATCGCGTCAAGCATAATACACATTAACTTGAGACTATATGTACTTCAGTCTAATTAATAAACAGTGTCTAAAGCTTATTATTATAATAACTACAGTAGTGTCTACATAAGTGACTGCAATGTCCGTTTAATTTGTCCGTGATGCTCCCTGTCTATAAGTTAAAGAAAGTGTGACCCATCGGTGGTACATGATTTGCAAAGCCATTTACGGCAAAACGTCCAAGTTGGTCGTGGAATAGTTCATTACCTTCAACGCTAGATGGCGCTTATTTATTGACCTTGAACCCTCTGGTGCTAAAACGCCCAAGTTTGTCGTGGAATAGTTCGTTACCTTCAACGCTAAATGGATTTCTCGACAAACTTGGGCTTTTTAGTACCAGAGGGCCTGAGGTCGATAAAAACCATCATCTATCGAGAATCGAGAATGAGAGCATGTGTCAGTTTGCCTTTTGTCAACTTTCCGAAATTCTACGAGCTCACGTCGCGTGATTTGGCATAGTGTGAGTAGTGCACCCGGTGCTCAATCTAGCATCTATGCAAAGACCTCGGAGGGTCGACAAAGACAAAATGACATATGCCTCCTTTCTCGATTCACCGAAGCTGCCTAAAGTAAGTTCGGACCGCCTCGTGGGAGTCGAGAGAGAAAGGCTCACACTTCCCTTCTCGCTCTTGAACAACTAATATACGATCTCCCGTCAACAGGTCTCCACTGGCCTCTGCTGACCGCTGCTGACCACTTCTGTTACTTCTGGCAACGTATAACGATTACGACTGGCTACTGTCAGCCTCTCCCAGCCTCTGCTGGCCTCTGCTGACCACCACTTATATTTCTGACAACGTATAACGATTACTACTGACTTCTGCCTGCCTCCGCTGGACTCTGCTGACCGCTACTGACCACTCCTGATACTTCTGACAACGTATAACGATTACAACTTGCTACTGTCTGCCCCTGCTGGACTCTGCTGACCACAGCTGACCCCCCCTGATGCTTTCGACAACGTATAACGATTACTACTTGTTACTGCTTGCCCCTGCTGGACTCTACTTGCCTCTGCATGCCTCTGCTGGCCTCCGTTGGCCTCTGCTCACCGCTGCTGACCACTGCTGACCACCGCTTATATTTCTGGCAACGTACAACGATTACTACTAGCTACTGCCACCCTCTGCTGACCTCTGCCAGCATCTCCCGACCTAAGCTGGCCCCTGCCAACATCTCTCGACGTCAGCTGACCATCGCTGACCACTGCTGACCGTTGCTGACAACTTGTCAGATGATGTAATATAATATAATACGTTTATATGTATTAAAGTTTTGTATAATGTGAATCTATGGCAATAAATGATATAATTTCAAAGTATTCAATGTGTTCTCATCATTTTTTACCGTCCTTTTCCTCTCCAAATCATTCTCTTACCTATAAGATGCGTACCACCTTCTTCGCAAGTTCACCAGCATTTTAGAAATGTTCCGGGAACTTTGGAAATCCGAATTTGACCTTGACCTTGGCCCAGTTTCGAAAGTGGGTCAAGGCCATTCGAATCTTAGAAAAATTCCGGGCGCTTCGAAAATCTGGATGGCCTTGACCCAATTTCGAAAGTGGGTCAAGGCCATTCGAAATTTTAGAAATTTTCTGGCCGACTTGGAAATCCGGATGGCCTTGACCCAATTTCGAAAGTGGGTCAAGGCCATTCGAAATTTCAGAAATCTCCTGGCCGACTTGGAAATCCGGATGGCCTTGACCCAATTTCGAAAGTGGGTCAAGGCCATTCGAAATTTCAGAAATCTCCTGGCCGACTTGGAAATCCGGATGGCCTTGACCCAATTTCGAAAGTGGGTCAAGGCCATTCGAAATTTCAGAAATCTCCTGGCCGACTTGGAAATCCGGATGGCCTTGACCCAATTTCGAAAGTGGGTCAAGGCCATTCGAAATTTTAGAAATCTTCTGGCCGACTTGGAAATCCAGATGGCCTTGACCCAATTTCGAAAGTAGGTCAAGGCCATTTGAAATTTTAGAAATCTTCTGGCCGACTTGGAAATCCGGATGGCCTTGACCCAATTTCGAAAGTGGGTCAAGGCCATTTGAAATTTTAGAAATCTTCTGGCCGACTTGGAAATCCGGATGGCCTTGACCCAATTTCGAAAGTGGGTCAAGGCCATTCGAAATTTTAGAAATTTTCTGGCCGACTTGGAAATCCGGATGACCTTGACCCAATTTCGAAAGTGGGTCAAGGTCACCGGCATTTCAGAAAACGCTCCAGGCACTTTGGAATTCCAGTTTTAAGTAGAGAAACGGTTTCTTATAACTAAGGGAATAATGGGGAGAGGAAAAGAAAGATAAAAGTGATGAGAACACATAGAAATCTTTGAAATTATATCATTTATTGTCATAGATTTACATTATACAAAGTTTTAATACATGTACATCATGTTAGAAGTTGTTAACAAAGGTCAGCGTGGTCAGCAGGGGCCAGCAGAGGTCAGCAGAGGGATGCAGAGGCACGCAGAGGCATGCAGAGACTAGCAGGGGCAACAGTAGCAAGTTGTAATCGTTGTACGTTGCCAGAAGCATCAGGGGTGGTCAGCAGAGGTCAGCAGAGGCTGGGAGAGGCTGACAGTAGCAAGTTGTAATCGTTATACGATGTCAGAAGCATCAGGGGTGGTCAGCAGTGTTCAATAGGGGCCAGCAAAGGCATGCACAGGCAAGCAGAAACCTGCAAAGGCAAGCAGAGACTTGTAGGGGTATGCAGAGACTTGTAGGGGCATGCAGTAGTAAGTATTAATCGTTATACATTATCAGAAATACCTGCAGTGGTCAGTAGCGTTCGGCAGAGGCCAGGAAAGATCAGCAGAGACAAGCACACGCTGACAGAGATCAGCAAAGACCAACAGAGATTAGCAGAAGTCAGTAGTAATCGTTATAGGTTGTCAGAAATATAAGCGATGGTCAGCAGAGTCCAGCAGAGGCAAGCAGTAATCAGGAGCAGTCAGTAACAGCCTCTCTTAACTACCATGAGACGTGTCCACGGTGCACTCGGCGCTTCGTCTGGCATCTCTGGTTTATACCAGAGATGACAGGTTACGCGTATGTACGTAAACTCGTACAAGTTCGGAGAGCCGACAAAGGCAAACTGACACATGCCTTCTTTCTCAATCCTCCGAATAGTTCTTTATTTTCAACAATAGATGGCACTTATTTTTCGACCTCAAACCCTCTGGTGCTAAAACGCCCAAGTTTGTCAAGAAATCCATCCAGCGTGGTCGATACAAACTATTCCACGACAAACTTGGGCGTTTTAGCACCAGATGGTTTGAGGTCGAAAAATAATCGCCATCTATCGTTAAAAATAACAAACTATTCCACTAAACGGGCGGCTCTCTCAACTCTCACGAGACGGTCCAAAAGTACTTCGGGTAGCTTCGGAGAATCGAAAAAGAGAACATGTGTCAGTTTGCCTTTGTCAACTTTCCGAAACTCTACGTGCTTACGTACGTATGATCTGGCATAGTGTGAGTAGTGCACCCGGTGCTCAATCTGACATTTCTGAACGCGTGTGTCCATTAATTCTTGCCGTTTGAGGGAAAGTGGATAAACCAATCACATCCCCTTCTTCTTTACAAGCTTCTAATTTTTACGTGTTATTCAAAGCTTTATGATAGATTAGCAATCCTGTGAACACATTATTATGTATTAATTTTTAGATGTACATGGATTTTAGGAGTAAAACCACATAACTGAATCAATGGATACTTGTTAAAAATATCTGCCACAAGACTCATCTTCACCTCAAAATTCAATGGCAATAATTTAAACAACATTATTGTGTTCAAACTATACTGCTACTGCTAGTGCAGATTTTTCTATTGCTACTACTGTTGCCCACTGCCTGCTACACTATTGCTGGTGATACTATGGCTATTGAAACTATTATTCTCAGTATTTTTTCATTTAAGTTATTATAAACTTAATCACGACAATTTGTTATATCGATACTATATACATGCCCTGCTGGGGCAGAGATATTTGTATTTAAAATAATGTTTTAATAAACAAAGTTATTTCCTCCTTTCCCTGATCTTTCCCAAATGTTACGGATGCCGAAAATCGTGAAGCTATTTCTAAGAAATTCAGGTAATTAAAATTGATGGGATTTTGGCGATACTTGGGCCAATTTTCGAACTTTTTATCAGGAGAACATAATATCCAAAAATGTGGCACAATTTTTGGCGGTTTACTGGAACTGTGACGTCATTTCCAAAAAATCCAACTAATTAATTCCATATTTTAATGAAGGAATTATATAATTTAAGGAGTTGATTTATAGAAGGTAGCACTTAATATAATCTGAATATGTATTATTTATTAACATGTATATATAATAGATAAAACGATGAGGTAATGGAAATAGAACCAATTGTTTAAAAATACGAAATATTCTTGCATTGAATTAACTAATGCATCGATAATTTATTATAAAGCTTAAACAATGAACACTTTAGAAGAGTACGGTTATGGCAAAGAAGTAGCATGATTTAGTAACTTTCCCTTTGAGTGTGCGAATTTATGTCCTAATATAAAAGCTGTCCCTAAAGTAAACGTTTCTCTAGAACTTGGCCATACTAGGAAGGAGATTTAAATTCCTAATATTTGTCACTATGTTATACTTATGAAATCCTAATGATTTTATGAAAACCGAAATTTTGCCAGGATTTTGAACCATCTAACCACGAGGACGTCTCGTCGTAAAGAAACATTCGGAGGAAAAATTTCAAATATAATTACGATTTTTGTTTTATTCTATTAGTGAAATTATGTCGAAGGTAAACACGTTGTACAATTATTTCAAGTCACCAAAAACTGACAAAGGACCGAATAATAAACCGGTGCCTGAAGCTAAACCTTCAACGCCGAAAAGGACAAGGGAACAAAGGAACACAGGTATATTGCGAAGTATTTTTTAATAAATTTATAACAACTTGTAATGAATTTGGTATCTTGAACTCTTAGAAAAACTATAAAGTGAAACTTATAAAAATTTAAGCAGTCTTTATTATTGCATGTAGCTAAAACTCCAAATAGGGGCAAAGAAAATAAAAATGTTGAAGATCGAAAAAAACTTTACAAAGATAATGAGGAAGATGAAGAAGATGAAGAAGAAGTTGAACCAGTACGGCCAAAAAAACGTAGATTGATCATCCCTGATGATGAATCTGGAGAAGATTCTGGAGATGAATTTAAACCTGGTTTGAATAAAATTTTGTTAAATCTATATTGCCAATATTATAGCAAAGGAAGGGAATGATTCTGACTTAATTTTATGTAGATCCAAAAGATGAGTCAGAGGAATCTGATTCAGGCAGCGAAGGAGACCCTGAAAGCGAAATACAGACACAAAGCGAAGAAGAAACACCAGAGGTAAAAGTTTAGTTGTGCTCTGAAACATACAATTTTGGTTACTTAGTACAAATTATATTTCAGAAGAAAAGGAAATTACCTAATGGCAGTAGGAGTAAAAATCAAGGAGGCAGAAAGAAAATTGCCAAATTAGTAAGCTCAAACATGGTTGCATGTTCTTTTATTTTGTCAACTAGTTTGAATCTGATCTTTGATTAACTTACATTAAATTTCTTTAGGATAATAAAGAAGTAAAAATACCTCAACAAAGTCTGAACCAAGGATCAAATAATAGTGTTTCAGAGTCATGGCCACATTTGAAGTATGATTTTCTCCAACCAAATAAAATAAAAGATATTAATAGAAAATCTCCAAATGATCCAGATTATGATCCTAAAACTGTTTATGTTCCTTTAGACTTTCTAAATCAACAAACCCCAGTAAGATTGGACATTTAACTTTATTCGATACTTTGCAATGAAACATTGAATTTTCTATAGCATGATCTTTATAGGCAATGAGACAGTGGTGGGATTTGAAAAGCAAACATTTCGACTGTGTTTTATTCTTTAAAGTAGGCAAGTTTTATGAATTGTATCACATGGATGCTGTCACTGGAGTCAAAGAACTTAATCTTACGTATATGCGGGTAAGTATGATCTTTTCTTTTGCAAAAATTACAATGGTACGACAACATACATGGGATGATACAGGGAGAATTTGCACATTCTGGATTTCCTGAAATCGGATATGGTCGTTTCTCGGGAAGCCTTATAGAGAAAGGATACAAGGTAGCTAGGGTGGAACAAACAGAGAATCCAGATATGATGACACAACGTTGTAGTAAAAGTAAATTGCTAGAAAAATGTTACATTCATTTTGCTCTATAATATTTTTTAGTACGATTTAATTTCATGTACAATGTTTAGTGACTAGGCCAACAAAGTTTGACAAAGTTGTTAAAAGAGAAATTTGTCAAATAAGCACCAAGGGTACAAGAGTATTCACTTCATTGGATGTAGAACCATCAACACCGAATTCGAATTATCTATTGTCCCTTGTTGAAAAACGTCCATCTGGTACAAACGTATCCCATTATGGAGTATGTTTCTTGGATACAACAATAGGAGATTTTATCCTTGGGCAATTTGAAGATGATCGTTGCAATTCTAGAATATTAACCTTACTTGCTCATTATCCTCCAGTTCATGTAAGGTCTTTTTCCTCGCGAGCATATTTTCAAGATTAAAATTTGCCAAATTAAAATTCGTTCATCGTATTTTAGGTTGTATACGAACGTGGTAATTTATCTCAAAAAACATTGCAAATTTTAAATAACAATTTGGCAGCGTGCATTAAAGAACCACTTCTACGCGAATCTCAATTCTGGTCATCTATAACCACATTGAAAGTATGCATAACACTACTGTATTTCAATAATCTCGATCTACTATTTATTCATAGAGATATTTTTCTCAATTTATAGAATCTCCATGAGGGAGAATACTTTAAATCTGATTCTGGTTTTTCATGGCCTACAGGCTTGAAGCCATTACTTAATGAAGGTAAATGTTCTTTTTTATATATTTTCTAAACGTGAGCTTTCATTTTTATCAGTACATTTGTTCTTTTTTATTTAGGCGATTCGTTAGGCTTAACTCCAGACGATGACAAAGAATTAGCAGTGCATGCTTTAGGGGGATGCGTTTATCTACTCAAAGAATACTTCCTTGAGCAACAATTATTGTCTCAAGGACGATTTAAATTGTACATTCCACCGGATTTCTCGAGCGAACCTTCCAAAACTTCTAAATTTGCAAATAATATGGTAATTACAAATTTCATCTAACTACATGATTTGATCAATTTTTGATGTTGCTACAATGTTTCATTAGGCAGGTTATAACTTCTAAAACATTGTAGCAACATCGAGTCGGCTGCTTTTGGGGCCCTATATAATTATATATTATTATCAGGTTTTAGATGCTGTCACTATTAACAACTTGAGAATTTTTGGTGAAGGGTCTCTGATGAAAACATTAGATCGTTGTTGTACCGCATTCGGGAAAAGGTATGTTTTAAGTGAAAATATTAGTTTCGTATTGTTTTAATCGAACTTGGTTACAGATTATTACGCGAATGGATCTGTAGACCGTCCTGCCGCAAAGATGTTATAATCGAACGTCAAGAAGCTATTCAAGAATTGATGGATCGTTCAGATATAGTACAGACTGCTCGTAGCATGTTAGCCGGTCTTCCGGATCTCGAAAGATTATTAAGCAAGTGAGTCGAATTATTTAAAAAGGTTGTAGGGTTAAGATACGTAGGGTTCACTGTATAAACCCTGTAATTGTAGGATTCACGGTCATGGAAATTTGGCAAGAATGAATAATCATCCTGATGGCAGAGCAATTATGTTCGAGGGTAAAACCTATTCAAAGAGAAAGATTCTAGATTTCACTAATATTCTGGGTGGATTTGAGGATGTCTTAAAAATAGTTGCTTTATTCGAAGGTACGTACATTGAATATACAGGGTGAATCGTGTAACTTGATCTGCTTAATTTATTCTGTTACTAGTGAATCTATGATATTATTGCCTTTTAGATTTCAAGAGTAGTTTGTTAAGCCGATGCATTAAAGTGAAGCCGGATGGTGAATTTCCTTCGTTAAGAGAAACTTTAGATTATTTTAAGGTAATGTTGTTTATTTTTAACAGCAAGCATTTGACAAAATATTAACTCGCGATGTATATTTCAGTCTGCGTTCGATCACGAAGAAGCAAAAAAGGAAGGGTGTATCGTTCCGAAAGAAGGAGTCGACACCGAATACGATTCCGTTTTATTAGAGCTTGCGGAAGTAAAGAAGGATGCAGAACGGTACCTCGAAAAACAAAGACAGCACTTTGGCGTGAAAGTGACGTATCACGGATCGGATAAAAAACGTTATCAGATCGAAATTCCGGACTCGCAAATAAAGAAAGTTGGTTCTGGATTCGAACTTCAGTCGCAGAGAAAAGGATACAGGCGTTATTACACCGCCGAGGCAAAGGTTTCAATTCTCTCAATAATAACATTCAAACTGAAAGGTAAGAAATATTTAACTCACACTAATTGTACCGCCATCGCTAGGAACTTTTAAGTCGTCAAATAAATGCCGAAGAACACAGAAATAAAGTGTTAAAGGATTTGAACAGCAGAATATTTGCACAGTTTAGCGAGAAATATGACATGTGGAACTCCGCCGTTTATAAACTGTCTATCTTAGACGTTCTAATTTCTTTAACTGAATATGCTCTCAGCGGTGAGATGTGTATACCCGAAGTCAACGATGGCACAGATGGGAATGTAATATTAACACGATTTCACTATTGTTATTTATAAAACAGTGCCATATCGAACATTATTTGAACGCGTCTTTTTGATAGATATTTATTGATATGCGAGACGGACGGCACCCATGCTGCCATTCAGATAATTTCATACCTAATGATACTTTGTTGGGATCCGGGGATTCTGCTTCTTTCGTGATTTTGACTGGACCAAATATGGGCGGTAAATCGACGCTGATGCGTCAAGTCGCGCTTCTTACGATAATGGCACAAATGGTACGTTTTATTCGTGAACAGAGACGCGATATAGAAAATCAACTTCGATCGTTTACAGGGAAGTTTTGTACCGGCAAGTTCTTGTAGTTTTACGATAGTGGATCGTATTTTTACGAGGTTAGGAGCAAACGATGATATTCTAGCTGGTCAGAGTACATTTTTGGTCGAATTAAGCGAAACCGCGGCAATATTGCAACATGCTACACCGTACTCGTTAGTTTTGTTGGATGAATTGGGTATGAAAATGTTTAATTATAATCCTGACGATGAAGTTACAAAAATATTAGTACTATCGTATAATTGTAGGTCGCGGTACATCAACGTACGATGGCACAGCCATAGCTGCGTCAGTCGTAAACGCGCTCACAAAACTAAAGTGTCGCACATTATTCTCGACGCATTATCATTCTCTGGTAGAAGATTACAAAAATGATAAAAATGTTACATTGGCTCATATGGTACGTCAAGTTTAATAATATTCGTAAAAGAAAGTATCACATGTTACGTTGTCTTCGGTGAAACGTACTTACGTTCAGGATTAAATAAAATCACTTGATTTTAATTTCTCTGTAGGCGTGTATGGTAGAGAACGAGGAAGAGGATGAAATCACTCAGGAAACTGTAACATTCTTATATAAGCTTAGCGAAGGGGCTTGTCCAAAATCTTATGGTTTCAATGCTGCTCGATTAGCTGGCGTACCATCTGTAATCACAAATCGGGCGCATGAAATTTCAAAACAGCTCGAACAGGAAACCAATCAGAAACACTTCTTCGCCGCTGTATGCAAAGCTGATGGACCAGCTATAAGGGACCTCATTGCTGCAATGTAAAATCATACTGCAAACTTGTTCATTAAGTATTAAATTGTGATCCATTTTGTGTTGTATTTCGTGTTGTATAATTTGCAAGTTTATATTTTTGTATTTTGTATTTATACTATTATATTTTGTATTAAAAGGTTTTTCCATCAATAATAATTCCAGATACATTGCAACATTACATTTCTTTACATAATATTTCACGTTTGTTATCGAATTGGCCGACCTAATCTATTTTCAGAGTATCGTTTGATGTTATTACAAGCACATTTAGATAAAAGACGGCAAAAGAAGACAGAGACGAGATTGTTGCTTACAAAATTTTATTAATTAATGCCAGAGTACAAAAGGGCTACTTATGACGAATACGATGCGATACAAACAATGTAATTTTACTCACACCAAATGACGAACAAAATTTCGTTTCGAAAACGTAAGAAAAATCGTGCGTGCACGAGTCTTGCCGTGAAATAAATACAATTCTTATGCGTTGTATGTCGTGAAATAAAGAATAAGCAGGTAGTGAAGTTCTAAACGAATATTGTCAATACATCCGATAGAATTCTATTTTTTAATTATTATTAATATTATTATGTAAGAAGGACCGTAGGTGTGCGGAGCGATAAATAGAGAGAAATAATAATCGTTATTTCGTTACGTTGGTAAATCGAGCGAGTATGAATATTTGAGTGTAACTTCCTACATACGATTAGCAAGTTGTATTTCGGCGTAAATATGAATTACGCATCTTGGTGCGCAAAAAAAGCCGTTTCTTATCGACGATTAAAGAAAAATAAAAAAAAAGGAACCGTGCTCTCTCTCTCTCTCTCTCTTTCTCTCTCTTCCTAAAATCGCGCATGCCGTCATGCAGAAGAAAACTATATATACGATTAAAAAGGCACGGAAATTAAGAAAGCACTTGACTGTTTTAATGGGTTACAAGGATGTACTTTTATTTTCTTCGAATAACATATGCCTACTTCTAATGTACAATTCCGAGGTTTTCATCGAACGTTATCTAAATATTAAATGTCGTCTGTTGAGCGCGCTCTCTCGTTCTAACTGGACGTTCGCGTTAAATTCCCTTTTATCATCAATTAGTATGATTCCCTATCGAAAATACCAACCGATGACAGTCTAATTTAAGAAGCGTGTCTTCCTGGCGTTCTTCATCGCAAGATCTCGCGTCTTAAAATTTTATAGGATATACCCTATCGACGGGAGTCGATCCAAAAATTACTTTCTTCTGTCTTTCTGTCTCTCTCCCCCTTCTCCTCAATCCTTTCGTTTCTTTCTCGGCGTTCTAATTTCGGATTAACGGTTCAAGAAGATCATCGATATCGAGCGGACACGGTCTCGGAATAATTAGAAAGGTGCCGGTTGTTTCAAGAATCAACCACGACCGAACCGTGGACAAAATCTCTCGAAAATAGGGCATCGTTCGAATTACTACCTTTTACACCCTTCGTATTTTTTTGTTTGTTTTTTTTAAATCCAAAAAACGACGAGTTCTATTATTATCTTAAAAGTTACGCATTTACAAAACTGCGGGGAACGAAGATTCTTGGGGAATGATGTTTTCCGTAAAACTGAACGACTATTATAACCCGCTTCGGCAAATGGGACCTAAGATTCGACCGTCAAGAGATGACATTGCTCATTTTCTTTCAATTTCGCATGACCCTTTGTTCGCTCCTTCCGTTTTGTCAGCCCTTTTAGTGCCGTTGCAACTCGTTCGACGATACAATTTACCAATTCTCCCACGTCCACACCCGAGTAAACCAACAATTAATAAATACAACAATACAAGCGAAACGAACAAACGAAACACGAATCAATGTTTAAACTTTCGTACAGGGCGATTCGCGATGATCGTAAACGTCGCGACGAATCTGCATGTAAAAACGATACAAATATGTTATACGAACATACGGGTTTTCCAAGCTTCGATTTTTACATCGCAGGGAGCGAACGTATTTTCCTTCTTTTCCCGTCGAGGATTCGCTCCCTAGAGGCTCGAATCGCCCCGATACAGTGCTCGAAAACAACACGACAAACAGCAGAGTTTAATAAATAACTCTAGAATCAATTTCTCGCGAACGCGATAAAAAAGTAACAATTTTGTCAAATGAATTTTCTCGTGAACGAAACAAAACCGCAAACAACGGTTCCCTCGAAAAAACATCGTCGTCGTCAATCTCTCTTCTTTTTTCCTAACCTCCAAACGCGCAGAGGCGCAACGCGAAGAACGAATTCTTCGATAACGTTTCGGAATCGTCCTAGTGGGTCGATGGCATTAGAGTTTTTGTTCGAATTGTCGGGCACTGAAAGGGTTAACGGCGCGCGGAGGAGGATGCCGACGAGCGGTTTAATCCCGATGCAGACTTTTACCAGAGTCCGGATGAGAATCCGCCGGGAGGGACTCGTCCACGAACCGGAGCCTTCGCGGCCGGCGACGAATCGTTTGATTTCTCGCCGACGCTGGAGTTGGAGCTGAATGTTCCGTTTTGCACGGCTGGTCCGTTGTTCTGTGATTCCGTGTAACCCGCGCCAGTCACAGGATTAACATCTGCGAAGAATAGTTTCGTTCGTAAAACGGACGCTAGGGGGCCGGGGAAGCCGCCATCTTCTTCTTCTTCGAACGAATCAATTTACCGAAACACGCTGTGAACGACGACGCGAAATACAGCAATACCTCGACGGATACTCGCGTTTTGAGGAGTCCATGAACGTCTCTCGAAGTTGCTACTGTAGGAAACTTCTTTTTTAGATCTCAAGTTGGACTAAAAAGATTTTACGGACGAGTATCTCTTAGGGCATTGCTGTATCCTTCTCTATGGCACTATTACAACAGAAATCGAATGAATCTGGTAGAATGCTACTATTTGGATTATTTGTGTTCGAAGGATCCACCTTTTGTACATTTGTCTTCGGTGACCACGCGGAAATCGATTCTCCTCGTTGCTATGATTTCTATCCTCTGGGCAGATCGATTCTATACCAGTGGCATGCAATAATTGTCAGGCGTATAAAAATACTGTATCGTTCGAACAAGATTAGCATAGTAGTACGAATCCGTTTAATGAATTACGTTTTCATACGCCTGATGGAGGCGTCTATAACACTGTCATAGAGATATCAAGGATTTCACGCGAAAACGGCATGCTGGTTTTTTTCATCTACTTCATCCGCATGATCGAAATGGGAACATGGGCACACAAATAATTTACTCGACAGGCAATTAAGCGTAAAATTGTAAGAAACAACCAGCTGGTTCGATGCACCGATAAAGAACACTCGAATATACAACGAGAAGCATAACTGTACCGATTTATGCAAAATCTGTGATTATTGGTTCAGCTATGCTTCGTACTGTATCTATATTGGTATCGTGTGAGCTACTTTGAGGAACTTTAGACTACTAACGCGCAATCGTCTACCATGTGGCAATGAACTTACCGTTCTATTACAGACTATCTGTTGACCTATGAAAGGTTGTAGAATTGCTCGAATCGTGACTCGTTTCGTCTCGTGTGTAAAGAATCCATTTTTAATACTAATTTTAACATAGCGAGATTCGAGCAAGTCTAGGTTAGATGGAGATGGAGAGCATGGGTGAAGATTGGAGAGGGCGACACTAGGCAACCGACAATAAGACCAAAGTGTTATTTAAGTCAAATTTGAAGTACTTTCATTTTAACCATAATAGCACGAACGCAATTTTGTTATTCTTTGGACTATTGTCAAAATTTTTGTTTCTCGGGGAACTAAAATTATTCTCAATGACACCCAAACTAGCTATACGTTAAGATTATCCCGCTATCCCAGTACTGTAACTAATACTAACGCATACATAAAAAGAACAACACACATATAAAAAACAAAACAAATTATATAACAATATCAAGGTTAATCGAATCCTCTTCTTCTGCGGCAAAATAAAATACATAAATCATTCGCTGACGGAAGCTGAATAAAGGAAAAACCGACAGGTTAAAAATTCAGTGGTTAAAACATTACATGATAAACAAATTTCATTCCCATGGGCCGTGTTGCACCACCCAAAACAATTACAGGATCACTCGAACGGGATATTCATATAATAGTAAATTAATTCTGACTGTTCTTTGTTGGATGTTGAGAATGTGCAAGTTGAAATTAAATGTGATCCTCTGACAGTTTCTAGTGGTGCACAGGAGCGATCTATCGCTCTTTCTTTACCTAATTTGCATGACAGAAATAAATGGTAAAAAAAATTAAACGTATCCCGAGGAAGAGGGGGTACAGAAGAGGGAAGGTTAGAAGACATCTAGATCGAAATCGAGGCTGAAAGAGAAGATGACCGTGGTCGCTTAAAACTGAGAAAATAGTGACACACGTTACCTCGACACCTTCGTGCGCTGCGCCTCATGGGCGTCACGTCAACTCCGTCTCCGGTAACCGGGTTGCGCGAAATGCAGGATGATCCACCTGCCGGGGTTTTCGAGCGGGTAGGAAGGCACAGAGGACGACAGTTCACAGCCCGGTGCACGCAAAGCGACACGTACCAGAATTCACCACCACCACCACCACCACCACCCCCATGCACCGACACGCCGTAGCAAACCCACAACCGTAACCCGTAATTGTGTTAGTGCACATGCCCTATTCGCACGGACCAGTCCAAGATATCTTTCACCAGAATTCCCAACACAAAAACGACGTAAACTAAGGTTAACTGCTTTCCTTCTAGCGTATTCCACTCGACAAAGTGATAACAGTTTTTTAAAGAATAACTCTCCTGAGACGATACAGAGGGCGGTCATTTTTAGGAAGGAACCAGTTGCGCCGTCTGAACGACGACCGATGCACTACGTTTCTGGACCACGTGCACGGTCGGGAGACAGTGATTTATGTCGTGAGAGAGGAAATTCGCCAGCTCCAATATCAATCAAGACGCCTGTCCGGAGGAAAAGGGATCTTGATTGGTGTCAGAGCTGGGGACTTTCTCCTATGAAATATATCCTTCGTATGCACTCGATGACGTCAAAAATAGAGACGCGTGTAACCAATATTATGGACGTCAAAATGTAGTGGATCCAGATAAACGGTCGGGTCAAGTAAAGGTCTTGAGATACCGTGTGAATGTAGCTCTAATATATCACGATGAATTTAAAGTAGAGTTCTGTTTATAAAAATTTGAAAAAGATATGCACAGACTCTTTGAAGCATTTTTCAGTCCAGATACTATAAAATTTGATGCAACAATAAACTGATCAATGAGCATAGATCACGTATGTATATGAAAATCAGAGCTGATTAGGTGTATAGTGTTTGTAATAGTTATGCATACTTGATAAATATTGACCATTAATCTAATTACTATAAATGTGGTTGTTACATTGCAGTGCTTCGGTAGCCGTACAGATGGCACCTATGGTTTTTTCTCAAAGATGGCTGACTCAGCTTGTGAGTCATCACAGAGGCTTATCCAATACATTAATGGTTTCAAAACGGGAATAGTATGGTGGGAGATAGTTTTTCAATGATCTTCAGCAGCCAATTAATTCTAGTATCCCCTTGTCGAGTAGAATACGTGGAATTAAAAGAACTTAATTTTAAGTTTCAAGACAAAGATAAATTACTTGTAACTTTTAAACAAATATCAACTATTTTAACACGTAATTGACAGAAATTTTGGTATCTTGGACGCGTTCGTGCGAGAAGAACAAGTACAAAAATAAGAATGAAACAGAGTGTTGTACTATACTATACTTGTGTAAAATAAGGCAAGCACAGAAAAGCAAACATAATCATTGCAAAAGAAAATAGGGCTCTGTCAAATTAAAATACCAATGAAAAGAAAATTAAGATAGGTGTTAAGAAAGTAGTCACTAGTAGTTCTCAAATTGTTTACAAATTTTCGAAATCGTCACACGTTAAACCCAAGCAATCGTCAGTCGTGGTGAAATCATAGGAACAATTCAAAGTCCATTGACAATTTGTTAATGATCGACACGGTTAAATCACGAGCACGTACGATTAAACAAACAAGTATTCTTTTTAGATTGTGAACGTAATTCTTGACACGTTAATTGCACAACGGGAAAACAACAAAACAACAAAGAGTTATTGATGCATTTACGGAATATAAACATGTTCGCGTGAGAAACCGATGAGAATTACTTGTCGCAAGCGGGAAATGTGTTACAGTGAACGGACTTTTAACTTAACAGCTAAGGTACGATAACGCGACTAACTCAAAATATGTGTTTCTATTATCGTGGCAGGCCCTGTTGTAAATTGGAAAACGTCCATCGACCGAGAACCTTTGATTGTTCGTTCTGAGGGAAATTAACGTTTCTACGAGTCTAAGTAAAACCAAATAAAAAATAATAAGAAACAATAAACGCTAAACGTGATTCTACGTGACGTTAGAATTCCAAGATTTGATTTGCATTAGCAATTAAACTGTTTGCACGATTAAAGTAAAGAACTCGAGCAAACGTAATAAATTGAAACAGTAAACTCACGTATACGCGACAGTGGCCGTCGAAAGGAACTCGGTCCCGTCAATTCTTAGATACGAAGATCATTTCTATCGCGATTTACGAATCAGGTTTTTAATCAAACCTTGCATTTTACTGCTTTCACGCGACATAATCGATCGAGCAGCTTATAACCGAATCGTGGGCAAACGGTGATAATGCAAATCGGACTTGAACGATGACAAATCGGAGAAATGATATGTACAGATTTCTTGGAACGAAACGCGAGCACCCGTAATCAAATAAGAATGTGTAAGATGAGTGTCGTGTCATCTACCAGAATGTGTCTCTTTACACACTTACGAAATCGTTTGATTCTCCTAAAAGCTGCTTGCGAACAATTCAAGAGGATGACTTGGTGAAAGCCATTGGATTAGTTACAAAAAAGTTCGTTCGTGTCTCGCTAGCTCCAACAGACCGACAAAACGGAAGCGAATCGAATTATTTTACGTTTCCTTGGTTTGTTGTAAAGAATCCGAACTCGTGATCTCGAGAAGAGCATTGGGATGCTCCTGATAACCGAGCAAAATCATCGAGAGTGCTGTACGGAGAAGAAGCGTAACGCTTGAGCAAAGGTGTCCTAATTTCAAACAATTCTCCGGCATCGATAATCGATAGAGAAGTGCATTACGTTAATCCCGAAAAAGAGCCTGCGACACACAGACACATATTTCAAGGTAGGTCGAATACAGTGCGAGTTTAAGTGTGTAATTGCGATTTCAGCGATTGCACAATTATCGGCAATCAGAGCGGTACAAAACAGAAAACAAGAAATTCGACCGAAGCAAAAGTCACCGTCGAATTTCGTCGAGCAAAGCTTCGAGAAGGCAGTTTGTAATCATTCGCGATACGAGTTCCAAGAGAAGAAAAAAAAACTAAATTTAATTGATCGCAGCGTGGAAAAGGAAAAGACCGGGTGCAGAAAGAATCGACTTGGTTCGTTTCGATAGGGGTTCTTTCGTAATTCTATTGGGTGGTAGGGATAGGATCGAGCGTCTCACGAGTCACTTGATCGAACAATATAATAATCGATAGGCAGAGAATCTTTAAAATATCTTGGGGTTGAGTAAATATTATTTCTTGTATTAGGAATACAATTCGTGCGACTTTTCTTTTCATTAAATTTCATAGTATTCTATTTGAATTAATGGCAAGGAATTTTGAAATAAAAACAATTTTTTAACGCCTTCTTTATGAATTTAAGCAAGGCTGCAGAGGTCTACGAGCAAGTCTCCGTGGAACAAAGAACAGCCCGGAAGTGGTTTTTACGCTTCGCGTAGGGCAATTTTTATACGAGTAATACTCTGCGTTCTTTTGGTGAGTCACCTAAATACTCTAGAAAGATAGTTTACTATAAAAAACCATGTTTTTATTTGGTCATTTTTGCTCATTTCTCAGCGAACAATAACAAGTAACGATACCATCCGCCATTTGCAATCTATGAATAAGAAGAAAACAAGTTTCAAGATTATTTAAAGAAAAATCGCAAGAACCGCGTTTCCATGCCTGAGAAGCTTCTCCCAGAGTCGATTCTTTCTTCGTCACGGATCGTAAAAACGTCCCGGGGTCAAGCTGCTTCGATAACTCTGATCCGTGGCGTTAAATCAGTGCTGTTCGGCTAATTGCCTAGCGTAATCGTTAAAAAAAAAAAATAGAAAAGTACGGTGTGCATGAACAGTCGTGCGTACACAACTCGTAAAGCCGCGTTTTCCCTCGCGCTCGCACCGTACACCAGTTCACCTGACCAGACAACAAATAGTAATCGTTTCGAAATATAAGGAGGAGCGAGGAATGCGAGAGATACCTTACCTGTGATATCGTTGGTCAGGTTGTTGCCATTGCTGGCCGTGTAGCCGTTGAGAACGCCCGCGATCGAGTCCGAGCTGGCGGTGCTCTTCGCGGGCGACGTCGAGGCGCCCGACGACGCCGACGAGGACGAAGACTCCCCGCTGAGGGAGATATTGCTGCGCATATGATTTTTCGCGTTTGGGGTGGTGGGTGGGGCATCGGGAGGGCCAAACAGGCGTTTGTATGAATCATTACCGGGCTTGTTGCGCGGCGTTTCGTTGCCGTTGTTGCTGTTCGGACCGTCGCCGAACAACGCCGAGCCTAGCTGCGATTGGTTGTGGTTCTTCACGCGGCGTGGGCTTGTTTCATCCGGAGCGGCGCCAAAAATGTCGCTGCTTCCGCCACCAGGGGGTTTCAACACCCTGAAAATAAAATCCAACGTCAGAACTCGAACTTGATCACCATCGACAATCGTTAACCCCCTCGAGTCTTATTAATTAAAATTAATTAAGAAAGAGACCAGAACATAGTCTTTGATAAATTTGATTTGTGTAATAAATAATTTCGATTGAATTTACGAGCCAAAAGTTTCGTCCTAAAGTACAGCATTTACCACAAGACAAAATGAGGGGTACCGGAAACTTTAAACTCGAATTTCGCAAGCTTGTAGCCCCCATTTTGGCAAATGTTTTTGTAGTGCTAGGTGGTGCCCCTACCTATATGCTTTCCGGAACGACGCTCCGATCGTCCAATAACTTTTTATCCTAAAACTCACTTAAAACCGATGGTTCGGGAGGGGAGTAACCACTCGAGCGACGTCCCTCGTTAGTCATGCATGTAGTCGGTCAGTTTCACGCGCAGAAGGGTTGAGAACCTTTGTTCTCCGGCGGCGGTCGCCGACGACACGGGAACACGACTCGTCCCCCACGGCGGAAGGACTCGATCCAATTTGCTCGATAAATCTGCGCTGATTTCTACGTAACGAGGGTCGTGTCTCTCGGCTGGATGCGTGGCACGCGCTTTGTCGCGTGCGCGTTGCGTGGCCAAGGAGGGAAACGGAGGAGGGGAAAAATAACGAAAAAAAAGGGATCAATCGACAGAGAAGGGGAACCAGGGTTCGCAGGACGATGAGTTGCCGGCAATTAAAAGAACGGAGTCCATTCTTTCTCCTCCGACCGGACGAGGGACGGAAAGGGGTGTGGCGTGCGCGCCGTTTTAAACGCTGCTTCGTTGGGAAGACGGTTCAATTAACGAAGAAGCCGCTCGCGCGTGGTGATTTTTTTTTTTAGTTCCCCTCGAGGGAAGAAGCTATCTCAGCGAGTTCGCGAGCTGAATGTGGGCGAAGGAATGACTCACGCGGCGGCGTTACACGATAAATCTCGATCGATACGCGAGGCGCAAGGATGAAGGATATTCTTTCGCGTTTAGCCTTTGGATCGTCGTCTCGACGCGGTAGCCTGGCGTTCGAAACGCGTATAGAGTGACTCAGAAGTAGCTACAACTTCGGACATAACATTTATTTGTTTTGTATTCTAATCGAAATTCATAAGAATTTATTTTTCTAGCTCCCAAGTGTGAAGTTCTGTCAACCACACGACGGATTATGAATTGTAAACATAACGGTAATCATCGAGATTATTACTATTATTAGAAGCTCTTAGCGATCGTTAAACGTCGAGGTTATTGACTGGTGCGATAGGCTTCAATTTCGAAACACACAGAAAACAACATGTTCCTGTGCGCCAAGCGATAGTATGTTACTTGTCGATGCCGTGGTATTAGCGTCGGTACTAAGATACACCCTATCTGCATTTCAAGCATTAACTTAGGACTATCTGAGTTAGTGGACGTTACATAGGATGTCATAAACTAGTATAACCAGTTGCAAAACAGGACGAATAAATTAAACTACTTTTAGAGCCCTACGAAGCACGTGGGGTGTTCTAATTCTGTTCAAAATATGAAAAAACAGGCTCCAAAATGTTTCAGAACACCTTGAAAAATGGAAAATTGATGAATCGAACATTTTCCTTCCTTTGTTACAGAAAAATTTTCAAGCTACGTTTACAACATGCCCAAGGTAGTGAACGATATTATCGTACTTTGTAACTTTACGTTTATTTAAATGATTGAAATTAAAACAAACAATTGCCGTTACATCTATATGCTCCAACCGGTTTCACGAGCCAGCATTCACTTCTGACGAACGCGACGAAAAGGAACAAAGACGATTTTCTAAGAATGTTGCTCGTAAGACCTCGGAGAGGAATAGTTTCAACGAAATGGCAGTCTAATTTCCGTGTAATCGGTGCACAACAGATGTAAGAGATGGGATTAAAATAGAAGAATGTTTAAAGTTAATCGACCAGAAATTATGAGCCAGCATAGTAAGAAAACGGATGACATGGATCACTTTAATTAATAACTATCCTTAATCTTTATGTAGAACATACTGGACATGTAAAAAGTAGACTCTATCAATGATCTGTATCCAAGGCTCTCAAGTTCTGCTTTGGATACTCGACTCGAAGACTCACAAATACTTTTTTCGGTTGTACACCGTCGCAAATGTTGAAAGTAAGTCTGAGAGAGCCAATGAAAGCGAGAGTATCATGACCACAACGTAGATATATCTTGAGGAAGGAGGGCCCCTGTTTGTTACATAAGGAAAAGAACAATAGGTCGTCGACCAAACTACTGGACCGGGATTCGAACCTGGTTCTTTCGTTCAGACACAGACGTTGATCTACCGATTGAACGCTCCAGGTCTCGTCACGACAGGGCTGTACCTAGCAATGGTATTCTTAAGAAATATGAAATCGAAACAGCTCCATCACTACCTGCACCCACGAACCTTCAGGCTCCATTCTCGAGCCTTCCTACTCTTGATACAGGCGCGCAACCCTCCAGAAACAGATTACCCAATTACGTTTAATTAGCATTCTTCGAGAACGCATTAGGCGCCGCTGTCCGCCATCCGGCTCGCCGGATCTTTCGTCCTGGAGCAAGAACTCGTTAACTCGCGATCAATCAAATAATCGTTTCAGTCTAATTAACGACAGAACCGCGGATCGCCCCCTCCCGTCTCGAGGGACGTATCATAGCGCACAATGTTTCATCGGGTCGACGATAAATCAACGCTTCCTCGTTACGGTGTCGCGGATAATCGAACGTCCGACGCGGTTTGATGGAAACGCGGATTCGAGCGACGCGCGAGGCTACTCATCGAGGAAGTTCGATGTTCAACGACCATGTCAAAGAACGCGCCTAATCCGCGCTCCGTTTAACGCGAAAAAGAAAAAAAGAGGAATGAAAAAATCACCGCGAGTGGTCCCGTAATACGACCAATAACGAAACCATCGATCCTAATTGCCCAATTACCGGCTCGATCCGACGGCCCAGATTTCTCCATCGCGGAAAAGTCACGGTTTGGCAACCCAGGAAGTTCCGAGACGGCGGACGGACGTCTCCGTGGCCGCGGCCGTCGTCCGCTAACCCACGTATGACGAATCCGCGCAGAGATGGGGGAGTAAATAACGAGGATAATCAATCGACCGTAGGAAGCGAAGTTGTCCTGGAGGGGACAGGATGGGCGCGCCGGGAAATATGCTGGATGACGTACGGCGACGCCTCTGCGTGTTCCTTTCGACGCTCCGCGTACCCAACACGATCGCGTTAATAAGACCGTCAACCTGTTTTACGCGCTACGGCGACGCGTCTTCAATTATCCGCGACCAGGCGCCGGTGCTTTAATACGTGTATTGACGCCCGGAGATAAGAGGTCTTCCAGCATGAGCTATTAACCGGTTAATGTCGCGATACCGATCGAGCGCGAAGACAAAGTGTAATGAGATCAAACACTCCATATACTTGGGACACGCGTCCACGGCGTACAAACACTATAGCAGACTGTTAGGTTTAACCTTTGAAGTGGCGACACGGCTATTTAAAGGCCGATAGATATAACGAGGTTTGCGCAAGTTAACCCCCTTTTACAAATCAAATTCACCCCGATGAAATACAGTGTTCATTTTTTGTGATTTTATTTGTGATTCGAACCCACGATTCCTTTTCTCTTCGTCATTTTAATGAAATGCAATAAAATTTAATTTGGATACCCTCTGTAGATTAGTAATATTGGAAGTAGGGATTGAAATCTGAAGTTGAACAATTTGTCATGTTTTTTTCCGTTTGTCTCCGAGACTTCCTCGTGCACGGATCTACAGTTTCCTCCGACGTTTCCCATGCCACATTAGATCCCCGCTGCGCGGTAGATTTTGCTTGACTTTCCGTGTATACCGTGTGGGCTGTGACCCCGGTTGCTGAACCCGCTGTACAAGCTTGTAAAACCATAAGCCCGATCGTCGCGAAGAGCCAACGAGCGCTTGTAAACTTCTATGATTTACTGAAAACTAAGAAGCTTGTACAGCGATGTTACTTCTAATAGTACAAAGTTGAAACAATTGGGAATGGAAGTAGAAGATTCACGTTGTATAGTCTACTGTTGTACGGCACGTTCGGCTTCAAAACGATTATTAAAGATTGCCTTTTACGTGGATTCTAGCGAGTTGAATCGCGAAACACAATGCAGTTGAATTTATTTAGAACAAAAATGCACGAACTTTCGACTCGATATTTTTAAAAGAACGTATCGTTTGTCAGATCTGGCACGGTACGAAGGCAGATCGAACGAAGATACGCTTATGCGAGGTAACGAAAGCGTCACTTATTACATAGTGCGCGGTCTTAATGTTGGCCTAAGGTGGCGCCAATTTATGTCAGCACGCTCAATCAGCAACCGTGTAACTAAATAGCTCCGCATTCTGATAGCTGTCCTTTGCTGCATTATACCGGCGCAAAACGACAATAAGCGACGGATACGTGGATCCTGGTAGGTCTGAAGAGGCTGCGGGAAAAGTGGACCAGGACACTTTCGAAAATAATAATCGTTAGCGTCCGCGAATCACGGCGACAATGTCATCACGTGGATCTGGCGTAAACCGTGTTAACGCCTGAAACGCGATTATGTTTGAAAATTCCTCGAGAGTGCGACGACTTTTCCGCTGAATAGATGCTTCTGTCATGAGAGCATACGCTGTGTCACGTTCGCGTGTTCGACGCAATAACGCAATTAGATTAGCGATTTGCTGGCAATACGACGATCTTTTAACCGACACATTCCCTGAAATCGAGGGTATTAAATAAATCGCGGGTTCTCACGCGCGAATCAATCGAAAGAACGCAGAAAATGGGGCACGATCATCTACTTTACAAGCCATAAAGTCTGATGGACAAAATTAGAGCACGCGCATTATCCGACTTGACATGAAATTTTGCGTGGGTGAAAACGCTGCGTGTCATGGAGGTATTCTTATAATCGCCCCATGAAAGAAATTACGTAACGGGCCACAAAAAGTTTTGCAATTCGTTCGAGGACGTAGCGGCTTCCGGATTACACGGAATCCTGGCGAACGACTGGTACGAAATTTGATTCGAGGCAATAAAAGAGAAACAAGGGTCGTACCATCGTTCGCGACATCACCCTCGCGTTGGACGTCGTCTTGTCACGGTAATCCTTGTTTCCTACGTCGACGAATGACGTCGAATAAAGCATCGAGCCACCGTGACAGATCGATTCGACGAGCACGCGACATCGTTTCCAAAAATGGAGGCTGAATTTAAATACGAGCGATGATTATAACGGTTTCTGGGTCAACTTAACCGGTCTCGAATACGATTTATCGTATACAATGTATATCGTTCGTGGGAATGCGCATTACCCTGCTCCGCAAGACGTGCATCTCTCTGTCGATCGGTATTATAGCGAGGAAAAAGGCTCCTACCTCGAATGTCCATTTCGACTCGCGATATTATCGTCGACCATTACTCTACTTCCACGCCCAGAGTATCGGACGAACGCACATTTCGTATCGCTTCCTTCGATTCCACCGATTAATCCTAACATCGTTTCTTATCACTGAATACAAAGTGCTCCACTTTACTGATACCAGCCCAGTTCCTGGTATCACTTTCTTCTCCGTCTCACCGAACGGACAAATCGGTCGTACGCGTACCTCCAGTTCAGGAATTTTAACAATATTTTAACCCCGAAGGACTTTTGCTTTCCCGGAAATGGAAAGAAGTTCGAAGAAAATGAAAATAATTTATAACGATTATGGAACTTATACAAAAATCGACGCAAAAACTCGGACTTAAATCGATATAGACTAAAGTTTATGTTTTTTAGAACAGTCTTAAGATCCCAATCCTGTATTATAACAGCATCCTCGAAATTCCTGGGCCTCGAGGCGCAAGAAAAAGCGGTCGATTCGGTGCGGAGCGGATTATTCGCGATTTCTTGCGTCAAACTTTCAGCGTTTAGCCGGCGGAGACGCGATCGAGCGTGATTTCGCACGAAAAATTTGTACGCGGAAGATAAATAGGATAGGAGAGGGTCAGGATGGAGGAGGGAGAAAGGATTCCCGTGCAAATGGATCGTTTTTCTGTAGGCGCAACGGCAATAAGGAGTCACGCTCGAGTACTCGTCCTAGCTCCTGGCAACTCCGTGTGAGGTCCAGAAGGAGGATGTCGATAACAAGGAGCGGCATTGTGGCCGATACACCGACCAATCTTTATCGCGTTTCGGACAATGGTCATTGTTCCTGCGTTTAATTACCGCGCGAGCCTCGGCGCAAGCTAATACTTCCTCGATTTCACGTTCGGCTAAATATTTGCCACAGAGAAACCCCGCGTGTTCCTTCGATATCTTCTCTTCTTAAACCAATACACACGGACGCGACTTGGAATAATTACTAGGTGGTAAATGCGCCGGTCATTCGTTTCGATGTGCTCCTTCCCGTGAGAGTTCCTCGAATATTGCAACGCTCCCCATTAAAACTTACCATTAAAATTTTTCCCAGGGGTGGCCGAACACCCTGTATATATTCCGTAGCGAACGCAACGCTTGAATTGATCGATTCATTAAATTCGAACGTCCAGCACTGTCTTCCGCAACCTCGATATTAATAATGGAATAAAAGTCAATCAAGCTTAATAGATCCTTTAATCGAACCGCACGGCGGTTGGGATATTTCATAAACGTCAAATCAATCGAAACGAGTGGAAAAAAGGTGGCTGTCGGTAGGATGAATCGCGGTTTAACGAACGTGTAATTCGATTTCCTCGTTGTGTCAGCCAACGAAGGACTATTAAGACGAGGGATCGCGATCCAATCGCGAGGATGCGCGAACGTGACGACGCGTTTACCGATTCACACGTGCCAGTTTGCACTCGCGTCCGACACGAATAATTACCGTGTCTGGATGCTGTTCCCGCGCATCAAGAGACTCTCTCGTCCCTTATGTAACGCACGCAATTCCGCGGAACAATCGGATCCCGCGTGAGAGTCCCGATACCTGGGAACGGAACGATTAAGTCATTATCAGGCCTGCGCGACACGGACGCCTCAAAAGGAAACTGGTAATTATCACGCGAGGCGTCGCGCACGTCGACGCCAACAAGAAACGCTCGAAACAGTTCGATTTCGCACACGGCGAAACCGCCGTTTCCTGCTTGAGCGACGATATTCTATCGCGAGCGGCCGGTGGTCCAGTGGGTAAAGTGTTTGCCACGTTTGATCGCGAGTTCGAGACCCGGAAGATACGATAAAAAAAAATTTCTTTCTCGAATTAATATATTTTCTGGTTTTAAGACTACCCTTACGATTGTAACTAATGTAACAACATTGAAAACATATAGAAATGTGTGTGCACATTGTGTGGACAATTACTTTAATCAAATTCAGTGTTGACGCTTGCATCGGTTATCGGACACCCTGTACATCCACCCGCGAAGAAACCTAAACCTACTCGTAATTTCCAAGCCCGACACGTAAGCTTCTTCCTATCGCTAGGTCCACGCCAACGCAAAATGGTGCCCCATGCTCGGGCTATTGGGAACAAAGTTCAAGACGTCTGCGGATTGGATTGGCTGTCTGTCTTCGGCTAATCGCGCGAATGCACCGAACGGAACTTCCTGAATCGAAGCTAAAAAACGATGCTCCTAATTGAAACGAAGGCGAACCGAACGTGGGCTAAAGTGCATTTTAGCGGACCAACCTATCGTGCACGTTGAACGACGTGATGAACGACACTGACCGAGGCATCGGGCACTCTGGAATAATGTTTCGAGTCGACTTGGACAGTTTGGATCCCCTCGTCAGGCTTTCAAGACTCCGAAAGTCCTCTAATAACGTCGTTCAGGCTGTCGTAATACGGGGGGTTCTTATATCGATACTGGTGAAAGACTTCCGGGTGTAAAGTTGCATGTTCACGCGACGTTAAAATGGTGGCATTTTAAAGCCATGACGGCGTGGATTTTTTGCAGCGGAGGTAGATGACCCGACTGTCGACGCATTTTGCGCTAATCGAAGTGCAGTCGAACCAACAGTTACGTCATAGTTCTCATATCGCCCAGTCACTTCCAAGGAAACGAAACAAGATCGAGAAATTACAACGGGCTGAAAGTTGATCACGAAGAAGGCTCTACAATGTATATAAATAATTTTCTTGCCAGGGAAGTCCGCAATTACTATTCTCTTTGAGGAAAAAGGTTTCTCGAGTTCGTGCGTAGGGTGGCGCAAAGACGTTGGACACTTTCGGATAAGATAAGCGAAAATTGAAAGGTAAAACGATTTCTCCGCGAAGCATTGTTGCACGGACAACATCCTGTGTCGCGATTGACAGAAGCTTGCGACACTCTGCGTCGCCATATAGAGGCACCGCGATAAATGCAAATTCATGCGTCCCGGAGATAACTCGAAAAGCCTAAGAGGATCGTTAAATCATTGGCGAGCGATCCGTCGTTCGTGGCGACAACTTTATGCGGCGTAAACGCAATCGACATCGATTAGGCGAACGATCGGTAATCGAGACGTAATCGACGATGCAACGGGGGCCCTAATTGCGTCGCCCGTAACAAGCCGCGAGACAAAAGAAGCGTACGTAAACAAGCGTCGAACTACTTGTAATAGGTGTTCCGAACGTCAGGACTTATAAGGAAGCCGGATCGCCCGGATAAAAGTCGACGACTTTACGTAATGGATCGCGTAGCCGACGAAGTAATAGACGAACTTTTACGCGAAATTAACTAATTGGCCAATTACGCCTCTGCCCGGACGATCGAGCATCGTAACCGATCGTCTTATTCGGTTCCGGTGAAATCGTCGATTTATCCCCTTTCGAGAACGTCCCTTCTTTAGCCGGCCTCGCGGCCTAACAAGCGGATAATCACGCGAACAACGAGTACCGATCAAAATTTATTTCGACGTCGCTTCTTTCAATCGTTCGCCTGTACTTGTTAAAGCAAGATCGGGAAACGATTTTATACCTCGATAATATTCCGCTCGGTTCTCGATCGAGACATATTAGGTGGTTGCAAAAGTTCCCATCGTTTTGAGAGATCAATCAAGAACCACCGGAAAGGGTTAATCCGATTTTCAGAAACTAACGACCGAGGTGAACGTTCGGGACTTCCTCCATCGTTCCAATTTCGCGACACGGGAAAACCGACGAAATAACAAGTATAATTTCGAGGTAGAAATAATGCCATTCGAAAGAAACGCTACTCGTCGAGGGCACTTTGAATGTTTCATGGGTGGAGGACCTGAGAATCCAGGTTCATTAAAGACGCTTTCAGCCACTAATGAGTGCAAACAGAGCCGAATATTGCGTTTCTGTCTGAAACTATTCCGAAGTTCATGTTCCGTGTATTACACATGTGAAACGAAGTATGAATTATCGAACGCACAGTACGTGCACCGTGAACTTCCTCGTACGCTGGTCGTACAAAAGATAGCGTCGATCGTTATCGACGAAGCCGTGCGATCGATCGACTTCTACCATTTCGCGCTACACCCTTATCGTCCAGCACGAATATAGATAAGAGTCAATGCACCGTAAAAGCGACGGATATAAATAAGGGTCTCGGTGTAGGTGGCTATACACCGCGGTATCAATGACGCGCCAATCGAGCACTCACTTCGAAGAAGTCATAGCGTGTTTCCCTCTTTTTCTTTTTTTCTTTGTAGCGTTCGTGCCGACTTCGCACACGATCGGTTTCGTTATCGGGTCTCCGGGAAATTGGACCGCTTTATTATCGTAATCACGTTCGAGCACCATCGACAGTGAGTCATCGTCGAACTCCGATGCCGCTTCTGATGATTCTCATCGATCGTAAATTGTTCTTGACGCTGCGTGTGTGTACCTACTTCTTATCGCTTCGCGGGACCACGTGTTCGCGAATCAACGATCCTAGGCCAGCTATACTTATCGCGTTCCAAAATACCTGACTTTTACAGGGTTCTTTAACCTATACTGCGCAGAGCAATGAAACCTAAACTTCTTTTCTTTTTAAGGATCTTCCGTGCAATGTTTCTCGAAAGAGTTTTCGTTTTCGAGAGAGTGTACGAGAGTTTAAACTTCGGATGTGTGTATATTATCTTTAGTTTGCGTGAAATTTATGCAAGCAACTTCCGATCTACCAACGCGAGTTGCTATCGCGTTGAATAGCTTATTTTGCTAGTAAATTGCAAAATTTGTTATGTACGTAGTAACATCCGCTGTTCATAGATGCTCGGGGAAAACAAACAACCGAAAGTTATACATTGTTTAACATTTCTATCCAAAAACAACGTACCGAATGGAAAGATAGTGTTCGTACGTATGTAGTAAATGGGTTTCTTTGCTCAGAAAAAGAGGGAACAAGGTCATTTCCTGCAAAAACCTGAGCCAGGTAATTTCTCGAAGCAGGGAGTTTGATATCGAGTGGCAAAGGGGTAACTTGGCGGCTCGAAATTAACGATAGGTAAGGTTCAGACGGAGTTAGCCTCATCGGGGCTTCCCCGCGTCACGCGCTCGCGAAATCCGCCTTTTCTCGTAGGAAGCCCCGAAGAACGGTATCCACAAAAGCCTACGACCACGGGGGGAAGCCGCCTCGCGGGGGACAGCGTGTCCACCCTTTCGTGTCGTGGACAATGGGGGTGAGTAACCCCATCTCGAGGGTAGCCAACACGCCCGGAAAGGGCGTCTCGTTCTACCGTAACGCGATACGTTTCGATCCACGTGGAACTTCGAGACGCGAGTCTACGACTCGTTTTACACGTGGATCATCAACGACAAAGAACTCAAGGAGGGGGTGGTGGAAACAGAAGCCGCGAAACCAGACGGTCTGAGACATTTTTTCCTGTTTTTGAAGCTTTCGAGAATAAATTCATGGACTCTCGACGAGGTGAAAAATTTCAATTCGCACTTTTCGGGGGGATCCGGATCCACGTGGATACTAGACGTCGATCGTTCGAGATAGGATACACAAATTTCGCTCAAGAGCCGTCGATAATGTAACGAGAGAGTCTGGCGTTGGAAGCTTTCGTTAGACGATGAATGAAATCGTTTTATTTCCTTATGGCGGGCACTTGTTCCAGCAAACGGACCACGTCGATGGAGATAGATTCTAAAACAGATCGCGAAAGCCTCGCGAATTTTCTATCGTCGTCGTATCAACATCGTTAACGCCCACCGATAATAGATGCAAGAACACTACGTATACATTTTTTAACGATATTAACAATTCCAATGCATGCCGCGCAACGCATCTTGCAAATCGTGTCTACTCTCGAAGTAAGACAAGCAGTAGGATGGGACACAGCACGGAAAAAAACAAGCTTCGCCCACGCGCCGTTTAACAGCAGATCTCATTATCCTCGTTTAAGAAAGGACTCGTTAAAAACGTTAATCGTTGATTGATAATTGGTTGAAAATTAGTCTCCGCCCAAGGGATCCTCCCCAATGAAATTGACATTGGTTTTACTTTTCGTCTCCTCTTTGTCCCGTCAATTAGCTTCCTGTCAATTGAAAAGACAGGCTTGCTTTTTTCTCGTGTCTTAATCGAATTTGTTGACGGACTTACATATCGGTAGTGCGTCATCGCGACGAATTTTTATCAGACGAACCAGGAATTCCCATGACACAGTAATCGAACCGTTGGCAAGCGCGAACGCTGGTCCAGCGTTTTTACAGTTGGCAGTCGTCCCAAACAGTTTAAGGTCCTTGGGTTAGGTCAGTACCGCATACTCGGATTTTTCCAAGTAGGGCACGGATTCCTAGCCGTTCGAGGATTCCGGCTAACTATTCGCATATTAAAATACCGTTCTTTCTCGAGCACATGCCTCCTCTGGCTTCTCATTACTGCTAAATCAGCGACGCGAGACGCGAGCACACACAACGACGAGTTTACTCGCCAACAAAGGCCACCGCGACGAGTGGGTGCAAAGACACCAAGGAACAACGGCGTCGCGTGTTCTTTTCTGTTTGCGTAAGAATTCGCCTAAATGGACCCAAAGGGAAGCGCAAACGTCGTAACGAGGACGATGACGGAATGGCTGCAGCCGCGCGTTCGAGGAACCGACCCAGTTTCCGGCTAATCAAAATCTTTAATAAGAGAAATTCGGAAACCACCTAGCGCTAAACGAGTTCCCGACGAAACTTCTTAACAAGAGAAATCCGAAAACTCGTGACGATCCAATTCTTGGTCGAGGAATTCGTAACGATCTCCAACGCGAGGAACTCCGAGAACAATTTCTCTAATAAAAAACGTGAAATCTTTTCGTGACACTCTAAATACGATCTGTACAATTGTTTTCTGTTTAAATATCTCTTACGCGTCTAATATATAATATTTTTACCCAATGTATTGGACTTAAAGAGCACGTTATATACAGGTGGTTCGAGGATTAGACTGAATTTCTATAAACGAGTCGATTAGAATTTCTAATATGAGAGATTCGAAGAATCCAGACGATGGATCGAGGTTACGGAACAATTTCAACGAGTAATCAAAATGTGTAATATGAGAAGTTCGATGCACCAGAAAGATAAACCTCGCTTTCGAAGAATATGACGCCTCCGATGCGTCGGTCTGTAGTTTTTCAAGTACCTATGTCATCCGTGAAACAGGTTCCAAAGACGATCGAGAGACGTTCAAGACGCGTCAGAGTTGGGCTTGTTTATCACTCGAGGACAAAGGCGGTACTGTACGGAGTGTCTATAGAGCAAGCATTGTAACGGGAGCATCGATGGGAAAGCGTGAGCGAACGCTCATCCCCGGGACCTGCGGATAAACATCAATCACCGTGCTAGAGATCCGATCAGGACGATAACGAGGTCTTCTCCACGGCTCGGTGTCGTGACTTCGCATTGTTTCGCCGCACAGGTGCGAAAAGAGAACTCTGAAAGTCGAGTCGTAACGATTTTCACTGGGACATCGATGCTCCGGACCAATTTTATAACTGCTTTTATTAGATCTACTATGGGAAAGTTTCTTTTTACGACGCGTACTTAAAAATCGGAGATTGGACGAGGATTTTTACGAAAAGTGTTCGGCTGACCTTTTACTGACCCAAATTGGCAGCAAACGGATCCTATGTGTTAATCTATTAGAGGTATTAATGGAAACGGTATTTTTCATTGGTACTGCTTGGGTCCATTCTGTCGAGGCTACTATCCTGATTAACCTGCTAGTTTCATTGGGTCTATGGAGAAGATGTCCCCTTTCTCTAATGAAAAATGCTGTACTGATCTAGACGGGAGGGCAGTAAATAGATCTTTGCATTAACTAAACGACGTTGTTCCTAGATCTGACAGGAGTTGGAAACTGCACTAATTTCTAGGACACCTGACCTTGGCATATTCTTTCTGAAAATGTCCAGATACTTGAAAAAGTTTACAATATCGCAACCACATCTATTTAATCTCCTATTTGCAGATGCCACCTCTATCTTCAAACGAGCACAAGCGCTTGCAAATTTTGTACTATATATTTCCCGTACTTTCTCTTCTATTTTCCATCGTAAAAACTATCCCACTGACCTCTTCGAATCAATAAAAAGGCTTTCATCTTGGATCGAACGCGATTGACGGCGGATAATTCCCGCCACGAAGAGGACGAACGCAGGCATTCGATGAAGACCGACGACTGCAAAAGCCGCGACGGTCGAACTTTTCCGGCAACGAGGTTCCGGATAAAAGATTGAAAGATCGCCGCGTAGGCGTACGGAGAAACGGGGTAGATGGGTTACTGCGAAAAATCATGACGACGGCAATTAAGTACGAAAGTGCCCGGAGGTGACATCCGTGTAATTACAGCCGGCGGAGTCGAGTACACGTCAATTACACGAGGGCGTTGACCACATTTTAACGAAGCTCGATTGAATAAATCTTTTTCGTCGTCGGCGCGCGTGCTGTTGCGTTCTCGTCAGAAATTTTTTCTTGCCGCGTAAATCGCTCGCGGGAGGGAAACGACGCTTTCCCGAGATCTCGAGGCGCGTTCGTTGGCAACGTTCTTCACGGGTCAATCGGTATTAGCGCTAAGGCGTTTCTTCGCGGGAGGAGCGAGAAGTCCAAAGAATGAAAACGATTGAGTAATCAGGCGACTAATCTTTTTCCGCGAAACGTAAGACCCTCGACGAAGCAACAGTCACGCTTTCTACACCTGACTGTTCCCCACCTTTGTTCCTCTATTTCGGTACGGTCTCGACATTTGACACGTCGCGACACACTTCCTTTACCCGAGGTCCCTCCCCCGGGAAGCAACTCGAGCAGGAAGGACGTTGATCGTATTATAGAATCGGCGAAGATCTCAGTCACGAGAAATTACCTTTCGTGGTCTGATAAGTGTTCGAACACACCCCGGTAATTGTTTTGCTTCGAGCTCGTTATCGTTGCTTTTAAAAGTTCTTCGTTGGGCAATTAGAGGAGTCCCCTCCTGGAGGATGTGAGATTTCCTGAGAAACATCCTGACAATTTTTATCACTGCTGAAACCACTTAAGTAATTCCACAGATAAAGCACTCGGTTAAAAGTACCGGTGTAACAGTTGTTTATCCTCTTTGTATCGAGATAGCCGCGCATCCACCGCGATTCTCGACGATTAGGCCGCAGGAAATTCAGAATGACAGTAAAGGTCCAGTCGCCGAGGAACTTGGCGATTTGCATACTCCTCGACGATTCCTTTTGCTCGAGAACGAATCGTTAGAAAATCTGCCCTTATCGACAGTGACCTTGAAGTTTCCACAATTCTTTGGGCGGCAACGAAGAGAGCGCTGCAGCATGGCGGCGAGAGATTCAAGGACCGCCTCGCGAGATGTAAATCGATCGAACCCAGGCACGGTTGACGATAGATGCTACCGCATCCTGTCATTGGTCATATTTCGACGTCTCCCCACGAATTCGAAGAACAAGCGGTGTACATCGTGTTCCTTTTTCAGGTTTAATTATTAGAGATTATATTAGGCACGCTTGGAAACGTTCGCGCGAAATTAATTATGCGAGCAGAAATCATAAATGATAATTGTATACGATTAAGGTACACTGTTTTCTGAATTTCAATATAGAGAACACTGGCAAGAGGAACGAAGTTGAGAAATAATTTACTTCGTACTGTAAAAATAAACTATGCACTACCTGTACTATTTTCTGAATTTCAACATGGACTATGAACACTGACGAACAAAAGAATAAAGAGATTCCTAGGTAAAGGTAGAAGAATAATCTTCGACTCTGGAAAGCAATAAAACTCTATAGAAAAGTCAGAAATAATCTCCTATCAAAAAATACACTGTGCACTGCCTGTAGGATTTTCTCGACCTCCATCTGGACTAGGAACACCCGAGAGAAGAGGGGGAAAAAGAGAAGCACTCCTATAATTTTTGATTAGTCCGTTTATAATAGCAGCGCTATCGTCTCCGATGTATCGCGAGTTTTAATAAAATGTCACGAAAAAGGGACGGAGGTCCGTTCCCGGACGTCCAGAGCACCGGAAAAGCCGCAGTGCGGTAGGAGAACCGGGAGGTTCCGGAAATTACCTTTTCTTTCCGTATCCGACATTGTCGAGCTCGACGTGTCTGTACGTCGCGTAAGTGGCCATATCGTTGGTCGACGACAGCTCTCGAATCTCCCTCGAAGACGTGCACACGTATACGGTTCTCCTGTTCGTCGGTGTTCGGTGTCTTCTGCCCCCGGCACACAGAAATAGCCCCAAAGTGTATGCGCGTTAAACAAAAAAATCGAAGACCCGCGGGCTTTCAAGAGCCTTCCCCGAAGCAGAGCGTCCTTGGTCCGTGCGAGGCGTCTTCCTCTTCCCGAAGCAACCGCGAGAAACGATCCTCCCCCGTGCGTAAAAGGTCACGATATTAGTCTGCCCGTGGATCGTGGGTGCGGATATAGTCGGTGCCGCGTTCAGGCGAGAAACTGGCAGCCGAACGAGGATCCAGCCAGTATATAATGCCTCCTCCACCGGTGCTTCCCTCCTCTCTCTCGCTCTGTCCACCGCACTGCCTCTCCTGCGCGTTCTTCTCTCGCACCGATCTCCTACCACCCCCCTCCCCCTCCTCCTACATTGTCTCTGTTCCCCTCTGCAAGCTCTTTCAGTCTGATTCTGTCTGCACGAGTATTCCCGGTCTCGCTTCGATCGGTTTTCCCACCTCTCTCTCTCTCTCTCCGCGCGGCTCTCCTCTCTGCAAAGCTCTCTCTTCCAGAAGTCCGATCGTCTCCGGGTTGACTCTTCTCTCTCTAGCCCAGCTCGACGCGCCAGTCCACCAGGAGCTACGCCACCATCCCGCGCCACCTCCACCGCGGATAACCCCGGCAGCGCTGTATGCACTTCCACCCCCGACGGAAGGCCGACGACGCCGACGCCGACGTCGTGCATTCACCTCAATCAATACGCTCGGCGAACCAGACCGGGGACCGGCACCAGGGGAAGCGCAGGGGGGCGGACGTGTGCCAGCGCGTAGGCATCGTCGTCGTGTTCGGTGCATGTGCAAGCCGATGCACGTGCGAGACCGACTGCGCACCGGAGATAATGAGCAGGAGACGGAACGGGGGCGGAGGACGCCAAGTTCCCGCCTCCACCCCCCTCGTCAAGGGCTGCGATCGTTAGGGATAGGGCTTTCGGGGATCGTCGCTTGATTCCCGCTCGCGAAATGTCACCCACGCGACTCTCGACACCACTAGAACACGGTCCTTTCCAAAATAGGGGACCCCAACGGTGGTCCATGTCGGAAAATTTAGCGACTTTCAGGTGAAAAATCACGGAGCTGTGAATAATTATAAACTTAAACACTATGGTTGCTTTATTAAGATATGGTTATACCGAATAAGAAGTTTTGTGTATAAGCAACTTTTTGTTTTCCTTTATACGAACCATCTCTACTATAAAAATAAGAAATATTTATAAAATAATTTTGAACCTCTATTCAAGTAGAGATCGATTTAAAACGCGTACACTCACCTACGGTTAGAGATCATTCAGGGTCATTGAACAATGGAAAATGATATACGAGGAACCAATCGAACACTATCGCGTCTTCCCCGGTTGTTGGTATATCGTAATCTCTCTTGTAATCGACGAAAAGATCGTGGTATGTAAGGAAACACTCAATCATGCTGTACGCCTCATATTTATCTGTATCCATAAATACAACTATCGGTGTGGCGTACGCTATCGACCAAAGAGAAGCTATTAACATGATATTCATTATATCCGCCTTGAAACTAGGCAAGATTGATCCGATGCATTCTTTTTATCCATAAAAATAGATAAACGTTCAAGTGGTTTATTTTAAATACCACGCACTATATATAGAAGGTGTTTCATAACGCGTGATACCTATTAATTTAGTAATGAACGTGTACGACAGCAATGAAAAATGTTCAAATAAACCAGCATTTCGATTTTCTATTTTTTTAAACCCAGTATTCCATGTCGCACTGAATCTACTTAAACTTCTACCATAAATTGCTACTATCGGTTCCGTATAATCGATTCTATTAAACTGTTTATGTACAAGTGTCCAACGACTCCTTGTTTCCTGTAATGAAAAGATTAACAGATCAATCTCATGTCAAATCTTGAGTAGTCAATTGCATGAATTATTGGGAAGGAGTTCCATTACACGTTGTAAGTCTCGTATGATTTATGCATGACGGTGCACCGTTCCATTTTACCCGTGTACTCAGGTAGTTCTCGAACGAACGATTTTCTAATAGATGGATAGGTCCTCGAGAACTTACCGCCGGACTTGCTGCTCGCTCCCCAGACTTTAATCCAGTAGATTTTATTTCTGGAACTCGAAAACAATTGTTTATTCAACACCTATTGCCGGTGATGAAATACTCCATCAACGTGAACGACTGAGCTGCCAACGGATCCGTCTGAACACTTAGAAGTTTTGAAATGTCGGAGAACTCTACGCCACAACGATTGCTACCTAGCAATCTGATCGAAGGTGATCATTTCCAAGCACCTATGCATTATTGGAGTTCAAAATAAGTCTTCATATTCTTTTTTTATTTATTTCATATTCCCTTCTACGTGCAGTATAATATATTTAACACGTTAATTGCAGACTTTTCCGAATGACTTGTGACTTATGTTCTCGTATCGAACCACCCCCTTCGGGGTTGTACTAAGTTTTTTAGAGCACCCTGTGCACGTCTAGACGACTGTTATCGACAAGGAACGCCTTCGATGCGTGTTTCCCTGACATTGAACCAGTTGAATATTTTATAGAGATAACGAACAAATTCTTTGCAGATCCGATAAAATCTGACAATCGCTCGAAAATTGTTTCCGGGCAATTTTCGAGCCGTGTCCAACGCGTGACATTTTTTTATACATTTAAAAAAGTTTGACGTTTCAAACTTTTCGCTCCCGCGTTTACAGTCAACCGTTTGAAATAAAAATTTCATTACTCTGTGACGTCAATATTTTAGTCAGAGATCTGAATTTTTCCATATCTATTTTTTCAACAAATTTCTGGCATCGAAGTGAATTTTAAATTTATAATAGAATTGAAATCGACCAAGAGGCGTGTAAAAAAAATTGACGAGCAGATTAAGATGGATGTTGGAGACCCGGGTAATTTAAACGTCGGAAAAAAACGACACTTCGTATGCACCGACCTTATGCATATTGTAATTTCAAAAATTCCCGCCACCATTTTTCCATGAATTTACAATTATCCCGGTACGTCGCGTTCCTCTTACGTGTCACGCACGTCCATTAATAATAAGCGACAAAGCTCGAAACATAGTGTTTCGTGCGGCCACGATTCCATTGCGATTTCAGTGCCGCGAAACGAGACGCACTGCGCGCGTTTCTCGCGTACGGTTATTTAACGCGACACGCGAACGCACCGGTACTGTGTCATTCTCAGTCCCGAGCCACAACTTTACAGCGCATACAGTGCATCGCGAATAAAAATTAACGTTAGCTCCGTCTCGCGTGCTGGGCACGGTTGGCCTAAGCCACGTAGCAACGGGTAAAAGAAACATCGAATCCATTCAAAGCGTACAAACTTCGTTCAAACAGTTTCCCGAGACATCGAGATTGCATCGTCCGGGTAGATGCATAGAAAAAATACGAATTTCGAACGTGTTCCTAGCAAAGCTAGACGTATAAAGGGGACGTTAGCCTCCCCTCGTAGTACACGGATGCACACGAGACGGATCTCGCCTTGCAATCGATGCGAAATTTTAAGGGTTTCTACGGTTCGCTTCGAAAAGGGACGAGAACACGAAGGGTTGCTTCCATTCGCGACGACACGTGGGCCACTGGACGGGGGCGTTTTTCAATCGGCCCCAACACTCTTTGAGTAATTGACTGATTAAATTCTCGTCCCCCCTGTTGGCCTTTTAGAACGCTCGATGGAGGCATCGGGTTACTGAAAACTTAGGGGATGAACGGGTGAATCGGTCGCACGGTAACTTCGACACCCGTGAAGTGCATTGGATACAAGGCTTATCGACGTTCGTTTCGAACAAGCGTAAAAAATTTTGGCGTTGAAAGGGTCCAAAGTTGGCCACTGGCTTGTGTCGAACTCATCTATCGGAGCCACGATTAAAAAATTCTATAGAAGTTTCAATTATTAATTTCTACAACCTCTGTCTACTTTCTCAGATAACTAATTGAGAATTTTGATTTGTGTAATTATTCTAGAGCCTCTTTAGTTAGTTACGATAGGAAATGCGAAGTTTCACAGAGTCTGGTACAAATTTTTTGCATATTTAGTGTAACTCGGTATGAACTGCGAGTTGGGGGCAAAACTGTGAGGTGTAAACGATGTGTGAGCAGCAGGGGTAGCTGCCTCTGAGTCAGCCTCTTTTGTTCGGAATCTAGGACGAGTACTTGGGGGTGTCTACGCTTTGGAGTTCCCTCTTCGAACACTTATTCACGAACGTGCCGCCAAATGTATTCGAGTTTACAACAATCTGTCGCATCGTGATTGCCGCCGTCTTGAATGTCGAAATACTTTTGTCGAACATACTCGTAACGTATAATCCGACGTTTCAAACAAGTATTAAGTCGACAGGAGCCCGAACGAACATTAAGCTGCGACATTCGACCGGAGATGTAATTCTTAATCGCGAGTTTGACACGTTCGAGACTGACGTATTATAACAAAACTATAGCCAAGTAGTCGCCAACATCCTTGCAATCTCAATCCCTTCGACATGCTGCGACATTGGCCTAAACGCGTACAATGTTATATGACTCACGATTACTGAACCATCGATCTTAAATTGAAGCTTAATCATTTGTTTCGATCACCCTTTTTTCTTGCTCAATGTAAAATACCTCGAGTTTAAGAAAAAATTAGCTGTAGTAGAACTTCAGACGTTCTAAAATATTACAGTGGAAGCCATTGACGAAAGTTACAATAATTGGAGGATCTATACGAATTTGCTATGGCTCGATACTTCGCAAGCTTCAAGCCTATGCTACATGAATATGAATCAGCTATTCAGGAGGAATATCATTATACCCGGTACACAGTCGTCTACGTTGCTCCAGATCTAGAAGTAGTCTAGACACGTGACCCCCTAATTGTTCGGAGCGGATCGTTGATAAATGGTACCAATTATTTCTTGGATCACCGATAGATTGTTCATTGGACCGTTTAAGGGTACGCGATGCAACGTCCTATGAAAATCCACCGCTAATTACGCACTGATTTACGGGCAACCGTACGGACGGATTGTGGAAACGCTATTATTTATGGACAATTATACGTCGAGATCCTATTTCGTTAAGGAGCGGCAGAATGCACGTTTACTGCGCGCTCCGATCGTTTGCGTGGCCAACCTTATTTCCGCTGGACGATGAAGAATACCAAGGCTGACTATCTCATTGAATCCAACGAGCATTCGTTGATCTTACCGAACAACACTACGGGGGTTCATCCTTCGTCGTTTCCCTTCTGTTCTTCGACCGCGACTTCCCTTTATCTGCCACCGCGTTTTGCAACGATACCTTCCAACAGTATCAAATATTTCCTGAGCTACCAAAATTACAGATTCTCAAAATCTAATCTTGAAACTTCAGTGGATTTGTGCAATTGGTATTACGTTCGGTTAAAAACCTTTATGTCAATTGCGTAGAGTTTGAAGCAGATTTGTACAAACACAAATACTAGAATTTGATATGTTTTGCTCGCAGAATTTTGTGATCGATGTTTGGGCAAACGACGTGATCGACGCGTAAGCGCGGCGAGGTTTTCGATGGTCTCGCGGTGGTTGTTATAATGGATGCCCACGATGGGCGGAGCGTTTTCTTGGCGGTTACACACTCGGTTTCCGTTTTGAGCGGACGCGCGTAGCGGTGTACACACAGGGTGAGCAGCGTGGCGAGAGCCGCGGCTGCAGCAAAACGAATAGAACAGAGCCACGAAACTAAAATACGGCGAGCTAACATTAGACGCTAGGCATCCGCGATATTTTATTTTTACGATTATGTTCTTCCACCGTGGTTGCTGTCGGGGTTCGTCGGTTACCCCGAAAGCAACGTATTCGAGACGTAACGCAAGCTGCAACACGATTACACTCGTGGGAGAAAAGCTTCCTGGGATTGGAGAATTATCGCCTCGGATAAACTGCCCCTTTTGCCCTTTCAACGGAGGTTCGCTAGTTTACGCATTCTTTCCAACAACCAATCCTATAGCATTCCGAATGTCCCAGGGACTTAACCTCTCAGTTTACAACCATCAATTTTTCCATTCGCTGATAATCCGCTGGTAAATTTCGTTCTAACTTTTGAACGAATTGTAAGAGAGGTTTCGACGTTTACGTTTGCAATAGAATAGGAGGTAATCTTGCAAGCAACGTCGTTTCTTATCTTTATGGAAACTTCTCTGTAACGCACTACTCGGATCTGGAGTTAAGTGCCTTCTCGATCTTGAGAAAATACGATTTTTGGCAATGAACAGTAAGCAATATTGAAACGATCGATAGATCATAGTTTTTGTTACGTGCCGTGCAGTTCCTTCTCGTTCTCCGCCTCGAGATCTCGCAACTCTCTAACCCAGGCCTAATCACAGGTCTATTCAATGGGATGTAATTCATTCGATATCGGAATATCAATTCGTTGGCGGGGGTTTTCAGCGCGTAGAATAGGTAAACTCGTTTCTGCAACGCGCTTCCTTTATTTCTGTCGCTAGCAAACTAGGCGTTAGGCGTACACCGAGGCGCAAATAGGCTTCGCGGGAGATTGACACTGACAATGAAAATTCATGAGAAACGCGGTGTGGCGAAAATCACGCGGGCGTTTTATCAGCGATAGGCAACAGGATCGAAACCCGGACAGAGATTAATGAATCGCTGAAAGCGTCTAGACCGGTCACCCTTTTTCAGAGAAACATCGGCCAATGGTATAAATCATCGATCGAGATTGTGCGCGTCGAACCGACATCGCGTTCGAATCGAATCACGCATGGGTACGCGGTCAAACGGAGAAAAGTATTAACGATAAATTATTGCACGGAGCGAGAAGGTTCGCCCGGCGCCGTGATGCGTGTCATTCGACCGGCCCAATGATAATACGAGTCGCATCGGGTTTAATTATCATCGAGGGGGTAATTGATTCTCCGGGAGCGTCCCTACGTTTCACTAGTTTCCGAGTCATAAATATTCAGACAACACTTTTCAACTCCTCTTACCGATTAACTAAATTTCTGTCTTCCGCGTTCATGATCGGTCGAGCGTTAATTTAAGGAAGCGTTCGAGAGACTAACTAGTTTCTTTTTCTTACAACGCCGCAGTTAATAACTGCTTCGAATTACGTTTGTTTATTAACGAATATATATTGTTTCGTTTGGTTACAAATACACCGACGTATCGAAATTAAAAATTATCAAAAAATAAAGTCACCTTTCGTTTTCCATAGCTTCGTCGATTTTTTGAACTTGTATCAAACGATGTAATTTTATTTTTCAACGAAGTGTCCAGCAGTAAATGTACGAGAAATTTTCTCGTCGGATCTTCGTCCTTGTAGTCTATTTCGTGCGCTGGTTCGAATGATCGTACCGAGATCGATCGAACGTTAATGAAGAGGCAAAATGAACCGTACGTCAATACTGACACAATGTCGGCCTTTATTGCTAGCTACAAAGATAGATTCGATTTCCTGTTCATCCGCTTCAATGAGCCATTACGAAAGGCCATTTTCAAATGGCTCTTCCTGGTGGTCTTGAAATCATCCGTGAAGTCACTGTCAAGGATTCGTTTCCTTTCAGCCGCTGAAACGTTTCGATGAACTTCCTTTAAATTGCTCTTTTTATCGAGAATTTTAGATCTTTTAGACTGTGTAATTCTCAGAGATAGTTTTGACCTAGATCGTCGCGTTCCATTTTTGGTGATCCATCGATGGTCCATATTTCTCTTAGGCGAACCAGGTTGGGTCGATATCCTGTATGCAATTCGATGACAATGTACAGGGTTGCCCGCAGGGGTTGATCGTTAGATTCCTTTCGTCCCTCGGTAACGACCTCCTGTACAATTTTGGCGGTCTCTCTGGCTGCTTCTGGCATCCATTTCTTGTTAGATAAGCAACTTGACAATTCGATAACACTGACCGAATACAGATGGTTTTGAAAATAACCGTTATATAAAGGTTCTGTTCGTTGCACACGTAGAAACAATGTAATCATTGAAATCTTGAAGGAATATTCAAACCTAATTATATCATTCGCCTGTTTCTTCTGCGTTCTTTTTCATGCCTCACGAAGGAGGTGTAATTCGTCTCGACTGCGCAACGTTTCCATTATACGCTACTCCGCATAATTATAAACACTCCGTTGATTTTTATGTTTACGTACGATAATACAGTTCGATCGTCTCGAAGCTGCTTTCGCATTACTCGACATTGCAAATCGCAAGAACAGAACTTTTGCATTTCCTCGGGTCATATATTTAGGTAAAAATAAATTTTAAAAATTCCTTTTTGATGCTCGTGTTGCTTTCCACGCCTTCAATTATTACTACAACGACAAAGCTTTCGCGGAGCATAAATCTTCGGTTTCGAAGAGAATGGTAAATCCTCGATCGTTGTGGGATTAATCGATCCCCTGGATGCTCTAATAAACGATCAAGATATCTCCTCTGTGGTAGCCCCACCACGTCGGTGAAATCCTGGCGAAGCAAAGAGAATCTTAAATGCATTCCGCGCGTGTCTCCGTTTTCTCAGCTTTCGAGAAATTTGCTCGGGCCCCGGCTTAACTGTACGAGGTATTAATCTGCTCGAACCAGCCTTCATTAGTCGCCACGGAATAACGCATCCCGCGTCCCTGCCGGCGACAAGAGACGCTCGTTCTCTTTTCCGGTCGTCGCGTATCGCCGATAAATCCACACGATTTGCATAAACTCCAATGAAATCGTACGCGATACAAATCGACGATAAATCATGCATTAGTCTGTTGGAAGTGGCTGCCTCGTTCCTAGACGACCACCGGAAACGCGTCAGCCGATTCTTCTGTCCGTTGGACGGCGATACGCGCGCGAATAAATTCTCCGACCGGATTCAAAAGCTGACTCGAAATATTAGACGTTCCCGGCGGTGTCTCACGGGTGGCAGAAAACGGGACATTTTCACCGACTGTCTCCGTCGGCCACATTGTGCAACGCAAAACTGTCCCTAATCGCTTCATCTTCGTTGCTCGGTCATCTCTGTATCACAGGTGGAACGGTTCGTCGGTGGTAGAAAGCAGACCGCGTTTCACAGTGCAAACTTGACGAATGTGTGTCGATTTCGACTTCTTTTGAGTACCAGCAAATGTTTGACGACTAAATACTGGGATCGAGCCGCGCTTCCAACAGCCGCCATCGAACAGGAACTAGGCAAACTGTTCTCGTTTGCTCGACGACTGACACTAACCATAGGGACTTTGAATTAGCGTTCCAATAACGAACATCGAACTAGTCTTAACCCCTTAATTAGATAGTTTTCAAAGTTGCAGACAAAGATTTATGCATTTATAGTGGACGTTTCGGTGTGTCAGGCGCGAGCGTTAAGAGGTTAAATGTTCGATGGTTGGGAGGCTTATGTAAGTACCAGAATGGAACCTTAAAACCTCGAGCCTTCGAGCTTCGAAGCTCGTTAGAGAGCAGCTTTCGCGACGCTACTTCGAATCACTTCGAAGCGATTCGAATATGATTCCGAGTTAAAAACTGTTGAAAGTCTTGGAAGTTCTGATAGTCTTAAAAGTCTTGGAAGTCTTAGAAGTCTTACAAGTTTTAATAGTCTTAGAAATCTTGGAAGTCGTGAGACATTCGGTAAGCTTTCAAAGCTTAATGAGTATTCAATATCTTACGGTCTTATATGCATTTCGAAAGTCCAAAATATTCAGAACTTAAAAAACGATGAAGACTTTTGATGCTTCGAATCTGACGCTATAAATCCGAAATTCGCGGCTAATCTAAATAAAGATAGTGAGAGTCGATCGATCAGAGGTCGACGATATTGCGAAGCGCACTCAGGCTCTCGAAGAACGCGGGGAATGCATCCGTTTAGCGCTCCCACAAACACCCACGATGCCACGAATGAATGCGATGTTCGTCTGAAAACACCCGTAGCGCGTGGATAACGTATTCGCTGAACATTTACAAGCACCAACCGTCGCTGAAAAGATTAATACCGCCATGTGGGTACAAGAAAATACTATCGACGGGTTACTACAATCGGTTTCGCTCGGCTCGAGTGTGTCAAACGGTCGTGGATCTCCCGGTGAAAGCAGCAATTGCTTACGCATCCCGGTGTCTAAACGAGCGCGCAGGTTGCAGTAGTTTGACAAACGACAAAGCCAACGCGACAAACGCCTTAGCCAGCTTGACAAAACAACCGATAGTCTTAGACGGTGTTTCGTTATTCTTGATTTCCGCCTTATTTCTTATATTTTTATAAAATATAAATTTAAATTCCTTAAATCCAATCCTGATTTATTGCAATTTCATATATTTCACCATGCAATACATTGATTTAAGTGAAAATAAGCTCCGAGAAAACGGGCAAGTTTATCAATCACGCGCGACACGCGAAGAAAGCCTTCGCCATTACGTAAACCCGCATTGCGAGAGAACTGGTATCCACGATTTGTTAAGAAACATTGGGTAAAATCGTTATTTAATAACCGTAGATGCAACGCATCGATTGAAATCAGCCGAAGCAGTTCAACCACGTTTCGCCGCGATAATAATCAAAAGGCCTAATGCAACAGTGGCCGCAATGACCGGAGGCATCGGTTGCATAATCAATCCCCGTTCATTAGGGGCAGTCTTTTTGTGATTATACGCACATATAATGATTCATCTTCGTAAAACTTATGACTGGGTCGAGTACAGGATTACGACTTTAAGCATAGTTCAACAATTACTAAATAAACGATCATCGTCTTATGCAACTCTCATGCAACTGCAATTTAAAATTTTCTATATACTGTAAAAAAATTCCAATGTTTTATTAACATTTTCTGAAACTCTTGCCTCGAGAGAGAAATTCGAGCCAATTGGCCATAGGCAAAACCAGTAACAAGAGCTATAATTGTTCATATAATTTTTATACGTAAATTCAAATTGACGGTTAGAACTAGGTAGATCTCTTAAAAAGATGAAGATACTAAAGTGGAGCGAAACATAGTCGCCTCGTCGCGTTGAGGTACAAGAACTGGGACGTCGCCGTGATAAGAAAACCACGAAAGACAGCCTTCTAGCCTTTACACCCTTTAAACTTCTGTTCGATAATAAGAGTGAAATTTCCTAACGTGCACCTGGCAAGTGTCGCCGTTGTGTAATTAGGTTTTTGTCAGGCGTGCGAATTAAAATTTATCGCCTCGCGGCGACTCCAAAGCAGTCTCTCATCAGCGAGGCACCGGATAAAACGGAAACTTTCTATCGGCCGTTCTAACTTTTCCTGAAATCCATGTTTGTCACGCGTGAAAGTGCACGATCTTTTACGTCCCGACGCCTCGCGTTTAACCCTTTCGCCCCGACATGCTTCCGATAAAATGCGATCTCCGCGAACGGAACTCGTCCCTCACGAATCGATACCGAGCATACATAGTGTATGAGACTATTTAAACTTTGCAATAAAGAAAATCCTTGTGTTTACGTTATATAAATTATTTTTATAAAATTCTCCGTGATTTTTGTATCAAATCCCGTACGATCTTCGAAACGAAAGGCTCGATCCTCCGGTTTCTAGCGCGAAGATGCGGTTTGTAGCAGTTGTAACTGTCGAACGGGTCAATGATAGCTCCGGGGACACCTCTGACACGTTGAATCGTATCTCGTTAACGACCCCGGTTGTCCAACGCGATACAGTCGCGACGACTTTCCTAGGGCTCGATCTTCGAACGCAGAAACGCTGGTTAACCACGGGGAAAATAAACTCCGCGAAGATCTAACTAGCGTGCCGTGACGAAACCAAAGAGAAGCATCGAATGGAAGTTCGCGATTCCGGAACACCTGGCCGCGTACACACGAGCTTAATTAAATACCAAGCGAGCTGGCCGCCTCGAAAGGCGCACTTTCGTGGGAAATACTATTACAATGTGCCTAATGGACGCTGTAGAGTGTTATAGTTGGAACTCACCGTGACGAAACGACGGAGCGTCGTCATTTTGTTTAACAACCGCGCTGCAAAACGCTGCTAGCAAGGGATACACAAGGGGCTCTTGATAATCGTGCTGCTGTGTGTGTCAAGTACACTGTATTTTGTGAAAATCATGATATTAAATTAACAGTACCGTCGAGGCGTGAAATCGGAGCTCGATCTTTTATTTTATTTTTTACTGATTCTCCGAGGTTCAACCAGAAAAGACAGCAACCATCTTTGTTCGTCGACTGTAAATATACAGGGTGAATTCTAGGTGAGAAAATGAATCGAAAATTAGGAAAAAAGTTTTAGAAAACGACTTTGTAAAAATGAAAGTTTAATTTAATTATGTGTACTCATCATTCGTTAATTAATGTGTTGACTTCACAAAATATAGTGTACAAACAATTTGCCAAAATTATACGGTGGCACCTACCTTGATAGAAATTAATATCTTCCAACAAGCAAATCGAACGATAGAGATAAAGAGAGAAATGACTCGTAAAATAAGCTAATAAGTCATAACACAAACAGCAACGTAACTGCACACGAATTTATAGTCCGACTAAAGAGAAGTTGTGGGAAGCTGAAGAGGATTAAACGTTTGATTGATCGTTAAAAGAAGTTCTCGTTTATTCTCTCTTTAAATACGTATCGAGAAATACCTGCGATGAGTTTCTTTGGTAATTAGCCATGGATTCGTCTATGTTAAATTGCCTGTGACTTACCTGAAACAAAAAAGGAAAAACAGAGTTAGAGACACGGAGAACAATTTTTGTTTTACTTGGGTTGAGAGTCCAGAACCTTTTGGATTCACTGAATTTTGACAAAATTATATTTTTTCGCGTTTCGAGGATATTTTGAAGTAAGATAGTCCAAGTTATTTCTCTTTCTAAGGGTTTATAATTGGGTAAAGAGTTGAACAGGCCCAGATATAAGCCGAACATCCTCTAAACAGTGGCTGAAACTTTACAGTCGCGTAGTTGGTGCTGAGTGGCATTGTTTAGAAAACGTACATATTTGGAAGAATCTGGTCACGAAACGGGGAAGGCAAGAAACGTCTTTCGGTAAGAGAAATGTATCCTCCACCAAAAAATACAGACTTTAATTCGAGGAGCTGCAAAAGTAAAATTGCACGAGGAAGCAAACTTCAACGCGTTCCAAATAAAAGATCGAACGTAACCTTGAAATCATGGAAGCCTCGAGGTATCTAGATCAGCCCCCAGCGGTGGTTATCGAAGTCGTTGGAACCTCGAGCGCATTCGTGACGGAGAAAATAATGATACAGCACCGGGGAAGTAATTGAGAGCGAAGCGTGGTGGAACATCGCGCTCGAAGGCGCGAGACACCCCGGAGCGGGCAGATTTAATGCCGCGTTAACGACCGTTTTGTTAACCACTCGTCAACCAGCCCCAGGCCGCGACACGTTGCTAATAATTGATTCGATAACCGTCAACCGTGTAGCTCGATTACAAATCGTAAGAACCGATCGCGTCTCTAATTCTCCACCGGGAGGATTTGCATACTCGCGAGGCGTCCTTCTGACAGCGTTCAACGATAAGACACCGAGTTCAACTTCTTTCTAGCTCTGTAAATTTACGAGACAGGAGTTTTCCATTTGCTCTGCCTATCCCTCACTTCGATCGTATTTAATTTCCCACGCTTGTACAAAGTAGAAATTTGATATGTGATCATTCACGGCTGCTAGTTCACAAGGTACTAAAACGTTTATGGTTCGATCTAACCCACGTCTTACCTGTACTTGACTGCACAATCTTTACGTTTCTTCCGATTATTTACGTCTGTTGGCCCACGAAGCACTAAACGCTTCTATTGGCTTGACCTAACCCAGGTCGAAACCTGATTGCTTACAATTACCGAGTGTCGCGAGCACTTATAGGTACGCAATAAACTATCCGGTGCCGCGGTGACCCTTATCGGGGCAACGATAAGAACCAGGACAAACAACCCGGAGCAAACGCTCGGAGTCTAATTTGAGCGGCGAACGGTAAACCCATAATTTCAGTTTACGATCGGCGAGGTTTTTCGTGGAAAGCGCTCGACCGTGGCTCCATCAAGAATTCACTTAACAAGGTTTTTGCAACCCCGGGGCGATGCAGCGTCACGACGTCGCGATACGACGATGGTACTCGCGTAAATTATGCATCGCGGATTCGTAGCCGCACGCTCGATCGAACGTTCACCCCGTATTATGCATGCATTTATTTCTTTCGCGACGTACGCGCCGCGTCACGGGCTCTCTTTCTCCCGAGATGGATACGAATCTGTTCGGTAACGAGGAAAATCGGCGATACGACAACGGAAACGGCCGTCGAAGCGACCGGAAGCACCGCGACCGTGGAACCGTTATCCGCTTATTTCCACCCAACACGACCAACTAAAAAAATATATGACACACAATTTTGGCGTATGCTCCACGAATACTAATTTCATTTGCTTCATCTTTAATCATACTTTTGAGCTAACGCCATTTCTAAGATTTTAACTTCTATTTTCTACATTTATACAAACTTAAAAAAGTATTGTCGAACTTCAGTAATAAATACATAAATATGATTTTTTGATCAGGGTATAGTAGTAGTAACTCCAAGGACATTTGTCTTATCATTATTGAATTTACAAATAAAGATAAAGCACTAAGCTTTTGACAAATAAAAAAAAAAGATCGTTAGATCTTCTGCTCTATTTGATGGAATGTAGTAAATATAATTTGTAGTGTTCTGGAAGAAGCCGTTTCGATAGATTTCTCCAAGATTCCGTGCTACTTGCACTATTAGAAATTTTCTATCGACGAATGCTCCTCCACCCATTAACGATTTCCCATAATCGTTTCACCGTGCAAGAAACTGAACGCACTGCGATAGTTATTCACTGCATGTATCGATCGTGCTTTAATATTCGACGGAAGATATGCCCAACCCTATATCGAAGCCACGAATATTGATACACATCGACGATAGACGGTAAAATTCATTAGGATTCGTACGATGCATCGGGCCCGTGCTCGATAACGCTGCACGCGTGTATATTTGAAAAACGGTACTTATGGTCGCAGGAAGTAACAGAGCGCACGATTATTGCGTTCCCCTTCTTCCATCGAGATACGAGATATCGACGATTAAATAATCTCCTGAAAATAGGACGCATGTTTTATTTCATTAATTTTAGAGAATAACGAAAAAACGATTTCACTGAAACAAATGACGGTGAAAGGAATAAATCAAACTGACCACAATCCCACAGTAAAATGAATGATTGAAACATGGTCATCATTAATTGATTAGCGAGACAATTTTTTGACATTTAAGAAATTCATTTTCCATTTCCATAAGCGTGCACTCGAATAACGTGCAGAATTAAATGCCACACTTTGTCTTGCGCGATCGTGGAACAAATGCCAAGACAATGACTTAGGAGGCCAAAATTATCATAACGCCGATGAACTTTTCGAAGCCGCATAGAATGTTTAAAACACCCTGGCGAAATAAATTAGGAATCTATGCCAAGACGACGCCAGGAAGCGATTAAACAAAATATACATATAACTTCACCGCTGAATTTTTTTCTCGAAAATGCGCAAGATTTCGGGGGTATGTCTATTCACCAAAATTGATTGTAATTGACCCCCGCAACCGAAAATAATTTTTCCAAAACGATTTGAAATTTTTTTTTTTTTTTTTGCGAAAAATTTAGACATCTACCGCCCGCCGATTTTTCTTAAAAATTTAATTTACGGAAATGTTTAATACTTTTTGTCATATTGGGCTACCAAAGTCCATAAGGTGTAAGGTCTACTTGTATACCTCGTTTGTGGTAAAATGTTCACGATGAAGCGTAATAAATCGATGAACTCGAAGATGCGGCGGTGAAACTCGTGCTGAGGATGTTTCCCGCGCGATAGATTTTCCAATCGTGAGAGACATAAATTATCGATTCAAAAAATCGTGTCGATGTTGCAGGACGAGTATTCGCGTTAAAGAGAGGAAACGATCGTCGACAGAAATCTGGAATAGATACTCATCGAGGGAAGAAAAAATTTCGAAATTTTCACATCGATTTTCCGCGGACGTACTTGATGGAGACGCTGGGCGATCATCCGCGCGTTTCGAAATAATTATAAAACGAAGAGAAAGCGGAAAGCGTGATGCACGATTTGCTGCGAAATCGTAAATTTCAGACTGGAAGCTTCGTTAAAATTTACGGGAAAACTATTTACGCCGGAAGACGCCGTGCGTCGTTCAGAAGCGATTTACAAGCCGCGGAAAGCCAACTGCGGGGGTTCAATGTCGACGAAAAATGGCGTAAATGTCGAGAAAATAATCTTAAGTCAAATATTAGTATTAGGACGCTTGGCTGAAATACGTCGACTTAAAATATTTAGATTATTCTATCTTTGTGAAAAGAAGGCTTACAATAATTTTCCTGGGGTTGTTTCAAGCGTCGAATCCTCTATTTTCGCAATAATTTATATTTTATTTTCATTTCCAACGATGGAACTGGTTTTCGTTTCATCTTGATATAAGCACAAACTTTGCGAACGTCTTCTGAATGCTAAATGACAATCCATAGACGCGAATAACAAAGGGTGATGATTGATAGAAAGATAAAGCACGATCGAAACGAAAACATTGTGCGTATTTATCGTCCATGCTTGTTGGACACTGCTGTTTAGATAATCGAACGTTCCCCGTTGACGAGTGTTTCTATAACAGAATATTCCGCTGATCGGTGTTTGGATAATCGAGGTTTTACTGTAATTTAATTATTCATTTATTTCTCGCGATTCTCACCATTGCACAAACTTCGCGCGTTTGCTAGTCGAGGCGAATCGACCTACAATCTTGAATGGATATTTTTCACTTGTCCGCGACGATCTCGGTTTCATCCCCCCATCAATCGCGGAGCATTTAAGTACGATTTCAATGGGCGAAGAAAACACACATGGCTCATAGTACGGAACACGCGAGGCTGTCTAATAAATAGAATCCTATTGAAAGTAAACATAAAAAAGAAAAGTAGAGGATCGCGAGGCAGCGAGTCCGCGTCGGGAAGCGCGACGCGCGATTTATTACGCATTGTAATCGGGACCGTGCGTATCAATCAGCGCCGATCGAGCAACAAAAGACGCATAGAGCGATTCATCTTGGGCGAAGCCGTTCCATCGACTTTCTTCTCGACGGGAACGAAGCACCGTTCCCGGTGTTTCTGCGCGAGACAGGAAGAAATGCTTCGATGGCAGCCTTGAAGCTGCACAAGAGAGACAATGAAGCGACCGATGCAGTAACATCCGGTTATGTTTCGTGACACGTTATTGTTCCCTCTTCTCGGTTAGAGGGCAGACGATGATGATGATGATTTCGTTCGACCCTCGATGGACACCGCGCCCAGATCATTCTTGCCCGTCATGCTCGGTGACGACAAACACCGATCGTTAAACCGACGGAAAATGGCAGAAAAATCATCGACCGAGAAGTTTGTCGGTGGCGGGTACGCTCGCGAAAATTGGCCGAATTTCAATAATAAAACGGATGTTCGGCCCACATGCGATATTCTACGCCCTCTGGTCAGTCGACAAATTGTTAAACTTACCGAATGCGTACGCGCCTTTGTCATTAAAAACCTACCACGACCGATCGAACCATTTTAAAACCTTCGTTGGAAATTTGCTGTATAAGAGAGAATGTTTTAATCATGTGACCCAACAAAAGGATTTGATGTAGCGGAGGACAAAAGGCTGGCAATGTTTCAAGATCGCGTCAACGGCTGACGACCGTTCCAAACGCTGCTACGTGTCGCCAAACAACGAAACCCACCGAGTGTCGCGAACGGGGAATTAAAAAGCAATAACGCTAGGGTGTACAGGGGACCGTGAAACGTATCGTTCAACCCTGATTAAAAAGGAGGTCGCATGGGACAGACACGTCGCAGACAAGGGGGACGGAGACTACGGATGTCCAGGAAATTACGAAGATGGGGGTTTATCGATTCGAGCATTTGCCAATATTAACCTGGGTTGGGCTGCTCCGTCGAGAAACACTATTAGTCGACCTGAATCAACGCACGTCCTGTATCCCTGCGGCAGTTTACCAGGAAACACTTCCAGAGATTGATAAAGATCGGGTAATCGTCCCTTCCGCGACGATCAGCGCACGATAGTTTCAAGAACTTCGACGACTTCTTCTTTGTTTTCGTGATTTCCGTTTCGAAACAGAGAGTCGAAAGCTAAAAAGGAACGAAGTTACTCTCTCGACAGTTTGATTTTTCACGAATCCCGGACAGAGTATCGATTGATTTCATGTAGGCTAATCCATTATTAAATTTTTCCATCCCATGACCCTCGATTGAACCTACACTTTGAATTCGAAGCACCACCGGTAGTTTCGATAATAGGAGAGGCGGCAGGTTCGATAAATCGAGCATCCAGTACCATTTCGTTCGGATAAACTGAGTCCTATAATGGGATCGTCTACCAGGAAATGTCTACAGCCGTTGCCCATAACCCGACACGAGAAAATATGCAGGCGTGTACAGAAAAAAAAAAAGAAACAACTATCTCGTATTGCACGTTAATTTCGCGTCGAGTCCCCGGCCAATAATGATCGACGATACGCCAGGTTAAAACCGTTCGGAAACGAAAGTGCTTTTTAATCGTTCGTACAAGTAGGCCCGCGGTTTCAAACCTTCGTACCAATCTTCTCGAAACGCTATGGACAACCTAATTTACGCGTACGCGTAGGAAAACGTACCGTTAACCGATCGATCGTGCAAAATTGCGCTCGCCGATGGGAAACGCGTTCTCTGCAGAAGACAAGAACGACGCGAAACGCGGGAGGGGAAAAGAAGCTGCGGTCAGGTGGAATTCAACCGGCGCAATTAGTATCGGCGCGAAAGGTGCGCGTAAGAAATGCCAGAGTCCGCGCATGACTGCTGTCCCGGCAACCCGTATGAATCTCGTTTGCCGTCGTAAATTCTCACCGTCGCACGGCGAGAAAATATTTTAAATAATCGTTAACGCCCCGCGACTCGCGTCAACGAGCAATTAGATCGGTTCGTCGAAAAATAAATTAATTGTAAAACAGTACAATTTGGGGAAATATACGCATACACGGTGGGTACAATTTCTGGACGGATATGCTGCTATTTTTAATAGGAATGGCGATGCTTCCTGCACGCGGCAACAGAGGGCTACGCTCAATCTGTATCTTTCTCGCAAGTGCTCAATCGACCACTACTAGTTTATTTCTTAATAATTTGCAATAGTAGTAAATTTTATGGGTTCTATACATCCAGCGTTAAATGGTACTTATCAAATGATTTACGGTTTCATTAGCAAATTAGGAGCCGTTAATTTTAAATGGGATATCCAGCTGTGTGTATTTCACAGTAATTTAATGGCTGTCTAAAATGTTTTTTAACATAGATCCACAACTTTCCTGAACAATCTTGATAATACCAGGTTTCTCGTAAAACGAGCTAAAAGCCGATGGCAAGGTTCGGGACGAAACACTCGGTCGATTTCGGAGAGAATCGTTATCGAAAAGGAAAACTGCACTCGGTTCGCCATAATGGCCTCCATTGTGCTTAGAAAGTGATCCGAGGAAAGGTGAAAATGGATATGAGGTCTCGCTTGGGTTGGCGCAAGAAAACGGCCACGAAATTCAAGCTTCAGCCGGGAGAACTTTCGGTTGTCACGATTGATTGGCATGAAACGGCATTCTGCGCAGAAACGCTAAGTCGCGGAGCTAAATTAACTAGGTAATTCTGGTGTAACGACAGCCCCCGCGTCTCTCTCGGCGCCGTAACGATACGGTATGCTTTCTTTAAAAAAAAAAAGAAAAAAGAGAAAGAGAAAAAACGACGTTACAGTTTAGAAATTGACACGATGAAAGCAGCCGGACGCGAAAAAATCGCTGACACGGAAAAACGATGGCATTACATTATCGCAAATCCTTCCTACTCGCGAAATCATTTTCTAGCAAGAAATCAACGTTACCGCCACGGTGGTTCTCCTTTCAATTACGCAGCCTTCAATTAGCAGCGTGGCGAAATTTATCGAATCTATACGAACCAGCAAATTAGAAGAAACGAGCAAGAAATCCTGTCAAACGGCTGATCGTTTCTACGTTTATTAGCCAATTAAATTTGTCGGAATCCGCGGGGAACGCTATCTCGGCGTTTTCTGCACGGTGCACCGTCGCCGTCGTCGTGCGAGATTATTCAGAAAAACGAGATCGCGAACAGGTGAGCCGTTAATTTCGAATCGAACCGACCGAGTTTGCCCCCGGGTATGCTCACCGCTACCACAAATTAGAATTCTTCTCGCCACGGGTGCAATGGACCGTCGCGGGTACACCACGGCAAGTGGATCGCGTGTTGCACGTCATTAGATGCAACTCCGCGATGTTCCACCGTAAGAACATAACGCGGTTGATGCCAGTGAAACTCTACTCGCCCCTCTTGGTTACCATTATCGTTTTATACCGGGGTACACGGATTGAATCGCGCCGCGCGGTCTTGCGCTCCTCCGAGAAAATGAATCGCGGGGGTCTTCGGCGTCGCTGACATTTTGATTTGTTCCTAATGGACCTTTTTCTATCAATTGCATCTTTTCAATCCTTGGAACCTTGATGCATCCTCGTGTCACGTAGAATTTATAATTTTGTACATTATATTTACATTTTGGATGACTTCAATAGATGTGTTAACGTTTATGGTTCTTCTTTAATAAATCCCCGAAAATCGCATTCAGAAATGTCGTTTGCTATTTCCTCGACGTTTAGAGAAAGGATTAGACAGATCGACGTAATATTTCTTGTACGATAAAGGTGATAAATCAAGTTAGGATGATGCAACAAGTATGGTGAACAACTCAATCGTCGACACACTAATCAGAACTTCTAGGTGCACCCAAGTCTGGAATTACAAGATGTATGCACTTTCTGTCGAATCGATTGTATAATAAATTTCTATGTTTGATCGTTGCTAGGTTAAATCCAATATATTAACCCTAATTGTATCCTAATAAGATTAGGGTTAAAGTAAATTCAGAATTACTTTACTACCAATTTGGTAGTTTGCATCGATGGCCATGGATGTTGGAAAACTACGAACATTAAGATTTTATCGAAGATTAAAATTAGACGTGACAATGTCCGGGTCAGCTTTGGAATGCGTTTACTGGAAGTGCAGAAGCCTAGGATATTTTTCTTTTATCCTTAATAACCGATATCAATTCTTATCTCGAATCGTGCGTACCGCTGTTTAAACATATAAATGAGCTGGGAGAGAACGATTACTCTTGAGCAGATTCCAGGTATTAAATTTTACTAGCCAGTGGCTAGACGCAGGAAGGACTTACTGCTCGCGTAGACGTTTCGGTCAGTGAACACCTTTATGTCGTTCACACCGGAGCTCAGCCGATATTTAAGCTTGTGCGTGCGGCATTACATGCCCGAGACTGTTCCGTTTTTCGCGGTCAACTCCCTCGTGCCTGCTCAACTATAGTTTCATACGATTCTCCTTCGTTCCCGCCAGATGCTAGCAAAATTTCCAGCAACGAATAAAATTATTAAGTACGATTCTTTCGATGCGTGGAATTAAATTAGAAAAAGTAATGGTTGCAACGAGATGAAAAACACCACGATCGAAGGATAAGGGAGACTCTAGGAGTTTGTAATGAACGAGCACAAAAGAAACCGGCTTCGTAGAGGAATGAAATTAACGGTACTGGAATTGGGGAGCAACGAGGGGGACAATCACCGTTGCACATCTTATATTGCGCAAAAAAGAATCGAACGAAATCTAGCTCAGGAATGCGCTTGAACGGCGCTCTATTGAAAACGTTATCCTTCGATCAGTTCCTTGTTCTTTCATCCACGTTACACTAGGCTAAATAAATAAATAAAAAAAATAAAAGAGATTAATGATGCCTGGAACTTTAGGATCACTTTACGGTCTCGTAAACTACAATCTTCCTGTTTGTAACTATAACTATTTGTAACAAGCTTAATGATATTAAGATTATTTTTTTGAAAGCACACGTGGGTTTGAAGTGTCGGTCACCGATGGCCACCATGACGGTAAATGCGCTATAAAGATCAAATCCTAATTCGTTAGAAACCAATTCTGTTACGCCGCGTCTCGGCTACAAAACTAGTTTTCCGAGCCCGTTTTCTTAATTTCCTTTCAATGCCCGAGAAAGTTCAACTTCTGTTTACTTTTCACACTGAAAAGCGTAACTAGAATAATCGTCTGAAGCGAATAAAACGATAGAGGCGCGATAGGAAATTCGCGGGGGGAAGAAGAACGAGGAGGAAGATGGTTCCCGTTTGTTGGACGATTCCATCCTCTCTCTTTCTCTCTCTCTCTCTCGCGGTGTTTTTGAATTCCTAGAAAGCACGCAAACGTGGCACGTGATAATGCGGTTTTGCGCTCGCCGCGGCACCGAACGAGAGAAGCGCATATCTCGACCGCAGCGGATCGTTTTAAAACGTTCCCTCAGCAGCTGGCACACGCCTAAAACGCGCGAACAACGGTTCACCGGTCGATCCCTCCTCTTTTTTCCGCTCGTTTTCGCTTGGAAACGAAACGGTCTGGTTTTTAGGCGAGAAGAGGATCGTTCCATGGCGCAGCGAACCGTGGCAAGCACCGGGACACTTAATCGTGAATTTTCTTTCTCGTGGAAAACGTCTACGGGATGACCCTGGAAGCGATACTGTTTCAAAAACATTTATAGCGAATCACCATGTATACGAAAAATTGAAGAGACCCAGATTTAATTAGATGCATGACACCCTGCTTCTCAGAAATTAAGTGGATGACGCTAGGCGTAATTCTGGAAAGTAGTAGTCTCAGGTCTCATTCCGCGTTTAGCCAGTTTCTGTATTTAGACTACAATAAAACGAAGAATAGGCATGTTTGAACAAGTATGAAGAACGAGACGGAATTCAACGTTCAACTACTTTTTCGAAACGATATCTCATCGCGATCTAACGAAGAAAAGCTGTAAAGCGTTGTTATCGAAGCTTGCGTAAAAAAAACTTGGAACTAGGAACTTATGTATCGACGCAAATCGGAAGCTAAAAGCTTATCTTTCATATCGAACAACCTCTTCGTTAGATTCGGTGCATTAAAAGTTGTTGGATATTCCATCGATGCGTAATAAGATTTATAATTTACTACGAGGATAAACTGTTGCAAAACAGATTGACTCGGTTCCTCTGAAAAATAATCAACATTTTCGGCGAGAGATAAAACCACTTTCTGTTTTACAAAGTGGAATTTACGAGCAGTGGTAAATTGGAAATGGCACTGATTAAAGTATCTTTTGATACATGATTCGGTAATGGAATAGCACTTTCGATCAATTTTTCCAAACCTCTTTCCACCGTTGCTCGCCACTTTCTTTATCTACGTGTTCCTCGTCGGATTATCAGCGGAGATATCATCGGAGTCGCAATAAACTATTAATGGTAAACGGTAAACACACCGGTGGGATGCCACGGGAGCAATTACTGAGCGATGCATAATGGGTAGGGGGATAGCAACACTCTGTTTCCACGTGCAGTTTCTCGATCTCGGTGCTTCTTTTTCAGCGCTTTTAATTGGGATCTGATAATCGGCGACGGATTGCCCAGTTATTTAATTCTCTCGTCGGAATGGTAATTGCAAATCGTGCGTCCAGATGTTCCTATCGTTTCTATTCATGGTGAACGGTGAATCGAAATTAATGACGATCCTTAGGCGCACGCTTCAATAACTTCTCTAGAATTTTATTAACCTCTACGAAGCCTACGGAGTCGCTTTCTCTGGTCTGGGATGCAGACGCGTCCGTTTCTACGCGGCGTTAGAAAAATCTAAAATCCATAAAACTTGACCTGGGCTCGCCAGAGTCGCCTCAAAAGTTAACAACAGAATTGTAAACACAGATTTTATCAGCGATTTTTATATTTAACGAGTTCGAACTCGAAAAATATGGGATCCATGAAACTGGATCGATGTAGAAATGCAAAATGAGAATTTCGAGTAATTTCAGCCGAGTTCTCGCCTTCTAAAATTTCCAAGTTTCGTGAACCAAGTGCTCGTTATCGATCTAGCCATTTTCAGGTCGCCAGTTGATACAAACGCGACAAGCTAGAATTTTACAGTGGCCCTTTTATCGCCATCCATGTCAGCAGTCATTATTTTCGCGAAGGGGCCACGGTTGAAAATATATTACCACGGGAAATCGTACACAGGCGCGTGCCATATTATTGTCATTACTGTCAGGCCATTGTCGTCTGATATAATTATAACTGAAACGGTGCGCGAGGGTGTCACGCGATACCCACGGCCACGTGTCATTCTCAATCGTGGCGCACACCGCGAAATAGAAATTGTTTCTCGTAATCAACATTGAGCTCGATGTCCGTCGCGCTTCCTGATAGTTCTCGAGTTACGATAATAAGGGACCACCGTTACGTTACGTGGGACAATAGAGGAATCGAGACAGCATTTTGGACGAAACCAAGGTGCAATGGATCTGTGCAAAATTGAAATTGGTACTCTTTCTTTTAAAGAAAGCATGGAGTTCCTTTGCCAATATTATGAAAGTTCCATTTCGACTGCTTCGACGGAACTTATCGAAAAAGTTCCCTTGACTCTTTCCATCTCCGGTTGAAATTACAAATAAATGTTTAAAGAGTTTCCAGGATCTACTGCGCTAGCGAAACAACTTAAATTGCAATGAAATACACGTTACTGCTCGAAAGTTCGAAGGACCTTTTTATCTTTAAGATAAACGAAGCGTTCCACTGAAAATATTATCTTTATTAATCGGATATTGCTAGTATCACGAGATAAAAATTGTTGTGACATTTCATCGTTGTAAATTCTTAACGACCGCCGTGGACTTCGGAGAAGTGAAAATGTCTTATAAACCGTTAATAGTGGAAAGCTGCTGTCGCTTGTCTGTCAAACGTTATCCGAGATATAACAAATAGATAATTTATTGCCAAGAAAGACGTATTAGCACACGTATCAGTACTTAAGTCGCAAGTAAAGATGGCGAATCTTATTTTTTACACAGTATCGATTTTATATAGAACTTGAATGACAACTGATGTACGCGCCATTTAGATCTGCTATTTTTTGGTTGATTTAAATATTTTTTTGCGAAATGAAGCGAATTGACTCGAATAATGAGCAACTCTGGCAGGAATAAACGTTCGCCATCGATGGCCTTGAGCTGCCAATATTAGCAGTCAAAGTGCAAGGAGATGGGCGTCGTCGTGCTGTAGCGGCGGTTCTGTCTCGTTCCACTCGATTAAACGCGAAGAAGATGATTTCGACTGGCGATGAAACGCAGCCAGGTAGCTCGGCGCAGATATCCACCGGCAATTAGAACGTTTCCCGTCGTTACGGGGCAGGTAACCGAGACCGATTTTCATGCGACTTCCGCAGCCCGAATCGGCAAATTCGTAGCTCTAATGAAGACGCTACACTTGGAAAATCTACGCCGTCGTAACGCACAATTTACTACACGATATACCGTGCAAATGTACTGTCGGTATATACAGGGTGAACCCTACCGAAGTTCCCCCCTACTGTTAACCATCTAAATTAATCAACGGATACGAAATTCTAGCTTCGTGCGTAACACGCTACCTCCGTTTCCTATTTTTTATTAATTGGATATTCCTTCGTGCGCAGGAAACTTACTGTGACTAATATCAAACAAGCGTATATTATGTTTTTATAAAAATTGTTATTAAGGTCGTTTTCGATGTACCACCCGGTAAGTGCACGAACGGGAAGAAAAAACTTATTAACAGCCCGCTAACCAGTGCTGCTACGCAACGAGGCTATACAAGTTAATAATACAATTAAAATATAATAGAGTGCAGAATAATAATTGGCCGTAATAGCGTACGATATATGCACAAGTTCTATAACCAATTATTAGAATGATAGTGATCCTAGAAAGAGACATAAAGCGATACAAATTACCAGGATTACGGTGTATCGTTCGAAAAGGATATACACGTTTCGTATTGAAAACAGTAATTATTCCTTCTTTCGAGAAAGTTTAAGAGCAGCCCTCGAAGAGGATACGGAAAACGTTCGTTCTTGGCTCCGTGGTAGACACATCTCTGTCTCTGCTCTGTAATTTAAAGAGCAAATTTCTATGCGCCGCGTAGATGCCTCAAGTGTATTAACGCGAACATTTAATCTCGCAGTCTGTGCCCGATTTGCAATTCGTAACGTGCTCAAAATTGCATACGGGTCGACTGAAATTTGTAACGATTGACCTTAGCTTTCTAACCGGGCTACTTATATGCTACTACTATTTTGCATTTTAAAAGAAAAAGCGGCCTACTTCGTCCGAAAGCTCTGCCATTTTGGCCCCTAAGTTTGGAATTAAAAGCCTAACGAACTCATGGTTCATTTTTTTATTTGAAAAAGTAACTTGAATGATCCTTTTTGAAACAGCAAAATTGCATTACCAAACTTCTGTTTGTGCGGGAGTTCGATGTGCCGTGATAATCACGTCGATCATATTTCATCATAGAATTCTATCGGGTTGAAGAAAACACCCGGCATCAGACACGACTTCGTTACATAATAACCGCCGGTTCTTTTGTGAGGCAGTACAAAGCATAGAGAGAGATCAGCTTCTTCATCGAGCAGAGTTTCTTTTCCTCGTCACGGTGTTCGATTGATTCCACTCCACTTTCGAACGAGCGTCACGACAATGATACCTTTCCCGTAGGATGCGCCACCTTATTCTTAGATCATATTAGAAAAGAAACAAAACTAGACTCTGACTAGCGGGCTGAAACACGAACTTGTTTATTCAACACCTGATACGCGAACCAAACTGTACCGTGTAATTTAAAGAGGGGGAGAAAAACGTAAAGCAAAACTATCCATCAAAAAAAGATCTGTAATTTCCTCGTCGTCAAACTATTAAAACGTTCGAGCGTTTATTGAAGCGTCGATCGGGCAAAATTTTATATCGCAGCCGTGTAAGTACAACGCGACTGGAATCGTGAAATTTATACTAGCCAGAGACCATCATTTATGGCATCGCTGCGAGGGTACGGCTCGCGAGAAGAACGACTATGATTTTACGACTGCTTTTGCCCCCATCAAAGACTTCCTCTTTGCACAAAGAAATGGCTAGAAACGTAATGTAACTTGATTCTGGATCGGTCTAAAACGATCGATAATCGCGCCTCGAGATCAAGAATGCTAACTTCGAACGGGGGAAAAAGATGGCTCCGGAGTAGTGCTTGATTCGATCTGAAAGAAAACCTAATAATTCTCGAATTGGATAATGAAACAAAGACGCGGTACCCTTGGGTTAAGTTTACGCGCAGATATTATATCGAGCCAACAACCATGACAAATTACGGCCGAGGATAGTTATTAAACGAGAAGTTTACGATTAGCCGATGCCCGTAAATCGTGAGAAATGTAGAATATGAGAACGCCATGGGCTTCGAGTCTGGTAAATCACGGATATCGTCGCGGTTAGGTGTCTCGAATTCTGCGGTGGAAGGTTCACTCGCATGTGACGAGGAGAAAGAGGGGAAAAGAGAACCACCACACGTCGCTGCTTCCACTTTGCGTCGCTGTGTATTTTATGGTATCGATTATCAATCGTTTCCTGGCAGAGGCCGGGCCTTTCTTGACCCAGACCTGATTTTAATCGTCCAACCAGAGAGGACATTTGTTTCCGCGAGCGTGATAAAGAGGCTATCGTCAACTATCTCACGGTAATATACAAATTTTATATTGCTCGTACCGTTACAATATTTGTCTAAGAACAAAAACATTTAAGACTTCCGCCAGAGATTTTCTTAAGAGTTTCGACCCTTAAATTTCTCTATTTTTCCTCCTCGATGAAATCAGTAAATAAAAAGCCATTTTTTTAAATATCAAACTATACGAATCTACGTTTTATCGATCTAACAGGCGATGATGCTTCGAGGCAGAGAATTTGAAAAACCTGTAAAGCAGAATCCAGGTCAGATTGCCTCGAAAGAAAGTTATCGCAGGTTTTTAACCAATTTACTACTCGAAAGATTGTCACTCGTCGAGGATAGTGAAAATCGTTATCCAGGAATCGCGTGACTCGCGCAACAGACTGCGATTCGAAACACGATTTAATAATCAGGAGATTGGCTCGATCTAAATCCCTAGATTTTCCCGAAGAGAGTTTATTGGGGCCATCGACTTACGAACCGTTCACCCAGCGTACTCTCTATTAGCAAACAATGCGATATGATGAAATCTTAATAAAGCCCGGAAGGGACGAGCACAGACAGCTTGATGCTCTTAATTAGAACTCGTGATGCATCGGAACCCTCACATCGAATGCGTTTACTTAGTTTTACATCCGCACAGAGGTATATACAAGCACGTGTGATCTCGTGAACGAGTGAACTCGTATAATTTATAAATCGCGGGTATACCAGGCGTAATTACGATCGTATTTCATCGCTCGTTATCTATCCTTGTTTACATATCTTTTAATGGCCCGATAAGACACAGATGTTATCCAGTATTTTTAATAGTTCAATAATAGTAAGCTGAAAACCAGTTTACAGATTTACTAGTCAGATGGCAAAATTTGATATATCACTTTTTCTTTGAAATTACGATCTGCTTTCGTGTGTATCTAGATAGGATCTACTTTACCGCAAGGGGCTTGAAATTTTGGAGGGTGAATTTATCCTTGAAATTGACACGCTCTACGAGCCTGCAAAATATATCAAAATCACGGAAAGGGGAACAGTGTTTAGACTTTAACGAATTATAAAAGTTAAGCGGAGGTGTGAGTTCTGTGAATTTCGCACGTTCGTTTAGTCAGAGTCGACTAAAATCGCGTCGAACGTCGCGTAAAGAATGACAAAGCGTAAAATTAACTTCTCCGACGAAAGCGTAATTTAGGCACCGGGGAGATGTTGTTATTCGAGCGTGCACGTGCCTCAACAACCATTCCGGAGCTTTCAGCTGGTGCTCGCATGTTGGGGAAGATGAAATATTTTCAGAGAACGCCGCAATGTTTACAGTTATCGCAACTAGGTGGAAAGTTCGATGTACAAGAACGGTGACCCGCACGATACAGACTGATCAAACGCGGAGACCGATGTGTTTCATGCATACGCCTGATTAATGGGCGAAACTGTTCGCTTCGGCAACAACGACCGTGCAACGGGACGGCCTTTATTTCGAATCGCGTACGCGCAAATATAACTGTTCCGTGTCGGTTGATTTTTCCTTCTTTTTTTTTGTTTTTATATTTATTTTTCGTTATCTCGCGGTAGGATCGGTCGAATAAATAAATCATCCAACCGGCCACCAACCCGTTGCCCCTCGACGTAATGTTATTAATCCTCCCTGCGATAACATTTGTTCGTACGGACAAGTCTATAAGTTACGTAAAACGGATCGTAATTGCGGGGCCCCGATAAGACGACGCGAGTCGCCTTATCAACGAAGAAAGTGGAACGAATGCAGTTCACAATTCGCACCGGTCTGATTCGTTCGAATAGAATCAAAGGTGAATTTCTTCCTGGACGAAGAAAAGAAGCTTCGGAAGTAACGACTTTCCCTTCTCACGACTCCAAGTGCCCCGCGAATGGGCGAAAAAAAATCGATTAGGAAACCCGAGTGAAAATCGTGCAACAACAATGCTGCCTTGGGTACGGTTAACACGTTGACTGCCGCGCGCATTTTACGTGGTTTGCCCATGCCATTAATTTCTTCAAACCATTATAGCGACAATAGTATTATTGACAAATTTATCGGTATCGATATTTACCCTAATTATGTATTTTTACTATTGGTCGCGTCGTCGATCACAGATGATTAATACCTATCCGGGTGATAAAAGCAAAAATGTGTTCTCTTTTCCACGGCTACATTGTTCACGTAAATGCATATAGTGTAATTATTCTCCGGTTGATAATAAAAAATGAACGATTATCGAGAGCTTTAGCAGCCTCATCGCTAATCACGAAGACTGGCAGTGAGAACGGTAGAACGGTAACTGGTCGAGCTTCTCGAATCGCGACGAGCCCCTGCGAGTATCGAGTGTCGAGTTTCATTCAACGATCGAGAACCTCGCGCGTGTCGGTAAAACCGGAACCAGGTTGAATCCACGCGTTCGTCTTTCTTGTCGTCCGGGACGCGGGTCAGCCGTGTAACAATAATTCGCCGCGTTAGCGTGGTTTTAGAAGCTCCAGACCGCGAATGCATTACGACCGGTGGAACGAGCGGCACGAACCCCGAGACACGCGAGCGCCAAGTGCACCGGTCGCGCGCTCTGACGACGGAACACGCACGAAACGTCGCGCGGAATGTCGCGTGCGTGCGCACGGGCCACGCGAAAACGCGTGTGCACGCACGCGGCGACACGACGACGGTCAATATCAATTTGGCATCGAGTCGCGACGCTGGGATAACCGCCTTTCGCGTCGAATATCCTATCCTTGGAAAACGATCGGCGCGCGTACTATAATCGCAAGCGTGCACAGCGCGGTGCATTTCATGTGTATCCCCCCTTGCTTGTCAGGCGAACCTTGGGACACATAATAATTTATTGTAATTCGACCGCACGAATAGTGTCCCCTTATTGATTATTCAGTGACCGGTCGTGGAAACAAGCCGGCTTGCACAAACGCCTCGATAACACCTGCGCGGGGCCATCTATGCACCGTTTATAGGTTTGGTGATAGGACTTTTTCCCCTGTTCACACGTTGCCAATCGATGGAACCATCTCCCGTGCGGCGTTCCGGGTTTCACGCTTAAAAAAGTTGTAAACTGCGCGTGGATGTAAATGATTATCGCGTTAATAACAAAAACAAGTTTTCTCGATGGAAAGTAAATTTATATACTTGTCGATCGGACGACTAAATAAAAAGATGGCGAAAACTTGATGGCGATATAGAACCAAATAACATCGTACCAACTGTTAAACGCGGGAATAGCGGAGGATTAATCTTGAAATACCACATTTGCTTTTTTGTTTCTAGTAATATGTTGGCGATTTTTATGTACGATAGGTTACCTTCCAATACTTTTTTTTCTTTCATAACTGGTATATTTCAACAGACTTAAACACTTTGAAACATTTTAAGTAGCTTTAAATATCGCGGTACAGTTGAACCGAGTCAACGGTTCATTACGCCTAAGCACTTTGCATACTAATAAATTAATTATTATTGAGAAAGCCAGAGCTGGCTCAAAGAAGCGATCGATAAAATCTAAACTTCGTCGATAAAAGCGTATAAATACGGTTACTTTATGATCGTAGAAGCGAATTGAATCCGCTCGATCGTATTTCGATCCATAAATAATGTTTCCAATAAAACTGTAATCGTTGTAAGTTTCGAGAAGCAGACCATATCTTCCGCAATGACCTAATATATCACGTTTGTCACTGTTTCGTGTAGTTTGCGTAGGAATATAAAAGCCCGCGTTATTCGTTCCCTTTAACGTCGAAATGTGTGTCAGGTTCGAGAGAAAACTAGGCAGAAACGACTGGCCATGTTTTTCTTCGATTAAAAGAATAATTATAATATATACGGACGGGGGTTCCGTAAATATTTCCACGCGCTTTAATTTCCAACGTGAATTATAATTCTGTGCTGCAGAGCTGGCAGGAACGTGGTCAAGGAAACTGCGAAAAATGGCATGCACGCCAGAGCATGATTCCGGCCTATCTCGCGTATCCTTCTTCTTCCGTATGTTCTTTCGCGCACGCGCGCACAAGATTCGCGTGCAATTAACGCAAAATTTCGCGGCACTAAAGAACAGCAGGAAGAATAGAAACAGTTGCAGAAACAGAGGGAACTAGAATTATTTCGTAATACAAGAACCGTTTTTGAAATGGTAAAAAAAAAAACTTATACGCAAAGCGAACCAGAATCAAAAATAACAAATTACATATTTCGAAACTCGTATATTCCACCGTCAAGCATGACTGAACGGCTACAGTTTGAAAAAACATTGTACTCTTATTTATCTATGATGGAGAAAACTAGGATAATTTCGTAATACCGAAGACCGGTTTATTCCCGTTTTTGAAACGGTAAAAAGAAATTCTGACGCGAGGATCAGAACTGAAAATGTGAAATATAGGATACAAGAATGTACGAGTGACAACAAGATCGTAGGAGACTGAATGGTGGCGGATGGAAATGGAGGCGTTGGAGCGCGAAGAAGAATTTTAAAAAAATACAATCGCGGTCGAATTAACTGTAACGATTAAAGAAAGGAAAGCGATCGTGGTTTTTGCGCGGCGGCATGCTTTAAGAATTTAGGTTACGTGTCTTGATCAGCCGGAGAGATCTCTGGACGAGCTAATTCACTGATTACCCAGTGCGAGATACTCGAACCAAAACTACAGTTTCCTCGTTTAGCAGTTCAACGAAGAGAGTCTCTGTATAGTTCTTGCTCTAACGAGCGGTCATACCTTTTTCATCCCGTGTATCGCACATTCCAAGGTAAACATAGAGGGGCGTGTTCCTCGTGTCGAACGTAGAATTTTCGCTCGGAAGAAACGGTGAGATCGGGGTTTCCAGCGAGAAAAATAAACGAAAATACTCGTCCCTCCACTTAACCAATTCGTGTATGGGCTTCTCATTATTCCGGAGACTTTAACCAATAAATAATTTAAAATATTTTAAAATATTACCCGTGTATTATAGAAAAAGCTATGAAAAATTAGTGGCTCTTCTTTGAGAAACGGGTATACGAAATTAATCAGACTTTGTATCGACGAGGTAGGCGTGCACGACTCTGAGCTGCAAAAACGATTGGCGCGAAGTCGTTCCAGAATGCAAAGAGCTAAAAGACACCGAAACGTAGAAAAACGCGAAAATAACGGGTAAAATTGCATTCCTTGTTTTAAAATACACGAAAAATCGACGAGTTTTAGACTGGACGCGTCAACTGGGAGCGAGAACGGTTAACGACGAAAATCATCAATGAGGACTCGGGCCACGCTTGACATTCCTCCGTCGTGATCGACGGGCGAAACGTTCCAGCCGCGATAAAGTTGCGCGGCAGTTCTGACAGCGAACCTGATCGATCATCGAAACAAGAAACCCATAATATTCTACGATTATTGCAACGGACAGGGCCCGGTTCTCGGAATGACATTCGATTCGTTCCACTTCCACGGTGAAAATTTAAGACGCGCTCTCGACTAGACGTTTACGAACAGTTAATGTCCCCGATCGTGTTCACGGACACGTGGTGTGCCCGACCGCGAGAGCTCAGTTCCACCGCTAAGATCCGCGAACCGTAATCCCTACGGTCGTTCTGCTGAACATTAACGTGATGTTTTGCAGCGCACGTTGGATCGGAAAATACCTGGCACTCGTATTCTGTGTGGTCCCGGCTTTATCTTCCGACAATCGGCACGGTCGTAATGCTCGTAACGATAAATACGCGGTGCTCTAGGAATCCGACGGAGAAAAGGAACGGAGCTACGTTGATATTTGAGGCCTGCAGAACAGGAAACGCCTCCCATCGACGTCCACTACACCGTAACCGAATGTACCTCGATAACGACGCGTATTCCATCGATTTTTCGAGCTATTTGTTGTGCATGCATTCGAAATAATTAGACGTGAAAGTTACCAACATGGTAGACCGAGGTCAATAGTAACACTTTGACTTTGGAACGCAGTAACTCAAAAAGTACTACACTTGGAATAAAAATTTTTGTACGAACTCCGGTCTCCCCTACGAAAGGTAATTTTTATTTTTAAGCCGCGAATCAACGTGGAATCGTCTAAAACGAAAATTTAAATTGATCGATATATTGCAAGAATAATATTTAACGAGAGTTAAACATCTGCAGAGCAGGAAACGCCTGCCATCAGAATGCATCGCACCGTAACTAAACGTAGCTCGATTACGTAGCGTTCGATTGATTTTTCGAGTAATTTGCCGAACACGAATCTAAAATAATTAAGCGACTTCGAGCGATCACTATTATTATGCGAACAGCGATTCCAAATAGCTTGTTCGACAGATGTAAGCGCGCAACGAGCGATCTACCGTACGCTCGATATCTCGTATAGTATACACGGTATATTATTAAATACTTGCCACTAATAGATAAATTCTCGGTTATCGGGACTGAAAATCAGTCAATCAAGGCCTCGTACGCTGTTACGATCTCTGATACGAGTTTGTCGTCCGTGATCGACGAATAATTAAGGCGAGATCGAGGATGTCGAAAACGAACGTTTCGATAGCCAGGAACTTGAAACGAAGTTACCAGACAACGGGGTCGCGATCGAGGCGGGCATCGTCGAAATTGATAGTACAAAACACGACGGGACGTAATCGTATTCCGGTAATGACCACCGTAAAACCTCGGGTATCGTAATAAACCGAAGATGCTGGTTTACGGCGACTCGTGGAAGTCGATCAGTAATATTTTCCTCTAATTTCGCGGGTCGGAAGCGACGGTGGTTCGGAGATCTCTAGAAAATAAATCAACGACAAGGCAACGAGGCAAGAAAAGGCTCGCCTGCGGAACACCGGCATCCGGCTGAAAGTTTTGCCCCGCTGCAATCAAGATGCATCAGGTTTTGCGCGAAGAGCGCGAGAACGCGATGATCGACAAGAAACGTACCAAAGTTTTTCGAGAAAGGTAGATCTATTAACGACTCGAATGGCAGCGGCGAATTAACGTAATTCCGAAACGTTTTTTTTCCACGATCGTTCCCGGCAAGACTGTTCTGTTGCCGCGAGGAAAAGTGTCGGAGTCGCGAGGAAACGAGAAACATGGCGCGCTTTCTTTCCTCGGTACTTTCTACCGGGCGTATTTCCAACGGAGGAGCGGCCCCGCTAATGAAATCAACAAAAATTCTCGGCGCTGAAACGAGGGAATTAAAATACCGAGAATCTATTTCTAATGACCGTGAATTACGTTACGCAGGGAATAATTTTGTGAAAACAAGTATTTAATGATACTATAATAATTCTATTAACCGATGGAATTCGGCTGACTGTATGCACCAACAGCAATGCAGCCACCAAGTGGGAGTCGCGCGTCTCTTTTAAAACAGAGAAGTTACCATGGGTAGGTAACTTGCTTATTGACCGACCCACGTAGTATCGGCGATCCATACATAATCGCAAACAAGATATACAAGTAGATCTTTCACCCAATGTATTTTTTCGGCCCATTTTTCTAGGGTCTCGAAACCCCATTACCATTTTCGAATCACTCGCAACGTTACCAACAGATTTAGAAATGAATTTCAATCCCTTCCCCATAGTCAACTCACACGTATTTACGCGCACACTACAGCTGTCTGCCCATCAATACTAATACAGTAAAAAGTTTCTCTTGGGCCACGAAAATCCATAAGGCGTAATATAAAATCGTAGGCGATACCTATCCTCGTTCGAAATAAAATTGACTCCTCGTGGAATCTCCTATTCGAAAGATCGAGAAACACCGAATGGTCCCATTACTTATTGTTCCAACAATCCAAAACTGGACTTTCGAACCCGCTCGAAAGATCTATTAGCGTATGTAGTCCAGGTACCCTGGCCCATCCATCTTCTTCGTCCCTGCCACAAGGTCCATTAAACGAAAAACCTCGTCTCTTCGCGTGTCTCAAAGACGATAAGTACTTCCATAATGGGTTCAGAACTACGAGCAAATCGACAAGGAGCATCCTGCTTCGAATTAAACTTTCTTTCTCGTACCGTATAATGTAATGGGACGTTAGCTAGCGCAATTTATGTAGTTTCGAGTGTCGGTGGCGCAACGGTTGGGCCTGGTCTCATAGCGTTTAAGCAGAGAAAGACCTGTATAAATAAATGCGATCGTGTTGCCGTGAACAATAGCAATCAGTGTCTATTTGCGTGGACATTGTAGCCGCTTATCAGCCGTAATTGCATTCAATTCGACACGCTGTTACCGCTGCCAAGTACCTGCTCGTGAACGAATTCTCTAATAACGTCGGGACGCATGAGAACAGGAGCGGTTTCGCGCCGATGGAAAGAGCGTACGCGCATGCAAATCCGCCAAGCCAGGATTTAATATTCCATCTGAAGGACCACGTAGCATGCATGTTAGCACGTAATCGTACAATCAACCGTAAACTTCTCGGAACAAATAGTTTCCCTCGCGTGCGTCTCGCCGCGAAACGACCATTCAACCTCTCACGACGGAGGGAATGTTTACTAGTATCGTTCTGGACGAAAACGATAGGGGAAAACGCTTTGTACTCTCCTACGCGCCACGAGGAAGACGGTTTGAATCCCTTATCTAACGAGGAACATTCGCAAAGTGCCCCCGTTTCACAGACTTTTATAAATCGAAGCCTTGCCAGAGGCTCCTACCAAAGGTGGCCAAAGATGAGAGACGCGTATTTTTCTTTTTTTTTTAGCGCTCCTTGTGCGTTTCAAAAGGATAATATTTCCAAGTTACCATTCTCAAAGAAACGCGCTACACGGCTCTACTTTCCCACGAAAGAATAATGATCCTCGACTTAAAAAAAAAAAAAAATAACAGGATACTGTTACGAACTGTAATCCAGCAATGATTAAAATTCCTTCAAACTGTAGAAAAACGAGGCCAAGGGTAAATAGAAATTGCATTAGCCTTCCGACGCGTCGAATCTCTGCGACTTTTGCGTTTTCATTATGCGTTAACGACAGGTGTCATTAACGTTGCTCGGTTATCCCTCGCTCCTCGTTTCCATCGTACCGTTTCTCTTTTGTTCGACCGCAATAAACCTCGATCCATGAAACGTACCGTTTGATATTCGCGTTGTTCGCGGCAGAAGTTTGCTTGTACATCGCCGCGTATCTTTGTGTCCGTTACGTTTTGCCTGCTCGCGGCTTAACCGCTCGTATTCATCGCGAAAAATAACGTCACGTGGAATCGACATGAACCTATTGTGCAAGATTCTTTCAACGTTCCGATAACGATACGATTATAAACGTATCTCTACTTTGGGAGAAAAACATCGTTGCGATGCACCACTTATCTCTCTGTTTCGACTAAAAATACAAATATAAACGGCCTCGTGTAATGCTCATTAGGGGCAAATATTCGGACGAATACGCGGTCGAACGTTCAAATGGGTATTTAATCACGCAGCCGCTGGCCAGTCGGCCCGAAGAAACGTAAACAGTGATGTGGGTGGTCCCGTGGCAAGTATACCTAACGCAAATTGATGCAAGAAGCGAAACAAGTACTCCAATGGGGGAAAAACTGGCGAGAAAAGCCAAAAAAAAGGCTTTCGAGACTATTTTACGTATATGGTTATTAGTCGTAAGTCTGAAAAAGCCTGACTAAAATGAACGACCCAATACGAACAGCAATTCATTTCAAAGCTGACCTTTCTTTAGACGCACAGTTAGATTTATTGCTACTTTTCAGTTAACAATCTTTCGAAATACTATTCACATTGGTACTTTCTACACTTTATTTTCCAACGATTGTACGTACCTTCTCTCCATTCTACATTCCCATTGTTCCCATTTCCATTCTTTCCACGCATATTCAACTCCCCCACCTGACTGACCATTCCTCCTCCATACAATACTGTAATGTACCCACCCTAATCTACGGGTGATTCATCTTTCGGTAAATATTTTACCGATCAACCCTTAATCGGTATCGTGGGGCACGTCAACGCCCCAGCAATTACATTTTTCCGAAAATAATTTCTAAATAATACCGTGGCTCTATTATTTTACGTGTTCTATTCGCCTCGTGTTATATTTAGAACAGTGACAGATGTTTGTGGACAAAAAAAAACAGGGTTAGGGCGTGCGAAAACCCCATCGTACCAGTTCGAGTGCCCGATTGTATTTGTCATCGAAAATGTCGCGACGACCATCGACTCGAGACTCGTTGAAACCTTCGATTAATCGACTTTCGAGTGGCGACGATTATCGACCGTTTTCAATAATATTTTAACGAATTACAAATTACTTTGAAACAAAGCATCATTGAACTATTAAAATTTCGAAAAACTCCGAGTTGACTTATTTCTTGGGTCCCGTTGGGACACCAAACACGATTCTCCTGTAAAATTAAAAAGCAACCTTGAAACGTTCGAGCAATCACCGGTGCACGCGAGTGATACTTGTCCTCGGGAACGTGCAAAACGTTGAAAGGAGTCGAGTGTCGGGGATATACATGCACACAATGTGGCGCACAGGCGCCGAAAAAGTTAGGCGCAATTCGTAGCGCACTCGACGTCCCTCCGGAGGACTTTTAAAACCGGTCGAATGAGAATGGAATACGAGAATGCACAAGAGAGGATCGGTCAAACGAGTCGCAAGAGAAAAGCGACGTTCCCACTGCAACAGGACACCGACGACGGGACGCACACGCACGATCTGTGTGTTGCATTTTGCGCGTCGCGTAGCAGCCCGTGTTTCGGTGTATCGAATGAAACGCGACACGCCCTGGGAACACGCGGAATAAGAACGCCCGGCGGAGTAAAAACGATGGAAATCAATGGAAATAGTTTTCATTCATCGGTACGAATGCGTGAACATTTTAACATATCCTGTGTGCTGGGTAGCGTAACGACGTTTATGCGTGCCAAAGGGTCTCTGTGTAACCGTCTCAACGATTGGTATTAGTATTGGTATTGGCATTGGATTGTTGGATACCACTAGAATCGACAACACTTTATTTTCTTAAGAAGCTCGTACAACTTGTATTAGATCAACTAAATATCTGACTCTGTCTGACCATTCTTCGATATTGCAAGCTTTTATACATGGTATACTATTGCTGGAGATAGGTAGAGGTAGGGACGATGGTCAAGGGGCAGTGTGACTCAAGAAGAGTGCGAGGTTCTAAAATGTTTGGAAAGCACTATTACCATTGTCTTAGAGTGGATCTCATGGAAGAATGTTTGGAGGTTGCCCAGCGGATAGAAAGGAATGTAACTAATTCGTACAAGCGTAGAAACAATATCTAACAACGCAGGACACGACCGGAGAAGTGATCTATCAAGTTACGTCCCGGAATTGCTTGGTTATCGTTGGTCCGGAGCGCGCAGCGATCGTAGACAAGCGCAGAGATAAACGAGTTAAAAGAGAGGACGTCGGTTGGTCCCGAGGAAGATTGACGCCGGACTCTTTGTGTCCTTTAACGGGTCGACCAACGACCAGATAAGACGATCTTGTCGGGGAATCCGCTCGCGCCTACCAGAGACGAGAAAGCAACGAGAGAAGAATCAATCGTCGCGCAAAACGCCCACGCGACCGACGCACGGCTACTCGACGTATTATCTCGAGTGGCTTTCAGGCGACTCGAGTAGGGGCCTCCTTCTGCTTCTTCTTCTTCTTCTTCTACTCGAGAGATCGACAACAATTAGATGGGGACGAACGAAGGGAAACCGGGGGAAAACGTGGCATAGAAAATAAAAACTGCTGACGGAGAGAAAGAGGGTCGATGCCCGATACGCAGCAAAATGGACAGTATACGCGGCTCTGACCCGTCGTTAACGGACTTAACGACCAACGTCAGTGTCCGACTCGTGGCCAGAGCAAATAAGACGGTCGCCGTTGCATCGACCGACACGGATGGCTCAGTAATGAGGGAACGAGCACCGATGCCGCGTCGATGCGTACACGAAAGCGTTTCGTTGTCTCTTTCCGAGATACGATGCCCTAAATTAGACGGGGGATTATTATGGGAATTGAATTTCCTTTGGATCGTTGGCTCGAGCCACATTGCAACGCGTAAGGCGTGGAACATGCTCGAGACGCCACTTCGGTATACGCTGACGACGAACAACCACGTTCTTTAAAGTGAAACTTTAAGCGACTAGCTTACAAAATATTAGTTACCATAAATTGAGACGACTTTGCCCCGAAATTTAGCCATCTTTCAGTGTTTCGCTAAATTAGGATATATAAGATAAAAGAAACGCGTCCTCTATATTTTCAATTAAATCCTACACTGGAAATAACACTATGCGCATGGAACTCGACGCACGCGTACAAAAATTGTGCATTTTGATTATGTAAATAAGTGTTCGGTACCCCGATACGATAGGAGATTTATCTAACAATCGTCAAGGCTGTCAAAGCGTATTAGTTCCTTCGACTTACGAGATCAAACCCATATGGAACTGTCCTGACACGTGTACCACGGTCGACTACAAAGTGTGTTCACGAATGTTCGATATGATATTCAGTGAAATCCGGTCACATGAATGCTCGGTACCAGGTCTTGTTTAAAAACGAGTTCTACCCACACGACAAAGTGAACCGTGTCACAGTTGGCTCGCCTCTCTGTGCCGTTTTGTATAACGAAAACGCGAATCGATTGTATTAATATAATCAAATGAACGTAGAAAAGACTAACAGAAACAGCTCTCGACGCCCATGCCCGACGTTGGGAACAATACGGCTCAATTAATATCGATTCCAAACAGTATCATTATCCCCAAGGTACGCGCGTATACCGTTCGTATTCAGAAACGTCCTTAACGAAGGCGCAGCCTCGAAGCACCAGTCTAGTGCCCCACCCCTTTTAAAAAAGAAACAATTCTATAAAAGGGCAAATTTACATTACACTAAATGGGAAATCGATTGTGTATGCGAGCGTGGTGCGTCGTTACTAGACTGCGGACGTTTATGCAAATTTATATTTTTATATTTTCAGAAAAGCGCCAATTACCTGTCCTATGATATCGAAAGAACATTTTCAGCATATCAATTAATCTCTATAACAAAAATTATAGTTATTATAATGTAAATGTAATTTTTTAATAACTTTTTAACGAAGCCTCAATCAACAAATTGATATTCTTGATTTTCGTCTTATTTTGGCCTCTAGAATCTTCCATTAAAAATTTTCCCAGGGGTGGCCGAACACCCTGTATATTTTATAACTGGATTCTATATTTTACATATTATAGCATATTAATTTTGCATAAAGACCCCAAGTACAGTCATTACTGAATACCACGAGTGACCAATCACTACAAGTTTCCATATACAACCTATACCCCCCCCCCCCCTCTCCCACGCACCTTACGTCGTTAATAGTGAATCATCGACCGTGTAGGGTAATAAAGAATTTCCCGAAACACATTAACTTTTGTGTAAAGAAGCTTATGCGCTCTGAATAAATGACATTCCCAACAGCACCAACATTTGTACGCGTTATCGTATTTAACTTCCTTATCGACAGGAATGATTCACCGATTCCGCCGTTCGGTTCGACCTCCGAACGCTGCGTCCATCATCATGGTATCAGTTACTTCTTACTTTATTTATTCTGTTCTCGTAGAATAGCACAAAGAAGAATTCGGATTTCGTAGCGTGAATTTGCAATCCCGTAGCCAAATTGTAGCGTGACTCGCGAACTTGTGAACGAACCGAGACGATAGAAAAGAAACACGACCGTGTATGCCCGGTCATTCGTTGCTGTCGTTACACTGGCATTAACCTTTGTGTAGTTTCGTGGCTGTCTGAAAATGGCGCGTCTACGTTCTTGTTCTTTGATGATTACCTCGCAAAAATAGAAACTGGACTGAGGGGGCCCGACCCCGCCGTATCTTGATTCTCGTTCTCCTTGAGACTGTTAATCGCCGGCGATTAACATCAAAATTTGTCCCGTCAGGAAATCTCATTTGCCACGATTTTGTATGTTGCTGGGGGACGCTTCCGCAAGAACGATTCCGATTAATCCGTCGAGACGTCGTTAAAATTCTTATCGGTGCGAGGGTCGTCCATGAAATTTCGTAGCTTCAAAACATATTTTTATAATCGTGACAGACGCAATACGTCAGTTTACGTTATCGCGTACCCGCTTATCAAACTTAAATCGTAGCAATTACATCGTTATCGTGTTCGTTGGCACGATTAAGAAATACTTTTTTCTCGTATCTTTCGAAGCATATGTCGAAGAAAATCGCAAACGGAATTATTTGTCGTTTGTTCGTGAAACATGACATGAGATGCTCGGTGCAATATTTTAACGAATACTTAGGCTATCGCGTAGATTCAATTGTAAAAATAAACTCCGAAATTCCATGGAGCGAGCCCGAGCACTCGATCGGTAAAATAGAGAGCATGCGTGAGAGCAACAGGCGGGACAAGGAACGCGCCAGACGTTGAATCGCGACCGAGTTGCACAAAGTCGCACACACATCGATCCACGGGCCCTAATGACTTTATCGCATTTACGGAACTGCAATTCTGATCCATCGATAGAGAGCAGGTCATCGAACTTGTAGCTGAATCGCGCGAGCTCGAGGAGAAAGGCATTTCGAGGTTATAAGCAGTCGGTCAAAACAACGGACAAAAAAAGAAGGGTGGCCACGGTACGGAATCGTCGATCGACGAAAAATTCGAGAAACAAGATTTACGGAAAATATATTGCTAGCACGAACCTGGTTTTGAATCGTTGCGTATCGTCCTGCCCGGCCCACATTTTTCCTTCGATTCACGAGCGAAAAAGACTCCTTTTGCCTCTCCTGACGACTGTGAATTGCACGACCACAAGAGTTTCGACGTCGCGACGACAATTCGTGCCGGTTATGCGCGTTCGAGCGGTCTGCGACGTGGGTCAGTCCAGGCTGGGTCGCGGCCGCTTGTGTTACTCCTTCCGTTTCTTACTTCGTCGAATACGCGCACCACTGATCGAGGTAGACAGAGACGGCGATAGAATCGCGAAGGGAGCCTAACGCACGTTACACGAGAAGGAGGCGCCACCTCTAAAAAGCCGAGAAACTCGATAGGAAGCGGCGTGCCGTGTTCCGTACAAACGCGAAATCCACTGACGGTTGAGATCGACTACGTCGCGCGGTGCAAACTTGCGTAGGGAGAATGATCCTCGCACTCGTGTGCACGGGGCCTTAAGCCGGTTTATTCAGCCTACGAGAGACTGCGCAGACAACCTATCTCGAGGAGCCATATCCTTAAGCACAGTCACGGATACAATCTACGGAGACGACTCCCTTTGGCTACTCCTTCGGTCTGGCCAGCGACAGTGGTTATATTTATCTTTTGTATCGCACTCTTTACAGATTTTGCTCCTAGCAGAAATACCTTGCGTCGCTTGACCGTAACGGCCTCGGGAAAGATTGAAACGGAAATATTTCAAGTACTACCGTAGACTACGGAAGTTCGAGCGAATGCTAGCAAATTAGATTTTCAATATAACGGGAAACTTAAGAAATACTACGTAATAAAAAATTGTTCGAACGGGGGGAAAACGAAATAGAATACTTGAGTTTGAAACTTGAACTATTTCAAGAATACAAACTTTTTGCTTTAGTGGGAATGAAATAGGGACATTTATGCAATTCGCGAGAGTACACTTCTAAAGGCGGTCCTGCATTTTGTCAACCACTCATGAACCCTGCACACCGACTGCTCCGTAGCGCCACAAACTAGGGTAAACCCTTGACACACCCCTCCTATCGTACGAAAGTTGAAACAGATTTTTCGAGTTGTAGGTGTATGTACAGAAAATATTTCTAGTTCGAATTCGATCAATTTTTCTAACCTCACATTTATCATCGTAATACAAATAATATAGTATGTTCTAATCTTACCTAAAAGTATTAATGCGAACACGATGGTACGGTAGTAGTACTACGATTTATATGTATTTTGAAATCATTATGTGTCTATCTTTCGTTACGACGAACATTTAGTGCAACTACCCTGTCGGTTAATTAATTTTAATTTTCATTCGAAGTGGTTTCACATCCAATACCTTTGCTCGTTCTATCCAAGCTGAACAATGATCGTCTTGTTCGATACATATAAATATAAAATTATTATTAATATTTATCATCATGAATATGAACGATTTCAATAATTACAATCATGATTGTTACAACGCGTTTGATCGCGCCAGAAACGAACAAAGCAAAGTAATATTTTCTACGACCATGTGATTCTCGAAATCCTCTACTGTCACACACCAGTGTCCAAACAACAAAAAAACAGCGAGGGGTATATAAAAATGGAAAAAAAGTAAAAGCGTTAGAGAGACGGAAAGAGGGAGAACAAAGGGTGGGCAGAACATCGTACCTATGCAATTACGAAGCTTCGGACCTAAACGTACACGCCTCTATGCGGCACGCTAGGAACTACAGGACGTCGGGTGAGTCAGCCTGTAACAGCAGCATGACTCGGTCTCAGAAGCATACGTATTATTCGCATTCGCATTCCGGAGAAAACATTTATGGTCAGAAGAAAGATACTATTAACAAAGGATTCTCATGTCGTGCACAAATGTATTCTGGAAGAGTAAATTTGAAAGAAATGATGCATTCTTTCGGCATGTAAAATGGAGAAAGAATCAACCTGTCTATTATTTTCACTTATCATAACCGGACATCCTGTAATTTTAACGTATTTATGTTTTGTACCATAGAAACTAAACATTTTGCATTGGTATAAAAATAACAAATGCATCGTCAGAAATGCAATGCTTATTTTTCTTTATGTTCGTTATTAGAAACTCGTTTATTAGAAACATGCGTTGCAATGTTTAGCCGTTACGCGGTAAACCGCGAATTTTTTTCTCTGAAACGACGGACTGTAATATGACACTTACCGAGGTAAATTCACTCACCAAGACCTTACAAAGTAGGAAAGGATTATGTAAACGATACTGCTTTCTTAATTATGATGCTTGTAGTTTGTATATATTGAATAGAATTAAAATTGTATATTATGTAGTTTAGAATTACTTGTTCCTGCAGTGGCAAAACAAATCTGCAGGATTTTTTTATTTTATACTGTTATTTTTTGTATCGTATTAGAAATATCAGTCAATTAAATATATTGTAATAATTACGTATTATTGTTATTGAAATATCTAATTTGAACAGGTGTATTTAAATTAATTTACAGAATTCTCATTAATTTAGTATTTACTATGGACAAACATGTACATTATAAGAAAGCAGTATTTTTATCGTATATAAATGTTTTCAAAAACCGAATCGGAAAGAGTACAACGAACGCAATCTATTGCCATGCCTTCGCACTTACGACTGCATAAGACGTTATCGACTCTACACTTACTAGATGCAACAGTCACATTGTTTAATATTGTGTTTATGAATGCTTGAATGGAAACCTCCATACATAACATTTGTTTCTAAAAAGTTGAAAAAATGATACATTTAAACGATATATATTATATCGTATACTGATAAACAAAAATTCACTAAACATGAAACTTACTTTACAAATAGTGAGATTTACATTGCATTAGTGACAACAATACATGAAAATACTGACATACATTAGAATTATTATAATATTAAAAATGAAAGTGACACTCCACGAACAATACAGACTTAACCTCCATAACATGATTATACTTATCTAAATGATAATGCAAATACAGCATTTTTTTTTTTAATATTCGTATCAACACGAAAGAACAAAATATTTGTTGCATTATATTATACATAATCATATTAAATCGTTTTAATTTTCAGGATTTGCCAAAACTGCTAGTACAAAAAAGGATGAAGGATTGTCCGGTTATGACCGGTTCAAACTGACGCACCGTGCATAACAAAAAAGTCAGCAACCAATAAGACGCCATTCGTTTATTTCCGTTGCTATTACTGCAAATAATTATCTCTCATATGTATTATCTGTAGAAATAATTTTTCCAAATATACAAATTACAAAAATATTAATATACATCGAATAATAAAACTCGTATATAGAAATGATTGAATTTTTCATCGACATTTTCGATAATAATTATCAACGGTAGAAATATTCTCCATTCCTAAATGACGACTTTATCTATTTTATCTTTTCTTTGACAACGTAAAATAAATAAACGATGCACCGTCGATACAAAGGAAACATAACTCCTGTACGATATTTGTGCAAATAATATATCATAAATATAAATCTGTCACTTACTTGCTGGATTTCTTCTTGTCGTCGACAAATCCCTGGAAAGTTCCTGTAGACGTCATCTTCTTGCAAAGTTTGAAAACAAGAGATGAATATTTTTGCGGTAACCGTCACACAGATTTTGCGGCACACGAGACCCAAACACGACTCTTTCTTCTGCCGAACGAAATCAAATAGGGTTGTGAGACGGGATTGGTAGTCAGTGCCATAAGTTTTGACGTCACACGACTAGTCAAATCAGCATTTAAATTACGGATTCCTCGTCGTATCTACAAAAATATACAATTTCATATTTATTATTAAGAAGTAAAAATTATAGCACTTTAAAAACTATTTTTTAATATATAAATAATAGAAGGTTATTGACGTTATATGAAATCTAAATACTTTCAACGATCGTTAAGCTTATATCATTGTGAAAATTTATGATTATTTTCATGTTTAAAAACATACGTAAATACTTAATTATGAATGTGATTTACGTCTATTAATTTACATCTCTCTATTTTTTTCATAGTAACATTTATTAAAATATGGTTTTCTTCTATTGCATTTTTGTTGTAAATATTTAATAGAGATTATTACTTAAATATGTTGTAAACGAGTCTCACATGAAATATATTTATATAACGTTTTTGAAACGAAATAGCTGATATTTACAATGCGTTTGTATCTCATATCAGAAGACAAGTTTGTGGAACTCGCTCAAGGGTCGACAGCCATATTTGACTCTCATGACAAATACAGATGGGGTATCCAAAAAAAGTCTCACAACAGTTTACTCGCGTTTATTACGATTCGATTGAACCAGATTGGTATAGTTATCAATTAATTGATAAGACATATCTGTATAAATGGTGCGAAAAGTTAGAAAAATTGACACAATAACTTTGAAGATTTTATTAGCGAACGGGCTGTTTTTATGTATTTTAACTATTGTGGGGAATTCGTAAGAGAGTGAATATGTTAAACCAAGCTGTAGTTGAAGCTTTATATTCCGCAACATACATCGAAAATTATTTGGATTGTGTGGAAAATTTGCCAAACGATTTACAAAGACACGTTTCCCGGCTTCGAGAGCTCGATGCCACTTGTCAAAGTAATTAAAATTAAAAAACTTTTAGTTCTTAAAGTGTGTACATCCGAAGACTTATTTATCCGATGGAAGAAATAGACTACAAGAAATTGCGTTTATTTATAGAATAAACAATGTTATCAAATAATTTAGTTCTCGTATATATTACTAGCAGTTGTATATATTAATGAAAAATTATAAATTACGTTTTCTTTGTTAATTTGTTATAGCATACTTGCGTGAAGTAGATCAACAACAAGAGGCATTACGGAATGACACAGACTTGACGGTTAGAAGAAGAGCACTTTTAAGAGTTCAACAGGCATTGATTGCTGCACAAGAAATAGGAGATGAAAAGTTACAAATTGTTCAGCAAGTTCAAGATCTTATAGAAAACAAATCCAGGCAATTGGATTTAGATTATCGTAATCTTGGTATGTTTTTGTGTTTATACAAATTAAACATTTTATAAGTCCTTATAAATAATATAATATCCTCTTTATTCTAAATTCTTTACAGATTTTGGGAAAGAACAAGAGAGCAGCGAATCAACGCGTGAAACAAATGCAAATATTAATACAAATTCTTCTGGTAATGCAAATAATTCAGAGAGACAAACAAAGAGGGCTAGGAGGACAAGAACAGAGACATTAGTTGAATCTTCTAATGCAATGGATATGATTGTAATGGCAGAAACACGTTCCACTTCTTTGTCCAATACAAGTAATGGTAATCAAAAGAAGACAAACACTACTAATACTGGTAAGAAAAAGAAAAGGAAGGCTAAGCATGGTAATCAGCAAAATCAACATCGTGAGGATACTCCTCCTCCACCGGAAGATGATCTTGCAATAGATCCAGATGAACCAACATATTGTCTTTGTGACCAAATATCATACGGGGAGATGATATTGTGCGACAATGATCTATGCCCTATAGAATGGTTCCATTTTTCATGTGTTTCATTAAGTACTAAACCAAAAGGTAAATGGTTCTGTCCCAAATGTAGAGGAGATCGACCAAATGTAATGAAACCGAAAGCACAATTTTTGAAAGAATTAGAGAGATATAATAAGGAGAAAGAGGAGAAATCGTAGCAGGAGAAAGCCGGTGAGCAATTTAAACTTTGGAAGACTTAATTAAAATTAATGAAAATTTTTAAAATATACATTGTAATTTTAAGTACAATTTTTAAAATTCCATCAAATATATCGTTTAACTTGTGACAACTAATAAAAGAACTAATAGAAGTTTGGTGAAACACAGAATGAAATTGTTTGGTTATTAAATGTGTTATTGTATAAATATACGCGTGAACTATCATGTAATCAATTACAGTAGAAGATAAATTATATTTGTATAATATTCACTATTGTAAATATTGTGACATGAAAATATTAAATAATAAGAGTGAAATAGGTATCTTGATTACTGCTGTATATGTTTCAAAATTGATTAATACTTGTTAGTTCAAAGAAATGCTTGGCCTCTACATATTTTGAGAAATAATATATCACGATTACATGCCTATAATAATTTAAATACAATAGCAGTATTAAAAGAAATAAAAGTAATTTTTTTATAATATATATTATATCATAAATAAATTAGTTTTAATCATTTTTTTTTCCATCAATACATATTGTAATGCATACGATTCTATTGCAGAATTATTATCATATCAGTATATATTAAGTAACATTGATAAAATTCTATTGTATTATTTATAAAATGTATAATTGTATAGAACATAGTTACAGATTCACTATAAGCGATTATCACGTATTCGATACAAAGCATACGTGCGCGAAAGAAAATTATTGAGTCTATAAGAAACACTCATATATCTAGTTCCATTACATGTACCTTTTCTGTTACAATGAAAATATTCTTTGTATATAAAAATATTGTATTTTTAGAATACAAATTCTGTTTAGTATGTAACGTACATGTTCGACAAGCTATTATTTTTCATAGCCGAGTACGAACTTAAGCAGCAAAACAAATTGTTTTATATCAATTTGTGTTTTCCATAATTATACAAATTTTTTTTTATGGAACATGTTTATAAAAAATAAAGTTAACGTTTTCATTAAACTTATTGATTTTTATTAGGGTAATCAATTTGATTCTTTTTACCTTTCCTTTCAAATTGATTAAAAAATTATAATGAAAGGATACTAATTAGAATATACCGTTACTACTGTTGTTTCAACTTTATTAGCAACTTACAGATATTAGTCATCCTTTCACAAAGTTAACTGTACGTATTATATTATTTGTACACTGACATATTTACCTTCCGAATTTTAAAAAAAGCAAGCTATTTTTCAATCCGTTTTCGTAGAATACATAAGCAAGCGGCATTTAATTTTTTTTACTGTTTAAAAATTATCTGTTAAAGGTGTACTTATATTTAAATACAGCTGTTAGTTATAATGTAAATCAATGTTGCAAAGCGGTATTTATACGTATTTTTTTTTTATTTGTTGAATTTTGTTGTGTATGCGCCTAAATTCTAATTATAATGAGCAAAATCATACACATTTTACTTATACTTATAGATAATGATCACATCCAGTGCTCTACATTTTTACGTATCTGAAATTAAGTGGTAAAGTTAGATAGCATCATTGGCTAGTAAATATAGAAGTGAATTTTTGTAGAACAATGGAGGATGTATAACTTTGAAGGCACAGGAAAAATATTTTACGCCACAAATTCATAGAAACGATATAAAAGATTGTATCAAATGAATTTTATGAAATTATTTAATGAGTCATACTTAATGTCAGCGGGAATCTTCCGTGTGACTTTCCTGGAAGTTCAACCAAGACTGTTCAACAACAGTAGCTACTCTCTTCTCATATTCTCGCTTATTTTCTTGATATAATTGTGCCGCTAAAGAATTGGCTGGAGAATTTGGATTTGGTTCATCCAAAAGGGACTGCAACAAATATTTTATAGATTTTGAATAGTTACAACACACAAATAACGCTGTAATATAACATAGGTTCATTCTAATTTAAATAGCATAAAAGGTTAAAGAAAACCATTAAACTATAAAGTGAAATTATGCATTTATTATGTGTGTGTGTGTGTATATATATATATTTATTTATTTATGTATATATATATATATATATATATATATATATACATAATATGTATAAGTGAATTTACGTACTATATAAAGTACTAAAATTTTAATTGAATTACAATTCTGTGCTTGTGAAAGGCAATGCTCTATAGCACAGGAACAAAAGCGCCAAGTATTAATTATCTTCTAATGTTTAATATTACTAATTTTGTGTTATCAAATATCGAAATAAATAAATACACAATTTTATAATAATTTATTATTCAACATTGTAAAAATTCGGTCTAATGTTGCACATTGTGGTAGTTCAATAGAGTTTTAGGAAGAGACATGCTAATGTTTAGCGTTAGCTCCTTGGTAAGGTTGCACGTTCTCCACTGTATCTGATGGCTGTAGGTGGCTGATTGATGCTGTGACAGCATCGCGAAATCGCCTGCGACTAATCCACAAAACTCTGCTCCACACAAGCCTTCACTCGCTTCTCGTACTCGCGTTTGTTTTCTTTGTACAGTTGTGCTGCCATTGAGTTGGCAGGTGAATTCGGGTTCGGGTCACTTAACAGCGACTGCAACCACATAAGTCGTACTCATTATACAACGTTCTCAATTATTTTTCTTACAAAGCATGGCCGTAATTGTAAGTAGATAATAGTTTTACTTGATACTGGTAATTAGAAATACATTTGTGGGCAGGTAAACAAATTACAAGCACAATTGTACACTAATATTATATATGCAAATAATTTTTAATTTAATGAACTAGACTTTTCTGAATTGCAAGCGCTGTTAAGACAAAAACTTATGAATTTTTCTGCTTTTTTAAAATAAGAAACGTGATAGAAAAAGGAAGTAGATATGATTATGTATTTCTATACTCCTATATATATAATCCTCACAAAACAACAAAATGATTAAACATACTCTATTTTAGCAATGTGCATAATAATTAATATATGCATTTGATTAGTTAAGTTGATTTTTAAATTTAGTAACTGCCATGCAAAATATATTTGCAGCTTTTGTACAGAAAGTTAATATTGTATTACAGGACTATAAATAAAATAATAGGAAAAAGGATTAAAAAGTTCAAATATTGCTTATTTAAAATTAACATATCTTAAATTAATTTTCGAAAAACACCTATTGGATATATCGATCTATATTTACTATTAATGACAAGAACAGAAGAAAAATGAACATGTAACGTATACTTATCGTGAAATATGTGCAGTAATAAAGACTGAACATAAAAGAAATAAAAGTACTAAATATAAAAAGCATTTTAGAAATAATTTAACATTTGCAATACCTGTATGGATGTTAGGATAGCAGAGACATCATAAGTAGGGCTCCAACGATTCTGCAGTATGTCAAGACAAATGCCTCCATCTGCATATACATTAGGGTGAAACATCTTACTAACAAATCTCACTGTAGGTGGTTTATTTGGATATTCTTCTGTAAATTCTATTGTAAGTTTGAAAGTACCATCTTCGAATGGAGTATCGTGTGGTCTAAAAGGATAATTACATGTGAAGAAAAATATGTATGTACACACACAGTTTTAATATATTTTTATTTAAGCAAAATACTAAATTATATTGGTTTAATCTTACCCGAATATAACTGCATTCCATATCATAATATTATTGTCTGTTGGTGCTCCTGATACTCCAGTGGGTGGGTCTTCTTGTAATCTATTCATAAATACATTTCATTATAATCTATCAAAGTACACAAATGTGTTTGAAACAATATTTTCACACTTGAGGATGCAATTTACAATGTACATTATTTTATAAACAACTTTAATAATGTATTCTATTTAGTTCAGGAAGTTGTTTCATACAAAGTACAAATTTAGATTTGTTATGAGCCTCAATGTCATGCCAATGCCTTTTTATATAAAACATGTTTTAATGACACTCTATACGTACATCAGCAGCAAGTCTGAATATGTTCACGCGTCTACTTATCATTCATTATACACACTGTAAGATAAACCACTTGTAACAAAAAATAACAAGAATTACATACAAATGTGTGTAATAGTATGAATTGTTCGATAATCTTAAGTAATATTAGTTAAAAGACATATTGTTAGCTTTCTATAACAATTATTATTTGTAAAACAATTTATTCGAAAAAGAAAGTAAACACACTAAGCAATGCATACTGTTTTTCTAAAATGTGTATTTACTCGACCGAAGAAAGGTTACTATGGGTCAATCTAACATTTATGAGAAAATAGGGAAAAGTCATAATATAAACAAAACCAAAGTTGTCGCAATCGTAATGCGAACGTTTCCCAAATTTATTGTTCAACCATCGAAATGTTTGGATGAGAATACAAATGAAACGCAATAAACGATCGCAAGTTCCTAATAATAACTTCTTGTGAGATGGGCCACAATGACGTTCGAACATCGTGTAACCCTCATATACGATTCTCTTCCCGTTAAATGGTCCTGACCGCGTAAAAACATTACGGGGAGGAAAATTATGAATATAAATTCGGTTTCTAATGGCGGTACGTGACACGCAAAAGTCATGACATAAGAATCTTAAGATGCACGGTACCTTTTAAAATCTCTCATTAGTCTCCTTCTTGCGGGGGTAGACATCCCTCACGAATGGGCTTGTCGGTCCCAAATCGTTGATATGGATAGTTCCAGAACGTTACGATGCCGTCCACACCTTACGTTAATGCTATACTTCAATAAAAGTAATCACAGCTCCGCACGACGGTTACTTCGACGACCTCGTCACATATACGAGAACGCCAGTTGTTTCTGCTGCGTACGTCTTCGCCTTTTGTCAGTCCGAAGGCCACTCTATCGTACAATACCGTTATAGGTTGTTCAAAATTAGTTCTACCTAACAGGTTTTCGATTGGCACTCGATCGTGTATCGATATTTTGACACCTTGAATTTTCACCGTCGCTCGTGGAAAAGGCCACCAGCGTAAACCCTACGTAATGATCACCCTGAGAAATTCGTTCACCGGACTGCCAAACCACGGACAGCTGGATAGATATACGGAGGGGATAAGGAATGAACTGTTTTGCGCATGACGTCACAAACTAAAATCGGACAACCCTACCAATAGTTCTCATCGCTGTATTCTTTACTTGATTTAAATTAATTACGATCTTACGAATACACGTTTTCTTCGGAAAACGTTCAGTACCAAGAAACGCAACGAAACGTGTTTGATAATATTTTTCATAAAGTTGTCACGTACTATATGTATATCTAGAATGGTATTCATTAAGAATTGTAACCAATCCCAACATGTCGATGGTTGAAACACGATTTCCATTATGACAGATTGTACTGATAACTTATACTAAATAGTAATTTTATATAATAAGAATATTGTATTTTTATTATTTATGAAATTTATTTTACTCGTTATAAGTATAAGCTTATGGCTCATTTCGCGTGTTCAAATGATACGCAACTTTTAAATATATCTTATCATAGTAAAAATTCTAATGCGTATAAGCTTTTATGTTAGAATCATGTTTCTAGGGATTTTCTAGTTCAAGAATAAGAGCTATTATTATTGGTTGCAGTGGTATCCAGCAAATTACGAATTAGAAATATTTATATGATTCGTGTACTTTGTTGGAATTATAAAAACAAATAAACGAATTTCTTCCAATTGAGTTATAAAATTTTACGATGTAGTTAGGATTATACGCATTGCAAGTAGATTATAGGAATAAAACGTGAATTTTATTTACGTAATATTTGCTTATACATAAAGTATTCATAGTATTATACATAAAGTATTCAAAAATCGATAATGGAACAGGATACTCTTAAAAGCGCACGCGTGAACCAATACTGATGAATGTCAGCTGTCCGCCGCTGAATACAACGTTGCATCAGGAATTAAAGTATTTCTTATCCTATTACGAAGTCTTCCAATGAAGAAATATAATTTTAATCAGATTTAATGGCTTGTGATAATCGGACGAAAGTGTACTTAGGTTACGAAGATGAATATGTTACTGATAAACATCGGCCAAGTATTAATTTTATGACAAATAAGATTGGCGGATTTCCAGTAAGTGGTTGATTTACTTTTAAAGCTATTTATATTAAATGCATGACAAATACAAAATTGTTATTGTATAGTGTACAGAATGTAATGTAAATCTAATTAAATATATCATTATTGTTCATAGAACTGTCATGAGAAAACTATATTGTCATTACCACAATGTAGGCTGTGTGGATTATATCAACTCCTAGCACTTCAGCTGTATGTTCCATTAGATAATTCCAAGTATCATCGAACGCTTTATATTTTTGCGTGTATAAATCCAAACTGTTGGAATCATAATGAAAGTTGGACTTGTCTAAGGGTTCAAGTATTGGAGGATGAAAGTAAAACAAATGATTTAAACAGTAGCAGTGTAAATGTACCATCTACAACATCATGGTTGTCAGATGCAGATGATTGGGGTGACAATTTTAATGACAATTCTGAACAAAATGGAAATAATTTGTTGTCAAATAGTGCAATAGAATTCAATTTTTCTTTGCAAAGAGAAATAGATGAAAGTATTAGGGATGAACTTTCTGTATTACATGTCGATGATCCTAATGCAAACAGGTAGATATTAAATACAAATCAATTACAATGAAATTTTAATTTATCTAGAAGTGTATTTATTCATTGTTTGAATATACACAGGCACATAAAAGTATACAAACAATGACATATTTATAATTAAAATGGACACAGATTGTACAATATAGTGGATAATTTAAACATCATGTGCTTGTGTAGTTTACTTTAGGAAGTGTATTTTGGTCAAAAGCAGGAATTTTAAATTATGGTATTTCATCTTGGATCTGCTAATAGATTCTATAGTTATTCTACCTTAGATGAGCCTTTAATAGAAAACTGTTTCCAAAATACACTTCTTAAAACAATGATACACTATAATACTTAAAAGTAAATAAAACAAATTAAATTAATTTGTGCTACAATTTATTTTAGTCCAGCAAGTATAGAATCTCCAGTTGGAATAGGTGCTGTGGGTAGACTAGATTCACCTCAGGCATCTGCTGAAATTGATGGAGAAGAAAGTGAAGTTGTCTGCATTGATACTCCCACCCAACCTCAATGTGATTTAATCAGTTTATTACACGACGTAACTCCCTTTCCCCTTCAATTAGAATCAAATGTAGAAACAAAGTTTTCATTTGTTGAAATATTCCTTTCTGTGGAAGAAGAAGATTGTGGTACAGACGTACCGCAACACGTTTGTGATTTGCTTCTTGAATATCAATACAGAAATCCAGATTTATCAACAAAATTTGCAGCGGATTCGGACGAAAGCAAAACTACAGAAATAGCTTCAGAAAAATATGAAAAGAGTATTCCTATGCATGGAGATGAAATGTTTCATAACTTTGTGTCTCAAATACAGAAAAACCCTGGTCAACTCTTGCGGTAAGAAACTGTTAATGAATTATATTCTATATTTTATATGCACTACTGCAGTATTTTAAAATTTATAATGTATTTTGGTTCAGATATTCACGAGATAATACTATGCCATTATTATTATATCTTATTAGTGGATGTGTTGGAAAATGTCGTCATTGTGGCGGTGAAATGACATTTGAAGTCCAAATTTTACCCACATTAATTTCTAAGTTAATGCTTCAACCACGAACTGAAAAAAATTTCCAAATTGAATTTGGAACTGTTTTGGTTTACACCTGTGTTAGAAGTTGTTGGTCTACAACAGATTTATATAGAGAAGAACATGTTATTGTTCAAGCAGAGAGATTATAGTGATAGTACAATTGAAATAAATTTAATAGTATTTTAAACTTCCGATTTTAGGAAAATTATAGTCACATCTTTTTGGTTGCAGAATACCGTCCATCTTTTTGTGTGTACATTAGGAATTCCTAGTGATGAATGGTGCATAAAAATGAAACTTAAATTCCAAACGTAAAATTCATTCCAAATACATATTATCTTAAAAGTTGTACTAGAACAGCCACAAGAGTTATTTTATTTTTAAATTTGATGTAGTTTAAGGAAAACTGTACATTGCAATTCATATATAAATACAGAAACTATAATGGAAATGCGTTTATTTATTTTACGATTTATTGTTTTCTTTTATGTTTTTGGCCAAAACATATCACATATATAGATATACGTATATTTGTATTCTTAAATAATTTATGAAAGTTGATTTATAAATAACAATATAATATTTATAATAAATATTTAAAAATTTCTATTTAAAGGATGTTCTATAGGGTATGTATGCCTCTCACATGTCAAATCAGACAAAACATTACGCATATGATCAGCATTTATGAGTTTCCCATCTTCAACATCTTCTTTAATCCTACGTGTTTTAGAAAGCATACTACATGCCAAAGTTGTTGCTATATCCTTTTCAGTGTCTGAATTGTGAAGACCAATAGCATATGATCTTGATGCACGTGATAAATTAGCAGTTGTTGCATATATTTCTGTCAGTAATTCAGCTGTTCTGGCAATTTCTAGTTCTTGAGTAACAATTTCTGATCCGTATTCATTTAATAGATGCATAACACTTTTTCTCATTATATTTATAGTCTCTTCAAGAAAGTTAGCACCATATGCCAACGATGGATGAAGATTTTTAGTAATATTAAAATTTGTTTCACTTATTTCAAACCAAGTTTCAAAGAAATTGAACCAAGGAAATTTGTGAGGATTTCTTTTTTTAAATACATTCTTATATACATTCTTTCCTAAATATTGAAAAGCACTTACGCCTACATATATATTTGCATCCACATTATTTGTATCAACTGTTGTTAAAGCCAAGGCATCATGAAATGATTGTATATAAAAACTGTTCATGTAACTTTTTGCACCCATTAACTGTAATCCTGATAGAATGCATTTTAAACAATTATTTGCACAATATGTTTCAGTAATGACTTTTTCAAGTTGTGCATCTTCATTTTCATACATGTCCACTAGTCCACTTGTGAGGTATGCCATACTTTCCATAGTGTATAAAGTAAATATTGATTCAGACACTATTTTTTTTATAGACTCTAACTTATAGTAATCTCTATCAAAGTGTTTTATTTGTACAATATCTACTATTAATTGATTTATGAAATTTCGTAAAATAGCGATAGTTTGTGCAGATATATTTTGATTTCCAGGTTTCAACAATTCCAACATCAATTTAAATGAACTACCAGGTTCACCAATAATGTTTTCATTAGGTATCAATGTATTATCAAAATTCACTGTACACATGGGTATTTCATGACGCCCAATTGTTTCATATGTTTTGCTACAAGTCACACCTCCATGATCTCGTTCAACTAAGAACAGAGATATCTTTTGTTCTTGATCAGGTATATCATATATCATATTTCTTGCAAAAACTAAGAAAAGATTAACATCTGTTCCATTGATAACAAATGATTTTTCACCATTTAAGATCCACTCATTTTTCTCATTTAAATCAACATAGCTTCTTATATTGTTAATATTTGTTCCATTATCAACTTCTTTAATACATATTGTAGGAATTACTTCACCACTCATAATTTTTGGTAAATATTTCAGCTTCTGACTATCTGAACCATACTTTGAAATTACCTGAATAGGTAAAATATGATTTTTTACTACATAAGTAGCCAACCAAGGCAATCTACCAAGTGTTTCTAAAAGTTTTAATGATTCTGTTTCTGATAAATTTAAACCACGATAATCTTCATGGGTGAAGGCTCGAAATACTTCCAAATCTTTGAGGTTTGCTAGTATCGTATTTTTATCCACTTTTTTGTTTTGATTTGAACAATTTAACATATAATTTTCAATTGGTTTCAACCAATTACAAAACTCATTAAATCTTTCGACTTTTTGTGGTTCAGGGAACTCAAGAATAGATAGATCAAATTGTCCGTAGACTAAATTTTTCAAAAAAGGTTTCTTTTGTGGTTTCTTTTCTCTATGAGGTGAAAAGAATGTTTCTTGGTTATATACACTATCCACTTCCGTTGCATGTTGCGAATTTCTTTTCAATATATATTTTAAGTTTAAACTTGGAAATTTCTTGATTTGTAACGACTGCCGTATAAACATTGTTAAACGTGTTTTAACAGTATTTAGCTGTTGAATAAAATATATATATGTACAAAGAAAAAAACACCAAAAACTGACGATGCTTAGGGCGTATTACTTGTTACGCTTGTTAAAAGAATAATATTTTTTTTATTCCGTATAGAATAAAACATTGTACTTTATATAAATATAATATTTTAATTTCCTTATGTACCTTAAGTAAACTATTAATGAATAATATATGATTAGTATCAATACTATAACTTTACTTGTGAGAACTAGTTCCCATGTTCCCAATTAATTTAAGTTTATCCTTGTTCGATTAATTCGTGCCGTCTAAGGAGAAAGTCACTAGTTTCGAAAATTTCTATTCCTTTTTAAATGTTTATATTTTTGTAAAATAGGATGTATGTTTTTTATATTAATGTTTGCACCAATATATTGGTCTTAACATTGCACATTTATCACGAGCAGTTAAAGTACCCATTTTTTCCTGTGCAATCGGAACATGACTAGAGGACTGACCCTAGAACCTTCGAGTCTAGACCAGAGTCAGAGATACCAGATTCAGCACCCGGTGCCCTACTCACACATACCAGATCACGCGTACGTGAGTTCGTAAAGTTTCGGAAAGTCGACAAAGGCAAACAGACACATGCTCTCATTCTCGAATCTCGATAGATGGTGGTTTTTATCGACCTCAGGCCCTCTGGTGCTAAAAAGCCCAAGTTTGTCGAGAAATCCATCTAGCGTGGACGATACGAACAATTTTACGACAAACTTGGGCGTTTTATCGTAGATGTCGTCTTGATATATATAGATATACAGTAAATTACATAGTTATTATAATATTAATAAGCTTTAGACACTGTGCGCCTATATAGGTCGGAAAGTAAAAATGCCTGGGCAGTCGAGAATCTCGACTCGAGATACCAAATCGTATGCCATTAACGGGAGGTCGGATTTCAGTTGTTAAAAGCGAGAAGGCAAATATGAGCCTTTCTTTCTCGATTCCCACGAGGCGGTCCGAAATTACTTCGGGTAGCTTCGAACAGTCGAGAAAGAGAGCATGTGTTGGTTTGCCTTTGTCGACTTTCCGAAACTCTACGAGCTCACGTACACATGATCTGGCATAGTGTGAGTAATGCACCTGGTGCTCAATCTGGCATCTCTGCTCTGATCTCTGCTTGGGAAAACAATAATGGCGTATTCGGTGAACATCTCTGTAGAAGCACCGATCGAGAATCAGATCCAAGAAATCACCTACGATGGCCAAGAAATTTACCAAGCGTAAGTACTTTCATTTAATATCGTTTACAATTGTGAACGAAAAATTAGTGATCAACCCAACGAAACGCAAATGGATTTATTATATATGCTTCCTCTAACCTCGGTGTCAATACGTTTTGTTTACATTTAGTAAAGTAACATGTTGTAAAATGGTTTAGTAAAATAAATTGTCGTTTTTCAGACCTCTTACGTTGTCCGAGAACCTGGCAAAAATCGCGCAAAAAATTGACTTCAGTAAAACCAATGGGGATGATATAAAAAAAGAGACTGAAAGTGGAGAGAAGGGTGAAGAAGACACAAAAGATTCAGCCTCTTTTCAGTCTTCGTTGTGGCCATGGGACAGTGTCAGAAGTAAATTAAGGTTGCACATTGTATTGAAATTTTACTTCTGTAATGTAATTTCATCAGGGTGAAGGGATTTATAATTTTGTTCTTGTTTATAGAAATGCATTAACCGAAGTATGCGTGTTAGCGGATGTTCTAGCAATAGCAAAAGAAAAGCATTACATGGTTTTAGACCCAGTTTCACAAGAGCCAGCTGAAGTTAAACCTATGATACAAGTGTATGCTAGAAAGAAAGCATTGGCTGGGGCTGCATCTGTTATAATGATGGGTGCAGATAGATTAAAGAATTGTCAAAATGAATTAGCTAGGAATAGGTCAACACCAGACTTTCATATTGAATTATTGCGACTAAGACAAAACTGGCGGTTAAAAAAAGTTTCTAATTCGATCATTGGTGACCTTAGTTATAGAACAGGTTCATAATTATATTCTATGCTACGAATTACTATTTAAAAACTTTAAATTTTACGTTAGCGCTATAAAAATTTCCAGCGGGTTCCAAGTTTCCACAAACAGGTATGTTCGAAGTTACAAAGGCGGAAGAGGAAGAAAAAAGTAGTAGTAGTCCTCCTGCCTCTCCTAGTGCTGGCACAAATGCATCTGTACAGGCTCATCATCCTTCGAATCCGAAAGCGTCTGCGTTGCGCGTTACTATACCTAGCGAATTGCAAGGAGTTGCCTACATAGAAGTACTATGCCAAAAAGGTAAACGTACATTTATTGTGCAACATATAATGTTGCGATTATGCACTTAATTTAACTCGATTTCTTAGACCAAGAGGACCTTTGTAGTGCAAATATTAGTCTACTTAATAACAGTGCACATAGTTCCAATGCAGACATGCATTGGCAACAAAAATTAGAAGCTGCACAGAATGTTCTCTTCTGCAAAGAGTTATTTAGTCAACTGGCGAGAGAAGCTGTACATTTACGCGCACCCATACCACATATGGTTGTCGGCAATCAAATAATGGCGACGGTAATTGTTTTTACGTTTACGGTTAACGTACGTAATACACAATGCGTTACTAAAATTTATTTAATTCTAGGTACTTCCTGGAATTCAATTAATCATAGGACTTTGTCACAGTACAGGAAATGACAAAAAACCTACTGCTCCTCCCCCTCATAAAAGTGATCACGATCATGTATTAGAACATTCATTGCATCAACTATTACGCGAAGTACACCACAAAAATACACATCATCCGTTTCCACATCCCTCTTCGGGACCACTTGGACCTAGTAAACGGAGATGCTTGGCTGGCCCAACGGCCGCCGACAGATACGAGCTCTTAGAAATGACAAAAAGTCAAACATTGTTAGAACAAATTATTCAACAAGCTCAGCACTTTTTTATGCGATTGCGCACAGAGTACGTTTTAGACACAATAGCAAAAGAAGTTAAGGATCCTTTAATTGTTTCACACTGGAACGCATTGAATTCCCCCACACAATCTTGCGTGAAGATCAATATTTTAACACACGGGTATGATAGTGTGTGTCGAACATCGCTTGTTGTTCACGTTGGGGAGAAGTCATTAAAGTGCGTTTGCCGGGACGGCAGAGTGATGCATATGAGTTACGAACCTCAAGAATTACGCGACCTAATCTTTTGCCAGGTAATTAGAGTGTTTTTATCATCTTCGTCTTTATTCTGCATTTATTAATGATTACTATATCGTTACAGATATATCAGCACCAAATAACAGCAGTACAAGCATTAGCAAAATGTATGGGTTGGCAATTTTTAGCCAATAGTTCACATCTTGGTTTAGGCGCAGTGGAACCTTTAGGGAACGCTAGCAGTTGTATTTTGGCGTCACCGATAGGCGATAGGTATTTATTCGCATCACTTTTAATCGCTAAAAGCTTCGAGCTAACGTGTCTAAAACAATTCTTCGCGCGTTTAGGATGATAGCTGTCAGATGTGAACCACAAACAGGAATACAAGTAGCAATAGCTCATTCTCCTAGGAAAGATTTCTTCCCTGGACAATTAGTTCGAGAAAGAAAGTGGGAGAATTTAGGTGGCTCTTTCAAAGAAGTCCGGTGGGACAAGATGGAAGGAAAAAACTTTTTAAATAAAATGGAACTACTCATGGCTTCCTTAACAAGCTCCTAAATATGATCAGTGATTGATTAGGGATCCAATTGTTCCACAGGGTGAAAATTCATGATCATTTAGATTTAATCTCGCATCTGATATACAAAATACATTTCATAATTGTACAATTAAATGACTGATGAATTTGTTCCAGTAATATATTTCTTGTCCATGATTAGTTTCGTTTTCTAATTTCCAATTTTATCTTGTTGTCATCGCCTGTTCGAGTATTTTTTTGCAATTTTTTTTTTTTCTTTTTTTTAATAAAATGATATTTAAAATATTTGTATATTTTGCGATTTACTACTTCCAACATCGTAGTTTCTTCTCCTAATCAAAGAAATTACTTCATCCTGTGGTATTTATCGCGCTACATAAGGATCATCATTAAATGTACCTTTAGTTGTACAAAAATGGTCTTTATTTGAATGACATACGAAATATAATACGAATTGAGTAATAAACCATCGTGAAATGGTAAGTGAAACAGAATGCCAAATATACAGATGTGTAGTAAACACCTAAATTATGATCGTTAATGGATCTCCTTATATATACAAAAACTAATGAACAATTCCTTACATATTATCAGGTGTATACCTTTCCTGAATAGTTTACTTTTAACTGTAAGGCGCGAACCGATGCACAAATTTACTCCTTTTTGTCCAATACAACATGTACAATACGTATATGCACACATTCATTCTTACATTATGTACATTCACACACATTTTAGATTTCTTCCTTTTGGGATAAAAGAGGATATTGTACACTTCGGTACAACTAGATTCTGAATCGAAACATTATCTTAATTCGGTTATACGACTGTTTCGATAGGTTAAGGGACGGACTAGCAGCTTGACCAAAGAATTCCATGCTAGAACGTATCAAGTCTTAAAAAAGCAACCTTTTTTGAGGATATTTCATTAAAATAAGGGCGAACCACACACTTACAAGATGCGAAAAACATTTACATTTCGAACAATAAGTAATACTGATATACTTAACAGATTTTTCCATTGATTTTGGTCAAGTGTGGAAGTTCATTAACCCATTTGCATCGGGTAGAATATTCCGCTCGAGACGACTCTAGTTGCGAAATAGACTGTAAGTGTTGAGTTACCTGTATCGTCGAATGCAAAATAATGCGTAACGATTGTAGCAATTTGATATCATCTGTGATATGAGCAGATTGTCAACAAAGTGTTGGTGTTGTATATGGCAGAGTTGGGCGGAATTTAATTAAAATAACAATTACGATTGAACCGAGTAATCATCAATTTTTTTGATATTGAATTATTCTCGTCGAATAATGAATTACCATATTGATTTAATTTTTCATTAATCAAACGAATTATTAGTCACAAATTTCATATCATTAATCAAAAATGGTCGTAAGCAACTAATAAATCCGATGATTTATTATTTAACAAGAAAAATGCAACATTAAACAAATTAATGATTAATTTAATTACCAATTGTCGTAAGTGATTTACGATTAATTTAATCGTAATTCGTTGTCGGCAATTCACGATTTATTCAATCATTAATCGCCGCGAATGACTAACGTTAATCGCGATTAATTCTAACAATTAAATTATTAGTTACGTTGCCTAATCGATTAATCGCTCGAGAAAAATTAGTTTATGAATGCCCAATTTTAATTACTGATGCAATTGAGTTAAGTAAATTCTAACATATTTTGGATTTGTATTGATACATTTCGGTAATCGGCTCGTTCAATAATATCAAAGAATAAAGATATTGGTTTTGCTAATTTAACGTTATACAATTTCACGCATAGCGTATACTGGAGCAGCGGACAATTTTCATAGACTAATACCTAAGAATATTCTGGCGTTTTGCAATGTCCCTTTCTGTCAAACACAATTACCTATTTCTTAACTTTGTCATCGATGCAATTTTGCTCTCACTTTCTCGTAAAACAATGCGCTATACTTTGAGCTCTGCCGCCCGCGACTTTGAAAGCGAGCATAGTCGTTATCATTAGAATCGTGTAACCAGAAAAAGTGGTAGTTATATAAGCCTGATGTACATTTAACAAGGTCATACATGACACAAACAAATGTGAGCCAATAACCCACATAACTTGTCCCCAATTTTTGTTATCCAGAGCAGCAAAAAATATAACACCCCAAAATGTATGCAGGAGAATAAAGCAAAGAGTTGTGGCTGCCGATATCATAAAAAAGTATTCTGAGCCTTGTTGCAGTCCCATTGTTCCAGGTCCGACAGCATCTGCTAGGACATTGACTAGAGCAAAGGCACCGCTCATAAAACCAAATCCTAAACCACACACATAAGCAAACACATGTCTGCTGTCTGCCACATGTGTTGTAGTCACTTTCTCTAAGCCTTTCTCTGCTTTTCGAAGTACCCAGTATAAGAGGTATCTATAAAGAAGCAACAAAAAAGATCCAAATGTACAATTTTCTTGGACAATTAAAATAAAAGAAAACACATGGGCCATGCAATATGTTACATGGTAAATAATGTTAATCACCTGAAAGCTTCTTGAAATAACACAGAGAATACCAGTCCAAATGCAAGGTGATTTTGAAGAGGTACGACAGCATACCAGAGCACCGATGACAATAATAAAGAAATAAGCCAAAAGAAAGCACTGACTATCAATACGATAATTCTGACAGGTTCAGCCGCAACGGTGAACGTAAACATGGCTAACGGCGGGCCGAAAGCCAAAAAGGCACAACCAAAAAAATCCATATATGTCATTTTTAACACGGTTAGTGCCAAATCACTTCGTTATCTATTGTTATAACAATCAGCTCTCCTCGAGGTGCTAAATATTCATAACCCTATCAAGCCTTCGTGCGGCTTGGGCTGTACTTCCTAATAGGCACATTTATTTTCTTCACTGATAATACAAACTTGAAAAATATGATAATACGGTCGGAGTCAAGTGAATCACAACGGTGACGAAATCACTTGGCACAAATCTGTAGGGCAATGTGGCCAGATTTGGCATAATTGAGTCTATCGACGACGACTCTAGTAACGACAAACTTCCTTAGCGTCTAACGAAGTGGTGGGAAAAGCCAACATATCCTACAGCAAGAGCCATGTTACGTGAGTTCGGCACTTTGAGTAACTTCGGGAAATCGAGAAAGAAGACGGATACGAGCCTTTCCTTCTTGATCTTGAACAGCTGATGTCCGTTCTCGCGTCAATGGCATACAATTTCGAATCTCGACTGCCCAGGCATTTTTAAATTGTATGCCATTGACGTGAGAACGGACATCAGCTGTTCAAGATCAAGAAAAAAAGGTTCGCACTCGCCTTCTTTCTCGATTTCCCGAAGTTGCTTCAAGTGCCGAGCTCACGTAACATGGCTCGTGCGGTAGAACATGTCTCCGTTAGACGCTAAGGAAATTCGTCGTTACTAATGTCGACGTCGATTATGTCAGATCTGGCCACACTGCTGTAAGGTCTTCGTTAAAAAATGTAAACCTCTCGATAGAGGATCTCAATGTATTGATAGTCTCATTGCTCATCGAGATTATCGTGTAAATTATACGGGTGAATACGCATCAAGCATCTAAATGGGACTGTTCTAATGAGAACTACCTTAATTAAATAACAGTCATAAAATCTCCATACGAAAGACCAGGGTATCTGAAAAATTCGTATTCCCTTTGTTGTAATACAATGAACATTTAAAATGAAAATATATAAATTTTTTTTTAAATGTATCGGGCGATTCTTTATTTAGAAATCAATTTTATTAAAGAAAAAATATGATAAGAGTACAGTGACACTTAATTCCTATTAGTTAAGTCCTTTTTCTTTTTGTTCTTGGTACATGTAATAAAGATCTTTACAATCTTCATCAGAAATATGTACCCAGCCTGTTGATTTCATGTGATAAACTGTGAACGAAAAATAGTTTTTCAAATTTGTAGTACGACATTTTTTTACATTGTATTACATACCTCTTATAATGCCACCAGAGTAAGCATCTCTATGGGTTGCATGGTAAATCGATCGTCTGCCAAGTTCGTACGCTTCTTCGTCGGATAAATCCCACTTATACCCAGAATCTAGTGTACCAAATGCATACACTGATCCTGATCCTACACTGAAAACTTTTCCTGGTGTACGAGTACCTTGTGAATCAACATAATACAGACCAGGCCCCCTCTTGTCCCATCCAGCAAGCATTACACCTATTATTAAATATTTTATTACAAATTTTATTAAGGCTAAGAAATATATTACAGTAGTTAAAATCACTGGGCTATTTAATCTTTTTGAGTGGGCAAAAGTGCGGTCATTTAAGTGGGCACTGCTGTATTTAATTTCAAGAACATAAACTCACCCATACTTAATCCCATTCCTTTGTACTGGTATACCATATTTGACAAAAGCTTACTAGCAGCAGCAATAGAAATGCGTTCTCTGTTTCTCAATTCATACATGCGACATTCTTTTGCTAATACACGATCCCAATACAAACAGTCTGCAGCACCACCAGCTAAAGTTCCCAGAAGATAGTCATTGATTTCCACAATCTTCTTCATGGTGGATGAACCTACAAAGGAAATTGCATAAAATTTTGTTCTAATCTTTTTGACTTATATATATTTGTTTTTTGAATTTACCAATAAATTCGCCTGCTGTTGAACGTGAATCAACAGCAAGAATAATGCCACCTTTGTATTGAAAACCCAATGTAGTAGTACCATGATCGAATTTAATCTTTATGTGTCTTCCAGTTTCATCGGTTCCATCTGCAAGACGGGCCAAATGTTCGGCTGGCTACATATAAATCAAAATATTTCGAAAAAGCACGTTTAAATATTTGCATATAGATAAATTTCAAGCGTTCCGTAATAATTTCTAACCTGCATATCAAATTTTCCGTGAAAATAATTTATATGAGAATAGGTGAAATTCAATTTATAAAAGAAAACAATAAATAAATACTAGAGGAATACACATTTAAAAAGGTACAAAGCAATATATTATTTACAAAAAGTAATTACATGATGTAGCAAATTTAAATGCAGAATAGTATGGACATCAAAGATAAATGTTTCAAATAATTTACTTACATTTACATAGGGTGGTACAGCTAGTTGTAGATTATTAATGAAATTTCCTTTATAAAGTTCGATCTCCCGTGAGAAAACATCTTTGTCGTGTGATGTATTATAATCAATAAACGAATTGAGACCGCAAACTTCTGCAAGCGCCATTTTTGCGATAGTCTTTACTGTCGAATGCTTGTCATCTTGTTAATTCAACATGGTCATGATAGTGGGCGCAGTGTTACGGGAATAGTTTGTAAACTTGCCGCTAGAGGCAATTTCTTGCGAGTTCTACCACAGAAAGAGGTACACGAGTTGGGGCTCTAGAGCCTCATTACTATTTTTGTGTTAATCGTAACATTATCAACAGATTTAGAAATAGATTTAGAAATAGTCAACTCGCATGTATTTACGCATACGTTACAACTGTCTACCCATCAATACTAATTCAGTGAATAGTTTTTCAATTGACCGCCATCCATGAGAAGAGGACGCTAAGTCAGATTGGGCCACGAAAGTCCATAAGGTGAAAGGTCTACTCGTATACCTCGTCCGTGGTTCTACGACAGCAGCCATTGCTTTAAATAACGGAATCCCTCCAAGTTCAAATGTTCTCGTGATTTTTAAAATAGTGTAAGTTAAGACACCAAAAACGTTGAGATTTACATTTGTTTTACGTTACATTGATTTATATTTCGATATTATGGAATAATTTCTTCCAAATACTTGAGAAATAAGAAATGACCCGGAGATATCATTGTCATGTTTGTTCGCGGTAATTCCACGTTCATTTCAATAGTGGTGTTCAGCCATTTGTTTGTTGCATATATAGAACTTAGATTTTAATAATTTTTACGATAACAACATTTGTATGTATGTATGTACTTTGGGGATAAAAATTGATATTATTCGTTATTTGCGAATAAATGTCTAACAAGAATCATATTTTTCATTTTTGGTAGGTATGGATGAAAAGAGGACGAGTCATGCGCTAGCAGTGGGAAAGAAGAAATGTCTACGTGAATTTTAGGTATGTTCATCAAAATTAGACATATATGATTAGTTCTATGGGAATGTAAAAAATTTATTACTACGAATAAAATGGTTTATAACAGAATTTAAAGGTTTAATACGTTGTTAAGTTTTCGTAACTTTTAACTTTATCGCGATGGCGCAGCCACAGATAAGGTATACGAGTAGACCTTTCACCTAATGTATTTTTTCGGCCCATTTTTATGGGGTCTCGAAACTCCATTACCATTTTCGTGCTATTTGTAATATTACTAACAGATTTAGAAATGAATTTCAATCCCTGCATAGTCAACTCACATGTATTCATGCACACACTACAGCTGTTCAATACTAATTTAGTGAATAGTTTGTCAACTGACCACCATCCATGAGAAGAGGGCGTTAAAATCACCCCTGAATTTTCAGGTCGGTATGGCAGTCAGATTAGGCCACTTTCAGTTCGTAATGTGTAAGGTCTATTCGTATATATCGTCTGTGGTGCAGCATCAAAATATCGATGATGCACATCATATTAAAAAAGAGAATTTCAAGAAAGTTTTTTATCGACCATTGTCGGTACATTGGGGGGCTTCAATATTGCGACTTGTTGCAGGCATTCTCGTGCGGTGGCGCTCGAGGTACGTCAACGTTGGAGGTGAATCGTCGTCGATTTGGAAACGAAATTACGGGGGAAATTACTTCTCTGCGGGGAAAATGTTGAATCGACAGCAGAAATAAGGTATGTTAAACTTTTTAAACGTATCAATATTATAGTAACTTGTGCAATGCATCTTTAAAGACCTACTGCTCGTTAGATGGTCAATGTATACGACGCGACTCTCCGTGACTTTATAGGTTATTTATCATTCGTGTTTCTGTGTAAAAGCATCGATCGGAAATTCTCGGTTCGTCGATACATGTTCATTTCGACGACGATCGTTTTATGGGGACAATTATTGCAGTACGATTATTCGTATCAAGAACGATACGTAGTTTCGGTTATGGAAATAGAGGAAAACTGTTGGTAGTTTTCGTTTCTGTACGCTGGTCCGAGCGTAGTTGACACATCGTTCCACGTGGAGGCGTACTCCACGGTCCATGTATCGCGTGATTTATAGCGTTAAGATAATCAAAAGCGAGGGCACGTCACATTTCGATACCGCTCGAGCACAAAACATGCTCGGTGTTTCGGGACAAGTCGTTGTTAAATATCATCGTCGCGTATTATTTTGCTCGCGGGGTCAGTGATATGACGTAGCCGTTCGAAAGGGTCACGTGTATGGGGGTAAGGCACTTTACCGTGCTCAGCCATTGGTCTGTCCTGAGATCGTACCACCCATAGCCGCGCTACGTTATCCCGATAATACGATAATATATAATTGCATATTTTCCTTCGCGATTCTTTGGTATAGTGGTCGATGTTTGCCCGTCGCGGAACACCGATAACGATAACATTCCTCCACTCTTCTCTAGCCCCTGTTATCGTCATTGTACGATCCCTTTTACAAACGCGCGGTGGATACGTTGGGAGAACGAGCGTATCGGTTCAGAACTAGGGCTGGGACAATGCTCGGCGAAATTTCCATTGTTCCATTAAAACGTTTTCCTATTTTTGATCGTTAGATTAAGCTTTTTCGTTTCTAGATCAAAATTTCTGATTATTAGATTTTGTTCTATTGGGTTGTTCGGAAAGTAATTTCGTTTTTCTTCTTCGTGAAAAGGAACAATTCTCTTATAATATAAACATTTTATCGAATTATCTACTGGCCATTTTGGTCCAACATCTTTTGCCATCTTTCGGTTAGCAGCATGATTCCGTGCTCGTAAAATTTCTGATTTTTATTTATAAAAAACAAGTAGAAATACAATTAACGTCTCTGTTGGTAAGAAAACAAAACTACGTTTCCGAACAACCCAATAATTAATACCGTAAAGTGGAAACAAAGAAATTCTAGTAAAAATAGTAAAGATTTATTAAGATTGAATATAAGAAAAACGAATATTTTTACACGAACGAACTAATAACGAGAATTATTTACAAATCTTCGTTAGTTTCAATGGTGAGACTAAGACGGAAATATATTCGGTTGCTTTTATAGTTGGAGCGTAGTTCAAGAAAATTCGAGCGGTTGGCTCGCTTTTCTCAAGTACTCGAGCGACTGTAGTGTTACGGTGGCTCGAAGTAATCGCTTGGGTATTACGTCAGGCGCGATTATCATCTGGTCTTTTTTCATTTATTGTCGCGTTTCGTTGTAGGTACGCGAGCGTAGGTATACGAGTACTACATAGTACGAGCGATATCACAGATAAGAGACGATAATGATCTTGCATTATACACGAGACACCATCGAATTCTGAATAGATCTTTGTTCTGCAATACATGCATAATTCAGATCGGCCTGCATGGACTTTACGAATCGTCCGGTGTTGGTGTTTTCGTTTTTTCCCCCTCCTCGGGAGCATATCAGGGAGACGAAATTAGTATCTCCACCGTTCGATCTACACAATTAAGTAATATTTTTCATCAGCTAGATTCTGTCCAAGCAACAAGTTATATACTTTAATTCAACGCAATACGAAATTTAGTACAGGAAGTATATAACTTATCCTCATAATCGTCTTTTTCGTTAGTACTATTTTTGTTTTACAAACGTTTTTCAAGGTTGATCGTATTCGACGAGGACTAAACAGTCACGATTAAGACGTAGTATTAATAAGTAATTAACTCGGCTCAACTGTGTTGCTCGATAAAACCAAACAATACATAACTCCCTTATCAAGGTTATCTTGCATTCTTACAAGAGCAGAAGGAAAAGAAACTCTCAAGTTATATTTGGAGAAGAATTTGATGTCATACTTTTGTAAAATATTATTGTATACTTTGCTTAACATTGCTAACGAGCAAATCAGATTACGATTGTAGCTTAATTTTCTTTGTCTAGACTTTGAACTTGTTTTTAATTTCACGAATTTAACGAAAGGATTTTGCAAACCTATAACAATAAGGGACTAATATTAAACATAGTGCCTTAGTTTATTGTCGTTGATTCGATAGGCAAGATAACACAAGTAATTTATAGTGTTTGAAAGTGAAATGAAATTATATAAACAAAGCTTAGTATATGAAATTATATGGATATGGAGTGTTTGTTAACGATATATGGATCGTTAATTCGTAAAGCAGCAACTTTATAGGGAATAGTAATAAAGTTCTGATGTAATCTTCAATTGATAAATCAGCGATGATAGAAACTAAGTTACTAAGTTTCGTTCGTATTTTCGTTCGACCAAGGCGAGTGCAAACATACAATAAATAGGGAAATATTTCGAGCAGAGCACTCAGATAACGGCGGTTTTATCGTACGACGTTCTACCTTCGTTTTGGTTGGATATTTGGCAGATCTGTGCGTGAACTAAGGGCACCCGAAATTGGATGGTTCACTAACATTTTACGAGAAAGATAGCCTCGCGGCTTCTAATTAGCATGATTATTTCATGAAAACTTTCCGACTAATCTTCCGACGAGGTCAACTCGTATTTTCGTTGCTTTACTTTTTTGAAGGTTGTCTACATCTTCGATTTCTTCCATTGACCGTATCGTAGATAAAAATTCTTATATCCTTAATGGCAAAATTAAGAACTCGCCAGCCCTTGGCGAACGCTTATATTTATGAATGAATCATCGAAGAAAATTCAGTTTTTTTCTAAATCCAAACAATTAACGGGAGAGATTTGTTTCGCAACTAACGTTTCGTAAATATTAGGTTAAATGCAAATATCGATCGGAATAGCATCCGTAAACAAGGTTAGTAATATTGTATGTTAATTTTAAAGATCAATCGAATATGAAATAATACGATAGTTTTAGTCATGCGAGCAATCGTTCGTTCAGTGACACACATACGTTCGTAAATGTTTCCGATATCTTCTAGGTCATTTTCACACGACGGAACAAAATTTTATATGTCCACGAGGATTAAAATAATATTTAATAACAAAAACATGCGAAAAGAGTAGGAGATGACGTAGAAAAAAGTCGACTCATCTCTACCGTGGATCAGAAATAATGAACGTTCCACGAATCTGTACGTAGATATCTATTTGTGGTTTTTTTAAAGAACAAACGTAAAACGTACGAGCACAAAGAACCCTGATTTTCCTGTAGAGTTACGTGTTTTATTAAACATTTTCCACGCGTTAATTGCTTTGCAAATCACAGTATTCGATGCATCAAATTTCTGTTCCGTGCGTGGAGGGTCTCCGAAGAATTTCCGACGGAGAGTCGACGTGAAAAGGGAACCTTTTCTTTTGAACTGGTCGCAGCAAAGGGTCAAGCAACTCTGTAGATATCGTCGCGGCATCCCCAAAGATGGTTAGGTTTACAAGACCGTCGGATAAAGCATTCGATAATGCGAGAACGCATACGATGTTCGAATAGAAGCTGACGGTATTATCGGGATTTGAGGGTCGACGGGGTCGATGGTGCGACGTAAGATTCGATAAGTTAAAATCGTTCTCGTATTCTACCGCCTCTCTTCTACGCTCTGGATTCCTCGATCACGATTTTCCTCGATCGCCTCGCAATTTTCCATCGTTTCGACGCTTTTATCTCGCGGTTCCCGTGGTCGTCGCGCGCGACCCGCTGAAAAATCGCGGATGTAAGGGATCGACAATGGCCATGTAGGAAGCGAGGCAACTGCATCGCTGGCAAACAAACCGAATAAACCGATACGGGCAAAACATGTTTTCTGCGGCGATATTGTTTTCCACGTCACGGTGGACGTTCGCTATGACGGTTTGCTTATCGCGTCATCCACGGCTGACGTTTTTCTTCATCCGATTACCAACACGATCTAGTAGAATCGACAAAATACATTGGCAACGAATTGATAAATAGACCAGAGGAATAATATTTACGAGATCCATCTGAAAACAGATGAATCCTAGCGTCGAGTTTCCATTTTACCCGGCGAAAATGAAATTTAATTTCGATTGCGATAATTTGGCGCCGATTGCGGGCAAGTTGCGAGCATCTTTTCGTTACTAACGGTACCTATGCGCGAGCGTATCTAAATCGGTCGCGATAAAAGTTGCATCGGCGGTGCAAGATCAACGTCACATGATCAACGTCGATGATTCATGACGATCGACGGACGAAAAGATGCTGGCCGTGTCACTGTCGGGGTTCAACGTTCACTCCGCGCAAGGACGCGAGCTTTGCCATAGGCTCGAACACGCACGAAGGCCAGAGACGTTGGTTCTGTCTCTTATCATGAGCAAGTGAACTGGCCTGATGAAAAAAAATTGGGTCCTTGGCTGTTGGCACCTACACGTGCCGCATAACTGCGCGCATTCCCCGTTTCCTTTGTTACGCGGATCGTTCGCGTTCTCTCAGAAATTCTAAAATTAAACCGCGGTATCTTCGAGACCGGAGTAATCTCGTCGGTACATTATCTGAGGTTACTTTCAAAAAAGTTTCGCCCGTTCGGAACCGTTCGTCTCAATAACGCCCGAATACCCCGTTGCCGGCGAATTATCGAAGTCCTGTTACATAATTATTTATTCCGAATACATTGGCCGCGAATTACGAGCACAGTCGACGCTCGAATCGCTCTCGTATTCACCACCATTATCATCCGTGGGTCAGTTCGATTTTCCAAGATCAGTACTTTCGAACATGGAAAACGAATCTTAGATAAAGGTATTTGTTTTTTGGAGGTTTGAGTTTAGGGGAACTACCCTTTAAAGTCACGGTTCTCCTACGCTCGTGGAAAGAGATAACACGTGAAATCAAAGTTAAAGGAGAAGCAACGTAGAAATATCGAAAGTTGTAAATAGAAGTCGAGAGATGATTACGTATTTATTAATAAATCCCGAAAATTACGGAAAGAGAAAGAGTTCTGGGCGTCCGTAAAGTTTAATTGCTCGCGATAAACGTGCAACATTCAGAGCAAAATCTCAAGATAACCAGGAGGAATATTGCTTAAAGTATTGGTGTAAATATCGATGCAAAGAACATCGTGTTTTGTCATATTAACAAATGGAAAGAGATTTGATTCGGATCATCATCGAATACTTGTTTCGCTTGTTGTAACGCACGATTAATATTAACATCGTAAAAAATAGAAGAAAAGAACGAATGAAAAATAACCGATAACTGGGTCAGAATGTGTTAGTTGTCGATGTGTATTGCAATATCGGTACAAAATATTTATATTTGCGGTCGAATCAAAATAAAAATAGTTATAAGGTTTTTTAAAAAATGTTAAGAGCAAAGATGAACTTATAAAGATTAAATTGAACTTTGAGACTATCGTTCATTTTTTTTATTGGTGCATTGAATACGTTATCTGTTGTCAAAAAGTACAAAGAGTTTGTTACCAAAACTTTTTCTATCTCTGATGGCTTTTAAGATAGCTTAAACTTTAGTTACGTTAACTAAAAAGTAAAATACAGTTCCTTAATTTTGATTCAACAAATACGAAGTTCCTCGAAAATTGGAAATTCCTTGTCAGTGTATTTTTGAGGAGTGGGGAAAGACAGCGTAACGTAGGAGTCTTCGATACCTGGCATCGTGCAAAATGGTGGGAGAATGTCTTTATAGACTTAACGAATATTGCATAAAGCTTGAAAAACAAACAAGTTGTTTTATGTATAAAAAGGATTTTGCATGTATCTCCCAGATCAATCACGACCTCTGCAGGGTTGAACTTTTCCTTTCTACTGCGTTCGACATTGCTCTGAATACCAATTAAACTACATGTGTGGAGATTTATTACTGTTTGAAGTAACCAGTAGGCAATAGGAAAACTTAAAAGTTCTCGCGAACAATCATATCCTGGCTGATTGTACGCTTACTTTAATTATTTTTGGTATCGAATAATTAAAATCGGTTCTACAAATATGTTTAGATACCAGTTTTCTAGCTGTTGCGGTTTTCTTTACAAACACCCACTTGTATCTGGGCTGAGTAATGGCTTCGTAGAATATTTTATCTACAGTGTCAGCCTTGTTTACATTTTCCAGAGAACTGAACAGACAGGTTCAGTATTCGCTGGTCTTCTTCGCGAGCTTTTTGTACATCGGTTTCTTCACTAATGTTATTCAAAGTCCTAGAGAATATCTACTTAATAGATGTTTAGAGGTCCAAGAGCATCAGTTTGAAAGTTTAATAAAATAACACTATTGTAATACATTTTGTTTTTTTTAGCTTCTTCTCGCTCTTTCGTCTTTCTTCTTTTTCCTAAGTGGTAATGTATGCAAAGTAAATATTAGTAATAGGACGTGTGTTTATTAAGATTTGTCTAGTATTTGTGCGAACATGTACTCCAGAGGATTAGAATGGTTTCGATATCAAAGTGTTCACACTTTTTGAATTCTGAAGACTCGTAGACTTTTCAAACCATCGGACGAATGGAATCTAGTATTTAAAGAGTCTTTTGCACAATCTGACTATAGCGCTCTTTGAAGCTCAGCAAGGAGTCGTAAATAACTCCTAGATCTCGCATTGAACTTACGGTGGATAATATTGTGTTGTTAATTCAATAGGCAAACACAAATGTAGTATTTCATCTTGCGTAGCCTACTAAATAACATTTGTCTAATTTGAATGAAAACTGGTTCCCTAGACACCAAGGGTCTACAGTGTCGATACTATTTTATCACCGAGAAAACGACGTCTAATGAATTCCGATACTATTCATTCCATTGTAACCAAAATGATAGTAAATTCCAATTATCTCCAAATCTGTCGGTCTCTGAGACTATCAAATCGCAATAAATCGTTCAGTTTTCTCGTAGAAAAGGTACAGGAGCTAAATGGTGGAGTCTGGAAAGTTACTGCTGTAAACCAACTTTCTTGACTCCAAAGCCCAAACCTCCCAAATTGTCTACGAAAACAAATTCATTTTCTTTCGCGTCTAATCTGGAGAATCTTTCTAGCTCCTCGGTGAAAAGTCGTGTCACCCACGCGTGGTTGATCAATTTGTTCGGATAATTGGCAAGTATCCAAAGAGTCGTAGGTCCGTTTCGAGACTCTTTCCCGATTGTTTATCCATTATCCGTCGCGATCGTGCCGCGGAGGATATAATCACGATCATTGCGTCAGCATGGAAAACGTTGCGGAGCTACCCCTCAACTATGCCGCGTTTGATAACACGTTTGGGCCCGCGCGGGTACGAAGCCGGACGCTCGTTTCGAGCTTCACACCGTCGTCCAGACATGCAAGCCAACAGGCGTAATTTCACGTTGCCCGGCATACGCACTTATTCCGCTCGAGTGACGATTCGACTCGGTAATGATCGCGCGGCTGTAATTACGCAACGGGGGTAGAACTCGCCGCGATCGTTGAGTAAGAGACGAGGTGAAGGTGAGCAGAGTCGGTAGCGAGAGTGAGTAGCGGTGCAAACTGCAGCTGATCGTTCGCCACAGTGGGTGGAAAACCGGTGAACAGGACCAACGACCGCCGTGTTGCATCGCGATTCCCCACGATAGATGAGTTTCTCGGCTGAGAAAACAGAAACAACCGTACGCAGGGTGTTCCAAACGAATTATTGCACGGTTCGACGATCGAGAATTTTTTAACGTTGATTTTTCGTTCGCCAGAGCAATACGGGGGATTTTTTATTGTCTTCTTGTTTCTTGCTTCGCGTGAAAGTAGGTCCGACGCGTACTGTGGGAGTTTTTAACACGTTCGAATTTAAAAGGTATTAACTTTCTTTTGGTGTTTGAATTTTTTTTTATAAACGAGAGATTCTTAACGCCTCGAATGCCCGTCGCCCCACATGCGAGCCCGGTACGGTTTTTACTCTGACGAATACAAAACAAACAGCGCCGGTATCGGTAATACGAAAGACTTTTTAGAATTGAAATGTTACATCAGAGGAATATTTACTGTTACGAAACTCTCGTCGACTCTTTGGACGTTCGAGTCCTGTTCATGATTTTTTAAGGGATGTGGAACCTTGCACTGAAATTTCTTCCCAGAAATGCAAATTATAATGGCATTTCGTTTCGCTGGAGGAGGCACGTAAACTTCTGAACAATTTCATACGTAACGTTTACGTGGTTAGCTCGAAAGTGATGCAATAGTGATTCGAAGTTAGCGACCTCTGCGAGCAAGTGTATCCCGTTATAAACGTAGAGTTTAAATAGCGGAACAAATTTTATTTAAACAATCATGAAGAGTATAGATTTTAGAATCTATCCAAAATCAGGGCATAAACGAAAGTTACAAAATCTATAATTGTTTGGGCTGCATCCTTGTTTGGCGACGAGAACAATTTTATTGAAATACAATATGCATAATATAAAAGCGGTTTCGGTTGACGAAGCCTTTTCAAGTATAAACCAAAACAACGAATAATATAATAATAGCTGGTAACACGATTGCGACATGCGAACGATATGTTTCAAAATAATAATAAGTGAAACGCATTTACAAAATTAAATCCAAACGAAAATTGTACGGTCGACGAATGTACAGAATTGGCCAACCTCGAAGCAGAGGTTTCTTTCCGCGGTGTTTGATAATTTGCAAAAACTGGACCCACGAGTTTGCAGGCCCTTTCGTCGACGGATTTCAAGAAAGAAGGCGTGACGGATGCACGATTCCATTTGGTCCGTTGACAAGGGGATTACCCTGACCTGTTCGTGAACGTTCGATCGTTGACGCGGTGACGAACGATCGACAGTTTAATTTTGTCGGTGGCAGCTACTCGAGGGAATACCTCGAGGACCGTGTCGAAATCTCGGTTAATGCTGACTCGTCACACCGGACTCGTATACAAGCAGTCGGTGGAACGTGTAGGCACGAGTGGGCCCAGTAGAAGTAGGTGTGCGAGTATGCACGTAGGGGGTTTTACGAGGAAACGACGAGAACCGTAACCCACTTTAGCGCGAGAGCGGGTAAATCGAGAGGGGAGGGACGGGGTGATCCTTGGAATTCGTGTGGTCATCAGATACGGAAAACTGTTCCTTCGGTGTTCTAATTTTTCGTTCAAGCTACCTGTTCTCATTTCCATTTATCGAAACCTGAATCTTGCCACTCGGACGTTTTGGTCTGTTTGGCTTGTTTGAGGTTTCACTCGTTTCAATTACCAACACAGTCGACGATCTTTCTGGATATAGACTCGTGAGTGAAGTTTTTTAGTTTGAATTTTTCAATTTCAGTTCTTTTCACTTTATTTTTAAAAGTTTAGTTTGATCGAGTCAAAGTCCTGGTCGCGCCGACCAAAGTTTCTGGGGACAAGAAAAAGATGGATATGATTTTCTAGTTGAGACTTGGACTAGCCATAAATAAAATGAAACGATGACAGCATTCGTATGTTGTCCTCCACGGGCATTAGAAAGCAAAATCAAACGCCTCGCGTTAGGAAATTCTAGCAGTTTCTTTCGTAAGGTATTGATAAATGATGCAATGGAATTAGGATCTTTTCTGGAATGCATTTTCATACAACAATACGTGTTATTTCGCTTTGCGTGCGTACACGGCAATATCGCGAGCCCCCTAGCCACGTGACAATAATCGCCTTCGGTTCGACTCTACACAGTTCAATAAGTTTCTTAATTAACCCTATAATGCAACGATGTTAACGCAAAGTGTTCTGTTAATACTTACCGCTAATTTCACTTTGTGTATATTGAAAGTATGAGATACTATTTAATAACATCCTGAGAGACAGCACTGCAAGTCTCCAGCAATTCTCGAGAGCTTAGGGGTTATTATCTGAACCTTAACTTTCAGACAACCGCGTGAGGTCTGTGAACGACCTCAGGTTCATTATTTCATTAATAACTGATTGGCTTAATTGACTTAATATTTGTCATTTTAGGTAATTCTTTTAATTTTTCTAATCTCACGCCCGTGGTTACATGTTATTAGGTTATCTCGAATTCATTAAAATTAAATAATTTGTGGTCTGGGTTCGGTTAATGACTTTACGTAACGTTTCACGTATTTAACGCATTGTATAATAACATTGAGAGTAAGTGCAATTGTCGTCATCGCGTTGTGAGAATTCTCACCTGAATTGCAATATAATTTAGAAGTTCAAGGTAGATTAAAAAAGTGCTACAGGAAAATGTCTGGATTAATAGGTAAAATAGAACAAATGATTCTGCGCCACTCGGAGAAAACAACAAAAAAGTTTTCGACTTCTTATTTGGTCGAATCTGACTTCGAGTTCTTCGTTTACTATCAAACACTCGTGACCGTTTATCTCTAACAGCGCTACAGCCATATATACATATTCAAAAGCCCGCTAGTTTCCATCAACCGCAAAAATTCCACAGAACAGTGGAAATATTACAGCACGATATTTGTTACGATATTACATGTCTTGTATTATTGTGCTTCGCTGCATGTGTACTTTGTTATATAATATTATATATTTTCTTTTAATTCTCTTTCATTTATCTGCGGGCAGTAATTGCAAGCGATAGAGGCCGGGGAGATAAATATAAATCAGAAGAGGAAAACACTGATCTAAGGGTTAGATTCATAGTTACATCTATAATTGTTATATCTATTGTCCCTGAAAATAATTAAGTGTATCGACCGGATTAACAACTAACTTTAGTTTCAAAAGTCTTTTCATTCGTTTAGCGGAAGTGATTAAAATATCTTAGCGAGAAAATTCATAACTTTGCACCGTTCTATTATTACTATTTTAAGATATAAGAATCTGCAAAGCACAGAGTTAAGCTTTTTTTTTTAACTTTTGTCCATTGCTGGACACAGCGTGAGTCAATTGAAATTTGAAAAGTCGTTGCAGTGGCGTATACGGTTGCCACGAAAAAAAGAGCACAGTGATAGGAGAACAACATCGAGCGGTGGATTAAAATTCATTATTTCAGCTCGTCGCTATCGTTCGACCGGGAAAAGGGTTATCGACGGCATAGGGCTATCGGGGCATTTTCGTTCATGGCCTGCTTGTTGTTATCGTGTCCGTGTACGTACTTACATCGTCGCACCTTCGAGCGTTACACGAATTATCGTCGAGATTCGCCGAAAGCTCGCATAACTCAACGTCACGGACGCGCACAGTGCACGACCGCAACCTTGTACGATTTTTCAGCGATTTTCGATAATGTTCGAGCGTTTAAAATGTCCAGGGACACGCCATCGAACGAGTAGCAATTAGACGGCTAGATTTCATCAGCGTGTTTCGTCCACGTATCGGACGGCACGCGTCATTGATGTCGAATCGCGAAAAATCGAGCATCGGATAAGCGATACGAAAACGCGAGAAAAAGAACGATGGCGAACGCGGGGACATGAACAACGTTCAAAGTGGAAAGCAAGAATAAGAACGATGTCGAGACCCCCTGCGACGCGAATCGCGATACAATTGCGTCAGCAGCCCAGTAATAACGCGACCCCTAAGCGCTCTACGAGGTTATCGTTCATTTTTTACCCTTACGGTCGCCTCTTCCTCGCCTCGTCGCCGTTCGTTCGATAACTCTGTCTGTCTTTTGCGATATCTTGCTCCTTCGTTCGCTCGCGAGATCGCGCCGCGAAACGCCAGCAACGATTTTGCCCGACCTTCGCCTTTGAACCAGCTTTTGGAAGATTTTTCCATGATTCTATCCGCCCGCGACGATAGAACGCTCGCGACAGAATTTTCTGATGCTTGTACGGTCGATCGTACGAGCTCTCCGTATCTCTCGGCGATAATCAAGGTAAATGCAATTGTTAATGGCAGCCTTGAAGCGATTCGACGAGCATTTATCGGTTGGCCATGATTACGAGCTCCAAAACACGGTCGTGCAACTATTCCGATACCGTTTAAAAGATTCTCGGTTAAGCGTCATCGGTTTTATCCTTCTTCGTGGAATTAATCGCAGATTGCAGCGTCGTTGCATCCTAACAGATACCGCGTTTCTACAGGGCGATCCGAAAGTGATCTTCGAGCTGTAAAATTTGCTCACATTGAACGTTTCGAGCGATAGAAACGTAGCTCAACCTTCGTCGGTCTTCTCACTGCCAATGTAATCTATTTGCCTTTCCGTTTCATTTTTGCATCTACTTTCTCATTCTTCCTTGGCCCGAGCGACCCTTCGCCCACGTGCATCGGTGGCCGACAGTCGAGATAAACGAGTCACGCGCCTGGATTCGAATCTCATTCATTAAATAATCGAAGCTAACATTTTTATTATTTTTTACTGGAATTGGCTAGGTTTTTTCTAAGTAAATAAAATCAAATTTGTGTTCGATCGACTTAGTTTTACGTCTAAGATGGAGCACGAACGAGTGCTTTCTGTTCTCAACCCATTGACCGCCATTGTTGCAAGAACGTAACATTAAGTATCGTTGTGTATTGTTCGATACCGTTTAATTTAGCCTCATAACATTTTTGTTGTATCTCAGATATAGCTTTTCCTAGTTTCATGGGACATCCTGTACACTAGCTTACCCTCTGACCTCCGGAATGATTCCACTGATCAGAATGTACGTCGCACTCTCGAACATGCCATTCGACGTATTCTGTGCTCCAAGATTGCTCTATTTGACGTTGTTTGACAATGTTTTCTTAAACGTTGGGTCGTTCGTGTGAGTTGACCAAGAAAAGGACATTCGAGACAACGAATTTGACATCGTCAGTTACAAACACTTCCATTAACTATTCCATGTTTGGACTTGGCGTGGAATTCCTTTACTAATTAGGGCTCTAACTGACGATGAACCGTTCGTATCTTAATTTTGAAATGGTTTAAAGTTTTCAAGAAGCTCAGAACTCTGGAAAGGAAACATAGGAAAGGGTAGCGAGTCAAGTTCGACGAACAAGGTCAAATCGCTTAAAATCGCTAGTTGTAGGGCACGTGGTTTCTTTTGAGGAGGAATATGGAGGAAATTCGTCAGCCCGTCCCATTCATTCGATTCATTGAAAGACCGGTACGTTGGTCTGATAAGGGGTTCATTGAATCTGGGATTGTCCCGGTTGTTTTATTGCCGGCACGGGGAAGCGAGCAATGAAACGGATGCACCAGGAACACGTCGGTCACTCGGTCACTCGTGGTACACGCGGCTGTGTACGCTAATATTAGCGTGGCAACATGGTAACCGCGCATCGAGCTTATTCCTGGCCGAGCAGCCAGCTGCTTGGCTAGCCAGAGTCAAGGTCACGGCATTACTAGCTACTTGTCGTCAGAGTTACTGTCGCGGATATCATGCGTGGACCACGCGTTGCATTCGCCGGTTCGAGCCCTTTTTCGCTAAAAAAAATCGAAAGAGATTGGGGAGGCTCGCGAGGTCGCGCCGGAGTCATTCTAAGATCGCCTAGTATCGCCGAGGCGCGTAATTCTTCGACCTTTTCCTCGCGATATAGATTTTCGGGGAATCGCATAGGAAGCCGGATAAAAATACGCGAAGACGACATTACTGTCGGGTCTTGTGACCAATCATTATCGCTAGTGCTCGTTCGTACAGCGCGGGACGAAATGATACACCGACCAACAGTTTCGTTTGTTTTTAGATACACTTACTGGCAAAAGTTTAGAAACATACTAACTATTCTTTATCTTTTGAGATACGTGGGTTGGAACTAGCATGATGATACAACGTTTTATACATCGGTAAACAATAAGTATTTCTTGGTATGTAGTTGTGTAAACCCACACTGCTGTTAACCCACGAATGAATAGCGACGGATAAGGAATCGGTCTCGTATTGGGTCAGACGTCTCAGTCAGCGTAAGGTCCATACGAAAGTAGTCTGGTCCTATGGTCAGGCAACTCTCCGACAATTAGTAGACTTATACCTTATGTATTATTTTTCGTGATTTAAGATATATTATAATCTTTTTATGGTGTCTGGACGACAACCAACAACTGCCCATCTCCGTTTAAACAGTAGTACAATTTGAACATATATATCATTCGTTGATGCAGTATTAAGGAGATTAATTACAAAATAAACGCCATCGGAGGCTTGAGTTAAAAGAAAGGGTATCGATGACTCGGTCGAGCATTTATTTATGAATTTTCTGCGGCGACGTTCGGGCAAAGTTTCGGGCAGAACGGTGGTCGACGAACGAATTTGAAAGTTTTATTCATCTTTGGTGAATAAAATTTGCCTAACTGTGGGTGACGACGAGTGCAACGGCGATACCGACCTTGGCCTTCGTTTTCAAACGGCGTGCACGAGCGCGGCGCTGTCGCCCGAAGCGAATCGCATGTGCGAGAACGTCTCGTTGCGCGAGCCAGCCCGCTTTGGTCGCGCGCTCGTATGTGGAGCACGGTAAAAGTGACAAGGCGTTAAACGACCCGGCCGATCTCTACGCGATACGTGCCCCGTTATGGAGTACGCTCGCGATCGCCGTATACTTCATTTATCCTAAGCGCGACTCGTAACCTAAGGCCAAGGTAGTGGGTAACGTACTTTCACCGATTATGTCAATTCCTGGCAGCCGCGGCGTTTCTTCGTTGACATTACGAAATCGTGTACTCCCTCTCCTCGACGGATCTCTCGAGAGTTCCGTCGACTCTCCTCGCAGGCTACTCGACCGGGATTCTAAGTTAATTCGAACGTCCACGGTGTGCACGAGGAAGTTGGCGAGACGTCGTTTGGCAATCGAACGTTGCCGTGTTACACTAGACGATTGGATTAGCAATAATAATACTATGCTTGACAGTGGCGCACCCACAGAGTCTGCTTACCGAACAATTGCATCCCCATTTGCTACCAACGTGCTGGTTTTTACCGTTTAATGCATCGACAAACTGATCTTTGTCCAAACTTAGTTTTTCCATGGTGCACCACGTCGGATCGTACACTTACAAACCCGCGAAAGCGTGTTTATTAGGAATTTTAAAAAATGGCGATTCGTGGTAGAGCTCGATACATCCGAATTGTGTCGATAAACTGTCCTAGCAATATTACAAGAATGGCGATAAAAGTTGTAACATGTACGCCAAGGTCGGACCTCTTGTTACTGAAAGCAGCTTGTCATCAAAATTATATGGAAAAATCATCAGGTGGTTTTGTCGTGATGATCTCATGACAGTGCATTTTGATATGTGCAAGCTCATCACATTTCTACTACAACAATTATTAAATTTAACGAGGTCAGTCCGCAGTTTGCGAGCATCATTTTAAAATTTACTCGTGGTAACAATTTTGACAATATTAATAAATACGATAAAAACGAAGAGCAGCATTTGTCCGATTTGAATAAGAATTTTTAACGACTTGAAGAAATAATATCTTGCGTTCTATCAAGCGTAATAGTCTTTCTAATAAATTGATTTCGATACTTTGATATTAGCGATCTATAAGTAGTAAACATTTTGATTTATGGAACGAAGGAATATATTTCTCATATCTTCTGTGCATACAAACAAGTATACTTGTCTAAGGTACCAAGAGATTAACGGCCTAAACGCTTTATCTTGGTCGTTCGTCGCGTAGACTAAACATTTTGGTTAGCTCGTACATCGTACGGACTAAACAGAATTTTAAGGGATGATTTTATAATATTTGCTCGATAAAACCAATTAATATACGATATAATTTCCTTACCAAGTTTATCTTTTATAGTCGGACGAGTAAAATAGAGAAAACCATCTCTGGTAAATTCGTAGTAATAATAATAATTTTATTACCAGTGTTCAGGCTCATTTATTATCCGTTGGTTGCAATCGTATGCGAACAGATTTCGCGATTTCGCGACGTTACGGTGGAACGGAGTCTGACGCGAACGGTTGTTGCCTAATCTTAAAATCATCGTCTTAGGTCGTAACGCGTAATTTGTGTATTCTTTTTTTGCGGCTGAAGGAGATTACACGGCGAGGTTTTTCAATGATAATTCGAGTATCGTGGGCTCGAGTAATTGGTTCTCTTATCTCGGGACGGTAAAGCGAAGATTGGAACGGTTGTTTTAAATACGGATGGAAACTGTTTCACTAAAATGTCGACAGCGTTGAAGCCGAAAATAAGAATTCCGGAACGTATTAATTTAAATTATAATTATTCGAAGAAGGTATTTCAAAATCAGCGCCAAGATTGAACGGGCACGAGCAGCATTTTTGGGAACGTTTAATCTTCTTAATTGTCGTTTAATGACACAGTGCGCTAAGTTAATTTACGTATCGGGATAATCGTCGGTTACAAACTCGCCGTCCAGCGTAATTCGCGTTAATTACAATGTCTCACCGTCGCCGTCGGTAACAGTTTCGTTTCATCGAGACGAAATTTTCTTTCCGGTTGCTGCTACATTAAACTTCGCGCCACGGTTGATTGGATGGCGAATTCTATCGAATTCGATTCATCATAGAAATCGGTTTCATCCGCGCGAGTAATCGTAACTTTTACCGGCTGTTCCCGCAGATTGCGACTTCTATCGTTAAAAAATTTCATTATGCAAGAACTACGCGGTTCTCGTAGACGTTAGCTTTGATTTTCAAAAAGTTTCTTCCATGTGTAACATTTTGAATTTGGTATTTTTGACTTATGCATGAACATCGACTCCAAAAAGAGTAACGAGCGAACTCCAATGACGCCGCTACGCCGACATACATAATATCCTCGATTTAGAAATTTTTAATTTCTCCGGGGAAAAAGGACAATTTTAATATTCCTTGAAACAGCGTTACAAAATGGCATTCGAGTGGCCAGTTAGTTCAATTAAAATGAATTCTTGGAGCGCAAAGGGTTAAAGATTATTGTTGGAGGCTTCGACGGCGGATTAGACGCGCGTCGCCTCGAAGGGAGCGTTTCTAGTTTCGCGAGCGATGTATTCAAGCGGCCGTAAAAATATAGGCTAAGTGCGCGCGCTTGTACGCGCGTATAAGTATGCGGCTATGAAGGAACGAGAGTGAATGAGCGTAAGCGAAGCGCTCCTTTGGCCTCGTAATGAAAGTGAAATCGAGGGCGCCAGAGTGGCCGCTCGGTTGCTCGGCTCTTCGCTTCGCCGCTGCGGTGCCATGTCGGTGCCCCACCAGCAGCCTCGTCAGCAGCTTCGTCGATGAGTTTGCTTTGGATTGTCGGACGGATAGTCGCCGGGAGGCGACCCGAACGCGCGTTTGCTCGGCAACCGGGCAAAAAGGAATTTCGTAACTGGGAAGATTTTTCCGTTCGAAAAATGTCTGCGCCAAAGAGACGAACGACGCGATAAACACTCGGGGGGTCCCCGAAAACGAGCAGGGGAACGGCGCGAAGAGCACGAATGGAACTTTTACTGGAACTCGTCGATTCCGAAGGTTTTTCGGCCGCGGAGATTTACGACTAGTCCGGGGATGGAAAGGCAAAACGGACGAGGGGGGAGGGAGGGGGAGGGAAAGAGTCCGTGAAGGGCTGAATCGCGGCGGGGAAGAGCGCGGAGGGTACGCACACAAGGTGTTGGCTATCCCGTAGTGTTGGCGCGTACTTTCACTTTTTTCGTCTCTTCTCCTCCCTCCCTTGCCACGGTTCGTAAAAACTACCATGGCGGTACCACGTCGCCATTGGTCGATTTTGGTCGGATCTCTTCGTTCATTGGGCTTCCCCCCATGCGCGACTCTCTTTCTCACTTTCTGTGCTTCCCCTCCGTCACTCTTCGCCTCTATCTTTCTCTTCCTCGCTCGGCGTCGGTCTTCTTCTTTCCCTTTCACTCTCCAAGAATCCGCTCTCTTCCTCTGCTCCTCCGCTTCCCCTCTCGCGACGATATCTCGGCGATCCCCCTCCAGCAACCCTCGACACTTCTGGGCACGGCAGGAGTCCTTATGTAACTGACACCATTCCGCTAGAGTAACCGGGACAAAATGCTTCTGATATGGCCCGGTAGGTGGAAAAACAACAGAAGCGCTGGAAAACCGTTGCTGGATCAACACCGGATCCAGGATGCGCCGTAACCACCGATAAATTCGCGGACGTGTGCAGAAAGGGGGGGAACTGGAACACGGAGGAGAGTAGATCGCTGGAAGCCTCCGCTAAAAGGGAAACAAATACGCGGGTCTGGGAATAGGCACTGAAATTTCCTCCAAGTATTGAAACGAAAGTGCTTCGCTTCCAGTGGAGGAATTTCATGTCTAAGAATGTATATAAAATCCTATCTTTTTTTTCAAGATTCGAACAGTTAGGGACCTTTGTATATTTCGAGAAGTTACTACTGTATTAAAAAAAAACTTCTTCTTTGCGTAATATGTAATACTTTTACAACAGAGAGCAATCTTAATGCGTTTCGTTCCGTATCTGCTAGTTGTACTCACCGGCTAGACTTAGCTAGCTAATCCCACTTCAGACGCGAAGCTATTAATCGTTTCAACATTCTGTTCGAGCTAATGATCTGGTACTAAAGTATTGATTAATTGGAGATCGTTCTAACAATTAATAGTGTCACGTTCGAAGCAGGATCTGGTAGATAAATTTTACTAGTAGGTACCACTGGCAGATCCGGGATGAAATACGTGATATTGCTTGTCGTACCAAAAATATTACGTGTTGTTGCTAATTCGTGAACCGACTAGAAGAACATACACGTTTCTTTATCTGTATTGTGTAAATTAGAGGCTCTTGTAAATGCGAAGTTTAAACCAAATGGTGCTGGTCCACCTATCCTATAATGTGGCTGAACTACTGGAGGACTATTTCATAAGCGACAAATCATCGTTTCACGCGGGAAAAGAATTTTCAATTTTGTCGACCCTGTACCGCGGCATTCCCCTTAGCATGGTACCCAACAATGGACAATCAAATATCATATCGCTTGCGAATATCAGAGAAGCACATTTACGTTGCCCGTATGGCACACTTCCTTGTTCGATTTTTCTTTATAAGCATTTGTTTGTATTTTCAAACAATAAAATCCTCCAATCCGGTCAGAAGTTATGATGTTTTAAAGATACGCATGAAAATTCGGGCAGACATTTCTGGCCAGAAATTATATTTTTGGTAAGGAATTTTTTTCTCGAAACTGAGTAGGATTTCGGGGGTATGTCTATTCACCAAAAATGATTGTAATTGATCCCCGCAACCGAAAATAATTTTTTTAGAACGATTCGAAACTTTTCATTTTTGTCGAAAAATTTAGGCACCTACCCCCTGTCGATTTTTCTTAAAAATTCGTTTTTGATTTTTAAGAAATTTATTTGACGCTGTACGGAAATATTGTCTAATACTTTTTTGTAGGTACCCATGAGCTCTACTTCAGAAAAAAGTTTCATTGAAATATATTCACAATTGTAGGAGTTATGGCTGTTTGAAAATTGGACCATTTCTATGGGGTTTTTCTCATTTTGCGGGGTCAAGGACCAACTTTTCAAATATTTTTGCAATTTGTACATATTCTCCATCAAAATATGCGTAGTTTGCTTTTATAAACATTAAAATCGTCCAATCCGTTCAGAAGTTATGACGTTTTAAAGATTCGCATGAAAATTCGGGCCGACATTTCTGGTCAGAAATTAGATTTTCAGTAAAGAATTTTTTTCTCGAAAGTGCGTAGGATTTCGGGGGTATATGTAATGACCAAAAATGATTGTAATTGACCCCCGCAACCGAAAATATTTTTTCCAAAACGATTTGAAATTTTTTTTTTCCGTCGAAAAATTTCACACCTTCTCGAATTTTTTTCTCGAAAGTGGGTAGGATTTCGGGGGTATGTCTATTCACCAAAAATGATTGTAATTGACCCCTGCAGCCAAAAATAATTTTTCCAGGATACTTTGAAACTTTTTAATTTCATCGAAAATTTGTCCACCTACCCCCTGTCGATTTTTCTTAAAAATTCGTTTTTGATTTTTAAGGAATTTATTTGACGCTGTACGGAAATGTTGTTTAATACTTTTTTGTAGGTATCCATGAGCTCTACTTCATAAATAAATTTTGTTAAATAAGAAATTCTCGTTTCGTTCGATCCTGCACCGTGTACATCGATCTTAATATGGCACCCAACAATGGGCAATCGAGTATCGTATCGGTGGCGGTATCGTACCATCGAGTGTAAACTTCATAGTCGCAGCAACGGAAACGAATCGTTCGATGGAACGAAACGAGACACTGGGTTGGCTAATTGTCGCAACGAAAAAGAGACGCGGATCGGTTCGTCCCGCGAATCTGGAGCGGATTCGACGGTCGTCCGTTCTATTGTAGTCGCCCGTAAGAATTCCGCTTTTGCAATCTTCCCAGGCTCGATTCTAGTTGCGCGCCAATCGACGCTTAAGAAGGGACGCCCGACAAATGTTCGCGAAACAATGAGCGACGTTGCAAATCCGGTACCAGATCCTTGCGAAACGGATCCAGATATTTCTATAATCATATTCCATCGGAGCACCGTGAGACGAGCTCGCTTCCCTCGATTATAATAATTAACCCTAGAAAGACTAAGGAGGTAGGGGATCGAGAGCTCACCAGCGTCAAAATCTAAAAAATTCGTTATTTTTCCCATATAAAACTCAATATACTAAGGACTATGGCCATCTTCATCCTCATCAAAACATTCGAAATACAAGACCCTTTGAAATCCTTGGATCAATTTTGTTTCTCAACTTCCAACGTCTTTCCGTCTTGTTGCTTGTAACCGGAGGTTGTGCATAGAACGTACCAGAATAAAGGGTTAACCAAGCTAACCAAACTACTTCCGTCCGTTGTGTCCGGTTTGCTCGAAGCCACGGCGAATCGATCGCGATCGATAGGAAAGGTCGATCCCATTCAACTTGGCGCTCGAATCTTCATTATCGCCCATTATCATTCGCTACGGCCGCGTCGTTCGTTATCATCGATTCTACGTCGCGTAGAAATATGTAAGCACGCTCCCACTTGTTTCGCATTCTGTACCGGTTCCCATTGTGCCTGATAATGCGCGATGAATATTTACACGGCAAAGGTTAATCGTATTGCTATTAATTGCGCGTCGCGAATCTCGCTCGGTTTTGAATTAAAAAGCCCGGCATTGCATCTGCTATCGCGCCCTGATATTCTATAATTATACCGTTTTTCCTGTAGAAACGCGCGTGTACGCGCATTTCGAGTCACTGAACGGGTCGCGCTCGCTCGCCATTATCGACTAGATAAACGGTTCGGATCAATTATCGTGTACACGCGGTCGTACGGCATTGGGCGATTTTGTAATTAATCGACATCGAAAGCGTGATATATTTTACGCATAATCGGGCGAGTGTGACGACGACGATGACGACGAGCACGGAACGACGGGCTTAGCGTCGCGGTGGGGACGAAGTGAAAGTGAGCCGAGTATTGTTTAGGAAGCCTCGGTGCTGCAGTGATTCTCAGTGTCGAGATATTCGTCGTTTGCCAGGAAGGTACGCCGAAATCACCGGGAAAACGAGTCGAAATCGTTAATACTGGGGTCACCTGTTCCCTCGTCCTTTGTTTCGACGCTTTCTCGCCGGATAATTTCATTGTTTTCGCTCCGGTAACGCGTGACACCGCTTCTGGGCCTGAAGGACCGTTTAACAGACTCTATTGCGACTCTCGAAATAAAAAAATAGAATTCTACTTATCACAAAATATTACTAATCTCCAACGTTCGTCACCGCGGTCGTCCTTGAACGGGAGTAATCTGTTAGCAGATTTTTTCATTTATAACTTTGGTTACAAGCTTGAAAAATATGATTAAAATCGACGAAGGTCAGGTTTGACATTCTCCGTGTCAGAGGAACAGGAAAATGAAATATTTCCTCATCGTATGGGCAAAATATTTTGATAAATGCCCGTAGATACGAAAAAATAAAAGTTTACCGTTTGCTTCTAAATGAATTTTCGATTCCCAGAAGCATGCCACCTGTTAGACAGGGTTTGCCACTTAAAGCAAAGAGGCTGTTTTCCCGGCGAAACGTGAAAGGTAAGCGCGACTCGCGCTCGAAGGATGATAATTAATTAGAAAAATTTGCGTGTGCGCCTGGTTCGGAGTAAGTACATCCGTCGATAATTTCCCAGGAGTGAGAGATACACGCTGGGTTCTGGCATTTCGATCGTTGTTCAGACGGCCGGTGCTGGTGTTACCGGTATCTAGCCGCCAATGAGTCGCTTACATAACTTGTGATGCACTCCCAGGTTCACAATGAGATTCGCTTTTGGCGATACAACTTTCCTTTCGATGGATCGATTCGCACGACAACGCGTCCTCGTACGATTCACCACTTCGATCGCGCTTGTTTGCCTCGTGATAGGTGCTGGTCCCTGGTTCTAAAGAAACACTCGTAAATAAACAAAGCTCGAGGAATTACAGCATATTTAGAATATCAATTTGACTCTCGGGGTCCACTTTGACCCCTGAAAATAATTCGAAGTTAATATCTTATTTATGAGTTCTGTAACTCTAAGTAAAAATCTAACAGATCGATCGGGTTCGCGCGACAAAAAGAGAAGTAACAAGAACGTCAGTTACGGAGCCAATACTTTCTTGCACTCGTGGGATTTCCTTCGAGCGTAATTTGCTCGCGACCTTCGTCGGGGTCCATTGTCATTAATTATGCAACCGAGTTCGCGTGACATCAACGATTCAGCGGGGATTCCTGTTAATTTTCCTCAAGAATTTCCACGAAGTATTCCCGTCCCGGGCACTCGTACTCGGTTTCGTACGATATAGCATTTTTCTCCGCGATCGCGAACATCATAGTTCGATGATGCACCGACGACCGGTTTCAATCGCTTTGCATAAAAAACTAATGTTATGACATCGAAAATGTATTCGTAGCTATGCAAGACAACCTACAGAATCGTCTGTACGTTTTCAAATTAATATTCTCTTTAAAAAAAATGTTTTTAAAAAGTGTTTTGTATCGGATAGGTTCAAAGAATATGCATTTTATTATCGAGGTATCGATCGATCGACCGTCGTTGACGCTGTTACGTTATATTAAATCTCCGGCGAGGAAAGGTTGGACAGAATTGAAATGAAAAAGGGGATTTCGGTCGATGTTTTATTCATGGACGATCGACACACGTGCGCGCAGGAAGTCAGAATACGCTCTGTACTCTTTACTATCGTGCAAGGGACGGTGCCAGTACAATTTCAAATATCGAGGTAATTGACGTCGGGCGCTGGAGCTCGACTATGGACGTTACCTGGTCCGATGATATCTCGTTTCTTGTAGGCATATAGTGCAGGGATCGAGTACCTCGCGTGTTCTTCCGACCGGGTCAACGACCGGGCTTGGCTAGCTAGGAATTTGGTGCAGGTGAGGCCCAATGAGGAACGCCTCTCTCTGTCGGCGGGACCTGCAGGGGAATCATGTCTGCTTGTTTGCTTGTCTTGCTGTATGCTCTTGCAGGCCAACGACCCGTCACACGCGACCGTAGCGGCTCTTCTACGAAAATAGTTGCTGCTTCCGTCATTTTCACGGCGCCCGCGGTGCATTCGATTCTTTAAATCGCTAGACACGGAAATTTTCGTTGAACACCTTTGCCGGAGTCAGCAGAGTTCTTTCAACCACGTATGACGCGTGTTTCTCGGTGTTCGACGAGACTTTCTTACCGAGAAATTTTAAGATCTACGGTCGACGTTCAGTTTATTACTCATTGTGGACTTTGAAAATATGCAATAAACGAGATTTTATTATCTGCATGGAATTTGAAATCAGAAAGTGGCGTTAAACTCCTCGATGACGTTATTCATTCATCCGCGCACTTTAAACTCTTAATAAGTGTGCTGATTTGTTAAGATGCGCGTTACATATCACAATTGAAAAAAACTTTGATTTTCCTCGGATATAAAAATGCGTTTCTAATCTTTTTCGTACGTTCCATGGTTTCCTGATTGCATTACTCTTTGGTCGATGTTTATTACGAATGCGTACATTCTAAGCATACAGTATGTAAAAATGTCCTGATCTATCAGAAAACAAGCGCTGTTTAGGGTTAGTAAAACGTGGAAGTAGTTTCGTCTTCCAAAGCAATTCTTGAAAATAAATACGCATACGATACACTATCTATTACGTATTTTCTGCTATCTATTACATACTTTTATTATTACTCCATTAATATGAATTTTTCGGATTACGCGAGCCTCGTGCAGTTACGCGTACAGAACAGTAGGTCACCGAGGGGTTAATACACAGTATCGTTCATGATTGTTTGGATGATTGTTCACATTAGCAGAAATAAGGATTGTGTTTCTCAGATGGAACGTGTTTATTAATGCACTCTGTTTACCGTTTTAAAACTTTTATGCTGTGCTACAGATAACGATTCACGGTCTCTCAAGAATGTTTCACAAGAATCAACGACGTAAAATAATATTAGAATCGATAGTTTCTTTCGTCTGCTGTGGCTATATTTATAGGACTGTACGGTTCTTACCACGGTCACCAAACGGTACCATTTTTGAACTTTGTGAACTTGTGACGGAGAACTTGTAGCTTGTTAGACTGCTTGTAGTTCGCTTGAATAAACCACCGACTCTTCTGTCGTTGATGGTTGTAAATTGGAATTGCAGTAGATCTATTAGATAAATTAATTGGAAGATGTATTGTTCAGTTAAATATAAAAGAAACGAACCATAATTCAAGCCATATCCTACAAGAAAATGTAGAAAAAAGATCGACTTTTAAAATTTTCGTTTATTTCATGAAGATATTGGTCTTTTTAGTAATTTCGTTGACCGTAAAACGCTGAGTGCTAGCTGTGTTTTTACATGCAGTTAGAAAATAGAGACGCCGAAGGATCAGCCGAAACTTTCGTACCCCTTTTCTTAGATCCTTTGTTTGACCGCTCTTCAAACACATGCTCGAACTGGAGAACCATTTGGAGCGCGTGGAAGGTCGACGGCCCGATCTCGCTTCGAGTCGTGCATCGAAATCGTCTTCTAAAAAGGTCTGGCCTCTTCTGTCGGTCTTCCTGGAAAATAGGAAAGGTGCGGACCTCGTTCGAGCGGAATAACAGGGCAGAGAGGGTTCTATCTCTAATCAGAGCTCAGCGAAACGGCTAGCAAGTTTTCGTACATCCATCGACGACTTTGGCCATCGGCCAAGTTGCCTGCACATAAATAAACCGTGTGGTTGGTAAACATTCTCGTGTACCTGTACGTGCACTCATTTTTCGCTTTTATTTATTGGCCCTTCCGACAGATTTTCAAAGTTATTCTTCTCGAGAAGGAAAGATCATACGAAAGAAACTAAACTCGACATTTTTTATTTGCTTCGGTCTTGGTTGGATCGCGTTCACTAAGTAATTGTACAATTTTTAGGCGACCCAACGTGTTAGTATTAAAATGATATCTTCTTCCTTGGTTCCCTTTATGAGAAGACGCTGAACGCGATTTCATCCGCGGCTGATAGCCGAAGCTGTCGGCGTTTTTGCTCGTCGGAGTCACGTTTTCATGCATGTGCGTCGCGCACGGCGAATGGTCGTTCGTTTACTCGAAACCGAGCGCGACTCGAACTTGCTTTTATAGACGCGTAGCTTCGCTCGTCGAGACATTTTTCCGCGCGACAGGTTACTTTTTCGTCCAGAGACATCCGCGACCTTTTGGACACGATATTAAGCGTCTACAGCTTGGCGAGTTAAATAAGATTCGAGTAGACATCGACCCTTGTCAACCTTCCTCAGTTTCATTCCTTCTGAACAGTATCGTTGTTAGATAGGTTGAAGGTCTAGGCAATAATCCAATCGCCTGGGTTCATTTGTAATGTTGATAATGTCGTTCTTGATCCAGATCCAAGTTTGTAATAATTCTGATGCCCATGAACCGAAGTGGCAAACGTACTTGATGAAAGACGTATTGGCAGGGCTCGGTCCAATTACCAGGGGCTCCAATTACGTTTCACGATTGCATCTTGTTTGGTTAAATTGTCCATGATAATTAACGAGATCGATCAAACTATAGTTTAACAAGGCAATTAACATTCGTGGGCTACGAAGTCGAAATCAGATCCGGTTTTTCCGTCTTCGTGGCAGAATTTGCATCGTCGATTGAATGGCCGATCGAATCGGATGACAGCGTCTACTCTTCACCGAGATCCTGTTTTGCGAGCGTTGTTCCCCACGAGGTTATTTTTACACGGTTTCCCGACCTACGATAACGCCTGCGAGCGATTCACGCTCGTGCGAAAAAGAGGAAACAAAAGCGGCACCGAAGACCCTGATGGACGCTCGTCTTTTCCGCGACTAAATATGCTTGGTTCCGTGAACTTACCCGGTCAGACACGCGTTTCCCTCGCTTCCGCTTCCGGTAGTGCGTTTCTAGGGATTACGGATTCTCACGGAACATCGTTACTTTCGTCTTCGTAGAAGTCTGAACTCGAAGAACTTCGTCGCGATCGCGTTTCGCTCTGGAACAGAAGCTTTTAAGTATCGACGCTTATGTAACCGTATTTACTTCGATATTATCGTATACACCCATTAGATACGCTCCATCTCACGTGGAGTCGACAGTAGGTCATCCACTCTTAAATATTTGTGTCGCTGAACTGTCACGAATATCAATCGCGCAACTTGTAGTTATTTATTTTTATATTATTGCACAATTCGTGGGTACAGAGAGTAAAAATACGAGAGGTGGAACAAAATGGTATTGGTCTGTTTAGGGATGTGTAACTACTAAATTATTTCGTTCGAAAATTATGAATATTTTCATCTACATTTTGATAGCTCCAAAATTAAGGGTTTATGGTTTAGAAAGAGTAATTAAACATTCTCTAAATTAAATTTAGATTATATTACAAAGTTTTGTTTATCATTTTATCGTTCATTCTACCGTAGGATGCGGTACGTTCGCATCCCGTGCACCGAACGGTCCTCGCGGCGGGTAACTTTTGCCAAAACGTGAGCATAACTCGTGACTCGTGACGCAACGCGATTCGAGGAGCATCGACACCGCGATACGGAGAGGAAACGTTCGAGGTGTAAGCAACGAGGCATTGTTTCAGCCGTAGGACGTAACCGTAAGTCCGTAGGTCAGTAACGTCGATTGCGAAAATCCGTTTGCTCGCCCAACTGCCTCGCTGACTGACAGACTGACTAACTGGCTGGGCTGATTAGCCGTGGCTGACTGGCCTGTCTGTTTGGCGTAGGCCGTACATACTGCGGCGCGAGCCAAGCAAGGTCAGGGTTTCGCGAAACAGCTGTTAGGCCTAACTCAACCCACATGCGAGCGCGAAACGTTACGTACTCGGTCGCAAATATCTGCCACTTTTACGTCACGATCGGATCGCGAGCAAGAACCGTTCGCGAAACCCTTTCGCCACGATGTGCCGAGCGACGGGAACCTCGGTCTCGGGATTTACGGTCATCCTTGCTTTCGTTTACGTTCGCCCCGTAGTCGCTGAGAATTTCGAGAACGTTCGCGACTCGATCCCTCCCTCGAAATCACCGTTCGTTCTTTCTCTCGAAACAAGCTACGGTGGGTCCTCGAGTTACCGCTGATTCGCAGATACGCGTTCGTACCCCCACTCGCGTCCTTGTGCATATTTTTTACGCGCACGTTCGCTGCCATGCGTTGCATATGCGTGACATGCTGATGCATACGCGTGACAACCACGATTTTCTATTTTGCGTATAAACAAACTGTACGATAAGCACGGATAAGATACCGATTTGTTTGTCACCGTCTCAGATGGAGCACATTAATAACTATACGTTAATAACTAATCTGGTTTTGTCTCCTGACGGACTGTTTATCGTGCTCTGGAAGCATAGAGAATATGTTAAATAAAAGAGCTACAAATCGTGGACCAGCTGAACTCCTCGTCTTCAATTTTTATAACGATGATCGTATATGTATTGCAAGGAGAAAGAGAAATCAGTCTTGGCAAGATTGCTAATCATACTAGGTCAGACGTTTTAGTCAGCCTTCGAATGGTATGACCTAAGCAAAAGTTACTCGTCCACATTCCCCTCGTGGATGGGACCATATTGTTCTTAACCCTAATCTTTCGAAGTGAAACGGGGATGGGAATGTCCTTGTGAGCGACGCGACGATCGTCGACTTTCTTTTGCACGCGATCGATCCGCTTCGATCGACGGTGCGCGGCGCGGCGGCCCGTACGATCGCGTCTCGACCCGAGATCTTTTCGTATAGGTCACGTACGGATCTTTCCTCCTACAAGATCGCGACACGCGTCGGCCTTGGTGACGCGAGGGAGAAAAAGCGCGCTTGATCGTGACCTTTGGCGCGAGTAGCTACCGTTCGAACGCAAACGCACGCGTGCACATGCGCTGTGCGTGGTTGCGCGAGCGCGTTGCGTGTCACCGAGTAAATTCGATTGCATAATCGCGCGGATTACGAAGCGGTAACGCGCGCCCGCAGCTGTTCGCCGAGGAGGGACGCCGCAGCATCCTTACGTCCTGTCCGTCGTCGAGGAGTCGACCGATACCTCTGCGGAAATTTACGCGACCGGGAGACAAAGGTCGCCACCGCGAACGGTTACGTTCCACTGACACGGATCGATCGAATGAATTTTAAGCACTCACGCACAAATAAAACGATGCAATCGGGCTATCACCTCGGAATCGTAAACGCCGTTTTCGACGTTGGAGAACTGATCTTTCACGATACGAATTATCATCGTTGAAAGCGTTCTCTTCAACTCTTTTGTGCGATTTTTTTATTCATTTTTATCTAACTTTTAATCCGATTTTAACGAACAAAAATAAAACGTAAACTTCGAACGTTGAATTTCTTTTTCGTTTTCTCGTTGTCCGGAAGTTTATATCGAATCGAGGAGATAAATGTTTGTTGTCTATGTCGTAGACATACAAGTTTCCTAAACTAATAAATAAAAATAATCGTCTGATAAATGTACCACAACAGCGTATGAATCTTGTTGTCACTTTCAGCGTGACATACGAGTTCAAGGGGTTAAGAATATGAGGCGGACGATAAAACGCTGCTAGCTATAAAAAAAAGAATAGAAGTTGTTGGAAATAGATCCATCTTTAAAAAAAAAAATATGCTGGTTTTCGAGGAACGTAGAGAAGAGAATTACATTACAGTATTGTCTACTATTTTTCTAAGATCTATCCCGATTCTAAAATCGTAGCACTACAAGTGTCTTTAATCGTATCGGTACGATTTATGGACTCGTGCATGACATGTTTGCTACCACGCATCCAGCTTATCGCGCACGTTACATATGTGGCAGGTATAGAGAACATGATCTAGTGCATAGAATGTGCATTATGAATTCGTGAAAGTTGTGGACGAGTACGAGAATAACATCTACAGTATCGATTATTAACATACCTTGGGCTTTTTGTGTTTTTTAAACTGGTGATTGAAGTGAGACAAATAAATAGCTAGTCTATAACACAAGGATCTTGTAAACAAGACAACAGAATTTACTCGCCATAAAACAGAATGAAAAGAAGACAGAAGCCATAAACTACATTGCAATAATCAAAGAATTTAAAGTGGGTGGATAAAGCGTCACGAAAAATATATAGTCGACGTAAATGTGAAAAACGAAATGATACAGCGCAGCAATATGACGGGCAAAATGCCAAGATGGATAAAACGTTACATCAAGATTTATTGGTTTCGTAGATATCGAGAAGGTCGCCAAGAGAAAACTAGTACAAGTAAAAGTAGCAAAGCAACTTTGACGATTAGCTGCAAGTTTAGAAATATAGATATGGAAAAAGAAATTTCACCGACAAGAGAATGTTTTTTCTTTTTTTCGTGGGACGCAAACGAGTTAATAATCAAACAAGAAAATCATTAAAGATTGAAATATCTAGCAGACGTAAACGCGAAGAAGCAAAACACCATGACATCGAACGTTACATCAAAATTCTTGAGGAAAAGTTGCCTTGTATGGATAGTTGAATCAAACGAGATACTAAAGGAAGATAAGTTACGTAGGAGGAAAGAAGAGCCGGCAATCAAGGAGGATTTGGAGGTCATATGCTATCTGGCACTTAGCAGACTCAGCGTAACGAGGATAAAAAATCTTAATCGATTGAGTGTCATCGGCATATATGCACAGGATGTCTCGGAAATGTTCGTGCTTTGAAGGGTCAGAGAATATTTCAGGAACGAAGGAATCGGCTTGTAAAGTTTTCGATGGAATTTACACAGCCGGAGCACAAAGTAGGCGGTCGAGATGTGAGTCTAGGACCCTTCCCTTCAGCTCAGAGTGAGATGGGCCCTATGGGCCTTCGAAGGTTCCGTAAGTTTGGGGTCACTATCCCGTTGCGGCGCGAATTCCTTGGGTGTAATTTGTAGCAGGTCGTTTTTCAGACATCCGGCAACGGACAGTGGAAGTTGAAAGTGGAGTGTAACTTTTATACAAGATCCAAACCATTTAAAAAGTGTTTAGAGAACGATATTATCTTCATTCTTCCGGTGTCGTAAGAAATTGATAGACACGATCTCTCGTATCGACACGGTGCTCGAGACGATCGAAAGATTCAAGGATATTTCAAATTCTGTCGTGCGAACGGATGTTACAATGTCGTAGAATCGTAACGTTAACAACGAGAATAGCATAAACGAGAGGCTTCAGGTGTCCTCATGAATAAAAGTCCGTAGGATTTGAATTTGGAGAACGTGCAGGTTGTGGAATCGATTCCCATCTGCCAATCCGCTAGTCGATATACATATTGCATTCGTCTTACCTTCGGTGGGAAATTTTTTTTTTATGAGCGAATCTATAATCCCGGACGCTGAATATCGGCGAACAATTTTAAAGCGTTTCTTGAAAATTCCATCGCAATAAGAAAACAACCACGGTGCAAAACAGAAGTTTATACGGCTCACCTTTGTTTTTAAGTCGGACGGAATACATTTCACTCGGAAAGCTTAGCCATCTAATTTCGAATCAGTCTCGGTACGGAGACCAGACGGCGAACAGCCAGACGGAAAGATCCTTGTGATTTTCGTAAAAATGTCTTAAGTAAATGCGTCACTGCGTTGGTTCGAATCACGTGATTCGAATGTCTGGGATATCGCGAACGCATCGGGTCGTCTCAGAATTGCAGATAACACCTTCAACCTTATCGTTCGAACGCCCGATTCTCGTCCGACTTCCGATGAAATAATCTTAGCACGCGTCGGAAGGACGTCTCGAGATGCCTCCAACGACCACGGTATTTTAAGATTGGAACTCGTTGGTGAAATATCCAACCTCTGCTGGGTGCAACTTCCATAGTTCTGTAGCGAATTTTACGCTTTGATGATTGTTTTAGGCGGTCTATAGAGTTGTTGATACGCGTACGTATCTTTGGACTATCGTAACGACCTTTTTGGGGATTATCTGGAAGTCTAAAAAATCATTCATTCGATATTTACTCGCGACTCAAAACCGTCCTGGCTGATATGTGGGTCAGCGGACAGTCATAGTGTTAAGATAGGCACAATCTACAGATAGAACTTTTGCTAATGTTTATAAATACTTCCTCCGGTCCTCGGTCCTATCAAACGAGTACATCCGAAACCATATTTCTCGTACTCGTAATTTCGATACGGTTACGTCAGTACAGTCCTGTTCTGTTGCACGATCGTGGACGTCGACTCGAAGACACCTAGCTTTTCCGGATACAAATCGGGCGATCGAGGACGCGAAAAGGCGTTGTCTGTCGCTGAAATCGCGGTCGATCTTTGTCATCGGTGGAAAGGGAAAAATGCGTAGGAAATCGAGGCGTGGTACGCACAATCGTGCGGTAAATTCTCACGCCGAATGACCGCCTCGTAGCTCGCGCACACATGTACCACATACGCGAGAAGGAGCACGATGTAGGCGGTGTTAGGTGTGGAACGGGGGCGAGAAGAAGGTCTCGCGTTAGATCGTGCCTCGAAAGTAAAATCGGAATCTTTTCGTCTTCTCGACGCTGTATCGTTTGCACGGACACGATGAACGCCCGTGATTCCTTCTGCCTGGGATAACCATCATACTTGAGCGCAGAATTTATTAACCACGCCAGCTTGTCATCTACGACGAAAACGATTCGCTGGCGGACACGTTAGCCCTGGTCGAAGCAAACTGGCAAGGGGAGCGTTTAGCCTACGAGCCTCGGGCCACTATATTTCTTCCCGTCATGGAGTAAGGTTGTTTCGTGGCACAGCTCGGCATAATGCTACCGCCGGTGTTGCAACATCGGTTAGCGGTCCTGTACCGTCTAACAGGGCGGTTTATTTATGCTAGGAACTTTGAATGAGACCGTGACTTTACGACACGGACGCCTGGCGCTTGTTCTGCTAAAACGTTTATCGAATGTGACTAACCTTACAAGCATTGGGTCACAAACCATCGCACGGTGGGGCATTTATTAGTATCGAAGCGAAGACAATGTTTCATCGTTGCTACGTTGAGCAAAATTCTCATCTCGATACGAGTCTCGGTTAAAAGAGGAGCAACGTGTAGTTTGCTACTTGTTCGTTATAAATTTTGTTCAATTTCTCGCTTGTATCCCTGCTTTGTTGCGATTGTTCGGTCAGTTCGAAAAATGGTGGCAGAGACAGAGCGCGAGCAGCGAGGTTGCGACATCGACTAGCGGTCCAGCCTCGTCCAAACTAGCTGGGACAGAGAGAAAGGAGTAGTGGAGATAGGATTAACGAACGGCCAGTAGAATGACATCCAACGCTATAGCTCGCTACTAGAGTTCCACGTTTATGCAGCATGGTTTTTTTGCTTCGTAACTCGACCTAACGACACGTCACGTTTGCTCCTGATGGCGTTCTCCAAACGCTTCGACGATCTCTGGAAGCCTCTCTTTTCATAGAGGCTTTCATGTTTCGAGACTCTCTTTTCTTTTTGATCCAGATGCAATGTCTGTTGCATTTCGAATAGCAGTCGGATGAGAACGTTTCGGCAATCCTCGGCGAAGTCGAGACGGTTCGACGCAGAAAACACGAGCGTCTTTCTGTCCTGCGTCGTCGTCTAAGCGGCCGGCCTTGATCCTTGGCGCTAGAGTCGCCCGAAGTCGGCCGAGCTAGCTGCTACTCGCTACTTTCACTAAGTACTCTATCCTGTCTTGTCCTGTCCTGTCCTATCCCGAGCGCTCGTACGTACCTCGTGCCTTATGCTCGCTTAGCTAGATCGAGCTTAGAACGGGTTCTCAACTGGTTCCCACCTCTTCCCTTTGACCCGCCGTCACCGTTATCTCCCTAGATCCGACCAGATAACCACCTGAGATTTACCTTTCTTTTTTCTTTTCGTAACTTTCTTCTACATTTTCGATGGTCGTCTTTTTTTCCATTTACCAGCCGCACAGTGTTCCGACGCTTTGCGATGCTTTCAGATCGATGCAGGAAGAAATTGCAATTGATAAATTATTTCTGTTACTCGTATTTATTTAATTTAGAGACGTGTTTCAGAACGCATCGATCCCCTAGGGATCGTGTAAGTGAAATAGGACGCGTGGCGCGGCGCAGGGGAATAGTCTCGTCCCGGCCAGACATTTGGCGTGGCGGCTCGCGGAGGTCCCCGAGGCTCGCGTTTCGCCAGTCGAAAAACGAAACGGGGAAACGGTCGTGCATTTTCCAGATAACCGGTCGATTAATCGGTCGGGGCAACTCGGTCGCAGACGTACGGGCGCCCGCAGAGTTGAGCACCGCTTGTTCGTTTCTAGGTTACACGCGCAGCGAGCCGAGTTTCACTTTTTCAGCGTTCGACGCCACGCTCCGCGATCATCGGGAGGTTGATCGACTCGTCTAGCGTCGACGCTCCTCTCGGCGTACGCACGCGAGCGTACCGTTCCTTCGGAGCATATTCCGCTAATATGAGGAATCGTTCGGAGATTTTGCCCATTCCATCGGACCGTACCTTCCAATTATCCTTACCGTTGCTTCGATCGCGACGGACGTGGACCCGGCGAACCGCGTTTCCCTTCCAATCCTCCTCAACCTCGGATTTCGGTCATCCCCTTGGTTTCTTTTATTTTTTATCCGACGCTCTTAACACTTTGTTGATCGTTCTTGGGTCCTTCACGTTTTATAAAATTCAAATATTAGAGCCTTACATCATCAGAAATTTTCATTGTAAACTATTTTCGATAAGAAATTTGGGAGACACCAGGTGTTTAAACTTGTTGATCCTTATGGACTACGTATCGCTTCTTTATTGAAATTTTACATATATTCATGAGTATAATTATTACAAAATAAATTGCTGAATTAATTCAGCAGCCAAACTCATCTTCATTTTACGTGATTTATAGTACGAATAATTCTATCGAAGCCGTAGTGGATATTCGGACAATAACATGAGCGTTAACAGAATTACTGAAATAATCTAAATTATCGCATATGTCCTTATCGATCCAAAATTTCATCGTAAATTAACGCTTCATGAAAATTAATATTGTGATAAACGTAAATTCGCGTTGGTCGTTCACAGAGAGCTCTAAATCTGACTTCTGATTATAGACCAACGGTTCGTGGGTGGTTTTACGGTCCTTGTTAGTCCAGACTCGTTTCTTTCGATGGAATTAGCACCGCGAAAGAAATTCGAGGCGTGATTATAGGCAGCGGTTCGTAGGTGGTTTTATGGCCCTTGCTGTTCATGAAACGGTACGACTCTTTTCTTTCGTCCGCGTTGGAGTTAATGCCGTGACAGAAAATTCGTTTCGGACGCTAGCAGGTCGTTCGATTTGTCGTGCTTCTGGAATTGAAGGATTCCAGTTTCCGACGACGACTTCCACTTCCTTTGGTCGACGCTGCTCGTGTCTTCGTAATATCAAACGCTTATCCTTTCTCCCGCCTCGCCTCGCCTCTGTGATTCTTTTCTCTCCTTCCTTGTTCCTCGGCTACGTGACTTTTGGATTCTTCGCGGATGCCCACTAAACGTACGCATACATAGCGAATGTTCGGTGAAACTCACCGGTGCGACACGAGCTCGGAATACGCGAAGAGTTGGGACTTTCGTTTTTGAAAGAGTCCGCTCCGCGGCGAACGCACGGCCTCGGACGCGTCACTCTTTTAAATACCTGACGACAGCCTAATTTCTGCGCCTACCATTCGATCGGAGCTAGCTGCAACGCCTGCTAAACGACGCCATAAACTCGCAACCCGTTCACACGATTTGCTCGTTTCACCGAAAGCAGCATTCACACAGTCCCATATTTCCACCTGAAACTTCATTTTCACGCGTCTTAATTTTTTTAACTTCTGTAAATCGTTTGGATTCGAAACATATTTAAACTAGAATCATCTTCACGCTCTTGCTCCGACACTGACAGACTCCAAATCTGTATTGTGCGAAATATTAGGGCCATTGGGGAGACAAAACAGAATCGTACGACAATTTATCGTCGAACGCGCAACGATTCTCGGTACCGAGAATGTCTCGTCTTTCCACGGACTTTATAATCGCGAGAATATCCGAGGTTCTTGCTCGTAAATCATTATTGTAATTCGTGCTGCGTTACGTAATCCCGTATAGGCGTAACTTTCGACGTGAACCGTGTTTCGTGAGATCGTGGAAAGCGTGGTGTTCGATCTTGGACCGTCAGGATCATTGAAACATCGCTTTTTTTCAGTATATTAATTCCTACGTAGGCTTGACTGTGATTTGCGAGTTTACGAAAGAAAAGAGCTTCCAAGTTTGCCGAGGAAATGCAGCGTATTTGGAATACCAGTTAGTTTACGATGAATAAAACATTACGGTAGAGGTTGGAAATGGCGGAATTAAGATTCTTCCACAAGTGTCGTTCGTTAACAGATGATTCGGCCCCATTATTCGCGGTGTTACAAATTAGATAACGCCAATGTTTTCTAAATACCTTCTGTGATATTTGGAACCCGAAATATGTCCTCTATTAAAATATTACTATCGTCTAGATTTTCATATCTGTATTATTAATTCCTTCTAATTTTGCATAAATGATGGCAGATTACATTACGATTTTGACATATTATATATGCGATATATATCATGTCTGTTCTTCTGAAGCGAGAAACCGACGCATCCTCAATTAATGTCATCATGATCGATCGTCGAATTACCTTTCGCTCAGCGTCTCATGGCTTGTGAGAAGCGATACCGTGGACTATATCCTGGACGAATTATATTTCCAATCATAGACCAGATAGGGGAAACAAAAACAGTTAGAATATACAAGGTACAAAAAGAGGGTGAGCTTGTAATATTCACTGAAGTAAGAAACGTCCCGTTAACATTCGTCTCGCATAATTCCGTCAGTATGCATGTCTAATTCGGATAATAAGGGGTCTTTGCTATGTTCTCCTATTGGAAGAGTCGTTATTTCGAGTTCGAAGGCGACACGAGAAATTCAGAGCACCTGTTTGCTCGTGCACGAGAGTCCCGCGAAAACAGTCGCGAGTTACGTTGCCGTCGTCGTGATTTTCTTGTTCTCTCGTATAGAACGAGCCCTTTCCCCATTTGGTACACCGAGGACATCGTATGTAGATAGGTTTGCCCGGTGTGAGAGTTCCCTTGCCCGCGATTCCGCGGCGCCGTTCTGCGTCGCGTCGTGTCGCGGCATCCGTGGCATCCGTAGCCCTCGAAATTTGGAACTTTCTCCGCGAGGACGACACTCGTTGTCGTCGCCCGGTGCCTATAGGCGGCCACGTGGTACGCCAGGTACGAAAATAACCAACGGAAGCGAGCCAACGAGAAGGAAAGTGAAACTCCGTACATCGCGCGAGGCAGGTACATCCATCGCACGTTAATTGTACACGCGGCTCATTAGGTATGATCCGTCGCGCGGCCACGCCGCTTTATTTTTAGGCTTTCGTCCTTCTCGTGACCGTTCCCTACGCTTTGCCGGTTGGTCCTTCTTCACCGCGAACAATCGCTCCCGACGATCCATTATTCACCCAAATGATTAACTACCCGGATAGCCGAAAAAACGATTATCTTCGCGCTGAAAGTAATCCACCGAGGAGAAAGTGATTTATTAACTTCAAATCGAACTTTGAATTCGTTAACTTGAAACCGAATATTTATGAGTTCTGCGAGTCAGTATGGAATGTGAACGATGGATAAATTCTGCCTACATCACTGGACTAACGTAGTCCAAAGCGAGACATTTGTTATTACGAGGAAGATTGGAATCAATGTGTACACTTGCTTGTTGTTTGACTGGCGGAATGATCGTGCGTGGTGTCAGGTAGCGCAAGTCGTGTTTTCATATTTAAGACAAATGACGCTAATAATATTTGCATGTGGAAAACTTGCGTATCTCGCCTTGCCATATTAAGTAGTACGGTCGGAGATAAGGGTCTGTGACTGCCACGTGAAAGTGAAAAATATATGATTATCACGTTTCAGTGTAATGGGAAAAAGAGCCACACGGATTGTTATTATTTTTACAACCGTCTAACGTTCCGAACTATCGAAGTAATCAAGTATTATATTAGAGGTACGATTATGCTGCAATCGTGTTCCCGATATAAACGCTCTTCTAGCCATTATTCTCTCAATCGTTAATTTCCATCATTAAGGAGCAAATAATGGTTTACGATGGTGCATTATTCGACCGAATAATGAACTATATATTTTGGAATTAGTCTTTTATCCTCGTGTACGTTTATCGTCGCTGTGAGTGAAGTAACCGCCGGAGCATGGGAATAATTGCCAGCGTGTTTCTCATCCGCGCGAATCCCGGCTCCGTGACGGAAGCGAGTCTTCTCTCTGATGTAACGTCTCGGGAGACCCACTGACACGCATTCGACGAGATTTCTTCTGTCGAGAGAGACGTCGACTTTCGATTTCAGCTCCGAATAGCCGGGAATTCCGTTCCCCGAGCGCCCGAAACGCCTCGGAAATGCTGCACGATATTTTTGAACGATGATTCCGCGTTTTAAAGGTCAGTGATGCGATCCCCGATGATAACGATTCGTGTTTGAATAAAATATTAACTTCTCCCGCGCGTACATGAGTCTGCAAGATACGGGGATCATTCGACTTTAGCTTAAAAAATTGTCTTTTTTTTTCTCCGATACGAGAATTGCAGATTAGATATCTGGGATGAACGATAAAGTAAATGAGGACAAATTTTTTCGTATATATTTTCTTATAATATTATTATTATTGAACGTCTCACGCGGATGTCGAAGTACAGATGATTATAAAAAAAATTTTAAAAGTGTATAGATACTAAAGAGAGATGAATATTTAGGCGTTTTAAATCAGAGAAATTGTAGAGTACTAAGATAGGAAGATCGTGAACGGGAACATTTAAACTTGCGAATGGTAGGACGCGTCGATCATAACGCCACGGAGGCTCGCAGCAACATGGTTCGCCCGAAGATTGCATACCAAGCGTAACGAAATGAAATATTGAGAGAAGATAGTTCACGTTCCCATCGGAAAGTCATTGCTCTTTGTATCTAACAGATGTCCTCCGGCATATCGTTCACGGACGAGTGCTTGCTTCGCGCCAAATCGATCACTACTTGCGGTCGATGTCAGGGATTTCGTTGAGATTGAAATATGAGGTTCGCGTAAAGTTAGGACAGGGAGGATTAAGTCATCATTCTGTTGGCCTCGAATTTATTTAAGTAATGCAGAACGTTCAATTTTGCGATTTTCGCCAAGTCGTGTGAAAATGGATCGTGCAAACGAATTCTTATCTTCGAAATTATCAAGCGTGTTAATCCTTTTTATTTCTATCGAATTTAGATTTCTGTTAGACTGAAAAGGAAGTTCGAGTAATCAATTTGTAGACTTAATTCGAGCCAAACATAGCAGTCGAGAGCATGCTTCCGGAACGTGGACCTTCGAAAATATCAAAATTGTCGTTCTGGAAACGCGCAAACCATTTTTGAGCTGGTTTATCTGAAATTGAATCTTCTCTATAGTTGGCACGTTGTTCCCAAAACCTTGGACGCTTTGTAGCTACTTGTGGTACCTGTTCACAATAAATATAGCAAAAATGCACCTTCAGCGATCACTGTATATTGTTGAATTGGGGGTACGAGGCTGGAGTGGGACTTCCTGGCTTTGGTCAGGTCGAAAACCCCGATTATGCTGATGTTCTCCTACATCTGGGCTGCCATCTTGGTGGTAGCCTGGTCCAGAGAATTTCGGCGAAGTTGGCGGGCCCGCTCTGGTCAAATCCACTCACCTCACCTCCACGCGGGGCCCCTGGGACCCTGTACCGACTTGCTCAGGTGCAGGGTGCGAAAGAGTGAGTGGTAGTTCAAGAAAGAGTAACTCAGACTCGTGCAGAACAAGAAGACTCAAGAGGAAACGTCCTTGCAGGCAAATTGTTGGACTCACGATGGATTCCCAAGTAGGTACTCGTCCTTGGTGATATGGGGAACATTGAGAGGGCTGATAACCCTGGTTATGAGATCTTTCAGAAGAAGATAGATACCTATGAACTGTCAAAAGTCATCATTTTTGTAAAAGAATCTATCTGCTCAATGATCTTCGTTGCATATGAAATTAATGTAAACACGCTGGGTATTTGTTTGTACAACTTTATTATGGCCACGGAAAGAGAAAAGACGCATCAATATTATACCATCTGCTTCGAATTAACATACATGTTTCATTAGTCGTATGTTATAAACGTCATCGTTCGAATATTGTCGTATTCGGTTTGTGCTGGAGGGAGAACGCGTTAAATAGCGTAAACGCGTGCCAGGGGCCGTTATCTGGGATGTTATGGCCGCGCTAGGCGCATCATCGGCCGCCACGTAACCGCGGTTACGATCGGCTGGACAACGTCGATGCTGTCACTTTCCCCGCTGCCAACGCTTCCCGGAGCGCGCGGTTAAGTGTGTCACCGGGTCTGCCGTGCGCGAATAAAATGCGATCGCTGCTGTCTCGGTCCCGTTCGCGTCCTCGCGTCCCGTCCGACGTTTTCGTCGCGATGCTGCACTTATTGCGTAATCCCTATCTACGTGCAGCGTCCGCGAGACGCACAGAGGGAGCAGGAAATTTCGGGTAAGTGGGTCGCCGTGGCCAACGCGACGATCGTCAAAGGGTTATCCTACTCGACCAACCTCGAAAAAGTCCATTTCTTTCTCTTTCCCATCGTTTCTCAATTACGCTCTGGCTCAGACAATATCGAAACGAGGATTCTTACAGTTCTTTTTCTAAATAATCAAACTGACGAAGGTTCTTCTTTTCAGTCTTCGGTGTTGATCTGTGTCTCGTGAAAGTTGAGATATTTTTATGTTGGGGTTCTTGGTGAATTCGAGTATTTTAGTTGTATGATCAGTTGCAACACCAACTAGTGGATGAATGTCCATTTTTTATCATTGGTAAAATTCGTCAGGTATAGCAGTGTCTTCCGAGTTCTTATGTAAACAATCTCGTAGAAAGTACGATGAATCGATGCCAGGTTAAGAAGATTGGGCACGTTATTCGAATAATATTAATTAAATGCTAGGTATATGCGCAAATCAAGATTATCTGATCGATTCTGTTCAGTTTTAGCGTTTCTATACAGAGGAGAGTTGTTCAAATCGTATCACTTAGATGTTATCTTGCGTTTCCTATTTGGCACTAATTTGCACGCAAATTAGCAACGGGAACCGTAGCTTGATATTTAAGATCCATATTATTACGTGTTACACCTTTTACCAGGAATAAATTAATTCGTTACAAGCTTTTTTATAACGTAGCGAACAAGTTCGACTCAAGTAACCGGTTCTAAAAGCAGTGTCTTTAAAGGCAGTAGATTTGTGAATAGAGATTAATAAAGGATAAGGTTAACAAGAGAAACTATTTCACTAAAATAAATTTATTAACGAGTGAACAGAATGAAGATATCCACTATATAAAAATAACGATTAAATAACATATAAGTATTACTATGTAAATATGGTTAAAAATTATATCAATCGTACCTGATTTTTTAAAATATTCATAGTACACATAAAAATGTTCATTTTTTTCTATAATTTTCGTCGTTCGGTTATGCCACGCGTTTACTACTAGATCGAGCTTGTTCAGTAATGATAGATAAATTAGAGATGTACGATTTAGGCGACCGCTACGCATTAGGCAACTTTCCCGACTTTCTAACGACATATTTATTTTCATATTTTGAGTTAATCGTTTAGAACGAGGCTTCCGAAACATTCGTGGCTCGAGAATCACTTTCGAAAACGGTAACACATATTTTAAAAGTTACTATATCATCATCGTCCAGGCCTTTGTTGATATTCAAGCTGTTAATTGTATCAAGTACTCGAAGCATAAAGAATTCGATCAAAAGCTATTAGCGAAATATTCGAATGTTTGGATGTTCGAGCTTTATTCGTAGCGTTGGAGCATTAGTGAAATATTCGAATAGTAAATTCGACTAGTTCCCAGTTCTAATTAGAAATGCGTGGAGCGTTACGCGCAAGTAACCGAGCAACGTGGAGGGTTAAGTTCGTGCACACGTAGAACCGGTACCGCGTTAAACATGTTCACCGGTTTGCTTTAAGGGTCGGATGTGACGCATTATGTCACTTTCCAAATACTTTCCACCAAGTAGAGTGGCCTTTTTGCCGCGGAACTGGTTGTGTCGCTTTTCCCGGATCCGAAACGGGCGCAGGGATCGTCGAGGAATATCCAACGAATAATTGCCGATTACGCAACTGGCCGAGTATCGATAACTTGATCGCGGAGGGCTTATAAATGATGGATGCTTACGCGGCGCGCGGGCAGCAACGATTCGCCGCACACGAGATCCTTGTCAATAACATTTATTTCTGGGATCCGAGGCTCGCGAAACAAATTAGCGGGTGAAGTAACGGTCCTGTCTACCCGCGTAGAAAGGAACGATCGTCGATCCTCGGTTTACAGAGAAAAAAAACATGGACGCGCGCTGACGCACACCGAGGAAATATATCTCAACTCCCTTTTTATTTGTTTCTTTCGAACAATGACACTGAGTGTCAAGAAATTAGATTCGATCAGAACAGGGCTCTTCTAAGTTTGAAGAAAATGGTAGTTTCAGTCGTGTAATATACTTTTAGTTGTCGGTAGAACTTTCCCAAAATATCTGAACAGTCGATCGTTAGCGATCCTATTAACGGCGATCACGATTGTTCGGAAAGCCCGTAGGGAGTTGGTTTGAACGTTAACCGCGACAGCAGCGAGTTCGGTAGCCGATCGTGCTCGGTTCACGGCGTTAGCGGTCAGCTTTTAGATGAAAAGGAGCCCTTTCCCAAGCGGAAGGTCCGTGCACGTGTCGATCGAGCAGTTGAACCCGAGATCCCCGGGTTCCAGAAGCGAGGCGAACCGAAGTGTCTGCTCTCTGCGGTGAAGGCAATCACTGTGACTGGCTTGGCAGCGTTCACGATCCGTGACGCTCCGTGACTCGGGATCTAGGCCGATTGTATAATGCCGCGAACGTTTCACTAAAATCGTTAAATAACAGCCTACTTTAGTCGGATCGCTCGCCTCTCTGCTCGCTTGCCTTGCTTCGCGTTGCCTTGCCTTGCCTAGTCCAAGTCTCTCTCTTTCACTCTCTCTCTCTCTTTCCTTGTCTAGTTTTCTCTCTCTGGCTCTAGGTTCGTTCGTTCACTCTCACTCTGTCCCTCCATACGGCGAGGTACGCTTAGTCATCGTCCATCGGACCGCTCTCTCGTCCTGTCTTCGCTGCTCCGCCGAATAAATCGATTTTCGCTTTTGATATGCGCGCCCCGTCGCGATTCGAGTTTCGCGCCACGATTTTCAGCGGGAATCGCGCGTACGAGACCCACCAGCGCGACACTGACAAAAATTGTAACTGGAATTTTTTATTTTTATAGTTGCGGTACCGAACTGCGTACTGAACGGTTCCAGAATCGATGGATGTAGATTTACTCTGTAAAAAGTGATTCAAACTCGAAAACCCTGTATGTGCGTAAAGAAGGAGTTGCTACAGAAATTAAAAAGTAAGTTTACAAGGCTACATAAATATTTATACGCATTACATTTGGGTATAATTTCGATGGGTCAAATATCTATTCCCAGAATATGAAATATGTGTCGTTAAATTACTAGGTTTAAACTAATTTAGTAAGAATCACACTTTCGTCGATCGTAGTACGTTATATTAGTAATATTTATGCGAATTTTCACGAAGATATGATGATTCGTCCGTGCGTTCCCTCGTGGAACCGATACAGACGCGAAACGTCTTATGTATGCGCATAATTTTGGGTTTAAATGGAACCAGACGGCCTTCCGAGAATAGCACCAACGAAAAAATGCTTAAAGCGCATCGCCGAGATTATATAATAATTCGAATTCGAACACGAGGACGCGTCACATAGTTTTCGATAGCCGAGCGATCGCGACGAAAGCCAAGCTTCTCAAAGAGGCTAATTACTCGCCAAACGAATATTTCCGGGGAATTATAAATAATTTTCACACTTTGCCACGTCACCCATATAGGGACGTCGAGGGAAATAAATTTAGTCTTGTACAAAATTGTACGGTTTTAGCGCGACAGTGAACGCGTTAAGGGGTTAAGGAATCGTTGGGAGCGCTAGGTTGCGAAACGATGGAGTTAAAACGATTCGCGCCGAACGGAAAACACAGCGTTTCGTTGTACGAAACGAAAGGGTGCGGTGGGGTAAAATCTAGCGGCGGCATACCGGATTGAGCAACTCTGCAATCACGTTTATTGCCGATCCGCGTAAGCGCGTACATGCATACATGTGCCGTCCCTTTCCACCGAGCGATCCTGGCCGATATTCCCGTTAATTATGGCCGACGTCCGCTCGATCAAACATTATCCCTTCCAGCCGACTGTAATTATCCATACGCGGATACATATCTGTCGTACCCTCGATCGTAAAGCTTCGCGATGCGAAATATCGATCGACGGTAGTCGAAACGAGAGGATTATTTCCATCGGTTGCACGCTAGTTGCCAGCTGAGCGGCGCGCGTCCTTGCGCGAAGGATACGGCCAGGATCCGTAACAAAACGATAAATTATCCCCGGTTAAACGTCACGAGTTACGAACTCTTTCGAAACGAACCTCCGCCGATCGAAAATCCTAATTGCCCCATGAAAAATTCTCGCTGGATTACGAATCGTCTCGTCGTAAAGTACAACAACGCGGTTCGACGATGACGTGGCGGTAAAAAAAAAATGGATTAGCGGTTCTCGAGAATTGTTAATCGTATGCTGCGATAGGAGCACCGGAGCTCGCGGTTTCGTTTGCTTCGGATTCGAACGTCCGTTCTCCTCGAAGGAAATGACGAATCGTTAGGGATACGCCGACAAGAAATTACCCGCGAACTAAATTCCGTTGGACACGTGATTTCACGGATGAATCAAATGCATCTGACGCCCACCCGGCCTAATCGCGAACGACCACTGATTTCTCGTTGAATTCGTACGAACAGTTACAAACGGGCGGAGGATATGACGAACGCGTTTAATTGTATCCCGCCAACCGCAAACCTCGGTCTTCCTTCGCTTCTATACAACATTTTTTATCTATCGTACTCTGAATATCTACCTTTTCAGTCAAACTTTATGTACTAGTCCAGTGTTTGCAAATATAAAAAGAAACATTGGCGATGAAAATTTTTGAGAGTACAAACGCTCCACCGATGCGCCGTGTCAATGACTCCGCACAAGCTATTTCGATTCTACAAAAAAAATGAATGTAATCGTGTTTGCTCGTAGATAACATTTTACATAGGGTGATAAGAGGCCGGTAGTTCTGCGAGCAAAGGTACGAACTCTGGAGAGGAACAGTTAAATGGCTCGGTGAGAGGTGTCATCCTTCGACGCGAGTCTTTTCATAAGTGCAGCCTGCGGTTGCACTTTGTGAGCGAAACCCTGCATCTTTTGCACGATAAATCCATTCTCCTCATTAGTCTGCGTATAGAAATCTAAGATAAGGTCATCGAATGTTGAACGGCTTATGATGTGTTTCATATTTTATGAAACGAGAATGTGTTTTATAAATACTGATAAATCGCTTCTTACGAAGATGTGGATCGACCAGACGAGAAAACAATCTTCGATTGATTTACCATTCCTTGCAAATGAATGCTACTAAAAGCATTGTGACGTCCCAGCATTCGGGGATTTCTCAATTCTTGCGTTTCTTTAAGGTGGGAACATACCTTTGCCCATGAATTGATATTACTTTTTTATTGATAGAGAGATACATTATTTAAAAAAAATTAAAAGCACGGAGTTATTTTCAACGAGCCACTGTTTATATAAAAAGTTGCTATTACCAAACTACAAAGAATTTCTTGGACTACCATTCATTATCTTGGCCGTTCAGTTTCGGGAGCGGCCAACGTTGTTTCTCGGTAAGAAGTCACTGGGTTCGCTGGGGGTTAAACGCGATGGGCATCGAGCCTAATGGCACAGGCTGGCGTTACTTCCGGCAACTTCGGCAAAAGGTTCGGCCGAAACGGGGGAAAAAACGAAAAGTCCCTTGCGCAAGAAGTCTCTCGATTGCGGTTAGCCTTACTCGTAGAGAGCCGCAGTCTCTTCTAAGCTTCTAAGCCGTTGCACGCTTCGTTCGAGGCGCGAGGTTCGAAAGTAAGTGCCCCATCGAGACAATGCCTCGTGAAAATGGGGCAGAGTAATTAAGCCGTTATATAACCGGTTGAAACGGAGTTCATAGGCCGTTGGTCTCGACACGGCGCCGGTTACCACAACGCTGCTTCGAAGTAAACAGGGTGTGCTCCATGCCACCACCCCTTCCTCCCTTTAATGAGTCCCCATTGATGCTACGGTAAGCTCTGAACCGCGGGTCGGCAACCTTATGAATCGAAAAAATCAAAATTCCACGCTTAACAGAAACAAAAATACCAAACAAATCACACTTAATCGGCAGTTTAAGTTCGAAGGGTCGTCGACCCCTGTTTTCCATATTTTTCGAGCATATCGTTAAAAAGTGATCGAACATCTGTTTCAGAGGCGTCCTTCGCGTGAAATACGAACGACCTTTACCACTGCGTACGTACGCTTCGTTTATAATTGTTACAGCACTATTATCGCAACCGGTTCCACGGTTACCGATGGAACGATTATGCTAAACGTGGCTGTAAGCGCGATTTCTAAAATGCATTCCGTCGTCTACCGGAGATAACAATCTTATTGATAGATAATAAATATCGAGAATATTATCGTTTATACGTATCGATGCTTTCTCGTTACCGTAAATACTCGACGCTCGACGGTCGAGCATTCCACAGTCGTTAGTAATCGTTCTGCTTGCGATTGTCGCGTTCGGGCGGATCTTCCCTAGATCCTGGATCCTCGTGGATCCTGGGAGAATATTTCTCGGCGAATGCCCGGTGGCCGGCGCGCGTTCAGCCCGATCGTAATGCATATCTAATCGCGTGATCGCCCTTTCCCTTTTTCTTACGTTCTCGCGACAAAACAGCGAATTCCTTTCGCTCTCGAGAGAGCCCAGCGGTAGCTACGTGTCTATCTCGATGGCCGATCGAGCCAGACCGGCTGAGAAACACATTACGCCACTGTCTGTTTACACTGGAGGTTCACTACGCGCGCGACCACGAAACGTTTTTCTGCCTCCGAGTAGGAATGCAAAGACGTGTTCGTCGTTGCACACGGTGGTCCATCTAACCTCGGTCACACGAGATCGCACGGAGATCCAAATTGAAAAATTCGATCGCGTTTTCGCGCTATTTTCGAACCATGAGAAGTAAAAAGTCAATAAGAGGCGGAATGAATTTTTTAATCCAACGATAAACAATAATGATTATTATTACAGACAGTGCCCACCGAGTGTCGCGTTTGCTCGGAGTAACAGGCTTTGTTTTTGCTCCTCCGGTATTCCACTGAGAACCTGATTTTCTCGTTCTTCTAAACGGTCTCCTTTCGGATTTACCTGCGTAGAAAAAACGATCGAACGAAAAAAGCATTTACCTTAGTCCAACCGTATTAGGCGATCGCGTTCCCATAGGAGGATCCCAAAGATCGAGGTGTCAGCAGGTGGGACGGAAACGAGAGATGGTTTCGGGAGTGGTCCCGACGTTATTATTATCGATACATTTTGTGAAATGAAAATATGTACAGAATGGAGTACAAGTACCATCGGTTGCACTGTTACTTAATTTAAATAAAATATGAATAAGGAAAAGGTGGCAAGAAATAAGAGGAGGATATGGAAAGTATGGGTGTAGAAGATTCGAGAATAGATGTGTACAAGGAATGTTAGATTAAAATGAAGAGTGATGAATGTTTTAGATGTACGTCTTAAGGAAAGAATGGTGGAGGAATGAGCAGATACAAGGAGATAAGAAATTCAAATAGCGAGGTGTAGTATATGCTAAGGAAACAGAGAATATGGTGGAGTGAAAGACAGGAATGGACAGGAATATCATAAATTAATACGATACGAGTGTGTTGTAACACGTTAGGTCACAGGGGAGAGAAAAATCTAAAGCATGGGTGTGAACCATGGAAGATCCGTGCGAGTTTCGAAGGCGTGAACTATTTGAGATGTAGTCTCTGCGAGTGATTTAACCGTGTCGATGATACCTGAATAAAAAAGAAACGAATTCAATAGAATCTCTGTAGTGGTCACTGGTGGCCAAACATTTATAATAAAAGATTCCCACAAACTTTTCAACGACGACAGTGTCCCCGAGATCGAACTATCGAATGCATCATTAGTTACGGAAAACAGACGTCAACGTGTTAACTTTAGACGAAGTACGCATCGAAAGGAACATTGCTCGTCGGGTATTCGTCGACCAAAAATTTTGGAAACGGGCTTCGTGGGATGAAAATGTCGGTGCGTGGTTTCGTTCGTCCCGAAGTGACCTGGACTCGCGAAGCAACGTAGCGTACGCTTTAGGAAGCGAGGATTATCGTCGAAGTCGTGGAACGGGATCGTATCTGGTCGGATGGGCGCCGGAGGTGGGTTTGTAGGTACAGTGGATGGTGGTTGTTCGCGCGAGTCGACGTCGATGCCGATGTCGGTACTCTCGGTGTGCGAGCTCGGCGCTCGGTGCTTGTGCCACTTTCACTTGGTTACATAACCCGTGTACGTTGGTGCGAGCGCGAGGGGAACTGGGTAAATGGGAGAACCACAATCTGCGCCTGCACCACCGGCGTGACGGCTTAGCCGTGCGTCCGTGTGTCCTAAGCGCGGCTCTGTCTCTGTAAACTGGCTAGCTCCTATCGGCAGGCTCACGAATTCGTAAAAGGTTCGCCGGCACGAGCCCGAGCCGTTTCTTTGCTCGCCTCTCGGTCGTCGCTTCTTGCCGTCTCGCACACCGACTACAAATTACCGATCCGCGGTTTTCGTCGCCCGGTTTTTCCACGGCCGCCGCGTTTTCGTCGCCTGGGAACCGCCGAGTTCCTAAAACAGCGTATCGCGTGATCCGGGGCTCGGACCGATCGACGATTGCGAACTCGATCGCATTACCCTACCGGTTTGGTCTCCGTCGAAGTACTCAACCATGAGAAATACGCTCCGCTACCGCGTTTCTGTCCTCCCGATTTGATAAATGATCATAATCTAGCGCTTTGATTGCCACGTCACCCACGCAGGGTGTTTCATTGTTAGCAGTAGAACTTTTCTGCTCCGATACCGCGTCGATCGGAACCGATACGTGACGGTTCGAGACAGTTATTTTTGGAATCTCTTCAATCCCTGCTGAATACTAAATAAATACGATAAGGGACATTATGCTCCAGGAGAGACTGTTTGCGCTGATAAATTTAGAACTTCGTTCCGCGGGGCGGATTGTTCGAAACAAACAAGAAAAAACTGGCATTGAAACGGTTTTCAACCCCCGCGAAGGGCATAAAGAGCGCACGAACCGAAGTCGAAATAGAGACGGAAACGTAAATAGGTTGGGAAAAGCGAGAAAAAAGCGGCGTAGGTTTAGGGTAGACGACCGTTCCCAAGGATCCTGTCGCGTTTTCGAGCCCGGAAGCCGCACGGCGAGATCCGACGGAGAAGTCGGTGTTCCCGTGGGCCGAGGAGGAATCCGTGTTTGCCGCTGGCACGCTAAATTTACACGCGAACACCTAGAGGTATTTCGGCCGATCGAGGGATGCCATTCAAGTATTTTCAATTAGAACGTTTCGAAGGGGCGAAGCCGGCTCGGGGCAACGCGCCGTCGTGGAAACGCGAAGCCGCTGGCACGGAAATAAAACGCGGTCCTCGCGCGGACGTCCCCTCGGACGGAATCGGTGGAAATTAAAAGAAACCCGCGGTAGGAGAACCGACGGCGCAGAAGATCCGAGGCGAGGCGTGTGTCGAAGACGAAACACGGAGCGTCGACGTCGATCGACGCAAGCGGATTTCCATAATTTCCAATTAGTAATCAGTCGGTGGCTGCGCCTATATTGCCTTCACCTCATCACCGTCGCTGCCAACTCTCCGGCAGAACTATTCGCCTCGATACGCAGCGCGCGCGTTAACTCCGCGTGTTTTACGCGCTCGCGCTCGCGCGTGCGCACGCGTCGCGTAGCCACGCACGAACACACACGCACACCAGGCCCGTTCGTGTGGGTGAACGACGGTGGAGGCAGGCTGTGCCTGACCAGTGTGCCACTTTCACTGCCTCGTATTTGGGTCATCGCATCCACTTTAGCGGCTCCTCACCTCCCTCGGCCGTTCTCCTCTCGAGGGGGTTGGAAACGGGCGCGGTGTGTTGTTGTTAGCGGTCTGTTACACCTACGTCCTCGTCGGTCTCCTTTCCTCTAGGAGTTTACGATCCTTCTGACTGCTCCGCGACAGTCTATCGTAGGGGTCGACAAGCCTAGGCCCACGGACCAGCCGCGGTCTCCGACGTGCATCAGGCCCCCGCGTAGGGGAGACCGGGGTCAATAGTAACGCTTCGACTTTGGAATACGATATCTCAAAAAGTGTTACACTTAGAATAACAATTTTTGTACGAAAATGTTACCTGATTATCTGACAGTATTCTCTTACGGTTACTTTATCGTATGCCAAGTAATACTCAAGTTATTAGAGAAAGATTTTTATTTGAGCGGATGCTCTATTGCAAGTTGAAATACCTGAAATATTTATTGCAACAATTATCTAAATAATCGCGATCCTAATGGGAGTCCTTCCTTTAATGGACGAGGTAAAGGTTTGCAATGGAGTTTGATCGGTTGGTTCGTGGAAATCGACGAGAATAGGATGTTCGGATGTGGTCGATCGCGGATCTACTCGGCTCGAAATGTCTCCTCCGTTCGTGACCAACCGGGGCGTGCGTATCGTCAAATAATCTTCGAACCGCGACCCACTTTGGTTCCTCGTTCGTCCGTCGGCCCTCCGCTCACGAAATCCGCGTTCACCGACAGCCGGAACTGAAACGCTTTTGTGCCTTCCCGGGACGATCAAGGACGAGAAAGTGAATTATAGCTCGTTCCTTCTCGCGCGCGTACTCGATTAACCCGAAAAGGGCCGGTTGGCTCTGTTCCTGCAACGTGTTCGCCGCTCGGTATATTAGGACGTCCCAGAAAATATCGTGCATTTCGAAACATTAATTCCTTCACCCTATACCGGATGGATATTTTGCATCAAAACGTTGTTTATCCAATGTACGTTATACTTTAATTCAATGAATTGTTCAAATCATTTCTCAGTACATACACGTCTAACACGGTACCAAATTATGTTTATTAGCTTTTTAATTTCTTATTGCACAAATTATAAGTCACCCGATATATAAAATTAAGAGAAAAGTTGAAAAATATGATTGGCCCAGTGATCGACTCTCCATCAAAACGATATGCGCCTGTTATCTCCATAGAAGTAATCCAGTGTTAGAAACTGATAAGAAATAAGGTCATTTTTTAATTTCATATCGTTTTAACACATTAAAATAAATGTTTCTTACGCATTAACACATTTTCTAATCATTTTTCTTGTCTAATCGTCGAGATTATAAAAATGAACACGCCATAGCACATTGCCACTTTTCGTCGTAGAAAATGCAGTATCAGAATTCATCGTGCAATTTGAAATTCGTACCTTCGTTTTATTTACTTTCAATCGCTCGATACAATTATTTATTTTGTAAAGTTTAGTCAGGGAATTCGCAGAATAAACCGTTTGTAGAATGTTCCGATTATCGCCGCGGAAATGGATCAGTTATCGACAGCCACTTTCCGCTGATAACAAGACAAAAACCATGTAAAAAGTTACGTATCGATTCTGAATCTTGATATTATATAAAGCAAGAAAATTATTTACAATCGAATAATAATAATATAAAAAAGTATCGTGTAAAATAGTGATGGCCGAAGTTCAACGATTAGTTTGATGCTATTAACCCGAAACATTTAGGTTTGCGTGATCTAGTAATCGACACCGGCAGCAACATTAATTTATAAGAGTTCGGATTGACTTGTTTACCTTTGGTTGTCGCGAAAAAAAGATAAATAAAAAGAAAACCAACGACTTAATACCCTATTTACTTCACCTTCTCGGCGAGACCAGCAAGATCGTGCAACCTTTTCTCGACGTTGACGCGAATCAAATATGGCCTCGGGGCTCGATGTCTGACTTCGTTTGGTAGAATAGACTCCTTTTTTTTCTGTTCAATTCGATTGCACGGAAAGACACGTTTCACCCTTTTCGAGAAAAATAGAATTAATATCGAAGAGACGTATAATTTTAGAAACTTGATAACCTTCGAGTCAATGAACATGAATTCACACGAAGCAAGAAAAATATTCAATCAAAATGAAACGATCGTGATAGATACGATAGAAGTAAATGAACGAAGGAAGTAAGCTTTATTTATCAATCGTTACGATGCAAAGGTTTTCGAATCATACTTATGTTACATTCCATCGCAAAAAAAGGATACCGACATTTGGATTTTTCCCAATTAAGCGACGCACTGTGCGTACTGTTTACATATTAGTAAAAACGTTAAAACCATCGCGATGGCGACCCGCGAAACGAGAGATAACACGCACGGCGGTATCTTTTCGTGCGCGAGTGCGATACATCATCGGCGAAGAAGCAAAATAAACTACGATTCTTGATATCGATGGGAATAATAATCGCGCACGCAACGGTCGGAACGAGGCTTCGGATCAAAGTCGCGACACCTTTGAATCTAGTTCTAGTACGACTATGAATAGACGACGAGGCCTCTTGGCCCAAGCGCGCGAGGCTCGTATCCCAATTAAATGGCCGTGCGATCGCCTTACAATTAACTTTTAAAAAAGCACACGCAACCCGATGGATAATCGGACGGTGCCTAAGCGGGCTGCGAAACCGACGCGTTCGTCGGCGTATTTTTCGAACGCCTCGCGCTCCATATTTATCGAACGGCTGTCGCTCGTTCCACGAAAAAAAAAAGGAAGTGGAAAGAGAACGGAAAATAAAAGCGGAGGAACTCGTTTTCGTGACGTGACGTTTGACGGGGAGTGACGCCGATTCCACGGAATCCACGCAACCGTCGTGGATCGTGCATCCGTGGTCGCGTCTATTCGGTTATCTTATTTTCATCGCGTCGCCGGTGGCTTTATCTTATCGGGCCGGGTATCTCTCACGAATCGGAATAAACGGTGCAGACGCGACCGATGATTCCTCTGGGCGTACGCGAGAACCGCCGTCTCGCGACGATCGCGCGATACGTGACGCGGATCGAAGCGGAATCAACGTGGATCCTCCGGCATCGACGATCTCGATCGAGAGGAGGATCGTGGACGTCGATGGATCCGACGGCGCACGCGCCCGTCCCGTCCGCGTAAATAAATAAATGCCTCGGGGCACGGTAATTGAATTTTTCTTTTTAGGGCCACGTTATCGCGACGGATATCGCGTCAGCTTGATAAAAAGAAGTCTCTGGCGCCGGCGGGTGTTGCACGGGAGGCGAAACTCGCGCGTGATCGTAACGACGTGCTTGCGCGAACCGTTTTAATAACTGGCTGGCAATGAAAATTATTTTTACTCTCGCGCGAAAGTCCGTAATCTTTTGTTGACACGGACATGGTGTGCAGTGATAAGAAGACCGCGAGTAACGTCGCTTAATTATCGAATTAAATCTGAACTCCGCGACTCGATCCCGGAGAACTCTTCTTCGGGAAACTCGACGACGGGCTCGTTTTACTATCTTTCTTCTTTTTTTTTTTTTATCTTTTGCTTATCGACTGTCTCGTCTTTCGGTACGACCATGCGCGAGACCCAAATCGAATTCTATCTCGTGTAACCGGCCGGCATCAAGGGCTAAAAATTTTCTCGACTTCTATTATTAGGGTAGCTGCCCTCAATACCGGTATCTATATTCAGCGTGTACGCACATGCGTAAGTGGCCGTGTGTGCATGCGCGCATACACCTATGTATAGCGAGGGTCTAGGGGCAACGATGCACGCGAAGAGGACCGGTCAGCCTGGCCTAGGCCGCCGAACAGGAGCAGACGCATCGACGTTACTCGGACCAGGGACTCGAAAACGGTCGAGCTTTCGGCGGTATATTTAGAAAATCGAGCGGAATCGGGCCGAACGGAATCAACCCCGACGGAAGTCGGCTATTCCGTTTCCTCTCGGCGCCCGAACCCTCCTCTTTTAGCCTCTCCCAGCCCGAGCTGGCCTTCCAGGCGCAGGCTACGTCCTGAACAAAGCTACCATCGCATAGAGACTCTGCTCTTTGGTATTATATTTCGATATAATTATTTTTTGAATACTTACTTGTAGGTATTGTAGTAAGGGGATCAGATTAGCGAGCTACATTCCAAAATTGATCTAACCAGTGTGCAGTAAAGTATAAAGTAAGTAGGAGCTACGATGGACAATAAACATGGCGATAATGCCCGTCGAAGCTAAAGGGTGGAAATCCTGTGAATCTCTTCTTAAACATCTCACAGTAATTTTAAAAAATAGATGTGCTTGAAAAGTCAGTCCCAAGGAAAATTCCCAAATACGACCCACGTTGAGGCTTCGGAGGAATCGCTTGGCGCGTTCGGTAGCCGCAGCGACCGTATACTACCCACCGTGTTATCCGAGTCGATCGCGGAGTTGGTCCGATCGCTACCGAGCGCGCTTTTCTCACAGAGAAACGTCGAGATGCAGCGTTCGTTGGCTGAAATCATCGATCGCAATCTGCTGTTAGATGAAGCAAGCCCGCGCGCTATCCGGCGTGCTCGAGCGTTAATTGCCCGATCGTAAGAGATCAAAGATCAACGTCGAGATGGCTGTCCGTGTAGCTGGAGGATCGGGGCGTCCCCTGGAGACGCGGATCGGTCCGCGAAATCCGTTCACCGGCGCGGATATATCGGCTGGAACGTATCGGGGCAGGATAGGGAGCGTATCGAGAGCGGTGTATCGAGACAGGACAGGATGGAATAGGATCGAATCCGCGCGACTTGGGATAGTCAGGGCACGGCGCAGCGGTAGTGGTCCGGTCGGTCCGGCTTTCTCGAGAAGTGCACCTTGGCACACTTACCGGCGCAACCCCACGCCACTCCACTCCACTCCACTCGACGTCGACTCTACGCCACTCCACTCCAACTCCACTCCACTCCACTCGACTACGCTCCGTACACGGTTCCGCGCTCGGCCGATCCACACGCATACACACAACACACACATACATACAAAACGATTCACCTCCTCGCCCGCTATCCTCTCGTTTCTTCTCTTTCCCTTCCTTTCTCTGGCTTCTTTTCTCCGTTCCGTTTGATTAGCGACGTCGCGCGCTCCTAAAGCTTCTCCGGAGCTTTTACTCAACGAAGATCGTTTCTCTATCGGGGCTAACCGGCGATCTCGCTCCTCGTCGCTTTCCTCAAAAGTTAAGGTACCGTGTCCCCGTTACTGGACATCGAAGAATATTTTTTTATCGATGCATTGACTGTCATGGTGGTCTCCAACTCTGGTTCTAACATTTTTAATAACTTTACGGTCGTTGGGAATGCTATAGAATAACAGATAGATCGTTGAATCAACAAATGTCGAGGTCGTCTCTGGACGCGACAAAATGGCGTGTAACTAGTTTAATAGGAAAATTATGTGTCCTTTTTATTGCCCATTATTGGAACACGGTTCCAATGCGTTAATCGATTCGTTTCGGGTTCGAAGCATGAAATAAAAAGCTACCGAAATTGGCATTTCGTTCAGGTATCTCTGGTGGACTCGCCAGAGAGCCTAGTTTAACGTACTTTACGTTGAATGTCTAAAATCTCCGCTGGTTTAGGTTCACTGGGTTTAACCCCACCGGCGAGTTGAGCGTTACGATCCGACGTCTTTGCCTCACGATCAGATAGAGACTTCGTTATCTTCCGTGGCTGTAGCATTTCTTGATAGAAGAATCTAGATGTATATTTACGTTGGCAAGAATTGTAGGTGATTTTGTCCGTTTAGGTCTCGGAGTTTTATAACGCACACTCTAAATAATTCATATCTTGCCTCATCCTGAACCGCTTTTCTTCGCTTAAGCATATCGTTGCTCTGAATTGCGTGAAACAGTTGGACTGATTCGGAGAAATAAATCTAACGTTAGACGGAGCGGAAATAATCTCTATTCGATGAAGCAACATTTTCTCTGATTGTTCATACATTATACAGCGAAGACTTCGTAACTTTTGGAGGATAGGACAGATTATTGATCTAGGAAGCCATTTGTTGCACGAATCCTCAGACCGAGACACTTGGCCAGTAAATTACATTCGACTCGTTTTGGAAAGTGGGGGCAATTTATAGTAAGACGGGCCCTCCGGGGATTAGATCCTTCTCTCAACACGTAGAAGCGTGTAATCACTGGAGAAGACCTACCGAAGTCTTAAATTAGGGTGCAAGTCAGAATGAAATCAACTGCTGCGTTCAGTAACAAGTGTCTCTACTATATTGTACAAGTAAATTCCACAGAGTAATTTTAGATTAATAAGACATTACGAAAATAATAGCCGCAGCAAAAATTAAACGAAAATCTGTCCCCGCATACGTACGATCTAATTATTATAAATATGTACATAGCGTCGAAAACGTAACTAGTACGTTACATAACCTATATGCTAATACGAAAATGAATATTTGATAAATTAATACAACGACATCAACATTTTATTTCGCGTATGGTCATATAACTTGCGTTCGTTTTGCATACGTCCCATAATTCGTTATTTATCGGAGCGCAAGTTAACGTCGCTACAAATGTCATTTGTGCAACTAACATCGTTACGGAACGAACCGAGCGAAGCTTGTGGCAGTATGTTAAATCAAATGGAACGTAAAAGTGTGCCTTCCACTCGAATTCGAGCTGCTCGACCGATCGCCATGGATCGAGATCGACAGATCGAGTTTTTCTCGGACGGAGCGAAGCTTGCTCGTACAGTTTCTGCCATGTTGATCGACGTCGATCCCCGCGAGGGAATCTTCGGACGAAAATAACGCAATTTCGAATGACGTTTCGTATTTTCGATGATGCTACCGGTAGCTCGTTTAACGGCCGGGCACACTCATCGCCCGTACTTTCGTTTCTGTCGTTTCTCGACGAAGATGGATCCTCTCTCCGACACCTCGACCGACATTAACTTGGAGTCCACGTGACCGTGCTCACGCGCGACCACGCGTGGCATCCCGCGCGCGTAATTCACATAAGTACCAATAACCGTCGTCTTCTCACGGTAATGACTTTCCCCGCTAGTACACCTTTCGTTCTCACGCCTGGCCGATCGAAATCGAACCGCCATCGAGCACGCTCCCAGAGTTACCCATTATTCGAATAGAAATTAATCTTCCCGGATAGCTGTATCGAGACGCGTGCACGGTGATACGAAGATTCGAATTATTTGGGACGCGATCCGAAGTCTAAAGTCTCGGATATTGAATCTTTAAATTTTCGATACGTTTTGAGAGTGTTGAAAATTAGTTTCATTCGATAGGTGGAACGTCGTTCATAGATCTCATCCGTAGTTCGTTATCTGGATGAAACTGTGCCCGACTCCGTGTTAACGTTAACGATCGAGAGCGTGACGTCAATGGGAAACGGGGAGGCCGTTCGGAAACCCATCAAAATTCCTACCGAGCACAATTTACTTTTTCTTTCGACGTTCGTCGAGGCGGTCGCGAGCGTGTGCGTGCGTTCGCGCGAGTCAGCGCCCGATGAGCGCGCAAATTGACCTCACTAGAGCTCGCGCGCGCTGCTGCCGGCTCCGAGAATCGCTCGGTTACATAACCGCTAAGGCAGAAGTGCCTCCTTCTTCTATACGGGCTCCTTACTTTTCCTGGCTTCGTCGCGCGTCGCTACGAGAAACGGTACTTCTTGGGAAAGATTAACAATCTTTTCCAAAAACGTATTACAACGAACGGTCGACTGTCCCAACTGACAACAAAGTTCTCAAAAGCAAAACTGTAACTAGCAGCATGGATTTCTTACTTATAATTCTTAGGGGTGGGAGTTCGTAGGGGTTGCTTCTTATAATTACTGCCAAATCCGTCGCTTTTAAGATACTTGGAAAAACTTAAAAAAATGAAAGGTAGAGTACATTCGATATAAATGTTTAACTTCTTCCTATTTTTGACCGTCGTTGAAACTTCGATAGAGGTATCGAGCGATCCCTAAACAAAGATCGTTAAGCTAGCTACATCTAGCTGGCTACCAGACGAGAATGCGAAGAGAAAGTACGAGCTCCAATCGTCGTTAACGATATTTTAATTACCATCGCAGCGATACGACGAGGTATTCTTGCTGCAATATATTTGGTCGGGTAACGCAGGCTCGAAAGTACGATCTCCCGAACGCGAAATCGTCGGGTTCGATCCGCCTAACGTCGACAGCGATTGTGCCACACGCTATTTATCCGCGCAAAAAGCACGTCTCTATCCGCCGGGGCGCGATCATGCGCGATGAAGAAAACCAAGAAACGACGAAAAAACGGAAACGAGCTGCGGCCGTTCGATCGTCACGGTCCTCCGTTCGAGAGGTGGCGTATTGGAAAAGGTTAATCATTCCGTGAATTCGATCCAGTGAAAGTGTGAACGTGGCCGCCGTCGTTTTGTCAATTTCTTCCTTTTTTTTCATCGACCGATCGTGGGGGCAACGGCGAGCAAATTTCGGTCGAAATGATCATTCTCGTTCCCCGAACGGCGGGCTAGACTTTCGATCGTTCGTCTTATCATTATGCAACGGATAAAGTGGATTAGGTAATTCCCTTATCCGCTCGGATCTCGATCGAACTAATCGAATTTCTCTGTCTTCGCGAATTTTTCGCTTGAACGATCGCTATCTAATACAGAAGCCTCCATCGTAGTGATTTATCGATCTTTCCGAATGTAATAAGGTGTTGCCTTTGCTTTATCGTCCATGGCGCGGTAAACATTGTACGTTGAATTTCACATGCATAGAGATAGAGTGGAAAGCAACGTTTTGAAAAAGTTGACGGAGAGATTGTTTATGATTTACGAAGGATTTATATATAAATTCCATTATAAGTTTCGTCGCAAATTATACTGAAGTATGCAGCAAGAACGGCTTAACTATTTGCTTTAATCGCTTGCAACCTTTACTTTAGGAGTTAGTTTCAATATTAACTCTATAAACACAAGAATATTGAAAATACACTGAAACAAATATCTTTAACTTTCCAATCTTCATTTGCTTTTTCTAAAAGTTTATGCTACTGGTTTCTCCGTCCAGCTCGACGCGTATTGAAAATACGTTGAAGTTATATTGACTTCACCAGAAGAGCCTCGACGAAACTATAAAATCGATCGATAAATCAATTGAAATATATTACCAGGTTGATAGTCTCCTTGTTAGACCTCCTTCACTTATTGACACCGTGCAACGAACGAAGCTCTCGTGCGCTAATCGAGGTTCTACTTTCTTCAAATTTCTCACATATCTTCAGCATAACATTTCGTATACAGGAAAATTTACAATCAAGAGACAGATGAAAAATAAATTTTTGGGTGGAGAAAGTACTGAAAACTCGATCGTTTCCGGTAGTAAATAGATAGCGAGCCTTGTTTGGCGTCTTTTTCTCGTACGACGAGCCGCGTGTTCCGCGGAGGAACACCTCCGACGCACGGAGTGCCTTTGTTTTCTCTTTTAGTCACTCGATTCGAGTCGAGCATGCGCGACTGTATCGATAAGCGAACGCCGCTATCTCGCGGGAATCACTGATAAATCGTCTGCGTTCCACTTAAAAATAGCTGCAGATTATGCGCGTCAGGCCGAGGCCCGCGCTGGCGCGTTTTCCGCAGCGCATTCATTCATGAGTTCACGGGACACGTGCGCGACGGCGACGCTTCAACAGAGGCGTCCCGTCCACCATCGCGACGGTGGCCCGTTGTACGAGAAAATAGAGACGTACTTCAAAGAATTTGAGAACAAAACGTCGAAACACTCGCGATGGTATTCGCATTTCTCGGGATGGAAAAATCGACTTTTTAATGTACTTCAAATTTGACCAGCATGTTGCAGGCATCGTCTATAATAAAATCATGAAAATAGTAATAGGAAATACAAGCATTGTTGCCTTTGAACCAAAGAATAATAATAGGAAGAAGGGTTAGATAGACACAAAGTGCTGTTCCATCGATGATGCAAAACTATATTAATCTAATGTTTCAATATTTGGAAGGAGTAGTACAAACATCGTAAATCATCGCTTCTTAAGCGAGTAAATCAAAGAACCATGAAGAATGGTTTCAGCAGGCGCGTTCGGTGACATTTATCATTTAGTAGTGACTTTGTAGGGTGTTGGAATTTAACAAACAGAATATTACTGGCGTATCGTCCGGGATTATTCCTGGTAAAGTCATTAATAAAATCCGAGAAAACCTTGCTTTAGACGCGAACTATGATTCGACGGACTCTGGCTTCGGAGCAAGCATGTCAAACTCGTTTTGGCTTGGGAGCCAATTTGCACTCAGCTATCGTGTCGCGGGTCGTACAATTATTTTAGAACTGCATGAAATATATTAGAGGTTACTTTTTAGACGAATCAACACCAATTGGAAAATATATTGACGATAATATACCAAGTAAGAAATATACAGGGCATTCGGCCAACCCTGGGAAAAACTTTAAGGGGGGATTCTAGATGCCAAAATAAGACGAAAATCAAGGATACTAATTTGTTGATTGAGGCTTCGTTAAAAAGTTATAGAAACATTTCCGGCCACACAGTATATTTTCGATAAAGAATTTTTTTAAGTTTTTAACAAATTGATATTCTTGATTTTCGTCTTATTTTGGTCTCCAGAATCTCCCATTAAAATTTTTTCCAGGGGTGGCCGAACACTCTGTTATAATAATATCAACAGTACAACTATATTAGTATGGACGATAATGGGCCACGATTCTTTCGCTCCGAGGTTGGGTAAAACCACGAAGACCACGTATTTTCCACCATGTTTGCGGAAAATCGGGAAACACGCGCAAGAGGCGGGAAGTTTCCCCGCACTTATTTTCTTATCTCGTGTTCGGTCGTAAATTCGTCCTGCCAGTTTGGTTAGAACAAAATAGTACGTATTCAAAATTGTTTACAGAGTCTAAGGATTTGTTTTTGGGTAAAAAAAAAAATAATAATTGGAAGGTACCTATCTCTGGCGACAACAAACACCGAAAACTGGCCGCCTAAGTGTGTCAGAAACACCTGCCGGGACAACTCGCGATGATAAGCGCGAACCGCGTCGCGTCTCGACGCTCGTGTTTATCATCGAACAGGAACACCGAACATCCGCGCGACTCTCGCGTGTGATGCAATAACGTCAAGTATGGGACGAATGCTCTCGCGTTCCTTATTCAACCAATACTCGTGATTAAAAATAGCTCGCGAGACAGAAATACGCTAAGATCGAGGCAGCTTTCGTCAGATCAGCGCGTGTGAACGTTCACGGACAACGCTCGCGTATCCTTCGACCTTTGATTGAGAGCTAGCGGTTCTAGTTTTAATTTTCAGCTATTTTTAAGCGGAACGCAGACGATTATCTGTTTCTGGCGAGTAGATTCGACTCGAATGAAACTACCGGCGCCGGTTGGGGAAAATTTTGGCAAATTTTACGGCCAACTTTCACCGAGGAATTTTCTCACGAGTTTAAAAAGATCTCCAGTTTTAGTTTTTAATAAAGTTTAAGTTCCACGTGTCTAGCAATTCCCAGATGTTTAAAGTCCAAATCAAAGAGCCGAAGCTTTCGTTACTGTATCGTGTACGTTTGTTTTAAAACATTTTTGCAACAATTCTTCCGGCGTTGAATCATCGTATAATGGTTTAATTGACTATAAAACATCATCGTTAAGTGGCTGTTTACGTTTAAATGTATCAAGCGTTGCTTTAGCTTTTACTTTACGCCACTCGCAACTGTCAGGTCCAAAAGGTCAAAACCGATACTGCGTATTTTCAGTTTAATGAACTTTTTATGATAATTTGTTGTTCGTACGTCAATCTATGCGTTTCATGAAAGGTAAAGCTTGTTGTCTAAAATACCTGGATTACTTAAGATAGCTGGAACACGCGGGCTGTCGATGACAGACCATTCATCGATTACATTATTTGTCTCGATTAAAATCGTGAAAAATGAATTTTCGATTGAAACGATTAAAAATACCCGAGTAAGCGGGAACCTGATTGAAGTAATTGCTGGTTTTGCATTGCCTTTGATAATAAATGACAAGGCGCTATGATACAGCGTGTTACGTTGTATGACAAGTGGTGCTGCAGCAATATTATTCCATTTCCCTATAATGTCAATCTTCGGTACAAAAAAATACTATCTAGTTTATAATAATACATAATCTCAACACATTTTCTGCAGGTCATATCGAATGTCTCTTGTTTTTAGAAAAAACTAACTTCACGACTTTCTAATTAAATACGACGAGATAAAGTTGCAAAAAGCGTAACAATTTTAATCGAGCGTTCAGGTTAATGCGAAAACGCGAATATGAAAATAATAATTGAATTCCTGCGTTTTAATTAAAAATACAATTTTTCGCAGATTGCTTTCGCGTATACGACAGACTTAAAAATACCAGATCGATCTGAAAAACAAACTCTCGAGTCACGAATAAATTTCGAACTCCAAATAGAATTCTGTGTCCGGGATCGAGAATTTAATCCCTAAAATACGGGCTCCCGCGCGTTCCAATAACGCAAAAAATCCCGATTTCGCGAATCGTTCGTTCGTTAGAAAATGGCGAACGCGTTGGTCTGTCTTCGATCGGCTAGGTGTTCGCCGTTACTTCGATGACGCATTCTTCCGCCAGACGCACAAAGTTATCGCGCGCCAAAAGCGCGACGCGCAACGCCGTTAGGCGAATTCGCGGAAAAGTATGAGTCGAACGACTCCGTAATCTTTGAAATGGATTTAGAGGTGCCTCGGTGCGCACAACTATCGGCTGCATCGTCGGTAATGCGACGACTCGTCGTACCCCTCGCCGTCTCGACGATAAAATTAATCCCACATCCGCGTTTCCCATCGTCGATCGACGATCGAACGTCGTCGCAACGGCCGGGGAACCGACGACGACGAGAGATAGCAGGGAGTTTGACGACCTCGTTTATGATATCATCGAACGATTGTGATTTCGCCGTCGTAGCGAGCGCGTCAGGTAATTAGCGTTGGAAGCGACGGTTGAATTAAAAGCACCGATGGAAGATGCACGTGGGCCAGGACGTGGGTCGAGCAACGCCACCCACGCGTTTCTGCCGCCTCGATTAATTCATCCACGGCGAATTCCGGCGCGATGTTATCCGCTGAAACGTTCCTGGTCTGCGGCACTACGGCCAGATTCAGAGTTTGGTCGAAACTTTAGACGGATGATGGATCGCTAACGTAAACCGACTCGCGAAATTGATCGCGTTATTCTTTGCGTTCGATAAAAACGACGGAGAATTATGTTGGCGCCCAAATCAGTCACGTTTATATTCATTCAAGTACAAATGAAAATGCCAATACACCATTTGAAGCAATAGCATGCTTATCTTGGATTGCTCGTTTAAGAATTGTACAATTTCGATCACTTATGATATCTAAGGATCGAGTTTTTCTTTCGATCGCGACGCATCGTCTAGCTTTCAGCGAGGAAATCGATCTTATCGCGAATTTCCTAATCCGATCAAGGTTTGCCACATTTTCAGCTCTTTCTCCGATGTTTTCGATCTGCGTATCAATTTTTTTTCCACTTGCTGACTAAACGGAAGGGCGTTTTATCGCGAGGGGTGCAGGGGACTCGCCATGCACCTTTCTGCAATTCGATGAGTCACTTTTCGGCACTTGCAGTTTTTTTTCCTTTTCTTTTTATCAAGCTGACGTCGCGGCACGATCCACGGGGCTATCGTCTTTCAAAACGACGATATCGCCTGGCACTTCCGTGTCCGCGCGCCCTCGATATCGATCATGGTCGCGATCGAAATCCCCTTTTGTCTCTATAGCAGATTCCTCGCTGAAAGGCTGCGCGCATAAAGTATCGTACGAATTATTAGTGGTAGCCTTCTTCTCGTGGACGAACAGTAGCTAGCCTTTAAGTCTCGATGTTGCATGTTCTAAACCCAAAGACGATGCGACCAGTCGACGAATCAGAAGACGTCGTACTACCTACGTGTCGGTTAACAATCTGTGGTACGATCGCTTTGATCTATACCCCACGCGACAAGTCGGCCGACGAAACAATGGACTCTACCTAGCCACGTATTTCTCGTTATCTGGTATTCCGATCTTTTGCCTCGCGAAAGGTCTTCTCCCATTAGCACGGTGATTAATTGGCTCCTATTATCGGCAAAGTACTTCAGATTGCTCCCGCTTCGCGTATACCAGAGATTGACAGAATTTTATACAAGTAACAAACGACGAATAAAAACTCCCATGCGGAGAACAGCCACCTGTAGTTCTTGAATAATAAATTAGTGTATTTATTATTTCTATTGAAAGCTGCAGCAGTCGAGACCAAGCTTGACAGTTTTGTTCAGCAGTCGACGTTGTTTTGTAGACCGATGTTCCTTAATTCTAAGAATAAGAAGCTAAACGATAACAGAAGCAACTTCGTATCTGGATTCAAAACATCATTAAATATTGAAAACATAGATGTTTACAAGCACGCTGTATCGTGTGATAGCAGTATACAGGAGATCACTACGCCCAGATAAAGTTTAATCCAGGAATAGAATAATGGCGATTTGTTCGTTTTGTCCAAAACTCGAGGGCCACCGATATCTCGTCGACTACTATAAATTTTATTTTCATCCGTAGCGACGTTTCATATCGGGCGCTTGTTATGTCTTCGATCGACCATCGTAATCGCTAGATTTCACTTTTGGAGAATGTTTAGCTTCTCTTGGCCGATTAATCTCTGTATATGGCGTTTGGTATATTTTTAGAAGCCGACCGGATGATCGAACACGCTGGTACAAGCGGTGTTTTTTAGTTTACGTTCTTTATCTGTTTTACAAACAACTAACAACTTTGGCAACACATCGTCTCGCCATCAATCCTGTAGCCCGACCAGATTCGGTTCACGACTGGGGGTCATCCGCTGGCACGGGTCAACTGCTGTGGAAGCAACACAGTCTTTTGCTATTTTACAAAATACGTCGCGCTAATTTCTGAATTTCGCATTTAGTGATTGCGATGATCGTTGACTTTGAAAGGAATTCAAATATATGTTAGTTACATATTTCTATGGTTCCAAATCATCCCTGGTGGTGCAATTATGCATCGATTCGCAAAGAATACAAGGACTTGGTCTCGTTAATGTTGCAGTTGGAGCGCGTTTACGATTCGATAATAGCGCGCAAGGCTCTCGTAGCGATAAACTAATTCTGGGTTGGGGGCGTCGCGACGTCCCGGTCTGAACGATGGGGTGTGTACGCTATCGGCGACCATTGGAGCACGTTCGTTTCATTGAAACGCCGGAGTTTCGTCGGAGTCAATGACGTTCGACTACACCGACTATAAATACAACGGGATCGTAACATGACATAAGCGAGGGTCATTTTGCGTCATCCATGGCTGGATCGGTGGCCGGTGGCGAGCGTCGACATATCGTACGGGAAAAGAAAAAGGGGGAGGAGGCGCGCAAAGAAAGGGAAACTATCTGTAACACGGGCTCCGTGCTCTGTACGTTGGTACGGAGTTGCACGTAATGTGCTCTCCAGCGTGGTGTACTTTTCTTGCGATCCGCGATTCCGCGACCTTGCGAGCCATCCGCGAATAACGGCCTCCGGAGCGCGGGTGCGTGGCTGCGTGCATGCGTGCGCGCTACGAGCGACCGTGTTCCTTCCTCTCTCGGGGAATCCGGCAAGAATTACTCCCGCTGGCATAATTAGATCCCGTAACAGTGGCCCTGGCCGTTCGTTTAATTTATTCGCAGTCGGTCGATCGACCACGTTCCGAATGCACCGCTCGTCGTTCGCCTCGAATCGGTGAAAGGATCCGCGAGCGCTTCGTTACTCGGACTCTGAAATTCTTACGTTTGGCAGAAAGGTCTCGATCGATAGCCGCTGGTTTCCGAAGAGAGTCTCACGACGGATTCGAAGCGATTAAGAGACTCTTGAAAGCCTCGATTGGCTTGGAAATCTTGCAAATCTCGATCGCCGAGTCTTGAAAGCCTTAAGAACGTCGACGAGTGTAAGTTAATTGCTTTGGCTTGCGACTTTTGAGCGACTGTATATGAGAAATTGATTTATTTTTAATGGTAGTCAGATGGTACGACAGCGATTAATGCCGAATTTCGTCGGTTCGTCGTCGTATAAAAGTCGATATTATTGTTGACGACAACAGAAGTTCGCGATAGACTCGATCGATCGAAGGTTATGCCTGCACGCGCTCGATAAGGTCTCAAAAATGATAGTGCGACTCTATAAAGAAGAGATTCTTACTGTTGGGTTATCGATTGTTATCGACGTTTATCGTCTCGAAGATTCCGTGTATCCGTAGCTGACGTCCGTGACTTTGGCGACGATATTGCTTCAAAACTGGATCGTCGATTCGCGTTCGAAAAAGTGGAATCGGCGTTTTACGGGACCATAAACACGCGCGTTGGCTGATGAAGTATCTGTCGCGTGAGCAACGAAAATTGAAACGTGGCCCGCGAATCCTCGTCGCAGGGTTACAAAACTCTTCGAGAGACTGGGAACTTTAAGAATGGAATTATTTCTCGCGCGTAAATACGGGATAGACCAGAAATAGTACCGGGTCACGGTGATCGTCACCAGTAACACGATAAAGACCAGCACGCGAGCTCTTATCGTTTTTATTTCACCCTCGTTATCTCACTCGTTATTTCTTCCACTTACCTATCTGCGTCTCTCTTTTTTTTTTCTTTCGTTTAATCAAGCCGATCCACTGATTTCTACGCAGCTCGTTTCTGAAATTCATGCCTCCAGTACGTGATGGACGGCGTTCCCCATTTATATGTTTTTTTTGTCGAGATTTTCGGTCTACATTTTCCAATTCAAATATTTTAACGCTCCGGAAAATCGTCGGAGACGCAGTAGTTGAGGCTACGTTTCGAAGGTAATTTTGATTCGAGCAGAGCGGTCGCGAAACGGAAGCGGCGAGTATCGTTAAAGCGCAGGGATGCGTCGAGAAAATGAGTCAAGGAATGCGGTATCGTCGCATATTATGGTCGTGATCTCATTGCGTTTGCAACGGTCACTTCCCCGGAAGAAAGCGATTCTCACGCGTTATCGAGCTGTTTTGATGACGAATCACAACAATTCCGAATTCTGCGAACGAGTTTTTTTAATTTAGCGATCGAATGCAACAAAGAGGAAGTCGATCACAGAATTTTACACGCTAATCGCGATCTATCGAAACCTCCACGGATCGGTTATTGGACGAAGGAAGGTGGAACATGGAAGAATGGGAACTCGAAAGTTCCCCGTTCGTCCTGTCCGCGCGTTCACGACGCTGCCATGTTCCTCTCCTACGCTTCTTCGTATCTGGCTGACCCACTTCCCGGGCCTCGAACGAGAACCACGCAGAGCTAGGGAAAGGATCGAGAGCTCTCCGAAATTGTTCGTTCTCTAGACTGGTCGGCCGACCATTTTTCACGACGAAAATCGTGCAACGAACGCGGACGATCCGGGTTCCACGACGATCTAATTCGATTCGTGTTCGGTCACATTTTTCCGTCGTCTTTCGACGCTCGCGTTGGAATTGTTTGCCGATTAAACAAGACGGAATAACCTAAATAAGCCCGCGCGACGCCGATCGAGGCCCCAAGGCCGTGGCGCGCGTGTTTTTAAATCGTGTTCGTTACTTGGTCGCAACATCGCGTCGGATTCCGCTGATCTAGACGCGATTCGCCGTCGATCCGGATCGTTAAAGGCCGATTTACGCTACAGGTGACAACGCGATCGAGTCATCGTCGCGCAAAAATATGCTGCGCTCGCATAATCTAGCCACAGTCACTAATGTACCTCGAAGGTTAATGTACTTTCGTACAATCATCGTTATACATACAAGCTCCGTTGCATTCGATAATTTTTTAACTCTATCGTTGCTGCGCATCGTACATTAATTGTTTTTCCTAATAAATGGGTAATGATATTAATAAAAATGTCGAGCAACGAATAAAAGATAACAGATTCGCGCGCGTAAAAGTCTGCTCGACCGAGCGAACGTAACAAATAAATATTCGAATAAAATTTCGCCCAACTCTGCCGTCGGTTCGCTCCGAAGCAGGGTAGATAGCGATTATTTATCTCGTAGCTGGGGCTGAGCCTCGCGTGAGCAATCTAACGAGGAAAGTGAATGGTACAAACCGAGAGTGTTCGGATAAATGGAGTTCCACCGTGCAGGGGGGAATAAAAAATGGCTAAAGTCGCCAAAAATGTACCGTACAGTGGGAACGCGGGACCCCCGGCCACGTTGATTTCGAGACCTACTTTCCGGAGAGAAAACCTTTTCGTTCCTTCGAAACGATTTTTCATTGTATCGACGTGACCGGAAGCTGCCGGTTCGGGAGCCGCTGTTAGAACAGTCGCCGGCTACGGTTGCGTGCATTAGTATTCCCCTCGGAGACACGACCGGTATAAAAGGTGTTGTACGCATACACGTGACCGTGGAACACTTACGAACTATAATACTTGCGTACACAGCCACGTACACAACTGTTCATCGTTATTTCAACGACTCCGTATGCGGGGAAAGGCGAGAATTATATTATTTTCAGTCTTCTCGGTCTCTTGTAGTTCTTTTTCAATGCTAGGCACTCTGTTTTATATTGAGATTTTGCAGATATATTTACTTAGAATATTCAAAATTGTGGGAGTTACAACGTATTGTTTATTAGGTCTTCTGAAAAAGCTGTTCCATTGACTATCTTGAAAGTTTCGAATCGTTAGCAATCATTCATTATTTAGTATATCAATTATATTTCTATAATATAGTTCGTATCGTTATGAACAGTATTTTATATTATTTTTTTATGGAGACGTTTTAAGGAAGCGTGAAGTAGATACGTGCGATGTCACTCGATCCTTGATCCTTCGGTGCAGGCTTCTCCAGGTGCGTGAAAAGAGATCGTAGCTCGGTAGCTAACACCTAACCGATCCACAGTTTCCCCGATTTCATGGAAACCGTACGACGCGACGAGTTTTTCGATCGTTTTCGAGGTCTTCGCGCGAGCAAAGGTATTTTGCAAGGGCCCAGATTCTGGTGCTCGAGCGGAGGTCAGCGCTTTTTTGTTTGCGAATGCTCGTGCTTGATGGTCCGAGACAAGAAACGAGAATTTGAAATCCATTTCTCGCATCAAGGCAGTAATTATGGCATAAACAGATATTGGACTATTCATTGAAAATCCAAATAGCAGAACATTTTCCTTTTAGATCGATAAATAAGTTTTGATACCGGGGAGCATATTTTTCGTTAAAATAAAGTGAAAGCGAGGGAAGTTGTAAATATCGTTCGTTATAACTAATCGACGGTATCCACTCGAACGATGTTTGCTTTCAAAAATGTGTAGTGCTTGCTCTGTTGGACTATTTAACTTTGCCGATTAAGAGATAAACTCTCTATTATTCTAGTTTGTTATATAATCCAACAGGAACGATAACGCTGCCGATCGTTCGTATCGATTCTGTAGCTCGCGCTGACGGAGTCGGTGCAAGGGGAAACGATAGCGATCGTCGAGCTAGGAGAGGAAGATAGGATGATCCAGGCCACTGAAAAAGGAAAGTGACTGCTACCGCGTTCGCCAGTAGGCAGGCTTGCCGTCGTCATTATGCAATAATTATTATGATCGCGTTGTCGTCGCAGTCGCCATTATTACCGCGATTGTTGTTCGTGGGCCCCGGTGGTGTCTATCGTAATCTGGCCTGTTCGTTCGATTGCCACTAATTATCTGCGCGATTTGCGAATCGAACGAAACAATTACACAAGTCAGTGTCGATTTTATTCGCTGACAGTAAATAAAAATTTTGTTGGCTGCAAAACACTTTATTCGTTATTCGAGAATAAAATTCGTTCGACTCCGACAGATTTTTAACTGTACGACACTTAAACAGGAATAGATTGTAGATTAACAACGAAGAGAGAAACCGTTTATATCTTTAAAACCATTATGTAATTTATAGAAAAAATTTACGTAATCTGATAAGATATGTACAAGCCGCTCTAGCTTTTTACTGACCGTACTAGAATACACACTGGTGGCAACTGATTTCTGGTATACGATGATTCGAAAGGCCACGAATACACGGATTGTAAACGACGAACATACCTCGGCGAAAGCACGAGGCACGAAGGATACGTCCATGATCCGGGAAAAATGGAACGGCCGAGCATTTTGCTGACGAGTCGCGGAGAACAGAGCGAAAAAATGTGGCCGCTTCGAAGCTCGCGAGCGATCGCGCGCCGGGAACAAAGAGAATCCCGTGCCATCGCCGTGACTCGTGGATCGCGGCGACGCAAGAGGAAGATCTAGAAACCTCGAAGGATGAGAGTTCGCTTCGTCCTTGCGCGCGGAATCCGGGAAGTCGCCCGAGGCTCCGATACTCGTGGAAAATTAGAAACGTCGCGTCGATCCTCGCGTGGATACCGGTCCTTTTTTTCGTGGCATTCCATTCCACGGAGAGCTACTTATATGTATAATCGTGTACAAAACTAGATGCAAATGATGCATGCGTGACTCGTTGATCCTAGAAACATCAAAAGGAGGAAGCTCGTAGAGCCTGTCTATCAGAATATCTTGAAACAATACTGTCTACCTTGTCTAAGTTAAATTGTGTAATAGATGGTTTTGTTATTTTCGATTCTGGTTCTGATTTACGAAATAAGGCTTTTAAAAATATAGAAAATTAACAGACTTTCTTAGGCTACGTAACAGTTTGTGGTTTCTAGGATTAAGTGTCGCGTGATCGCATCGGGGAACAACCAAACGCTTAGAGCAGTGGATTGCGATGAACACGGTTCGATGAACCACGAAACAGCACGCGATCGTACCCGCGCAAAACGGCCGTTGGATTTTTGTCGACTCGGCTATATCAGTCCATTGTTCCACGTGCAAAATCACGAACTTGCGAAAAGTAAAGAGTACGGCTTCTCGATCTAGCGCCTCGTGTATTCGGATCGACGCTCGCCCTCTTCCAAATGTCGAACAGCGAGTAAACGTACCGTCCGTGGTCAGACGTGGTTCGCGCGTTCGACCTTTTCTACTGCGGAAGATCCGTTTCAAACGAGACCTAAATTGCTTGTCGAGCAGAGATCATGAGCTTCATAGTTTTTAATCAAACACGATACTCCTTCGTTAATAAATTGCATCGTCATATTTTAATGAGTTTCCAGACAAAATTTCTATTTTTTGAAGTACCATCGTACGATCGATGGACAATAATTACAGTTGATTTTCCAAATGTTTAGAATTGAGAGCGTTTACAATTCGTGGTCGTTTTTAAATAGATTTAATTAAAAGGAAGCGGCGATAGGTCGATTACGCGAGCCATAAAACTGGGAAAGTTAGGACGCGGCGGAAGGATGTAATTGTTTCGCTTCTCTAATTAATTAAAGCGTTCACGCACCGCTCTGTAGGAGCACAAACTTTGTTATTGCGCGTTGCAACTAGCCTAGTCGCATTACGCTTACCTGAGTTTCAGAGGGGCAAATGGGGTTCAAAGTCAGAATTTGAGCCACACGACCTATCAGTACCAAAGTTTTATCGGTACACGAACTATGCAATCTAAATTTTAACCGCGTTTATTTCGGAAACAAATGGCTGCATAAAGTGTGCTCTACACAGTTCATCTTTCGATGCAAAAATTGTGAAAATATGCAATGAAAGGTGTAATAAAGATAGAAATCTGCTAAATTTCGTTCACCAACGTCCAATCATCCTCAATTCGAATACTTCTGGGCTTGCGCTTTACTTCCAAACTTTTTCACATTCACGCCAGTCTTAAGAAAATTAAATATTATTATTTTTATTTTCACAAAACGGTGGAACGCGAGTATATCAAGGGTATGGTTTAAGAAGAAACGAAAGGCGACCCTGAACAAAGTAACGCATTCAGCCGACGCGGAAGAAAGCTCAGGCATGTTTCGTCGCGGAGGAAAACCGGGTTCGGGACTGTCGAACAAAAGGGCAATTTTCGCGAAACATATGCTCGAGTCGACGGCGGTCCGCGGCAAATACTTCGACCGTACGTGTACGCGAAAGTTCTGTCGAAACGACGCCTTAGTCATCGTCCTTTTCCGGAGGATATAGCTATACATATATATGTATATATATTCGATAATACTAATCCGCGGCTCGTAGCACCGCTTTTGCTTTCTTGCAGCGCAGTGACCTGATTCCTTGCCATGCAACGGTAAGAGCGTTTCCAGAGACTGGCGGAGAGGGAGATGGAAAGAGAGAGTGGTCGCGGCGAGGAAACGAGACGATTATACAGCGAGTATCGCGAGACAGAAGAGGACAAAGCGAGCTGAGGGAGCGAGCCAGCGAACAGAACGCGCCTCGTGACACGTAATACCCGTCACGGTAATAGTGGTACGATATTATAGCACCGCTAATGTCATTCATTTGTGATTTAATGGGAGAAGTCTCGACCGCAGCCCATAGGAGGACAACGACTGTGCGGCCGACTGGCTGTCGAATCGGTGAACGCGAATCCTCCGCATCTCGACGCGTTTCGGGGGACGGCGACGCGCGGTGACATCGAAACGATGTCGCACGGTTTGACGATCTCTGCATCGTCGTGGATTACATAATCGCTCGAATCCTCGTAGAGCCTCGAGAATTTTATTCTTTCGCTTCTTTTTCCCCCTCATCTGTCCCGACGATCCGACCGTGCATCCTTTACCCGCGTCATCAGCCGGATTCCAGATCTCCGATTTGGATTCGCGATTCGTAAAATTGGAAACGGAGTCTTCCACGAAAATTTGATAATTCGAGTACTTTGTTTCGTTATCCAACCAACCATTTGTTCTCGTTTAATAATAATCGAGGGATTCTTGGTTTGCCTTTTATTCGCCTCGCCAGCTGGACTCCAGATGATACATCCGAGTCCCCGCGTTCAGTCTGCGATTGTACGGTTAAAAAGAGAATCTTTGGATGTAGCTTGAAAACGAAATTTTATTTCAAATAGTTTCTGCTGCGTTATTTCTATGACAAATAACGATCGAAGCGTTTCGATCGAAAAACATGGCGATCGATGGACGTTCTAATAAGCTCGAGCTCCCAGCATGCGAGGGATCTCCGGCGTCGCTGTGCGCCGGACGTTTCATTCACGTTTTTTTCTTTCCGACGCGAAGGAACGTGGAAGGAATTCTCGACACTTGCCTGCACGTACATATGTTACAGTAGTCACTGTGCGGATTCGTTCGTCCATTCGCTGGCTGGCCGTCGTTCCAGCCGGCTAGCCTAGTATCTGCTCTCTTTATGTAGGCTATCCCGGTTATGCTAGTTACGACGTGCTCTTAGAATTTAGGTTGACCATATGGCGAACGGAATCGTCGCGTTTCTTTCTCGCTCGGTTATTAATATCGCACCGCGCGCCAGTCCGAATCGTCCGCGCGAGCCATTTGCCAATCGGACCGATCGACGCTGATCGACGATATCGATCTCCTCGTAAAGATCTCGTCCCCTTACCACTACGGAGCTCAATCTTTTCTCCCATTTGTCCGTCAAAACAATTTTTAAAAACGTCTCTTACCAGAATTTCAAAATGGCTTGATGTATCTAAGACGATCTTATCGAATTTCGTGACCTGAACTTTGATAATTGACAAAATTACTTTACAAACATCTGCGTGCAATCATTTATACATGGGCCATAATTGGTATCCACCTGTATTTCGTACTCCCTCGTGAACGGTAATTCTCTTTTTTTCAGGTGATCCGGAACCCTCTCGGAGTCCCAGCATTTCTTAATTCTTGCTCTCCTCGGATGACCATTACCCTCGTCGATCCGATAATTGTAGGTCTCACGGTCAATAAGGATGCTCATGGTTTCCATAATACGTGAGTACACATATTTAATTATATTGTCGAATTACAGTAATATGAGCTACATTTCGACGGTACGAGCACTGTCAAAACTCCCACCAAAGCATACATGGTAGCAAGTCGGTACGTTATCATTAAAGAAACCCCAAAACACGTACTCTTACGAATTAAACCATCAGGTGCCCAAATCCCCCACCAAACCTTGCAAATTAAAAATGCAAAGGAACTGCCATTTTGTTAGCATCCCGTAGCGTTTACGAGATCACTGTACTCGTTCCTGGAAGTACGACAGCGTCGTTATCGCGACAAAAATTTAAGATTCGACGAGAGAGTATCGTATATCTGCGATTGTTTTAGATTTCTGTCGGTTCGCGATGGCGCCTGCCGAGAACGGAGTAATCTTTCGTATTTGTTCATCTGTATTTGCACCGCGAGTATGTCGCGGAACGTACGATGGTGTTTGTAGACGATAGAGCGAGGTGCTAGAGCCATTTGTCGGGTCATCAAAGTGTAATTTACACTCGGGAAGACGACGTCGCCTTTACGGTGCCGGTCCATCGATCGAGTGGGTGAAGCGTTTGGTCGTACGGAAGAACCGTGATAAAAATAAATTCTTAACTTCCTCGTGGCCGCGTGGGTGCGTGAACGCGCACACCCGCGCGTACGATGGGCTTCGGCCGGATGAATCGTTGGACGAAGCTGGCTACCGTTCAAAGTCGCGCTGATGCATCAGCTTCGTTTTGTAAATAACGTAACCGCCTTATTTTCACGCATATCTGATCTCATAGTCTTCTAACAGGGCATTCTTATTTTTCGGACAAAAACATTATCTTTTGAAACATCTCCACGTTATGAGACGTTGAAATTTTATGATCGTTTGTCCACAGAATTTTGCATCGGACGTCATTGCTCTCTTAATTTTATTCCTTTGTAAAACATTCTCGCGTTGCTCGAACATGTATGCATTAGCGAGTATTTCTGGTACGAATAATGACTGAATCCACAAGCAATGTTATTCGAAACTAATGCAGTCGAACCTCACCGTCGGAGAATCTTTGTACATACATGGGAGGCGCAATTGGACTACAAAAGGTTAAACGAACGCTTCTATGGAATCGTTTCTTTTTCTCTGCTGCGCACAGTCTTTAATATCGACCAATTCAGGCGACTATTTAACACGTCGATTGCCGTGCCAATGCTCTGCGTCTAGAGATCTCTGTTTCATCGGGGTTAGGCCGACAAAACGACTTGTCGTATAAAATTGAGACTGTTCTGCCCGTGTACAGTCTAAAATATATTCCCCTGCACCACCAGCTGGATATGCAATTTTAAACTGATAAGTAAATGCGTAGCTAGTTAAAAAATAGCGGATGAAAGTAAAATTGGCTAGCGGGAGCGAAGCAATCGATATAAAAATGGGGGTTTCCCGCTGGTTGAGTAGACGCGGTCAAATTATTCGGTGAATTCGTGTTTGATTGGCGTCAGGTGAGGCGGGGAATAGGCGCTGGTCGGATGCGCGTCCCTGATGCGTCGCGCGCGTCTAATATAGCAATGCAGGCGTGGAATATAGGTCGCACGCTAGAACGCTCTTTTATATATGCCGCCGCACGCTCGAGGATCGTGGCGAAGGTAGGCGCACGCGCGCACGCGCGCACACCAACGACCGTCGACACGCGAGCGCGTTGCATTGCGCATCGAGCACGCGTTATGAATTCGTTAGTGTCGTCATTGCGCGTCGTGGAATCCGCGTGGACGCATCGGGACCCCACGATTTCCCGCACAATCCAGAGTTTTCACGGGTCCTTCTACCGAAAACTCGACTGCGTGCTTTGAGAAACTTTCTTTCGTCTATAGAGACATCGATGAGAAAATGACAGAAACGTAAACATGGTAGCGATAAACCCTTCTACGAGTCGTATTTGAAATAAACCTTAATAATTATGCCCAACAAATTTAGTACTCTATTGTAATCGATATTCGGCAGAACAATGCCTGCAAAAGTAAGTAAGGGTTCGTTGAAAAGAAATTTGGCGCCCAGAGTGAGTTTTGCGCGCACGAGAGGGTTGACCTTCCGCAAGTGTTTCGTTTCCTATCAAAAGTTTTACGAGTTTGACGGAACGTTTGGCCCGACGATCGAGAAGTCCGAAATTTTTCGCGGCAGGATCCGGGACAAAGAGTCGCGCGAAATACCAAGGGTTCAGCGAAGGATCGAACGCTCGGAACGCTTCAGCTAGTATAGTTCTTTTCGTTTTTTTGTGACTCATCGATCGAGCACGGGCAAATGGTTCCCGACGAGTCGCTCAGCGGTTGAATAGAAGGCTTTTCATCCAGCGCGAGCGAAATGATCGCTCGCTTATTTTAATTCCCGCGGAGTTCCGCACGTACGTCTACGACCCGTTACGGCCGGCATAACAATGCATGACGTAACACTCTGGGGTCGAATCCTCCTTACCTCCTCCGTGCAACGATGTTACAGGAAAGTGAAACTCTCGGAAACCAGGTCACACCCACATCGTGCTCGCAGCAGTGAACCGCGATGCCGATCTACGAGACTCCCCTTTTAACTCGTGGCCAGATACTTTTCAATCCGACTAGAAGAGAACAGGCAGGGGAACTCGAGGACGGACGAATGGAAAGAACCTTCCAAGATGGTTCCTCGAACGTTCGAGGAACGAAAGTGTGACCCCAAATATCGCTCGCTTGGGACGCCAAGAGTTTGGAATCGAAAATGTCTAAACATTTTCAAGTCGAACGTAGAAAAGGTTTCAAAGCTACGATGTCGACGAAAGAAAGGAATATTTTTAATCGCGGGGCCGGGTCACTTCCGACCCACGCTTTCAAGCTCTGCTAGACGTCAAAGAATACAATTTATCCACAATATTATAGCATCTCTTTCTAAAAAATATTCAGTATAAATACCACTGCATTTCTCATTGTATATTTCCAACGATTCGTGCCAAACCTGAAAGACTCCCAGTATGTCGTTACAGGGTTGAATAATTTCATTTTGAAGATTTTAAACAAACACAGAGGAACGGAGACCTTCTTGACAGTTTAAAATGCAAAAATCCCGGCAAAACTGAATCCACGAGTCGGAATAGGTTCGCGTTCGGAGCAAGGGAAAAAGAAGCGTGCGCGGGCGCGGGTGCGTGGGTGAGGAACGGTGTTGGTAGAGCTGGCCCTAACCCATATACCGTCGGAGCCAGAATAGAGACGAATAATAGAAGGGTGGATAATAATACCGGTGCCAGCGTGTCGCTAATAACGTCGACATTGTCAAAACCGATGATTTCGAGCTTGGGGAAAGCACTTTCGACAAGAGGAGGAGGGTCTGTTCGTCCGTGAAATTCGTGGTACGGAATAACGATGAACCCTTCGCTTCGCGGCGTTTGCGGTGGCTGTCATTCACGAAACGCGCGAGCGATTAATCGACCCTCGAGATGCTGGAATGCCGTTTCCGTATTTTCGAGGCGAATGCCTGGCATAGTTTCGCTCGTGTCGGACAGTCGGGTCACACACAGTAGTCGTATTCTCAGCTAATCGTCTCTCCTGAAATCCGCGCTACGGACGAGCGGCTGTCGTTGGCAGAGCTTGTGTCTAAAACTAGCGACGGCCGCGACATGTGCACGTAGACAACCCGGCGTCAAAACTCGTTGCATTATGTCATAGTTTTAATGCGGCGTCGAGCTGCATTCGACGTCCTTCTGCCTCCTAACGCGGAACGGAAGCGTATTCGTCTCGCTTCTTTTCCGTCATCGACGCCTCGGAGCGGATCATCCAGCGACAACGCAACGACTCCTCGGGAACATCGACTACGCGATTATGTAACGTTTAGGGTAATTAAAGTATCGATTAGTCCGCGGCAGGTGTGTCAACATCGCGCGACCGTCATGAAATTGAACGGGAGACTCCGCGCCCCATTAGACCGACGATCGCTGGAACAAGAACTTGATTCCGCTCGTTCGAACAGCTTCCATCGTCCCGTCTAACAAGGAACGTTACTTAACCATAACGCGCCCATTTTTATGAAATTTGCATACACGACGGTTCTCTTAAAAATATTTAACTAGCATTCTCGCGTACAGAATACAGGAGTAGAGGGATAGTCGTTTAAACGCATTTTCACGTTAGAATTTCTTCCGGAAAGTGGAAGATCGAGCATCCCGGAAGCTGTTTTCGCGTCGCATATTTATATCTCGGAGCGTTCTTCAGCCCTGAGACAAGTTGACGTAAACTAACGACTAATTACGTTGCCCTCTTACCGTCGGATAGACCGCAATGCGTTGCCAAGTGAACCGTAACTTTCACAGAATGCATCCTGGTCCTAGCTTTGACGAGAGATCTAAGTTTGGGAGCTTCTCGCTTCCACGGCAATACAAAGTTTTTTCGGGAGTAGAGCATTTGGGGATGTTCTTCGAAAATTTCAAGTATCTATGAGCTTTTAACGATTTCTTCGTGTTAACGGCACGTCCCTCGTCGAAACTTTCAGAATTTTAATTGTGTCTGTCGTTGATATATCGGAGGTACAATGTCGTTTTCACTTGGCCGATAAGATCCGCTCGCGAAACGTTCTTTCACCCCGGGGCGATATTTTTACGACGCTCTCGAAAATGTGAGGCGTACGTCGGAAACTAGTAGCAGATACGTATCACGGATATTTGCATATTTATCTATCGAAATGTCTGTGGTAACGTCTGTGCAAGCAGTGGATTACATCCCGTCATTGAATCGTTAATAACGTCTATTTAGAGCGCTGGCAATCAGGAAGTATTAATCAACGTTATCAAATAAAACGTAAGTTTTCTCGAGATCTTTTAACCGCGTCACACGAGAGCAAACACGCATACGCGAAAGCACGACATTGTTCAACAAGTTCGAGAACCTGTTGATCGACGGGGCCACGTGTTTCGCTCCGACTCTGCCCGTCTTCCAACTCCAGACTTCGATCGTCAAACTTCATTTTTCTTAAACGATAATTTGCCCCTCTCCACGCAAGACGTACCTGCGTCTAGCCGAACAACGCGATCTATTCGTTCTGAGAAAAAGAATAAACGCTGGATAGTCGACACGCGGAAATCTCGTGTTGCGATTCTTTTTGCATCGGAGTATGAAAAACTCGTTTGGCTGATTACACACCGGGATCGTTCGTTTCCTTGCGCGCGAACGCCTATGATCGTTGGTGCTCGTAGAACGCGTATCCTGTTCCACGAGAGCGCAGTAGAAACGCGACGGTCGTCACAATGGTGTTAATCTATTTATCTGACTAACAACAAACTTATCTTGTGACTCATTGGCCGCGGATTCGCGCGACCGATCGCTTTCCACGCGCGTGTGTACGTGCGCGACAGGCTCAATTTTTACCACCGGATCAACGATTGACAGCTTTATTGTCTTTCGCTCGTCGCGTCGTAGAAGCATTGCTCCCTTAAACGATCGTTCGTATTTTCACGATTTTTCATCGTAGCATTTCGATACGATTCACAAAGAGGCGCTGTCATTTTCAAACCTGGAAAATATTGATCGATCGTTTTGTTTTTATATCGCGATGACCAGATACAAGGCGCGATAAGTGCTTATTGCGTCAATTGGACGAATCGCTACGACGACGGAGCATTCTTCTGGCCCTAACAGTTTAGGATATCCTACCTTTTATATTATAAGTAGCATTCCTAATGCCAACGACGTTTGTTAGCATTAAGGTCCTCGAAATGGAGATTCTTGTTAGGAGGGATGGGATATCTTGAATTCAGGAGTACCGGTGAGCTCGTGGCGACGCAAGATTTCGCGTCAATTACTACGTTCTATCATTCTGAAAAGTTTCGTCATTTCCCGTCCGCTTTCACCGGCCCTGGGTACAACCTGTTGAAGCGACAGCTAAAAAGAGAAGGCGTGCTTCCGTAGAGGGTGAACAAAGAACGCTTGCAGCTTTTTATATCAAAATATATTTGTGCATAGACAAGAAGACAACCGTGACAGGTAATCTCGTACCTAACATACATCAGTCATACGCCAAGGAACGCGTGCACGTGTACTGTAACTCGCACGCTCGTTGTGCGGGCATGCGTTTTGTGCGCGGGCATGCACGCACGGGTGATGTACGCGTGCACACGTTTGTTTGAGTCGTGCATCACCGAGAGACCCGACAAAAGTCTTAGAAGAAAAGGACAAAAAAAAGAAAAATAAAGAAAAAACATTAAACTTGTCGCACAAGTACGTATATAAGGTAGTAACAAATATCGTTCTCTCGCACGCGATCGAATCTACGAACGAAAAAGGACGAAAAAAAAAAAGATAATAATGAAATGAAGCCCGCTTCACGCGATTTTACGGTAACTCAAAGGTGAAGGGACTCGGTTGGACCGAATCCCTGGTAACGTCGGCGAAATATATATACATTTATATATATATTTCTCTATCTCTCTCTCTCTCTCCCTCTCGCCGTAATCTCTAGCATGCGTTCGCACTTAAAATGTATAACTAAAACGGTTCGGTTTGTTGGACACATGCGCGCTCGCACAATCGACATATAATTTTCTCCTCTTTTGCTCTTTCACGCTCACTCTTTCTCTCTCTTTCTCTCTCTCCCTGGCGCACAAAACACGAGCGTATCGTTTCTCTAACAAAATATATTAGCTTTTTTTATGTACATACATCTCGAATATAATAAAATTAATATAGAGCTATAATACAAGGGCGTGTAAGAGTTTTTTTCTTTTCGATTTTTTTTTCTTTCTTCGTTTATTCTGGATGTTCGCGTAATCGCCCTGTCGAGAAACACGACGCGCGAATCGAGAAAATTTCGCGTCGTCGTTGTCGTCGCATCGATACTGATACATCGCGGTTACGGTATCTCGGTATGCCTTTTCATTTTTTTTTTCTTTTTAGGTACTTGGTAATGAGAACAATAATCTAATTAAATCGATCGATATCTAAGAACGAATCTGAACGCAACGCACGGTACGCGAGCATCGCATCATCGTCGTCGTCGTCGCGCTTTGTACGTTTTCCAAGTGTGCGCGTGTTTGCTTTAAACGATTCTGCGCGTATGTGTATATGCGTGTATGCGTGTACGATCAGTGGAAGATGCATCAAAAATGTGTATCGTCGAGAGAATTCTTAGATTTATGCGGACGAGCTTACGTATGCACACGCAGTACCCGCGTATCCGTGTATGCGTTAGTTCACGTACGCGTGCTCGTGTGTCTGCGAGAGCGTGATCGATGCGCTTGTACAAGATCGACGCGTGATTTGTTCAGAGTCGTAACGCGTCTCCGTGTTGCGAATTACGCGCGATCTAACTGGCGGTGGCGAACCCCGCGAGACACACGCGGCACGCGAACCACCCAGTCTTTTACGTACTTGCAAAAGGTAGATACGAAAATAGTAGGGACGAAAAATGGGGAAGAACGAATTCGGACCGCCATTCTCGGTCAATTTTTCACCTATCTCTCTGGCGCGTCGCGGTATACGCCGCGAGCTATTTGCCTCCGTTCTTTTCGTTCGTTTCCGCTTTCGTGCGGGCGAAAAAGGGGAAAAGTGTCCGGTGCACTTGATGTAAACAGTTCGCCACGAGCAGAGGCACACTTTTCTTCCACGCGAAGTTGTCGACTAAGCTCCAGCTGCCGGAAAGCTCTACCCCGGGAGCTACAGTCGAACGGGACTCTCTTCCACGAGCTAGTCACGCCTCTTGCTTCTCGTATTCTCCTTCGCTAGCTTCGTTCCTCGCCCTCTCACCGTTCTCCATTGCCTCCGCGTCTATTCTACTATCCACTAACGCGTAGCTCTCTCGAACTACGCACGTGCACCACGCGTTCTCCACTCGTTGAACGAGACAAAGACGCGGTGACGTCGACGGTACGAACCGCGACGTTTTCTAAACGTTTGTATCTCTCTCTTTTCTGTGCTTTTACAATGCTCGCGAAAGTATCGAGAAGGCGCGAGATGATCGGGTCCCAGGAAGCCGGAAGTCCCGCTCGCAGCGAATCCCCTCACAATCGTATCGGGCCGAAAGGCAAGGGACGAAGGTCGACGGTGGACGAGAGAAAGGCACGATAGCCGCGACGCGACGCCATCGCGTCGCTCGAGGACGACTTCGTGCGCTACATGGGTCCTACCGCGTGTTGCTGGAACTGATCGAGGTGCCTGGAGATCTCGCGATGCAGCTGTTCGGGCACCACGCCGACGCTGCTGAACAGGGACCTGAGCACGTTTAGCTCCTCGGTGAGCAACTCGATCCTCTTTTTGAGCAGGTCGTTGTCCTTCACCAAAAGCTTCACCTTCTCCTCGGTTTCCCGCGACCGTACCTTCGCCTTCTCGCGGCTCTTCCTCACCGCTATGTTGTTCCTCTCGCGTCGTCTTCTGTACTCGTCGCTGGCTTTGTCGATAGCCTTGCTCTGTTTCCTGGCCGCTGCGGCCGCGGAGTTGGCGTGGTGCTGGTGCGCCATCACCGGCTTCATCGGGCCGCCCCGGGGCGGTGGTTGGTGCACGGGCGCACCCGGATGACCGCCGGGCACCGTGGACGGCGTCAGAGTGGTGAAGGTTGGCGCACCGTTCGCGAACGGTCCATTGGTTACCGGACTGTATCCACCTGGTGGATACTGGGGGCAGTGACGACGATAATCCGCCGGGTCGAGGGGCTCTTCTTTGATGCTGGGCGACTCGGAGCTCGAGCTGTTGCTGTCGCTACAGCTGTTGCTGCCCTGATGGTAACTCGCCCCGCTGTGTACCGGTTGCGGCATGTAGGCCAACGTGGTGCGCGGATAACCGGGCGTTCTGACATGTTTCACGGCTCCGTTGTTCGCGCCCAGCATGTCCAACAGGCCGTCGTTGAAGTGGCTGTCGTCGATCAGGTGTTGCAGATCCAACGATATCTCCGGCGTGTTCAGGTCCGTCAGCTCACCGGCCGCTGCGCAATGTTCCGCGTACTGTTGGTGAAGGCTAGCCTTGCTCGCCGAGACCTTGCTGACCACCGCGCTGGTCTGCTGCTGGCTGTGATTGTGATTCACCTGCAGCGCCGAGTTGTTGTTGTTCGCCGCGACGTTGTTGTTGTTGTTGCTCGGATGATTGTTGTTGTTGTTATTGAGTACTTGAGCCTTCTTAAGATCGGCCGCTCCATGGGCCTGGGCCTGATGGGCCGCTGAATCGTACATGACTGGTGACTCCATTGCTCACTCGCACATCACAGATACGCGATACAGTATATCCGCGATTCTATTATCACCCCACTTTCGCTACTCTCTCCGAGGTATTCGAGGTTCCTTGATCGGTCTTGGGCTCGACGACACGTTGCCCGAGGGAAACAGAGAGTCAAGAACGCGCGGTTGCGGGAACTTCACCGCGAGAACGACCTCGAACGGCGGTGCAAGCCGGGGATTTTCCCGTGCGCGGACGAGCCCGAGATCTGACACTGGTCCAAGAGTAGCAAAACGCGACCCTCGACTATTCCAATTTTCGAGGACGACGCGTCCGCGTCCGCGTCGCGCTATTACTTTGCCGTCCTAAGCGGTGTCGCGCGATTTCTTACTCGATGAAATCCGCGTGGCTCGTTTGCGCCAACGCGCGAATGTTCACTACGCCTACGCGGGCTTTTTCGTGCTCAACACGGTACACCACAGGGAACGTCGAGAAAACGAGAAAACGATACCACCCGCACGATAGCTGGCGCGCGACTGAGCCGCTTCGCGGCATGTCGCAAGCTTTCAATGTGGCGCGCGTCGAGAGCAACTCCATGCCTCATTGCGCTTGCGCTCGCGCTTCCCTCTAGCCGCTACCAAACCCCCCTCCGCCCCCTATCTCTTTCCTCTCGATGCGATCCGCGTTAAGAGCGCGGATACCGCGCGTCCACCGTCCTCCCCCTCCTCAATCCGTTCCTCGCACTCGATTCACTCTTTCCATCTCTCTTCCACTCTTTTCTATCTTCGCCCCCACCCCCTCCTGGGCCCGCGATCTCTCTTTGTCCGTCTTACGGACTGACACGCTGTCGTCCCGTCGCGGCATCGCGCGACAGGAAAACTTTTCCGGTGCTCGCCTTTCTCGGTTCTATTTATAAGAACTTAATACACGAACGCGGTTCCTTTCGACGGATGGATTTTCCACAGAAAATGAAACTCCCCCCCCTCCCAATGAAGAATTTGCCAAATTTTACTTCCGAATAACGGATAAAAAATGTTGACTCGTCCGTTGACTAGCTTTTCTCGCGGCTTCGCTCGTCTGGACGTCGGTTTAAAATAACAGAGACGAATACATCGCGATTCCCGGTCGCGTCGGCTCTAAATCATTTTAGTCGACGAAATGAACTATTTAAACGAAACATATTCGAACGAATATATGTATATTAAACACTTGTGGTGTATAATTTAAAGAAAATGATAGTCATTGTAGAACGCATAAACTATCCTATAATTTAGATTCTCAAAATAAATGTCCACATGTATGATATAAAAACCAAATATTTGTATTGGTAAGAGCTGGCGCCATTAATCAATGTAAGGGTGCCCCATGTCCTTGAGTCGGCTTTGGTTACAGGGCCGTGGTTGGTCAGTTACTTGGGTTTTACCGAGCTTACGATTAGTCATCCGTCAATGCTGAGTTTTGTCTCCCTAGGTCCAACGAACTTCCGTATTCGCGCCTCGTTCGAGTAATTGATTAGCTTATATCTCTTCCATTCCGACTATACCTACGAACATCGATCGGCCCCATCGACGACTCGATTTGTTTCGCGGGACGGTTAACCAACGATTACCGTCATCGTTGGCCACTCGATCGGAACCGATTTCTATGTAAGAGCGGGCACATTCGATTTGTCAGCGCGTATGCTGATATCTGTCCAATTGCTTGCGTGAGATTGCGCAATTAGCGGCAACAAACTGAGAGAGGATATTATCGGTAACGGGCGTAAGATCCTTTCGCACGGAATTCGTCGTCTTAAAACTCTTAACGAATTGTATACGATGCGTTTAAACTTTATAGGTAAGATAGCGAGCAGCGAATGCAAAATTTAGAAACGAACTTAGACTACTAGCGATTCGACGGTGGAATTAAAGTTCTCGGTGCGAGGTTTCTATCCTCGTAACGAGCTTCTGTTCCGGGAGAATGTGCCTTTTAATAACACACCTAGGAATGCATTTTATACGCTGCGCTGACGTCGATATACAATTTTGGATTGACATTTATGAACCGAAAATTTCGAATGTTTCGGCGTTCGTGCGAAACAACGGCCGCGGCGCCATCTTGCGAATGGAAACTAATCCAGTGGCAGTCGGTATAGAATTTCCGAACCGACTTACGACGGAAAGATCCGAATTGGACCGAATTTCTTCGACGTGATATTAGCCACAACAAAAAAAATCGTAACATTCGCGTAAAAACTTTTCGGCAGTGTATATATTTTTCGCGTTCCTTTTGTGATTCATCGTTGGCCCCCGAAGATTCAGTGGTCCGTTAAGCCGAGGTGAGTGATGAATTTCATTAGGTTAATTTTCACGCGAGTTTCGCGTTGTTGGGGCTACAAGTACCTTTGACGGGACGGTTCGTCGGATGTACGCGTATTGTTATGACAAAATGCAAATAACACGTCCCGCGAGACGTTTTCGAATTCGTGGATAGAACGAGTCTGCGTCGTGATGCGACACATCTTCCTTTCCTTCGACATTCAGTTCAGTATACGCTCACGAACGCGTCGGATCCAAACTGTTGAATGTTTTCGGGCTTAACCTAGACGAAATCTGGTACACCAAATTCCGCGTGATAAAACGACGCTCCATATCGCAAACGTTTTAGAACGTCATTATTCGTTTCTCTATCGACTCGTTCCAATGTAATTTCTATTTTCGCTCGTGTAGGAAGGAATCGTTTTAGTTTGTCGCGTGTACGCGCGGTTCTCTTGTTATCACGTCTTTTCGATTCTTCGACTACCTGCCCTTATGTTTGTAATATTTATATAACGTCTCGTTTCGTACTGTTTATAAAGTTATGCTATCGTAGGTAATCTTTTCAGCTTACAAACTCAATCGAGGATTATTGGGACATTGGTTGTTAATAATGGCAGATGAACAGCAACAATTTTTTCTTAAATGGAATGATTTCCAATCTAATATGGTATCGTCGTTTAAACATTTACGAGATGAGAAAAGTTTCACAGATGTGACGTTAGCTTGTGATGGTCAAACTTGTAAAGCACATAAGATGGTGTTATCTGCCTGTAGTCCTTATTTTAAGTCTTTATTAGAGGTAGGTTGTTATTAGCATAGGTTGAATGCTGATTGTTTAGTATAAGATAGGTAATTATCGAATTGTTATAGGAAAATCCGTCCAAACACCCCATTATAATTCTAAAAGACGTTGCGTACAGCCATCTTCAAGCTATTTTAGAATTCATGTATGCAGGGGAGGTTAATGTTTCGCAAGATCAATTGCCAGCGTTTCTTAAAACTGCTGACCGACTCAAAGTTAAAGGCTTAGCAGAAGCACCAGGTGCCATTAAGAGAGAGGGTTAAAAATTGCACTTATAGTTATGGTAAGATATTGCATTTAGTTATGGTAGCATTAAATTATGATTCCGTTGTATTTCCATATGAGGAATTTGTCCTTCCTCTTCCAGGATTTTGGGAAGCATGCGGACTGAAAAAAAAAAGTGTAATAATGTAAAGTGATCGCGTAAAGACATATACCACACACTATAAAAACACACGCTATGTGTGCACAACTCAGTGTCCTCTGGTTCATGACTTGGATCAACACACAGCGACAATGTAAATTATGCCTTTTCTTAATCTCAGTTAATGTTAACGTTGTATTGAATGTATGTATACAAATACGGTAGAGATGAAATGTTGATGTTTGTCTTGAACCCATTGCGCCATAATGCGGTGGCAGCAATAACATTGATTATTTTTTTAAAACAAAGTGCTGCAAAAAACTAATAAGTGGGTCACGATAGTTTACAATACATGCTGACCGGGGCAGTTTTGTGGATCAAACGAAAATGTTAACAAACATCTTTACAACTACCTGATTTTTTAAAATGGATCTACCGACTCGCTATACTTTCTATCGGTGGTTTCACGGTAGATCTATTCGCAGAGTATCGAAATTTCTGGAGTCCGTACCAAATGCTAGCCGAGCCAAATATTTTTATTGGTAATTTATCGATCGAGGATCTAACAATTTTATTTTTCGTTGATTTTCAAAGAAGGAAATATACATGGATTAAAATTCTATGCTATAGTATTTTTTTTTTCTTTTTTTTTTTTTTATAAGGTTTTGCTGATACATCGGTCAAGTACGACCAAAATGGTCGACCGACACGTTTATTGGTATCGATTCGCACGAAATTTGGATCGTATCGTGACTAGATCTGCGACACCCCCGGTAATCCCTTCAAAGAATGTTAAATCAAGTTTACTGGAAGTCGTAACGCGCGTGTCGTATATCGCTCTCTTTTGTTGTGCACTTGGTTCGTTACATTATGTCGTTTCCCACTGCTGATTACTCGCAATCGGAACGAAAACAATTGTTTCACCCGTTTCAAATCTACTCGGAGCCAGTTACTTCTTCCAGTGATCGTGATTTTTTACTTAACCAAATACTGCCAGTATTTGTACCGGCGTATTCACAATATTACCGATAGACCAAATTTATTTATGATAATAATATATTAAGGGTTGAATGTCTTAAATCGAGGGAAGGTTATTGTAATATAAGCAAAGCAAATTTTTGTAAAGTCGGAGCGCACAGTTCCTTTCCTCTCCGAAAGAATCAGGATAATCAGAGAGATTTGCACACAAAACAGAAGTCAGGAAACATTATCGAGTCAAGAATACATGCATTAACACTCGATTTATGCAAGCTATTCTGTTATTAATTATATATTAAAATATCCTATTGTTTTTGTTCACATTTTGAAGTATCAACATATTTCCTTACGAGTTTGCAATCCATATTATCTTTCGCTTCACTTTTCTTTCACTTTTTCTCGTACGACACAAATCCGATTCTTGACTCCGTTCACTGTCACATTTTCTTGCAATGTATCATTCTCCTTCGAATCGAAATTGATTTTAGCCCAAGTTTTGTAAGATTCAGATTTCTGAGAAAGTCGAATACATTATTACGTCCGATGCGATCGATAAGTTTGTTCTAACAATGCGTATCACGGTATCTGAACTCGTCATTTAACGAGCACGAGCAGTTCTACGACACCGAATCGTCAATTTAGAATTGACGATTTCGTGTTCTAGACTCCGAGCATCCTGGAAACAAATTATGGTGTACAGGAATTTTTTGTAGCGTAGCTTTTATTTAATTTTGCGTCGGATGTTCTTGTGAATATCATCGTGATTGTACGATTATTAGAAAGCAGCGAGTTTCAAGTGAAAAAAAATCACCCTTGTCGTTCGCAAGGTTTGAACGAATCTAATAACAACCGTTGTTGCAATTAAGAATGACGAATGTACGAAATGGGACCAGCAGCAACTAAACGTCACGGTAATTGGAATTGACTTTATCAGTTTGCGTTAAAAGCCACGTATGTACGTTTCTCTTTTTCCCCCCCAGCGAAACACGTCTTCTCACCGCGTATCAATTTTTTATTCGTTTATTTCTGCGAGCAAAAAGTAAATGTCAAAAGTAGAGTTTTCACAGTCATCCGATAGCAAGTCACGCAGAAAAAAAAAATGAAAGAAATGACGATCCGTGTCTATTCTCAGTATTTAAGACAGCCTTTAACGTTAAGACGGTTGGGTTCAGTTCCTACAATGACACGTTTATCGGGCATTTGGTGGTTGATATGCGAATTGTACCGTGTGTATTTGCTGAACTGCAAAGTTGAGATATATACATTTTAGAGTAGAAAAAAAATGTTATATGAGTGATCGATTCGAGATAAGTTCGCAAATTGTTGATAAGCCTTCCTTCTCGTATGTTTTTTTTTCTTTTCCGATTTCTTTTTAGTAGACGCTTCCGTAGAGGGGGTTTTGCGTACGTTTTTTTTTCTACTCCCTTTTATCTGGACTTTTGAGAACGGCCGATTTGCGATTTATTGGTTTACCGAAGTTGTTACCCGACGAATCTCTCATTCCTTTTGTACTTTCACGAAATTCTATAATGTTCTCCCCATTTTTTGAACGACAATACATCGTTACTTTTTCTAATTATTATGACTCGATGATGATTATGATTGCAATATGACGATGTTGAGATATGAAATAAATTGTGTAAATATATCATTTTCGTAAAACCGTTGCTTTTCCCTTATTCCCTTTGCCTTCAGCCGAAAACAATAAACAACCATGTTCGTTGGCAAGGTAAACGTTTACTGGTTTGTGAAAATACAAAAATGTTCATACGATTGTACATACAAGTAAAAACTGTATTTAGATTCGTATCTAAGTACAGTAGTCGAGGCAACTTCAAATGCACGATCTTATGGAATATATTTGTAATTAGTTGCATCGTGTGCTTCGCATTCGATCCTCGTAATTTCCGTACAAATCTCTTCCATATTATAAGCTTTCCATTCATTACCTTTATATTCCTAAAGAAGATAATGCGATTAGAGACAAGATCGTTTGGCCAATAATACCTAGGCTTTCTTATAACGAATGCTACGATCTTACTTGGCGTTGGATAATCGAAAACAGGATATCTAGGCGCGAAGGGAGTGTTAGCACCGTGCACGAAGTCCGATTCATCGTGATCCCTGATGTGCTCAGCTCCTGAAATGCATTCTTCGTAGGACGGAGGCGCTGAATGAAAACAAAAGGTAAATAGTTTATTGGCTGGCAGAGGCATTAAGTAAAATAAGATGAAAGGCCAATTTTTGGGCAATTTTATTTAGCCACAACCATCTTTCTTAATACGTATTTCTTATTTTCTTACGTATTTGCCAGTCGTTGGACGAACTGCCCGCTTGGCTCGGAAGAATAAATCCAAGAGGCTGACGCGGTGCAGGGGGCAAATCCATGTTTGACTGTTCATTGTTTGTTGGATAAGGTTGTCTGGTTTGCGTAGGCATCGAAACTGTTGCAGGGTTGATGTGAGGCGCGGTTGGTGTGCAGAATAATGGCACCGATCCGATTAAAAGCGGATATATCCTGACGAGTTTGAAGTGCCTGGATGTTACACGAAATTTTTGACAGTGAGTATCAACTATCAACGCGTCGATTATATAATAAAAGATCGGATAAAAGTCTCAAAGCGCAAAGAGTTAATAAACAAAGATATCAGTATACGATTACTCACGGTCCCGAAACGCGGGCGATGAATTTCAATTTGTAGTTCAAGTCTATGATGTTGCAATGTTCCAGGCTGGACGGTGGTATCGGGGGTACCCGGAGCTCTAAAATGGCTTGTCCCGGGTTGGAAAAGGACTCCATGTACTTGGCGGTCGCTATTTCGGAATGTTCGATCTTCGTTTTGCCGGTGGACGCGTGAAATTTAATTTCCTTGAAGAATTCAACCGCATTAAATGCACGTCTCTTCCGGGCTAATAAGTAACATTGGGATAGAGAGTTCTACTCACTCGTAGTAATTGCGTGCTGAACCCAGTTATCCTGATGTTTTCCGACGAGTTCGAGTAGTCCAGCGTCGTGACTATCGACTGTCCTGGAACGTATCCAGTGGAGGGAATTCTGACACGGATACTTGACGAGCCCGCGAAAATACAACAGCAGTTGTAGAAATTTTTCTTAGCCTCGTCATCGATTCCTAGCTGCACGCAGAAAATTACGGCTGGGGTAAGTAATTTTTGAGAAACGATAGAAACAAAGATCACTTACGCATTTGTGCCGGTGCGCGTTCAGATCCAACATGGAGACTACAGTGAACGCTGCCTTGCACTCGTGATTGAATTTAAATGGTCTGTCAATTACGACCTTCACCGTGTATCTTATGTGCCCATACTTGTGCTCGAAGCTGGTGGGGATGTTATGGGGTAGTTGAAACTGGAACGGGTACTCGTGGTATCCCTCTGGGATTTTTACTCTTGAATCTATTGGAAGAAGTTACAGGTAGTCTAGCTTGCCCCTTGGTTATAGGAGTTATGAAAAAACGAATCGAAAATCCAGGATAACATTTTTCATACGAGGCTTCGGTTTTGAGATAATTCGTGTTCTGTTACGTTTGCCTTCTAGCCACTGTTTCTACTTAAAGTCCAAGTCGTACTCTACTGCACGCGTACATAATGAATTTTCCAAGTCGATTTTCTAGAAAACGTATCTTTAAATGAACAAGTTTTATTCTTTTCAATTTGTTCGTTTCATTACATCCTGGTAACTTGATAAAAATATAGTTGATACGACGTAATACTATATGAAAATTTGAATCTTTTTGATTTGGTGACCTAGGTCTGGCGATAATCGTCTGTTTCTACTCACCAGCATTGCTGTTCAGTACGTTGAACCTGTACTTGAAGTACTCTTGCGAATTGGTGTAAGTGTCGCGGCGAGTACGATTGTTTTCTGTCCTCTTTTCCTCCCACTGTACCCTGGCCTCCCCTTTGGCAGAGAAATACAGCCCTACGATCGGATTTATGGTAAATTATTCCATGAGATCGTGCCTGTCGCGACATCGATAAATATTCACCGACTTTAAATCGGATCGTGCTTTTCGTGCGTTCGATTTTTGTAACGTTATTCAACGTTGTTTCGCGCCGCGCGTAATATGTCCCTGTTAATAAGGCCGCTGGCAAATTACATAATAGGATTCGACTATCGGAGAAAAATTACGCGCGAAATGTTTCTGACATTTTTCTTTGGAATCTGATTAATCACGTATCAATCATGTTTTTCATACAAGAGATAAGAGTAACATCGTTTCGTATCGCTATTGTATAGAATGATTCATCAATATCTAATATTTCGTAATGCATATGGTTAACACAACAATCGATTTATGGGTCGAAAGTAATTGCACGCTTATTGTGTCCGGAAAATCGATCTTTCAAGTTGTTTGTGCGACTATAGCACGTAATGTTTGATATAACGTCGTGTGTCCATTGACATTGAGCACCCAACGCGACTAAATTGATCTGTCCTCGTCGTTAGCGTAATTAAAAACACGCTAGTTTTCTTATAATAGTTTTCGTTTCGCGGCGGTCCTGTGTTCGCAAAGCTTCTATCCGACGAACCCTTATGTTTCTTCAAGATTAATTAACGATATTCGATAACAAGAAACTCGTTTCTTTACAACTTGGATCAATATTTCCAGCGGCTTTGCGACAGATTTCCCAGCGTCAGGAAATCGAGTCTTTTTCTTGCACCACCTCCTCCTCCCACGTGTTTCCTCACCTGTCACGCTCTTCTCTTTCGTATTCTCGACGATGATGGTCCCCGTAATAGTTTCACCGACCATGTACGTGGCACCTATTCGATCGAAATCCACGCGAAACGTTCTTAACGACGGCATCGTGCACTCAACTGGCGTTCGTATCTGATCTCTGTTATCCAATAAGTTACTCTGTTACCCGATGAATCATTGAATCGCTAGAACAGAAGTCGATGCGTCGCAGTGACGACATTGTTCTATATCGATTCGAATTTTTGCAAGTTCGTGATAGCGTAGCGACTCAGGAAGAGATTGGACAGGAATTTCTTTAAATATACTGCTGTAAATAATAGAATTCTATTTATCGAAGATAAATTTTTCTAGAAAACAATGAACAGGTAAATTCATTTGCATCGAAGATATTTATTGGTTCGTGAACCATACATGTGATTACAATTATTATATATAGTTAAAAAGTATATTTAAAGTTTTATATAAATGGTCAAGGTAGATTCTCAAAGAGTAATTATTCCAGTATACAACCCCTGTCGTAGTTTCGATAGAAGACTCATTCATTTTACCAGCTTCCCATTCTACTTGCTTTGTACATCTAAAGAGGATAATACAAATAGAGACAAGATCGTTTGGTCAGATGTACTTGGGTTCTTTTATAATGAGCCTACGATCTTACTTGGTGTTGGATAATCGAAAACAGGATATCGAGGCGCAAAGGGAGTGTCGGCACCCAAAACGTATTTCGATTCGTCGTGATCCCTGATGTTCTCAGCTCCTGATATGCATTCTTCGTAGGACGAAGGTACTGAATGAAAAGGAAAAATATTAGTCTTGCTTGCAATGGCACCAGAACAACGTAAACATATTTTAGAAAGTTCCATTTACAAGTCACTGAATTAAGTTATTGATTCCTTACGTCTTTGTCGGTTGATGAACGAGCTTTGAGCCTCGTTTGACGCGTCAATTGACATTGATTTTGGAATTTTCCTAGCGAGTTCTTTCACAGTTTCGGATTCAGTGTTTGTCTCATCCGATGAATAGTTTAACGGTATCGTTCCGATTAAAAGTGGATAACTTCTGACGAACTTGAAGTGTCTATTATTGGGCAAACGAACGAGTATCAATCAACAGGTAGATCGTCAAACATGGTTCTTTTAACTTCTCGAGGCGGTATAGATCCAAGTACTTTGTCAGATTGATGAGCAAGTCAACGATCAGATTATAATTTCAATTATCGGAATTTCTGTGCGCTAAGCTACTTATTAGCCTACGTTTACTTACGCTCCCGAAACGTGGACGAGGACTTTCAATTTGTAGTTCAAATTTATGATTCTGCAGTATTCCAGATTGGACGGTGGTATCGGCGGTATTCGCAAATCCAAAGTGGTTAGCCCGATGTTGGAAAAGGGTCCAGAGTATTTGACGGACGATATCTCGGAATATTCGTGCTTCGTTTTGGCGGAAATCGCGTGAAATTTAAGTTTCTTGAACAATTAGTTTCGACGGAATTAGAATTACTTGTTTATCTACGGTACTAGGTTGTCTGCTCGCCTTTGATTTACGATTTAGGGTTTCTTACTTGTTCTAATTTCATGGTGATCCCCGTAATCACAACGCTGTTCGACAAATTCGTATAATTTATCGTCAGGACTAACGACTCTCCAGGAACGTATCCAGAGCTAGGAACTTTGAAGTGGACATTTAACGATCCCGTGGTTATGCAGCAGCATCTGTAGAAATTTGTGCAAGCTTCGTCGTCGATACCCAGCTGCGTGGAATAAAACGATTTACGTAATTATGGTAACACGTACGTGAGAATTTCAAAAAACAATGGATCCCTTACGCATTTATCCTGATAGGTGTTCAAATCCAAATTCGAGACCACAGAGAACGCGATCTTGCACTCGTGATTGAATTTCCATGGTCTGTCGATCACAGCTTTTACCGTGTATCTTATGTGTCCGTATCTATGTTCGAAGCTCGTGGGGATGTTATGGGGTAGCTGAAACTCGAACGGGTACTCGTGGTGTCCCGCAGTGATTTGTACTCGTGTATTATCTGAAAAATATTCCTTCGTTGTTTGTAGAAGTGTACAAAAATATAACTTTTGTTTGAAACTGTTTCATATAATAAACTGTTTTTCTAATGATCTACAATAGTAAATGTATTTCATTGAAATTTATTTACGGAGTAGAGATCATGGATACTTATAAAAAAGTATTAAACAACATTTCCGTAGAGCGTCAAACAAATTTATCAAAAGTCAAAAACGAATTTTTAAGAAAACTCGACAGGGAGTAGCTGTAGAAATTTTTTGACGAAAAAAAAAATTCAAATCGTTCTAGAAAAATTATTTTCAGTTGCAAGGGTCAATTACAATCATTTTTGATGAATAGGCATACCCCCGAAATCCTACGCAGTTTCGAGAAAAAAATTCTTTACCGAGCCCGGTGAAGGTATTTGGTTGATAATGTGGAATTGCACGCAGTGTGTCCTATATTACCAACTGAATACCACTCGTCGTATGTTTCTACTCACCATTAGTAGTTTTCAGTATAGTGAACTTGAACTTGAAGTAATTTTCCGAGTTGGTGTAAGAATTTTCGCAACTGTTATTATCCGAGTCGGTGTCCGTTTCTGTCCAACGTACACGGGCCTCTCCATTGGCTATGAGGTACATTCCTATGATCGATAGATGGGGTTTAGAGTAAATTACTCGATGAACGTTAACACTTGGAAGTATGACATTTTAAAAAGGAATTCTGTTCTCTTTTGAAAAATTAAAAAAGTCATTCGAACGACCTGTCGTCGTTTTCCCCACCCTGTATATCGTTTCTAATAAAACTGCGGACAAATGCGTAGCTCGCGTCGATCATCGAGGAAAACATTTATCAACCGGAACAGATTAACCGTATATTAGTCGTGTTTTTCATTGAACAGATAAATGCAACAGGATTTTGCAATATCAAAACCTTTGATGTTTTTTTCCTTCGCGTTGTCCAAGATGATTTTCCCTGCTACGGTTTCACCACCCACGTAGGTGTTACGGGATCGATCGAGAACCACGCGAAACGTTTTCAACGACATCATGCACGCAACTGATCTTTCGTCTTGTGGACTCGATCCTCGTAGCGAGGAAAAGATAAAATAGATAAATCGTAATTATCGTTTGACGCGCTTTTCATTGTACAAATTGTCTGCTTTTCCACAATTGTCGTTCACTTATCGTTAGATAAAAAATTCTGCGCTTTACCATAAGTGAGGCGCTGCTCGGTGCCGTCCATGGATTCGAATGTCACGCGTTTCCACGCAACGTGACATTAGGATGTTTCTGCCTTCACTTTTGTACGTGATTTCGAAAAGAACAAAAGGCTTAGTAAAAGTCATCGTCGAGGGGCAAGAGCATTCGTATAGTAGAATGAAAGTTCAACTCGACTTTATTTGTATGACTCCCTCAGTAATTACGGTGCAATTCTTAATCTTCGGTGCAAGACACGAAGAAATAAAAACAATTTGAAAAGGGTTGCAAAGTAAACGTTTGTCGTTCCGATTTAATATGATTCGCCGCGCGTGCAACGGAACCGTTACAATATAAATTATTTATAGGCAACGTTTCTCTAACAGCAAAAGCCACGAGTCACGTTCGATTTTGTTGGCTCCAAGGTTCAATTTTCTGCGTTGACAGTAGCCGTGTCTCGCGGTTGGATCCCGACAAACGGGACGACAAGCTCCATTTATCGAACGTTTACCTGTTGGACGTGTTTGCAGTGGTTCGACCGCAAGCTTCGAGCATCCCGCAGTGCGCGGGACCGCGATGGTTCTCGCGGCGTAAAACGCAATCTTGGTCGACGTTTACGGTGTTGTCGAAAACCATCGATTACATCGAAGGGACCTCCCTTCGTTCTGCCAGCAACTCCCCGCGGTTCGCTGCGTGAAACCAATTTCCCTCCGAGGAACGCGGGAACTCGGGAGTTCGAGAAATTTTATCCACAAATCTCCGCTCGATCCGTAAACTAACTTCTAATCGTCTACTTAATCACTAACAACGTATAGTAAAACAAACTTTACGAAAGAAGACCGGTTCGGTTACGTTTTACTCGAGCACGCAGGGTTTAAGTAGAATTTGTCAACGTCTGCACCATCAGCGTCTGACCATTGCTCGTCATTTCCACTTTGTTGGATGTGCAAGCATCGATATTGCTACTGTACCATTTGTTTTAACCGGTTCTAATTAGCTTGAAGACAATTCAATTGGCAAGAATTAGGTAATAGGATATCAAAATCAAAATTTAAGAACTTCAATGTAAGTAGAAATAAAGAACAATCTCCTTGACGTGGATCAAATTTTTAATTTCTCGCGCCAAAATTATGGACCATCGGTGTACCCTACTTCGGAATACTGATAACACGAGAAAAAGCACATTCGAGCTCGAAAATCGTCGAGCCTAAACGCTTTCGATATATTTATTCGGTAATTGGGGGGCGTTTGTCTCAAGGGTGAGGAAAGGTCCAGCGTCGGAGGAGTTTCTGGGGAAACGTAATGGATCGAATTGATAAAGAGACACGTGCGGACAGAACGAAAGCCCCCAGGGTCGAGGATGAAATGGGAGGTTGAGCAGGGTGAAGTTCGAAGCGGGGATTGGACCGTCGTTGGCCCGTGCGTTCCAACCCCTCAGTAACGCGGCAGCCTCTGTCGAGGAGGCACCTCGGGTTTCCGTGCTACGTTCTCGGTGTAAATATCCTCGCTACGTCACTGAATTTCCCTCGGTGCTGCTTTTATCGTGTTGTCAACCTCTCCACGGAACCTCATCTCCTCTAAACGTCTCTCTCCTCGAAGGAGAACCGCTTGAAATTGCTGCTGAAGAAGGAACAACGCAATGGTGATTCTCGTACGGTTACGATCAACAGGTTAATTCTTCGAGGCGTTCGGTGAGTTGGCAATATTCCACGTTTCTTTCTAGATAATTGACCCTCCCCGACAGAGAAACCTAGCTGTGAATAATTCTTCTTTGCGATGCTTGCTATTAAGAGGAGAAATCCGTCTTTTCGCCCAGAAATTGCGTGCTCGCGATAGGAATGCTGTTAGTCATTATTAGTTTGCGTGATACGAAAACTTGACCTATAGTTCTCGTCCTTGTATATTTTGGGGGGATTTGAGGATATTTTTGGGGATGGGAAACTTGTGGATCGAAGGCTGCATGTGATTTTTCGAGACGTTCGGTGCATCTTTCTCGCGTGTGTTGTTAATTATGCGTGAACATCGTTTATAGATTACGTGTTTACGATTGGACTGGAATTACTTGAATTATTTAATAGCGTTACATATAGTAAGCTCTCGGCTTTGGTTAATTCGTCTTGGAGCTTCCGAGATTAATCTTTGTTTGTATCTACGATACATTAAGATGATATTAGTTTCAAAAATTCGGTAAAATTATTTTTAGTAATAATTAGAAATATAATTTATCCACACAGAAAACATTTATATTTTAATTGCTTGTATCGACCAGAATTTCAATGTTATTTTAAATTAGTGAATTTAATTTTGTAATCCGACGTCTTTCGTTTCGATTAAGTTTCCCATCCAGGTTACAATCTATAAGACATTCTTCACATCCCTGAAACGTTACCGTAATTCCTTGAATCTATTTTCTTTGCGTTCCTCGCAACCCTTCGAACCCTTCAGTCTACGTGCCCAAACAAGGAAATTACGTTCCCTGGTAACTGAACGAAATTAATTTCCTGCAAAGCATGTAGTACCCTTTGACTTGTACGCGATAGTTTGTAAAAGTTACTCCGCCGTCCGTGTCGCGAATTGTCGCTAATAAACCAAAACCTTAGCGAGTTTTTAACCCTTTTTTTAATTATCGAGCATTTTTAAATACGAACATAGTGCTGGAAAATTACGAGCACAGTTTCAATATCGTTGCAATTCTATACGTTTCTACGTTGATCGTCAACGACGAAATGAAAAACTCTATTCTACACTTTCGATTCATTTTCTCAGGAGGAAATACACCTTCTACAACCATTATTGTCCCCGAACACCTTGTATTCGCGAAATCGGAACGCGCTCTGAACTGATTTGAAATTTTCAGGTTCTTTGGTTCGGAGTATTCCGGATGCGTCTCGATCGTTGGATTCAACGGACGATTCCCCGTTCCTGGGGATCGTGTTTCCGGATCGCCATTACTTAAAAGCGTCGAACGCCGGAGACGGAGATGAGAATCGAGTCCGCAACGAAAGGTTCGCGCGTCGTTCTGAGAAAGCTCGAGGCGATACGAAAGAACGAAAAATCTAGTATTCCGTAGTCATCGCGGAGTCACGATGAGCCGAGAAGCCTTCTCTCGATAGATTGAAAGCGGAACGAACGAGGATCAAAGGGAAAGGAACGGACAGTCAACGGGGAAGCATTATCCAACGACTCGTCGACGAGATGGCGACGAGCAGTCCCGGACAATCGATACACCTGAAATCCCCGAGGAGTCCTCGACAGCTACCGAAACTGCCTACGATCCCGATCGGCGGTCAGAGGAGTCCGACGCAGCTATCGGTAACCAAATCCCCAGGCACGCCGCTCGTCTTCGAGTTCCCGCCAGAGTGTTACCCGGACACGCCAAACGCCAATTTCGACTACGAGAAGTTTGCTCGATCGAACGAGCACGAACGACCATTGAGAAGTCCCAGTTACTATGTACGCCAAGGATGCAGGAGTCCGAAGAGTCCTAATCGAGACCTGTTGCACTCTCCAGGCAGAAAGTCGCCTATATTCCAGTTCTGCGAGTCCAGAAAGAGCCTGGGAAAGACTCTGAGCTACCCTCCGAAGAGTCTAATCTCTGGACCACCGTTGGTCCCGGCGAGGTCGCCCAGCTCGTCCAGTTTCGGCCCCAAAAAGTCTTTCGATCATCGAAGGAACTCCTGTTTCGGGCTAAGCGGATCCAAGAGTCCCATGTCTCCGACGATCGTCACTTCGTTGTCCCGCGGGTTGCTCGGCTCGAAGCACAGCGAGCAGAACCTGGACCAGCAGAACAGCGCCGGTTACAAGAACAGTCCGTCGATGGGCTCCTCCGCGGAAGGGTTGTTCAAGGAGAGGAGCGACAGTCCGACTGCCAAGAGGACCGGCCATTTTAATCGCAGTCAAGGCTGCCTGGACGAGACTGGAAAGAGCAAAGAGGAGGATCCCGGTTACAGGAGGGACGAGATGAACATCTCGAGGAGGTCGACCAGCGACCTGACGGAGATGGACGACGCGGACACGGAAGTGACTCTGCTGTCCAGCCCTAGGAGAAGAGGCTCGATGAAGGGTGGTCTCGGTGAGCACGCTTTTCGATTATTTTTTGATAGTCTCTTTCGTCATTGGATACTGTTAGCTATTGTCATGGATAGATGTCGAATTTGGGAACAGGTTGTTGAGCTTAGTATCGTCTATAGGGGTGGGTGTAAAGGCAGACCGTGCTCCGTTTGACCTTGTTTCTTAGTTAGAGGAACTTTCGTGCTCCAATAATTGAGCAACGTTTGGGGAAACAATGTAATAATGGGAATATGCTAATTTAATCATCATATCTCTGCAAATAGTTGTAAATAATGCTACACTGTGTATCGGAATACCAACCCTTGAACATTCAAGGAATTTGATTTTTCAGAAATAAATTATATTCCACAATGGTACATTGCTGAGCAGTACCATAATAATATTGAAGATTTTGCAGCATATGCAACCCCATTTTTTAGTCACGATATATGTAGAAAAAGAGTTCCAGATTCAGATTTTTCCGGAACGTATCGATCGCGGAACTTGCCTCGTTAATTTTTTTTCGAGATGCCTTCGTTTACCGTTTAAGGATTTCCCAGCGTACATCGATGCGTGAAAGTTTCTCGCTGCTGCGTAATCGGGAAACTTTATTTCCCATTGCCAAGTTTTCAAATCGGTCGGCATACCGAGCGGAGAACTCTCGACGCTTCTGTGCCCGCAACCCAGATAACGAATAAATGTTCAGAACGCATCGGAACGCGTTCACAAAGTGCGGCGAATGAAAAAATTAATTACCGAATCCACCGCGGCGAGAAAATAAATTATCGATTTCGTTTTCGCGTCGGTTGGCCTCGCCAACTGTTGAAATTATTTTAGTTTCTAACGTTACGGGCCGTCGACGATAACACATTTAATTACCGGAACATCGAAACGAACACGAGACAACGCTATCACGTGGCGATTAATCAGCACGGATTGATCGGCTTAAGTTCGTGCGTTACGTGACTCGTTATGCGTTCGTATCGAATTAATTTTACAAATACGCCTGGCAGCGTGTCCTTTTTATCCGTATCGTGATTAATTTTTGTTCGAGTTCAAGTTCTTAACCACGTACAACGATGTAAATAATTATCTGTCGGAGTAACTTTGTCCTCTGTTTGAGAAGAGGGATGATTTATGGAACAGTCCGACCATTGAAACATGCTGTAATTAACGGACATAATTATCACAAATTCTAGATATTGGAAAACCTTAGACGGGACCTTTTTATTCAGATTTCAATTCCAAAACTTCAATTCTTTTTTAAGATCGTATTTTGTAAGGATCTTGTGTAAAGTTTGGTTTAAAATAGAGTTTTGTGATCAGAACGCAGGGAAGTTTTGCAAGACGTTGTCGAAACGATTCTGGTCGTGAAATCTCTCTTGCATCCTCATAACGCGATAACGAGACGCGTTTTTTCGAGTGCAAGAACCATCGTCGCGTTTCGGTGTTCAGCATCGAGTCTCGCAATCAACGAGAATTGTCGAGCTGAACCGCGGAATACGAATAAGGACACGTACATGGCTCAAATAATCGTTTCGTCGGTTATAGTCCCGCGGCGACAAGAATTTTTACCATTTAAGCTTTCTATTCAAACTAAAATTTTCGTCTTTCACTTAATCCCAATCCTAAGACTGTGCGTCGCACATCGAATTTAGACAAAACTCCAGAGTCTGCAAATTAGATTTATCCTATTTTCGATTCTTTAAAATATTCGTTAAGAGTTACAAGTTCCTTCAGAACCTTTACAAACTTCATTTAAAATAGAGAAGGAATATAAAGTTAAAAGTTTGCCAAATAACTTTTATTCGTTTCATTCGATCCCTGCCTGATCGAAACTCGTATCATCCCGAATGTTCCAATCGACAAACTGTGTACTTGAAGTTAAATTACAATCTGTTTCTAATGTCAATAAAGATAGCTAACACGAGATACGAATAAAAAAGAAAGGAACACGTACATGTTCGCGTATATTCCTATGATAAAATATTGGCCACAAAATGAATCGTTCGATAGAATTCCGAGTCTCGGGGTTCTCCGATGAAAGCTTACATAATTACGCGCAATCTCGTAGCGTCGAATGGCATCATAACGCGTAGACAAAGAGAGGATCAAAAATCGAGTCTCTTGGCTGTAATCATTTTTCCCCGGTGGCCTCCGGAGCCACCCACCCTGATAGGATTCTCATTTAAAGGTCTGGGAATAAAACGAGCCCACCCCCGTCCCTCGTCCTTTTCCATTCGTTTCTCATCGTTCTCGGTGCCTTCCTCTTCCATCCCGGTTCGACTCGACAGCCCCGAGACTCGGCTGTATTTCGAGAACCTAATCCCGTAATCCTCTTCGATCTTTAATCCACTCGCGAGATCGCAGCCGCGTTTGACCAGAGATTTCTCGTGTGCGCGCGCACGTTGGTTCGATCAAACGCGGGAAAGTTGATCGACGTCGCTATGAATCGTCATTCGACGCGTTTCACAGACATTTACCGAGCTACGTTCAGCCCGGGGACTAGAAATTATTGGCTTCTGCCGCATTGTGTCACGGTTTATCCGCCGCGATCCCTTTGAAACGGTGCGCGTCAGAAATTCCCCCCTTGTGTTTGATGAAATTCCCTCATGCGAGCACGCGTGTGCACGTTGTGTGTTTGCAGCCTACCTGGCGTCCAGGCGCGGCTCCCGTGACAGTCAGTGCTCCAATTTGTCCAACGTCAGCAACGAGGACGTGGGTCCTTTGAATTTCAACGCCCATCCGCGAGGCAGACAGCGGAGGACGTCGAACTTCCTCGAGCTACCAGGTACGGTCATTTTTCTCTCGTCAGTATTCGCTTGAAAGCGATTCTTTTAAGGTTTTGTCGTCGTTGGCTATGTATTTTAGAGTGATTTTTAGCAGTAGGGGTTGTTTTATGCAGAGTTTCTTTTATTGCACCTTACAAAATTGCGATCCTTGGTGGGAAAATGATTCCTGCAAGATTTTTGGACGATAGAAACGCGAGCCATATTTGATACGTTAGCGATTTTACGCTGCGTTCCGTGTGTAATTGTGTTTTGTTATTCTGGGAGCAAAAGTAAATTATTAGACGACGATCTATCCGACGTCGCTCGCAATAATGTGTTAAATGCAATCAAGATTGAAGAAAACAGTTCTCTTGAATCGAAAGAGAAAAGAGACTCCATGATTAATGATCGCATCGGATAAGAATTTATTGGAAAGTCTGTTCGAGGGAAGAATATCTAAATATCTAATTTTCAAAACATTCCGGAGCTTGGACGAAAATTGACCGATAAAATTTTCCGTTAGTTATAAAAAACAATCATGTTCGTGGGAAACTGCAAGATATACAACTGAAATTAAATTTCTGCTTGCGTAATATAAAACACAAGCAATCGAGAAATTTTCATGCGAAATTCTTCGAGCTTACGACTATCTTCCTTGACGGAACGTTTTCTTGAGGAAATTCTATTTGCATGCCTGGTGTTTTCAGCGAAGAGATTATTTTATTTTTCATACATACATATAAAGTAGAATCGTTGCAATCGGTGCTAGTCTTCTAGGACTAATTTTTCTTTCTGCGCACAATACATTAACTTCAAAATGGCTTCTCGAACATCCGATCGACGACGATTCATGGCAGCGTAAACGTTGTTTTTTATAACCCTCGAGGCGTAACAGCAATTTTTTTATGGCCACGCGTTTCCGGGATTATTTATCCTCGCCACCCCCGCGACAACTCTTTCCAACGCAGTGTCGACGATCGAACAAGAGTTTCACAGCGACCGTGGTGCTGTTTATATCGAATCGTATCGGATGCGACGATGGCACGGTGCAGCTTGCCCTGGTTTAAACTCTGAATGCACAATTCGAATGCGGAGCGAGGTCTCCGCTAACGAAATGAATGTGCACACGTATTCGATATAATTCGTTGTGTTCCGTATTCGAAGCGCGGAAGCTGGAAATCGCGCGAATTGTTTCTTAAGTAATTATCTTTGGAAATCCTTGCAGATTCCACTCGTTGGTCGAGCGAATATCGAGCATTGTCGGTGGCGTGAAGATCGAGTCGACATTTGACTTTGTCGCGGTAATTGTAACGGCATCGATAGGAGTTTAATTCGATCGAATTCTAGTCTCGTGGGAAATAAATTATTAGCAAAGAAATTCTATAAAACCACATCAATTATTTCTTAAGATCACCCGAAGCTTTTAGCGTTTTTAGTTTTCGTACAGATTAATTTTTTACACAAATTCGTGTTTCTCGAGAATTCATGTTGGATTAAGGTCGTAATTAATGAGTTTCGAAGGGGTTAACATGGACGGAACGTCGAGTCACGACGAAATAAATTTTTTTACCGCCTGTTTAATGCTACGACGAAGTTGTAGTCTAACATTGTGTTATCGAAACGTGTATAGCGGAGCAGTAGATACGTATTTATAATATTTCAATAATTTTCCATCCATCTTGTGCAATCGGAGTAACACGCTATTGTACAGTGCTATTTTAACCGTTCCTATTATTCTAAAGTTCGCTCGCGAAGACCAATAGAGGAAACGTCAAAAATGTCCAAACTAGTAAACGGGTCGCGAGAACTTTGCGTCAACGAAACTATATTATTCCAATAATTCGTTGTTAGTATTCTCCTGGAATTCTCCTCGAATTAGTGGGGAGGGCAATATCCCGAAATTTCCAGGCGGCCTAGGAACACCAAGTCGTGCATATCACACTGATGGATTACGCTCCGAGCATCCGAGGCAGTCGTATCTGCACGCCGGAAATTAATTACGCGGCCAACGTCCGCCGGGTAAATACTTTCCGTAAACAGAGGCCCTGCCATGCTCTCTCGATCCGTGGAACTCACAGAATAAGCATTAGGGCAGTGGTTCTTACCCACTTTAGGCTCACATTGCAGTTTAAAAGAAGATTTTTACAAAGAGTCACTTGTGAAGTCACCGATTTTATTCAATCTTAACTAAAATCTTTCTCTGACGATTTTAGAACAAAAATAAGTAGATCCCAACTTTTTTGCCAGTGCTCATTATTTACGAAGATATTTAATATATGTAGTTTCTTCGAGCAATTGAATATCGAAAATAATGGGTGTAAATTAGAGAGAAAATAATTGTACATGTGTGTCTCAAGTAAAAATCGATTTAATATTCTGATACGATCGTCGATCGTCGATACGAGAAGTTAATAGTTTGATACGAGGAATAGAAGATAGCATTTCATAGACATGATTCATTTCGTAAAGAGCTACCAACTGTTGCTCGTAAGGGAGGCGAAAAAATTGGTTGCCACGTAGATGTGGACGATAACGAGTATTTTTTCCTTTTATGGGCGGGGGATTCTGATTAATAACCGCGACTAAAAATAGAAAATCGATGTGCAACGAAAATTATCGCTTCCGTGGCCTGCGGCGTGTACAGGAGTTATTGGAATTTTGATAACACGAGTCGTATCTTCGGTGTATAAATGTGTACAGGGTGGCTCTGGCAATGTGGCCGTCGCGGTTACGTTCGAAACTTGAGTAAATATGTGAAAATCAATCGAAACGAACATTTTTCGGTCGGAGAGGAGTGTTTGGTAAGCATTAGTAAATCCTGATGATCGAACAGAATTTTTTTCTCTTATGAATCTTGCGTTTTTTTTATCGAATGGGATAACTGACGATTTAAGAAACGATAAACTCGATGGTCCATATTATGGAGATATTATAAGTTATATGCATAACAAAACACGTTTGAAATTACATTTTGTACTCTTGCGACTTCGGCGAGTGGAATGATCGATTGCTCTTGAAAGTATTCCCAGCAGATATTTTTGAATTGTCTACGTCAGCCACATGGAATACAATTTTACTCGTGAACGCTTTTTTAACAACTCACACCACAGACATGCAATTATTTTGTAGAGTTCAAATATATTTCGAAATCCATTTTCCAGGCATTTTAATATCAGTACTGTCTAGTTTAGTTTATTGTATTCACATTTGCTGTACATTTACACAATCTTAATCTTTTTAGATTCATATAAAACTATTTGGCCTATAAAGGTTCCGAATTCGAATTTATCACTGAATTTTAACATCTGGAGGTTTTCGCGGGTGTGCCCATGAAGAATTCGCGACAGCGGTCCTTAATTTATAGTCGTATGGCAATTGGATTCGTCTCAAGAATTTCCAACAATAGAATTTGTATTTACTTAGCTACCACTGAGATTAAAACAAGACAAATGGTACCTGGCAGTTGGAAATAGTTCTAAATTAATATATTTCGCGAAATGTCTGGCGATGACAGGCTCGAATACTATACAATGATCTTTCTCAATAAATTTCGTAAATTTATAACTTGTCTAAAACTCTATTTTATTTATTATTTTTTTTTTTTTTTTTTTTGCGATAAAACGTGAATCATTTTTCTAAATCACGGGGGTTAAAAAAATGCTGGACCATTCGAGAGGGATGTTTATCGCGGAGGAGAGATACGCGGAATGGTAAATACGAGAGAAACATGAGAATAGATGAGAGAAAAGTCAGTGCTGGGAGGATACGTTGCTTGCAACAAAGCGTTCAGCGGAATTGTATCGTTTCCTTGGGAAAAACGATCGACCATGTGTGCAGTGGTTAGGAAAGACGCGAGTCGAAAGAGAATTCTTTTACCCTTTCAATACGAATGGTTTCGTCGGACGTTTTAGCGTCGTGGTCGCTATTTACTTATCAATTATTATCAAATACGAACTTTTCGCCAGAACGTTTAAATAAATATTTATTTAAGCTCGTTAAAGCTACTTTGGTGTTTGATTTAATTTCGAAGTTGGGATCGTATATCGTAGGGCTTTTGTTTGAGAGTTTTTTATTTGATCGTAACAAAAAGGAGAAAATGAACCCGAATTTGTGGATTGTTGCCAAAATCCGGAGGCCTCCGCTCATCCAATTTTCCGCGAATCGAATTACGCGCGCCACGCGAACCATCATCCCCCATCCCCTGATCCCATCATCGTACCGATTTGTCGTACCGACGATCGAACTTGATTGGCGACTAATTAATTGAAACGTGAGTCTCCTACTTGAACCAGCGTTCGTGGCATTGAAATTTCCCGCGGAACCGACGAAAACACCATCGAGCAATTTCAAGGGAGGAAACTTGCAGCCTAGCGTCGTTGGCGTAATTAGATAGCCCGTCGGAGAGACGAACTTCTTGAGTGCCTCGTCGTCCATAACCGTATTAAATGCCGAACCGTCGGCCACGCTTTGTCAGACGACCTACTAGTCGACCTACTACGACGTCCGTCGCTCAATTTCCATCGAAAAGCAAAGTTGTCGTTCGAGTTATCGCGATGCATTTGGTCGCTGGGTACGCGAAACTTGTTTGGGAAAAAATTGTTCAACGTCCCTTGAAAGGGAAACGTCAGACTTGAGCGGTATTTGAAATTTGGTAAGGCGATACGTTTATATGCACAAGAAAATGAAATATAAAGTTTGCAAGAATCGAGTTTTGAAAATGCAGGTCTCGGAAAGTAAAACGTAGCAGTCGTATGATAAATACAGGAAGAAACGGTAGTTCGTTCGATAGTCCGGTTATCAGGAACGCGAACAAGGGTCGTACAAATAGAGTCGACGCTGAAGAAAAGTATTTCGTTTGAAAAGAAATCTGTCACGAGCCAAGTGGTTCGATTCTTAAGCAACGACTCTGCGAATGAAAGTTTCAGCTTCGAATCTCGGTTCCATTGATCGATTCTTTTGTGACCTACAAATAGAAAGAAAATAATAAAGCATGGACCTAAGGAAATAGTCGTACGAATCTACAAGTACTCGCATTTACTTAACAATTATCCGCTTTCTATGCACGCTTCAACATTCTGACGTAGAAACGCGAATTCATGGGTAACCCTCGACCGGAACCATAAGCGCAGAGACACCCCTAGGATCCCCAAATTTAGCCACACCTAATAGACTACCCTTTGACTGCTATGACTTGAATACGTTTAACGAACGAGGTTTATTTAATAAATGTGAGGACCCTTGCTAATCTCTGGATTATTATAACTCCAAGAAAAAAAAGCCCTCCGATATTCTTCTTGGGGGTTTGTCAAAGAACCTTAAAAGATTGCCCTTAATAATTTTTTTTCAATTTACGAATACTGTCTACCACTATAAAAGGATGACTAAATTAACAGTTTAGCTAAATCCTTCTACTTCTTGTTGCATCGTACAAGAAAAATATCGCTCGAAAACTGGCAACACATATAAATGGGGTTTTATTAAAAATGCAAACAAAGTCGAAGTTATTGGAAATATTAATAGCGTGTGCGGTGTTTGCGCGAGATCGAAACGAAATGGTGTCCCAGGGAACAAAATTCGTTGGGAATTTTCCCCAGAGAGGGATCAATTAAATTTCTGCCTTTGACTGGAGAGCATCGCCAATGAGATTTCCGTTATTTCGACGGTCGAGCGTTTTTTCTCGTGAATGGGGCGCGTGTTGGCGCTCGCGTGACGTCGTCGAACGAATTCGAGATTGTAAAGTCGGTGGCTCGATTGGACGCATCGGTGGCCGGCAATTGATTTCTCCTTGCGTTCGACGTTTGAAAGAAAAAGGGGGGTAAAAATTAACCGACGACGAAACGTGACTTTTCGAAAGCACCGTTGCGTTTTCTAACGGGAAATTGCTGGGCTCTCGAAGCAAAAGCTGCGTCGTCGTTGCCCCGTCGCGCTTTGATCGCGAAAATCGTTTCGCGATCGAGAAACTTGCAAAAAGCTGAAACGAAATATAATCGCGAGACATTTAACAGAAAATTGAAGACTCCTTTCGCCAAACGGGAAACGGTCTGTCGAGGGAAACTTGACGGAACGTTTAACGAGAAATTTAAGATGCAAATATTGGGATCGATGAGCCCTCGAATTCGCTGGGGCGTTCGAAGACCATCGAAATTTTATTATTATCGCGCTAAAAATGTTTCGTGACGAGTGATGTTATTAGTATTTTTTGTCGAATTGCAATCTGATCGGAAAGTTTCAGAACATTGTGAATTTTGGGAAAAGTAACTCGGAAATAAACGACGGTTTCTGTTAACGAAGATCAATATCTGATTAACGGAATATCCAACCGACATTTATTTTGTCCATTGTCTCGTTCGAAGCGACAACACGGCTTTAATTAACTGTCCATCGTTGATACGTTGCAGTGCCAGATCACATCAGGCCACGTGTACACAGTTTGCCAGAAAAAGCATACAACCCGAGGGCTGGTGACGATCTCTATCGACTTCGGGCATTCAACATCACTCAAAGAGGCGTCGTTAATCGCGGCGATTCGATTATTTCGAGACACAGCAGGAGCAACACTTCCGTCAACAGTAGCAGGTAAAGAATCGCAAACAAAAGGGTTACTTTGTGCCTTCGAAGTCAAAAGACAATATCTGTGGAACGAGGGCAATCCGCGGCTCTTTGTACCAATTACAGCCACTCTCAAAACGACTTGCGATAATTGGTATTACGAGTCAAAAATTAGATAAAGAAAAAGACTATGGAAAATTAAAGTAACATAGTGCGCTTTGCTTAAAATTAAACATAACTATTTGTATTTTACAAGGGTTACAGAAAGGAACGTGCAAAAGTAAACACGTTACTATCGTACCAGAGATATCTAAACGATCCCAACCACTATGAAATTTTTAAGGCATTCATCACTCACTTTCATAGTTATCGTACGAGAGATTGTAATGTTCTTGCGATCGTTGCAGGATTAATGGCACTACAAGCTCAAATTATTCCGCCTTTCCTGTCCTCTGATATAGTAGCTTGTCCGATATAAACATCTTGCTTTAGTCATTCGTACAAGAAGAAGCCCATTAGAGGTACGAGTTAGGTAAGCGAGGCAGGCATGCTAAAGTCCCATTACGTCAAAACGAGTGAAGTTCATGTGAAAATTCGCGATGAAAATCAAATTTAATCTTAATTTTGGGTACTAGAAAAGTACAAAAAGTCTCACGGTCCACCTGACGTTTGAGATTTGAAAATCCGTGTTTGGACCTCGGAATTTAAAATTTAAAATTCGAGATAGGAATTTTAGCGTAACATCGACGTCCTAGCAAAGATTCGTTACATTTCTCCATAAAGTTGGATCACGGGGGATCTAACGGGACTCCCTTTGGGAACTTCGAAGCCGGATAATAGAGTGCGTTCTTCGAACACCGACCCGATTACGCTTCCCTACTTTCAGCATTAGCATTCCGGGCTTCCTTCCGTTTCCATTGAATTGCTCTGAATCCGACCTAGAACGAGAACAATGACAAGCGAAATGAGCGACATGCTCGTTTCATCGATCACGGAGCATTCTATCTGACTTATCGCAGCAACATTTAATTCCAATCGTCGTGTCACAACCCCGCTACTAATTAATTAGGTTTCGACGCGTCACATTCGATTTTCATGTTAACAGTAATTCATCCAATTAAAGCCATTCGTGCTTCATTTCCTCTAATACGATTGCCATAGTGCACGATAATGAGACAAATCTGTTCGAATTCTCTTCGTTTTCCGGATAACCCGAAAACCCTTTAGGCATTCTCCATTATTACCTAATTTATCTTCATTCACGACTCTTCTGTCTACATCAAATAGTTATCGGTTTGGTTAGAGTCTAGATTAATCGGTGGGTGTAGAAATGAAGAAGAAAGTGATAGTCACGCGACAGAGGGAACAAAATAAACCCCTAAATCGTGTCATTAGTATCGAAAGAAGTGTTCTAAATGGAACTTATTCATCCAAAATTTGATCAACGCAATTTCAATTACGCAGCGACGTGGTAACCTAATCATTGACGAAGCCTCACTCTGCTTCTGCGTGAATTCCCTTCGTTCTTTGTGCCGGCGTGGCATTAGGGGATCTAGTCGAAACAAAATTAATGATTTCTGCTGACCGAACACCCTGCTACAGTCGGAATAGTATTAGCTGGCTACTCAAAGCTTCCGTTCCCACCATAAACGGCATAAATCAGGCCGATTGTAATCGTTTTACCTAATTTAATTTGAATCTTTCTACTAAAGCAATACAGACAAATGCAAAATAAAATTACTGTACCCCCGTGGCTCTTCTAGGGATTTATTTAATATTATTCAAAACTATTGAACACTTTTTAAGGACATTTCTAGGGATGACAGTTTGAGAAACACTGACCCAGTATCTATAGTTATAGCTTCTCTAATTTGTTTCCCGCGCTCCCCGTTCGAACTTACACAGAAAACAAGATTTCGTTATCGTTTCTACAGAGCTATTATCTTTCCGAGCCTTCAAGAAACTACTTAACGACTATCGATCCATGTTTCCTTAAATTATACGATAACGTTGCCACCCCCGCGATGAAACTAATCGGGGTCCCGTTTCACAGTTTGTTTTAAGAATGTTCGTCAACGTCTATTTCTAGAAACAAAATTTTTCTTTCTTTCATTTTTTTTTAATATACAGATCATTTACCATGAGAATGGTGGCTGGTAATGACACGAACACCCTGTGCACGATGGGGAAGCGTCGATCGTGTCAAGATGTCGGGGCGAGAAATTTATGGAGAAAAGTACTTGGATTTTTAGGGTTCTGTACGTCCTTAACGGGAATAAGCGCACGTATGCTGTTAACTCGTGACATTTTTTTTCCTGGTCGTTTCCGGCAGCGTCGAGGGTGCGCGGCGTTTCCGTGTTTACGACTTTGTCGGTCGTATCGCGACGCCATGTACGATCGTTCCGTTCGATTTCCTTCGACTTTCGTTACGAGAGCCCATAAGTCTTCTCGACTCTGACAGAGAGGAATCGTTTCTACCCATGGGAACGATGTTTGTACCTAGCTCGCGGAAAACTGATTCTCGCGATAAAAATTTATGACAATCGAGCCAACCCCCTCCCCCCTTGCTCGCCCACCCGAAAATTTAATCCTCTCGCGATAAGGGGAGAGAAATCGTCGATCGCGACGGAGTTGTTTATTTTCGAGTTTGTCGCGATAAATCGGTTCCCGTTTACAAACGACCCGCTAAATCATCCGTGTTTTCAAGTATTAGGGGTAATTCATGCAAACGACAAACTACCCTCCAATGAGATTTAGAATCGAAATTATTATTTCTTCGGTTGCGTGAAATATAAAATCAAGAACGTCAGGAATACGAGAAATGTATTTTTCAATATAGCTTCCACGCGAGTCTGGTGTCTGTTGAACATACGCGTTGTATTGTTTGAAATCTCATAAGACGGGGCTTGGCAGAGTCGACGAGCCACCCTTTACGAGTAAACGCTACGGACAAAGAGTGCGAACGTTGAATACGCACATGCTGGGTAATAACTTCGCCCACCTAAAATATCCCGGTTATTCTAAAAAATATGAAACACTGGCTCATATGGAAGTTGTTTGATGTCGAGGGAAACCTTGTAGGCGCAATGAAAACACGTGTTGGAAATAAAGACACCGAGAAAACAGCAGCGTTATGGTAGCCTTGTAAATTACAATTTACAGGGCGGTGAAGCTAAATTCGAAACCTGGATTTCCACCAACTTAGAATTTCCTCGACCTGGAGCTTCGTTTAGTTCGAAATTCATTGTACTATACGGCAGAAGTCGACAGAATTTTCGACGGATCAGTTCGTTGACCAGCGATTCTCAAACTTTTTGGAAATCGTCCCTCCGTTTGTAGAATAAACAAACTTTCGACGAGTCGTAACGTTCTTCGCGGATTCGAGTCTCTCTTCCTTCCGCCATTATTTTTTTCCCGTGAATATTTACCCAGTTTACCAAAGATATTGAAATTCCCCCGCTTTTGCGAAGCTCTGGAAGTCGTGAACGAGAACCCTGGGAACATGGGTGGCCTGTAAAACTTTCCACGACATTTTCCGCGTGTCCCGAGAGTCCACCCGCCGCGTGCCACTTAATTTCGGTGAAGAGATACAGTGAATTTTCCCTTACCTTAACTTTCCCTTGCCTCGAGTCGTCTTTCCCTCGGGCATCTTGGCTCCTTTACACACGGGAATAGATCAACGACAACTTTCGCCTAAAGATCCTTAGTCGCTCGTGTTAACGTTCACGCGGCAGAAAGAATTTATTTCGTTTACTGCGACAGAGGATTTCTCAAAGATCAATTAGGATCGTAGAAATCTATATTCTTTAATATTCGTCGATATCGTGCGCATAAATCCGAAATCTACGAACATTAGAATTCATTATAAAAATTGAAAACCTGCTAATGTATAAATGTATTCAGGTTAATCCCGGTAAAGGCAGTCGTATAATCCTTGCGTTGTGCACGTACAATGCACCGCGTCTCAACACAAACAATATAAATATTCTAGATACGAATCGCGCGAGATATCTAGGCTCGCGATTAGGCTCGAACCTCGAAGGCAACGTATTAAAGCGAAAATAGAAATCGTAGCGAAACGGACTGGCTAACTGGCGGCAGATCCGAAAGTTAACGTAGGAAATAAATTACGCGTCCACGAAACGATAATAAAACCTATTTGGAGGTATGGAAATGGCGCTCTGGGGGATAGCTGCAAAGAGCCACAAAGCATAGATGGAATTACTCGGAGCAATCATCCTTAAAACGTTGGTGGATGCTCCGCGGTACGTCGGGAATAAAGAAATTCGTAAAGACTTTAAAAAAGTTCTAACGATGCACGAAGAAATCTGTACGTATATAAAAAGTCTGTACCGTAAATAGAGCCAGGCCGGAGGTACGGGTCGAAGGGAAATGAAAAATGTTTCGAGTTACACAAGTTTCTTCTCAACGAGGCTTCGATTTATAGAGGTTCCGTAAACAAAATTGCAATTTATAGAGACGCCCAAGGGAAACGGATGTATTCGCAGCTACAAGTTTATTAAGATGAAAAACGTAGTACTTATTTATTGTTCGATCGGTAAGCAGACCAACGTACAAATTACGAGGGTTGAATGTAGAATAAACTTTTTTCGTTCGAGGCTTTGTTTTGAAGAAAATCGACTTTGAATATTTTCTGAGTACATCTGTATTTAATTATGGAGAGGCCATTATTTACTTTCCGGTCGTATCTACTCGATACGATGCTATAATCTATTGTCTTTCTATGCTGTTATCTTTTGGCTTCGGCTACCAGTTTCTATCGAGTCGTAGTGATAAGATATAACAGAGAATACGTGGATATAAGAATCAATGTGGAGTATTAATGCTATTTAAAAATAACAATGGTCTGTATCGAAATTCGTTCAAAATAATTAAGTGCACGCGTTCTTGGAAAATATGGAACAAGTGTAATTTGCAGACAGGTATTTTCGGGGTCTTGTGTTTCCTTTTTAAATTACATACTTTAACATCGTTATATTTTATTAAACTTGCAAGATCAAAGAGTTTATCCTTCTAAAACTAACGAAAATTGTGTTAATTTAAAAAAGTGTGCAGATATAGTTGAATAATGGAGTCTGGCAACATTCTGTACGTTATCAACGAATCTCGTCTGCTTTGAAACTTATGATTCTGACACGCGTCTCGTTGAAATTCGATAAGCTCCATTGTTCGAAAGTGCACTGTCTGCAAACCACGCTTGTCTATTTCGCAACTAGGAGAGTGGGGGAGTAAAGGCTCGCATGGGAGGAACAAAAGCACAAGTATCTTAGAAACTTTATTGTACAAAGATTATCGAACGCTCGCAACGAAGTCTGGGATCGAGACTTGACAGTGATGAAGAGGTTTGCGTATTCAAAGGAGAATCCAAGAGTCGATCGAGGTGTAAATCCTGGGAAGAGAAGGTATTTGGCGGTGAACCACGCCGATTGGAGGAGAGCCAGCTCGTGGCCGAGGCTTCCGAAACGTTCCCTCGTTTTCTTCTTCTTCTTCTTTTCATTATCACGTAGCACGGAACGCGATGGCTATTTCTGTGGAGCACCCCGATTACTGGACGCCTTGACCCGTCGATCTATCGTTCGACTCGATTCCGTGTGCGTCTTCGATCTAGTTCCAACTGCATCCCCGATGCATCGTCCTCTCGAACCGTCGATCGGTGGTTTGACGGACAAAATATAATCTGATCAACGATTTACTGTTATTACAATCGTGTAACCACCGCAGTGGTTTTCAAATATTTTGACGGGTGTCCCTTAAAAAGAAAAAAAATGCCTGCTCCAAGAATTGGTAAACTTTGAGAAAGATATTTTTAAGTTATCCAAATCTTTCTACGTTTGGAATTAAACGTCACTCTTAGGGATCGCGTCCCCCACTTTGCAAACGCGAATCATCGATCAGATTACACTTCGTCAAACCCTGGTCCCCAGTTTTTCCCGACTCCTTTCGAACGAGATCGTTGCGAAAAGAAGATCAGCTTCCTGTATTCGTTGCTCGAAATTACAGAAATGAAGAATTGGGGTCAAAATATCCTCCTCGTTGATGTCTTCGAACGGTGACCGGAATTTCTTTCGAATAGTGATGAAAGGACGATAGTTTTCAGAGAAAATAGATGACGGATCCCGTGCTGGAGTCGAGTCAAAAATACCGGCGTCTAGCCTCCCCCACGTGGCACGGCGTCGAGAAAGGGTTTCTGGTGATGGTTCTTTTCTAGTCGCTGTACTCGACCGTCTCCTCATACTCCATCGACTGGTGCGACCTGGTGGACGAAGAGGTCACGGACTTGATCGACGAAGACGACTCGATCACTGACTTGGACTGGACGCTCTGCACGGACTTCATCGTAGACACGGACGTAGACTCCGACGAGACGTTCAACGACTGCGCGACAAGACTGTCGGCGGATTCGTTTGCTGAAAAATTGAAAACAAATGCTCCTTACGTTTATTTTTCCAAGACTATTCGTCCACTAAGCAAGCTTTCGTTATGGGGGATCGACAATAGTTCTCTCCCAACGTGGATCTCTGATTTAACAACTCCTACATAAATGAATTTGATATTATCATCGCTTCTATACTATGTTAAATTCGATATTATATATTATTACATTACAGTCTTAATTAATTTGTATAGAAGTTCGTTGTTATATCGAATTCGACAATATGCGCGTTATTATGTCGAAATTAATTTAGATAGGTGTCGTTAAGTAGTAAAAATCAGTGAATTATTAATAGAAAACCCACGCAAGCTGTCGTTAAAGCACACAACGAAAGAAAAAAGGGGTTGAATAATAAGCATGAATCAAAACTGATTCTATCAATTGGAATTGGCATTTTTCTATTGCTCGTAGAATTATCGGAGCTTCGCGGACTCTTTCGAATCGCTTTTATTCGGAACGCGATTGCATCCGACAGGAGGTAATCCTTTTCGAAAAATGAATCGAAAATTGTAGGATAAAGTTTGCCAAGCACGGGCGTTCGTTTTTTAGAGAATAGAGCTCGAACATGTGTCGGGGAACGCGCAAACCTGATTAAAACCCGATTCGAAGAATCTCGTAAAAACACGGTAATGGTATTTCCCTCGAAAAGATATCGATGTTCGTCCGTGATTGAAAGAAAACATTAGACGCGTCCTCGCAGTGACAGCATCATCGAACAAAAGAAGAATTCCATTATACCTTCTATTTCTGTAATTATAATTCTTGTGAACCATGGGCAACCTGTTTTGAACGACGGATCACGGAAGACATTGCCCAAACTCGTGACTTAGAATAAATAATAAAATCGTAACAAATTTGAGGCGTCGAAGGAAATAAAATAATTTGAATTAATTACTCGACACACCAAAATCAAACGATTCCAAGAACGTTACGGACCAACTGGGAAGCTTTTTAAAACCGTGTAAATATTTAAAAAAATTGAAATCCAGTTCTGTGGGTCTGTTATGGCGGCGGAGCAAAGTTAGGGGTTGGAGAACTCGATCGCGGGTCGAATTGAATTTGTTACACGCACCTTTGGCGACTTCCATTATGGAACGAAAGTTTTTCGCGTCGGTTTCCGGGGCTCGTCGGTTTCCCAAGGGAAGAGGAAGCGTACGCGAACAACTCGAGATCGAACTCGCGAATGGGGCGAACGTCGGAGCTTCGGGTTATTCTAAACCGGTATTCGGACACGGGAGAGGGAAAGTCCGCGATCACGTGATAGAAAATACAGTGGCCAGGGGACCACGGGGGGACGAAAATGTTCGGCGTGTTTGGCGTCTTTTACGAAACGGTGAGGAATATTCGTGGAATTTCGAATGGCTCGCGACGTATGCGTCCCGACGGCTGAGTCAATGTTCTTCCGACAACGATGTCTCGCGTGCTCCAGACAGACGATGATTTCTTTCCTCTCTCAGAATTGTCAGCGACCATAAATAATTACCAAGTAAAAGGTGCCGAGTGCCAAAATTCTAGAATTTTTTCATAATTAGGTGCCAGTGGCCATTGTTAATAAATCTAGAAACGCGTCTTCGCGCGAGCAAGCAGTAGAATCTTGATTATTGTCCAATAAGAAATACACTACTGGATCGCGCGTAGCGCCTGCAACCTCACTTGTTGCTCAGTGACCCTCTTTACTTGTCAACGTCGCACAAGGAACGAGGTTCTACCGTGGTAATGTACAGAAATTAAAATATACGAGCAATAGACTCAACAGATGGAAACGATACATAACATTCTTATAAACCTGTGCCCCATTTGGCTTTGTTTCGTTATCTCTAGCTTTAGAATACGAATATCTGTATATGCACATTAAAACTGCTACGCAGAGAAAATTTACCTGGAGGTTACCGCGACCATCGAGGCGGTTCCTCCAGGTCGAGGCTCCTCCATTGCATTCCGCTTGAGCTGACCTTTAGGAATATCTCTGGGCATATAATGTGCAGTAGTACCGTGAAAATATACGTTATTAATTTTTAACAGAGACTTTTTAATATATTTTCTTCGCTGCCTCTGTACTTCCAAGAAAATGTGGCATTCTTTGGACCGACTAGCGAAGAAAACTCGGTTGTTTATTATTAAAACGTTGCGCTCGAACGACGAGGTTGAAAAATAATTTAATCTTAGGAAATTTTTTATTTCAAAATTTTCCATGAAAATTCTCCCCTATGTCCACGTATCGGAAAACACTCTGAATTAATCAAGCTGCCAAATGTATTTGACGTTTGCACACTGTGATTCGCCATCGAGCATTGTACGAACGAAGCTGTCTCGAACAACGATTATCACCCGCGAATATCGTCGTTCGGTTTTCCAGCTTTCGCAATTTAACAAATGCAATGCGAGGCATTCTATTGTTAGAAACATCAATAACGCGTTCGAGACGATGTTATTTTTCTCGATGATCGCGAAGATACACCGAGAGTTTGCGTGTAGAACGGATGATTCACAGTCAGGGCAAGTAACTCGAGTATAACGAGATGAAGTCTCTCGAGTGAAACTTGAGAAAAGGAACTCGTCTTGTCGAGGAATTAGGATTGACGTTTGTTAGTTTCAGTTAAATGAACTGTGAGGGATGAGGCATTGTGCAGCGTTGATCAAGCATCCTCGGATCGCCGCAAACTCTGTTCTCCTCCCAGGTGATTCGACTTCTGCGAGACCTTCGATCACAGAATTCTACTTCTCGTTCTGAACACCCATGTACTAGGAAAGAGCAGTATTACTCAAGATTAATTGACCCTCTTAGATCAATTTATTTTGATAGAAGCTAGACACTTGGATGCAATTTTGTGATGCCAGTTTATAAATGCTCGTGATTTAAAATTTGTCTATTCGAACACGGTCGAAACGTAATCAGAGGAATTTTTCAAAATTCCTTGCAATGGATGGCTTCCTCGATAAATCGGAAAGTAATCAGCGGACCCATAGAAATCTCGTCGGGATTTGCTTAACGCGATTGAATAAGAAATTAATTTCTTCGATTGGATTCGAGAAAAACGCGACGGAACCGTAGGAAACGGCGAGTCCAATTAACGAGCACGGTATGACAGAGCTCGACTCGAGTTTCGTACGAATTAAACTGCTACGGACAGTCTTCGAGACTCGGTTTCAGTAATTGTTCGTCGGGGAAAATACAGTTCGTTTAGATAGAAACAGTGTCCAGCGTGACGCGGGTCTCGTTTTCGCGCAATTTCAGCTACCGGGTATTTCTCGATGTGAAAAATAACTGCAGAAGTTTCCGGAATGCTCGTATTTGCCTTCGTTCGTAAATTATTCTCGATCGTCGGACGAAGGATACGCGCTCTGGCATTATTCCGCGCTACAGCGTCGACTAGAACGCTGTTTACAGCGGAAAAGCTGCTTGAATTTTTGCCAGGTTCTACGAATTTCCTTTATACTTTTTACCCGGCGATCGGTACGAGGTAATTCATTTCGACGAGTGAGTTGCCAAGATCGTACGACTTAAAGTATTTTACATATCACATTTCCTATTTGATGCTAATTTATACGCAAGCTAACACTGGAAATTTTAGCTCGATCTTGAAAATTATTATTACACGCTTTACCGAGAACAAATTTAAGTTTTCTATGTTACTGTGTGCAAAGGTCTATAAATTGCACTTGTCGGTTTTTGAATCTAATAATTTTGTTTCTCACATTAATATAATAATTACGATTAGATTTTCACTTTCAAGCCACAGTTGAGACCATGATAAATTTTATGGGTCTCTCGTAATCCTCCACAAGTTTCACGAACCCATAATTGTCACATAATCGTACATTCTTAGCTGGATAGGATTTATGCAGCCTTGCAGTAGTAGAAATTATGATCTTAAAGAAAAATATGGATTCGTTCTTTATAAGAAATTTAATACGTATCATCTTGCTCGCTTGATGTAAATAAAATTGAAGATACACCATCTAGATGATTCGCATGATGTATCAGGGTAAAATTAAAGATCGTTCGAGCTGGAAAATGAATCACGGAGCAATCGCCATAGATTTTTCCGGGCGTTCGTGACTAATAATCGGTGAGTCACGAAGGAATCGAATTTTCGTGGACATCGGCCAATGTTCCGTTTGCGTTCAAGGTGATAAATAAATTTATTTGAGGTAATTGTCAGCCAATGTCGAATTCGTTCCAATTAATTCCGCAGAAATTTCGACGGGAATCTTTAATTATTGCTCCGTCGTGACGCTGGCGCGTTAAGAGCATTGCCAGACAGGTCCGTCGTCGCGAGAATAGATCTTTTATTTATATGTATTTGTTGTAACAAAATGATGACTAAGGCTGCGCTATTTCTACGCGCCGTAACGTGCTCGTCCAAGGTGATTTTCACTTGCATAAATTTCGGTGGAAAATTGAATTGTCCGAACATCGCTGACAAAACCTTCGAGCGCAAAGTGACTCAAGAATTCATTCGAAAAGATTACTGTTATTTCACTCGAATCATAATAAATAGAGCCACAAGAAATAAAAGTGAAATTTCATTGAATCCGATTCTGCCCCACTGTGCATCGTCTTCACGGGGTCTGGTTCTCCCAGAACACTATAGTAGCAGATCGTGCTCCAAAATAGTCACAGTCTCTTTGTGGTCCGCTTTAGTTAGGCCTACGAAAGCGATCCCGCAGGGAACGTGCTCAGGAAAGATAAGTTTCATGCAGGGTGGTTAGTTCTTTGGCTCTCGTGAAAGGTTTTCGTCGTCTCGACCCCTTTTCTCGCCAACCTTTTACGTACAAACGACTATAAATGTACTTTTTCTCGGGCAACGGAGCGTCGGGTGAGAATTAATGAGATTCCACGAAAAAAGTTTCGACTATTAAACAATTCGGATGAATAACTGCATACGCACTCCTGAATAAAAGTAGTAGACTCGTAATTTATTTTCAATTTTTAATTTACAGGCGTTCGGTCGTGTTTTGAAAAGGCACGCGAATTTTTTCAAGCGTTTCGTAAACATAAAAGTGCGTATTACCGTTTATGGCCGTCGTTCGTGTGCTTTGCACGTACGTGACTCTTGGAAATTTCGAAACTAAGATGGCACATTGTTATTACTTGCCCGGGGCTCTGTTCGCAAGTACTCCTTCCGAAGTGCTCGATTCGCTGCGAAGAGGTTTCATTGGTCGTTGCAGATGGGTAAAGTAGCGATGAATTTGACGTTTAGGGTTGTTCATCCGCAGAGACTCGTTCCCGCATGTTTACGCAATGCTAAAAAAGCTTTCGAACGTTTTATCCGACCCGAGTGTTCACGAACGATTACGGAAAGTCGTTCTAGTCGAAGGGGATGCGCGGTAAAATGTAACTATTATTATTATCGACGGGAAAAGCTATTGTGGTCGTAATTGGGATAGCCAGAGAACAACGAAACCCACAAAATTTTAAGCATTAGTTTTGCAATTTAATCGAACACAGAGTATGAGATTTTAATGTTTTTGCAAGCAAGACGTAATTAATTTTATATAAATAATGAATTCTATTCGGCGCAACGTCGAGGTACGAGTCGGAGGATTCCATGATGGCCGATCTATCGAGACACTCGGGTTGTTACACGAATCATTACGTCGTGCAAGATCAGCTGCCCGTTTCGCGCGTTCAGTCCACTCTCCAAATAGACGGTGTAAATGTTTGCACCATTTTTTCGTTTTCTTACCAAGATCCCTCGTTTATATATAACTCTGCACCTTCAGCGCCATCTTCGAGCTTGGTTTACACACGTGCCAAGCTGGAGGAATGCACGAGCATTGTTCTTGGCCGGGAAGCAACGCTTTCTATCGCGATCCAACGAGAAGGAACCAACACAGCACATGTTTCGATAATCGCGAAAAGATGATCGTAATTCGAGGCTTTACATTAAGTTAATCGTAACACCTCGCCAACGAGAAATCTATTTTCTAAGTTGTAAAAATGTCTACGTAGAATTTTATCAAAACACGTTTTCGAGCCATGATCGATCAAACATTCAAACCGACGAACAAACAAAACCTATGAAAATACGCGTTTCGCTTCGGTATCGTTAAACAAACCTCAAAATATCGACTATTTTGGAGGCAAAATATCACAAAAATATCCACCCCCTCATAGATACACGCGTGCGTATAAATTTACGAGGGAGAAAAGAAAATATCGAGAACAGTATCGTTTACGATTACTGTTTGCAGACGTATTTAAAGGTATTTACTTGCAACGTGTTGCATTCTGTAGTCACGCGATTACAACCTAGCCATTAGCATTCCAAATGCATATTGCTCGAGCATGAAGCTGAACGTACCTCGTTTAATCTCTGGAATGATTGCGATCGTTTGTATGAAACGCGTTACATCGTCGCTAGCTTTTCAGCAGGGTTACGAGTAATTATTTCACGGCTCTTTGACGGGGCTGTTTTCGAATTCGCCATTAAATTGGAGTTTTATGTAATGTTCGCTGGTCTGGGTTATTCGGTTCCACATTGTGTCGCAGGGTTCGATCGATCCGACCATTATTTGCGATCGGTGATGAATCAACCTGCCAGAATTTTAATCGTGCTGTTTCGCTGGTCTGAATGGGTTGCGAAATCGTGTTTTATTAAACAGAAAAGGCAAATACTAAGGACGGTAATTTTGTTTCGGCTTTATAGATAATTCGAAGGTTTTCAAAATAATTAATAATGATACGTATTAATTATTATGTGGTATGTCGAATTTATTAGTTGTCGTTTTCAGCCTTCTGCGGAACAATATAAATGGAAATTATCGTACATAAACATACGCACGTATAATATATACAAAGTATGATCCTTGAACTAGTAGTTCATACTTTACATATCATGATGCTCTAAATAATAGAGCATTGATATATGTGTATTACGCAGTGACGTTTCTTTTAGCTTTATCTCATAAACGTGCCACTGCATCATAATAATTCTCTAATATTTAGAGTATCACGATATGCAAAGTACAAAGTATGTATAGTATTAATTCAAGGATTAAACTTTATTCGTATACGACCACTTTTTAAATGTATCTTATGGTTCCAAAATTGATTGTAATTTATGTAATTGATGTTTGGAATATTTTAGTCAAACAAAATTCATAAATAAATATTTAAGAAATCGGAATATGGAAAATATATTAGGATCTGCAGTATATTTTAAATATAAAGAATGCAAAATTGCATGTGCATGTTTTAATGCACTCTGCATATTATACACATAAAATACCGGTATACTAAAATATTTAATATTTTCCCTATCAAACGTTGTGCAAAAATGTTGCATGTTTTTAATATATTATGATATCTTTCGTTGATTTTGAATCTTTCAAAATAGAATTCCAATTCTATTTAATCTTGTCGTCGACAAAGTTGCAATAAATATAATTCTTGAATTAATAACCTATTTTATACTTCAGATACCATAACCTATTATCAGAATATTGTTATTTCATTACGATTCATGTGACATATCGCTCACAAAGTAGATATTACAGAAGGTTAACTCACCAATAATGTAATGTGTATTACGGGACGATATTATCATATTTAGTGGTTTATTAATGATTGATTCGATTTCCCTTGCGCAGTTAATGGAATTTATTGATATTTAGTAAAATGCAAAATATAAGAGCCGTAACTTCATTAATTGGAAAATGAAAGTATTATAAAGGTCGCAACGGTTCAACACGCTTGACAAGGAAAATTGCTAACTAATTACCATACATTGGATAAAATACTCGATATAATTTCTTTGCTCCTTTCGTGGCAATTATCACAAAAAACGATGTAATGCTCTGGGTATATACAGAGTGTTCGGCCACCCCTGAGAAAAATTTTAATGGCAGATTCTAGAGGCCAAACTTGTTAACGAAGCCACCATCAACAAATTGGTATTCTTGATTTATGTCTTATTTTGGCCTCTAGAATCTCCCATTAATATTTTTCCCAGGGGTGGCCGAACACCCTGTATAACTTTCAGATCGATTCATAAACTGACATTTATAAATTAAAAAAAGCTACTTTACGGGCGAATCTAAAATTTTTATTCGCCGTTCGAGAGTGAAATTTGCCCGACTCTGCACGCATTAAAATCCATTCTATCGAGGATCGTCCTGTAGCATCGCGTTCCGTTCGTTACGATCCGCTAGAACTTCAGATTTCTCGACACAACTCGAGCTTACGCACGCCAGACGTCGTAAAGTGCTTTCGTCGAGGCAGAGGGATGGAAAAAGGTTTTCCCCGTTTCATGCTCAGCGTCGCGTTTGATTGCGCCGAACCACCCACTGGCTTTGCGTTGATTTTCCACCCGACCCTCAGGCTAATCCCGCGTCTCTCGCCTCCTTTCCACGTGTTCGCTTTGTGCCCAACATCGATGCACGTAAATTCGTTTATTCCGCCGACGCAGGATCGATAAGGCTTGCGGCCGATCCTAGTCCAAGACATTCTCTGTGAACGTGAATCGATGGAAACTATCACAGACCCCTAAATCATTAAGGAGATATATTAAAATAGGTCGTACGGCCTCTGGTAATATTTAAAATTTCAAAGACTGTCGAAGCATTACAGAGAAGAATCTGCTAAGAATGTTTGGGTGTAGCTCGACTAATTTAGCAGGGGATTATGGCCTCGATATTGCTTCATTACCACGAACTTTCTACGTTTCTGTCGAGCATGTGCACTTATAGAGTCTCGCTGCTATGCCCTGAAAAGCGATTGGCGTTTCATGACATCGTAACTCGAAACATGCATGCTTGACATGGCATTTGCAACCCTCCAGGTTCACCCCTCTCCGGAACTCGTCTACGTCGCGATTAAGCACTCGAATAACGAGCGTGGAAACATTTCGACTCGCAGACGTTGTCAAGAAATAATCCATCTTCTTGAAAGTGACGAAAGACAGTCAATTTTGGGTAAAAAATATTTCGTCAGGTCGTAAATTTCAACGCTATGAGCAACGACTGTGTTAGTAAAAAAGTCTCGGTCGATCGTTCGATGGCAATTTCGCCAGCGTGGGACTTAATGTTTCGTGTAATGTGTTTTTTTGCTTTGTTTTTAATGATTTAAGAGCGCCGGGGGAATCGAATCGCCAGGGAAATTGATTTTACGGATATCACGGATTCGAATGCTCTTGGCCCATTAGCTTACAACCCTTCCAGCTATCACCTGACGGGAATAAACGTCAGGGAACGAGAATAGTCGGTTCTTATTGTTAGAAACTTCGCCGTCGGCGGGGTTCTAATTTCATCGTCTTTCTCTCGACGTCGAACGTAATGTCTGGACCGGTTTACGATAGAATAGAGGATATGTATGCTAAACGAACGAAGAATACGTTTCATAAATGAATATTTGCATAAGTGGATCAGTATAAATTAAATTTTAAACAGCGGAGAAAAACATTCCCTGCGAAATAGATCGATTTAAACGTGGAAACAATCTTTTATTATAATATTATATAAGTTTATGTGAACTTAAAAATGTTATAATTTGCATTCTAAACGAACGATGTACGCGCAATATACTTCGTCAAGCCTCAATCAATAAATTGGTATTTTTGATTTTCGTCTTACTTTGGCCTCTAGAATGTCCCATTAAAATTTTTCCCAGGGGTGAAAAGAGAAAAAACGTCGCCAAATATTAAAATTCAATTATCTCGAGAACGAAGTACCGTACGAGCAATTTTTATTCCACCCTATGGACGTATCGTTGCTCGTAGAATTACTCTTGCTCGATCGTGTGCACTATAAGCGCATAAAATCGCCGGCCTACTGACTTTTCCTGTTCACGAGTCGGTACGAAAGCGACGGCGATACGAATTTATTGTAGTTTCGCGTCGCGTTTGCTTCCGATTCATCGACCGCGCGATCGAAATGGAAGTCGACCTGAAAGCAAGCGAGAAAGACGAGGAACTCGAGGCTGGCTACCCGTTCGATGCGGTTAAAATGGAAATATGACATCGTTTCTCGATCCCCATGACATGCACGTTTCGAGGGCACCGCGACACAACTTCGATAAAATATTATTCCAGGAATATTTCCACGAACGTAATTTCCAATTCCCGCGTATTTCGATCGTTGGGTCGTCCTGCAACCGCAGACTTTTTCCCCAGGAACTAATAATTATCTCTCGAAACTATCGATCAACTTTGTCAGATCAATGGTCCGCGTGACCTCCTTCCAGCCCGCGCAACAGTAGCAATTCTTTCGAGGGTGAAATAATACTTTAACGATTCGACGTTTCCTTCCGTTGCTGCTCGCGATGCAAAGGGCGACTGTTTAGAGAGAAACAGGACTGACGATAAATCTTATCGTTCTTTCGAAGCACGCGGTGAATCGTTGTAGCTCGAAACTGTCGATTAACTTTATCGCATCGGTGTTTGGCGCAGGGCCAATTTAATTGGAAGCTGTTCGAACGACTGCGTTAAAGCACGATCTTCCAGATCAGGGATTCTCGATGGGAATTGTACAACTTCCAAAGGGACCGCGGAAAACATTAAAATAAATGCAAGCTTGATATCGACGTCGGGTTACAAAAACGCTCGATTGAATTTCGGTTGTTATAATGATATAAAGAATATGTTCCTTGTTTCTTCGACCACCCGGCCCGTGGTCTCCAGTTTGTAAAGTAGCGATCTAGGGTCTGTTAACTTTGGCGGAACATCTGTCCGTCCGCCGCAGCTATTCTATCCGAATTGGCCACGTTCCAAAGCCTTCGAAACTTGCAACCGACGATGCCACGAACTCTCGATCGTCTTTGTGTTGCAGGAACAGTAATGTATCGGGCGAGAGGTCACCGTTCGAGGGGTCCTGTTGCAGCGGACAGGGTGTCGCCGGGGATAGCGACGAGAGCGACGAGATGCAAGAAGAGATCCCAAAGTACAGAGTCGTTTTGCTCGGTGACTCAGGCGTGGGGAAAACTGCTCTGGTTTCGCAGTTCATGACCAGCGAGTATATGAACACGTACGACGCCAGTCTAGGTAAATGTTTCAAATGATTAATGTTCCTACGGTCAGTGTCGGCGTCTCAAGCGTTCTGCTCCTAACCTTGTATCTCGAATAGTATTCTACTACAACGATTCTTTTTACCACTTTCTTGTTTTCCAATTTTTCAGCGAAGGAACTATCAAAATTTTCCGGGGTAAAAATTAAAAAATATATTCCTACGTGTTTTGGGCATAATTAGAATTTTTTTTCATTCGCAAGAGAACGCCATTACACTTTTACAATCGTGGCTGTTTTTCAGCGTCTCTTTCAGGTTTTGTTTATTAGTGGTCTGGGGAATACGCGTCGTTTATATAACGAATAAATTTACTCCCTTTTCATCCACGTTACCCTTTCATCGCTACATCTTCCTTTTGTTTCGATCTTGAATCGCGTTACGTGTACAATCGAGACTATTTAATATTCCGGAATTTTACAGCTATTCGAATTGAACGTTTCCTAAACGGAATGAATCTTAAATAAATTTCCTTTCCTCCTGTCGAAAAGCAGCGGCTTGCAGCCGAAAAATGCGAGCGAGTTCGTTTCTTTTTATCGCGTCGGTTTTTAATACTTTTAAGCTTGCGATTTATAACAGTGACGTCAAACGAATGGCGTTTGCACCAATTTTGGCGCGCGATAAAATTCTTTGGTCGTCGAACGGAAAAATGGAAAAGGCTTTTCGGAGTAAATTCGTTGGAAGTAAGCACGTCAAATAGAGTTTTCCCGGAACTAATTGCTCGCGTATATCGGTAACTAAATTTTGTCCACGAGCCGCGGCTGAGCGTAAAGAGGGTTGAAATTAATAATAAAGCAAAGGATAAAGGGGTTGCGTCGTCGTGTTTCGTTTGACTCCGGTCTGTTTTGTTTTTTCCCCTGTCTCTATTGAAGCTTTTGGAGCACAGTTGAAGCACGTTAACGAGATTGTCTGAAAATGAGCACTCTTTTCTTCGCGCGGAGACAACGAAATTGTCCAGATGTTATTCGTGCACGCAAACGAGTCCTTCTGGAGCGACTTCGTTCGCATTTCCACGCTCGTGGTCGCGGTTTCGTCGTACAGAATAAATTTTCTACGCTCATTACCACGGCGAGAAAGCTTGCCAGCAGAAACGACGAAGTTCTTACCGATCGAAAGAGAATTTTAATCTTTCCGAGGGAAATTGAAATCATCCCCTAGCGTTTGAAAACACGAAGGAAATCTCTCATCAGCGTGTCTCGTTTAGAAGTAGTTTCGCTGTTACACGAGCAACGTTAATTATAAATGCACGCGTGAGATCACAGCAAAGGCTCCGATTTAACGAATGTTTCCATTGCCTGGCCGCCTTTCAGAGCTATCCGTGGCGACCAGGCTACTTTTAATTAATTTCTTTCGTTCCCGGGTCTGTTCATCGGTCTCTCCTGACCTCCCGTTTCGGTTCCTACGACCTCACAACGCCCACAGAATTTAATTCGAACACCCTGTTCACCAAATTGTATAATTTTTCCAATTAGACAATTATATTGCATTCATTTTCTTTTTCTCGTAGAAACTCGTGGTGTCAAATTCATCTTCGTTTGACCTTCGACAGCGCCATAGGGGCCAAAAGATCGCGCATACGTGAGATTTCCCATTTAGACCCACCCTATTCAAGTTCACCCCTTTATCGTGCAAAAAACTGCGACTATGGTCGAGGCGTTTTTCCCTCCTGTACATCCAAAGAAACCGAAACGATGTCATTTTGTTTTCTCGGCTTAAGGGGGATAACGCAATTTATCTGCAAGCTTGTTTATCTGCAAAAAATATTAATTTTATCTACAATTATATATCATTAAGGTTAAACGATCAATGACGCAACGACGTTAGTCATCGTTCAGGCGTCTTCCTCGAGGAAAGTCGTATTTATAATTTTGTAAGCAGACCACCTCCTCTCTGTTCTCGTTGAAACAAACGCGATCCGCGCGGTCAGCGTTAATGGAAGTTTCGTGTAGCTCTGTCAATGCAGATCGTTAACAGGTACTCCTCGATGCTGCAGGTGTATCTGCTTGTCGGCACAGATGCGCTTATTACAGGACAATAATTATATACATTCTACGACCCGCAGAAGCGATTACGCTCACTTCCATTCCTTCGTATTCATCGCGCGCGTTTGTGTTTCGAGCAGTCGTCGCTTTAATAACGTTATTGCTCCGAGTCCTTTACGATGATATTACGCACACCGACGCGAACAGAGCCTTATTGTCCCTTACAATTTGAACATTGGTCTCCTTTTTCGTTAAGAAAGCGCTAAAGCTTGCGTAACGCGCTGACTTACACGCCAAACCCCTCAAATTGGTATTTATTCGCGACGTGTCTCGCAAAAGCTCTGTTTCGTGGTATTTGAGTTAGAAACTTTTCTTTGTTTGCACGTCTGAGATGTCGATACAGCCTGTACGATATTACGAAAATATGTTTTTGATATAGAAAAAAAATTAGAACGAGCAAGATATTATTTTATCGAGTTCCAAGTAACTTGAGGCGCGCGAAGGATATTTTTCCGATTTAGGGGAAACAAATTGAGGATCGAGGAAGTTAACCACGGGCCATATTGTGTTGCAGACGACGAATTCGGCGAGAAGACAGTCTCGATTCTGCTGGACGGAGAGGAGTCGGAAATGGTGTTCATCGATCATCCCCACGTGGAGATGAGCGTAAGTAGCGTTCTCGTTTCGAACACTGCGTACGCCTACGCGCTGCAACATGCGTATGAAACCCTGGGAACGCGCTTTCCCTGGCAATTAAACGTTTTCGCGAGAACCGACTGCGTTTCGAATTAATTTCAAAGCCTGCAGCAGTGGACAGGTTTCATTGATACCACGTTTCCCCGATTCAAGCTCATAATTTACCAATTTATCAACAGGACGGAGCTAAAAACTTCTTTGGACTATCCAAAGTGCCTGAAAAATCGTAACTATGGTCACGAATTTCCTGTTGCTAATGGTGATAAATGAACAGAGTTTTTGGAAACTAGGCGAATGTCGCTATTTTCAATGTCAGTAGCTCCTCCAACATCCTACGTTTCAAATGATTTTATCGTTTCTAAAACAGTTGCGTTCCAAGTTGGAGCCTCCAGCCTCCCAATCAACAATTTACTAAACATTTCCATTGTTCACCATACGTTTTCAACGTAACTCTATTGCATTAATTTGTAATGCAGTGTCGTCGATATAGTTGGATGCACACCAATCCTATGAGTTTTAGTACAAAGCAGTAGAAATACGCTTCAATAGGGGAAACAGTATTCTAACAAAGTTTCCCAACGCTCGAGCAATAGGAAGTTCGAGTACGAAAATGTTGGTATAATAAACTACTGGAAAAAATGTGAATTCTATTGTATTTTATTAGAAGTAATTGAACATTGTCCACTGCAATTAATTACATCGGAATGTAGACGACGTTTAATTTCTCCTTTGATATTCGTAATTATGTTCTGTAAGAGCGGGTTTCCACGCTATTGGGCGCAAAGCTTCTCGGTTTTCGTTCCCGTCGAAACTATTCAACAACGTAGTAATTGCTTCGCGAAAGACTCCGGCTCGAACCCATAGAAACTGGCCAACCGGTTTTGCTCGAGCAATTCGGCATTACTAGAGAACAAAATCTAATGAGTTTTTCTTAGAAGATCAATTGCGGTTATTCGTCGGCGTCTTAAGGAGTTTGACCAGTTTCGAAACAAACGAAAAATCGATTTTCCATGTTCCTACGATGGGGCTGAAAGACAAGGTGGCTTCTAGAAACTTTTAGAGATGAAAATTTGGTGAAAATTTTAATTTCACTCGACTGGTTTGCTAAATAAAATTGAAACGAACGTAGAAGCGTGGCAAGCGATACGACAGCGGAAGTCGAGGATCGCTTACGTGCTTTGAAACTTTGCAACAGTTCTCTTCGCCAGAAGTTTCGAGACACGGTCGGGTCTCCGAAGTGGACAGACTCCTTAACAGTTGGCGAGTGGTAAAATAGAAAACGCGAGAACGTGTCTGATACAGAGAGATAAACGACTTGATCAATTTCGCGCAGGTGGAGAACTCTTTGTCGACGTACGAGCCCCACGCCTGTATCGTCGTCTACTCCATCGTGTCTACGACGAGCTTCGAAGTGGCCGGGGAGATATTAAATTACTTGTGGAGGGAGCACTACACTCAGGAACGATTCGTTATCGTCGTTGGCAATAAGTCCGATCTCGTGAGAAGTCGCACAATCTCGTCGAACAGTAAGATCCTCGAGTCAGACTAATTGCGCAGGGTGGACCAATCGCAATTAGCATCTTCAACGTCGAAGCGAGGGAGGACATCTCCATCGCCCTGAATATTACGTTGAATTTTCAGGTTTTTATTAAATTGAATGCAGCCACGTTAAAACTTTTCTAAAATTTATTTCGAAATAAATTACAAATTATAGTATAATATCCGTTCACCGCGTTTATATCGAAATTGCTAATCGTTATTGCTTTACCCTGCACGCAAGATGTTTCGATAAATTTTAATCTATTAGGATTAGAGAGAAGGTATCCGTCAACTGGCTGAACGGTCCAATCAATAGAATATTAGTTCGATGAATCGGTAATCCGGACTTAAATCCTGGTTCGAGCTGATTCGAATTTAAATGCTCGATTGCTCTCTCTCTCTCTCGTTGGAAATAAAAATTTTCAACGCGTCGAGGGCGCGAATTTCCAATTTTTGATTGATCCCCGCGCTAGAAAACCGAAAATCCTAGGATATCGGCGTCGAGCGTTTTCAAAGGCGGATGAGACTTGAACGAACCGTCTGGAATTTCGATGAGAACCTCAGGACGGAGTTAGAAATTCCGTGTTGTTTCGCAGAGGGAAAGCTGCTGGCTACGTCGAGGGACTGCAAGTTCATCGAGACGTCCAGCGGCATACAGCACAACGTGGACGAGCTTTTGGTGGGCGTTCTGAAGCAGATACGGCTTCGCGAGACGCGCGACAAGAAGCTGAAACGACGGGGCAGCAAGGGGAGGATCCTCTCGAAGCTGCACGGTAGCAAATCCGCTCTTAGTTTGAATCTCGCCAGGGAAATACTGAGCAAGATCTGCTTGAACGACAGCAAGAGCAAGAGCTGCGAGAATCTGCATGTGCTCTAAGAACGCGATGCTCCGAGTTTCTTTGAGTCGTTGTAAATATCGATAGATCGAACCGTGTAACCTGTAATTCTAGGAACGTGAACCCATTAAGCACCAAATTATTATTTAATTGTTACGTGAAATGTCGGTTTTGTTTAAACCCTGAAAATCTCGCGATATTCAAGTAAAATTCGATGTAAATAAGTGTTATTCGAGCTTAAGTGAGACACTGGTACTTGATGGGTCGATCAAATTTGATCACGATCGAGTGAGTTTTTCCAACGCGAGATCGCGAACTGGTAGAAACGATTTTCCTTGTGCACAAAATGCTCCCCGATTGTTCTCTCTCGTCATTCTTTCCATTGTAACGATTTTAAGCCTACGCGCAGCATCCTGCAGATTCGATGGGCTGCTCGAATAAGAAAAGTTTCGCCCTTCCAATCGTGCCACGTCCCTCGAATAATATTTGCTTTGCCTTCCGTTTGCCCGTCAGTGGTAGGTAAACACTGTTCGGAGTCGTAGGAAACAGGTGGAAATGCGATTGACGGCGAACACACTTCGTCACGTGTGTGCTCCGAGATGTTCGAAACATATCGTACGCGTGGCTGCGAAATCAATTTATGAGGAACACGTTTCACGCAGCTTGGAACCCAGAGGCAGCGAAAGATATTAGGTAAGTATTCAACTTGCAAGAAGAAATTCTGATCAATTTATATGTGAAATGGAACACGCGTGGACGCGTGTTTCCACGAATCATAGGGGATCCAAAACCCACGATAATCCACCTTGAGGACGATAGGAGCGATAAAAAATGGTCGTTACTGAAAACAAACTAAAATCGAATTTAAAAATAAATCTATAAAAAAAGCTTATGACCGATGTCGTGCATGACATTTTGCCAAAACACAGTAGCTTGAAACGTAAAGTTAAATTAAATTTACGATGCCTCCAACCCGACAGCTCTCGTCAACTGCGCCAAGACACCTCCAATGGATAAAAAAAGAAAGAAATTTAAATAGCTAGCAAAAATAAAAGACCGTCACGTACGGTGTCATGGCGCTGAAATTTCGTTTCAGCGTTTCGTGGCTCGACCTCGCTCTCCCCTTTATCCACGGGCAATTTTTCACGGCCATGCTTGTCGACCGGAAATCAGAGCGTAGTTCCACTTGGGAATTGATTGCGGACCAATATGCGCCGCGGCGGAGTTCGACGCCAGGCGTCGAAATTAGAATCGAAGACGAACGACCGACGTACGACAATCCCGGTAAATTTGGCGACTCTTTACTCGGTTCGATTATTTATTAGGACCTAATGGGCAACACGTGTTCCTCGTCTCTCTCGTTGCAAGCACAAAATGGCTACACAGACTTCGAACGATGTTATTCGCGAACCTCGAGGACAGATCGCTGTACAGGTTGTCTCATTTAACGCTAGATTTACGGAACCTCGACAATTTCAGGGGTTTCGGATTCCATACTTAACGCTAGATTTACGGACATCCGTTGCGTCCACGTTTACATTAAAATGCAATTTCTCTTTTAACGAGGACAAATCATACCATTGCATCGATTACCCCTTTGACGTGCGATTTAATCCCAAATAATTTTTCAATCGTATACTATTTGAATTTAAATCGTTTCGAATCTTAGACAAGAAATATTCCCATAATATGGGTCGTTAGTTTCAGCCCTAGCCGTAGTTTGTATCCGAATCCAGCCATGGCCGTGCCAAACAGTCGCTTTCAAGAGTTTTCCAATAATTACCCCTAATTCCAGAGTGTTTTGGCCGTCGATGAAAAGCGGTACGTTTGTTGGCTCGACCGATTTAATTAATTACATTAAATTGACTCGTCCAGGATTTTGTTGATGGCAATTTCTACCTCCCACTCCGCCCTTGTCGTTGGCTGACGCGTTTCGTGCGTACGAGCGAACAAATATGTTTAACGTGCCCTTAATCCAATTTGATCTCGTCGATCGTTGGCTTTCCAAAAAAAAAAGAAACAAAAAAGAATGAAAATATTTTCTACCAAGTTACAATACGCGATTTTTCCATACGCGGTTGGAAGACGCTCGATCGATTTCCGTTTCGTTTCCTTCGGCCGCGAACTCGAAGAATCCCCTTTCCGGAAACGTGGATAAGGTTCTCGAGGAAACAGCATTCAATCGAGTAGGGACGGCCTAAAAACGTACAAGACGGGAGGAACGTCTCTCCCTGTCAATATATGAGAGCGTGTGTGTGGGAGTGTGTGCGTAGAATTGATTGTATCGTTTTCGACGAGGCTGGGACGATTGCCCTGATAACGATGGGAAATACTGCAGCCACTGATAATTTGATAAGCGCTTAGCATATCGAACCTTCTAGTAGAAACTGTCGATTTTTCGTCGATCGTGTTCGACGCGTCGACAGCCGCTTGGAATCGTTTATTCGAAATATTTCGAACGTTACTGGTCACTGGGAATGGTATAAAATATAAAACACATTCGTTGGACTTGTAAATATCTCTTTTTCGTAACATAGTTCGAGGGAACAGTCGACGCGTCAACCCGTTCGAAACTTTCACTTAAAAGCGATCGTTCTCGTTGTCTTCTGGAGGAGAATCATGGATTCCTCGAGGTCAAAACTATTACTATCGTATCTGATCGTACGCGTTAACAGTGCACTCGAGCTTAAATATAATTCGAGCGACCAATGTGCTTCGAGTAATGTCTCAACGGATGCATAGTCGGGCACGAGAATTCACAGTTCGGTGTAAAGATGTAAGATAATCGTAATTCTTTGATTGAAAACGTGCGTTTTTACTTCGAAGAAGCTACGGTGATCTTTCATTATGCGTTTAACATGAAATAGGTTCATTACTATTATCTACTTAATAGTGAGATACATTAAAATTTTGCACCAATAAATATTTACGAACTTTCTCACAGTTTTGTGTCCTGATACGGTGAAATATCGATAATAGAACCCAAACGCTCCAGTTCGTATAACATTGGAATTTTTTAACGTCGTTCGCGATTCTCGATGAAGCTTGATATTAAAGCAGCACCTCCCTCCCCCGCGACGCTTATGCATTGTCGATCGTCCCGCTATAATCGCGGAGATGCATACTTCAGAGCCATATCATGGATACCCCAAAAGGTTGGTCTATTTTTATATGAGCAAGTTCGTCTGACACGTTTCATTGCAATCCGTCATCCGCATGATCGACGTTTTTCTACTTCGTAAGAACGATATCTCGAGCGCGAGGGAATCGTGCAGGGAATGGGTCCCCCCTTCCCTCCGAACGATAGTCTTTCAACCCTTCGACTATAAACTCCGAGTCCAGGGTACAATAATAATTTTGGAACAGCTTGAACGAATAGGGGAATCAAATTATGGAAATTGAGGATCGCGTAGCAGCGAAAGGGTTGAGACTATCGTTCAACCCTCTATAATAAAATTTTTACTTGGCTTCTGGACATAATTGTACGATAGGAATACCGACTAACATTAATAGTAGGATATAAATTAAAACGCAAACTTTCCACCGTACCCAGCCTGGTGCAAGAAATTGTAAAATAGTTGGGGACAAAATGTTTGTAGACCGTGTACTATAATTTTAATCCTCGGACGGCGAACTTGGACCCATTGTGATCCTAATCGGAATTTTATTATTTTACTACTTTGGTACAAGGCTTTTACTTTATTATTACTCTACTTGTAAAGTCTGTTGTCTTTGGTATTTATTAAAAACCGGAACTTTGGAACGACTTCGCTAGGATACAAATGAAACGCAAAGTCCGCTGGGCGAGGGTTACACTTACAGTTTATACGTATCCATATCTCAGAGATAAACTATTAAGTTCAAATTTAAAAAAATATTGTATTTTAAGTAGCAATGAATAATATATTCGTTAAATAAGAATATTTCTATTCTAAAAGATTTGGACTTAACGTAGTTTGCCTTCGATAACAGAATGATATCGAAAAGAATGTAGATCGTATACGAGTTCGAAGCCATCGCGAGATTATAGAGGGTTAATGGGAAGAGTTAACGTTGACAGGAATCATTGTCCTTCCATGTTCCGGAATTATTATCCTTGAAAAGTACCTGCACGTTCGCACGACAATCAACTTATTTTGCTAACTATCGTATTGTACTCGATATCTGTAGTAGAACTTAGACATTACGTGTTTACGTCGAAATAAAAGCAATATGCGTGATAAAAGTTTTTTATTTCATTGCGTCTATCTCGAAGACAAACGAAGACAGACTTATGCAAGGCGGATCGCAGCCAATTCGCTAATATTATTTAGTTTTTAATTAACAATTGCATTACCCAGCTAAGAGTGATACGATTATTAATTAAACGTTAAATAATATTACCCAGGTCTCACCACGAGGAGGTTGCTGCGAGTGGAGACCCAAAGGGAGATAGATGGAATCCAAGTTCCATCGATCTCCCTTTCGCAATTTTACAATCTGAATGACTAAACTAAGAAGATAGAAGGAACCCGAGTCCCTCCGATCTTCTAGTTTAGTTGTGCCAAGTAATTGTTTGGTTTAAAGAAGAGTGAAGCTAAGTCGTGAGAGACGCGACGCGACGCGATGCTGAACCGTACAGCGGATCTTTCGAATCGAACCTACTGCACTTGCTAACTCGATCTCTTTAGAAAAATGGATGCTGCATCCCTGAATCGAGGTCTCCATTTCTCCAACGCAACCCGCCGGGAGCCCGAAGGACCCGACTTAGGCTGTCTGACAAAGAGAGAGTACCTGAGACAGGAACGACTCCCGCTGGAAGGTGTGCGTTTCCGCAGGATACGGAAACTCCACACCTTCCAGCGAAGAAACATTTCCCTTCAATCGAGCTACCAAGAGAAGGCGGTTAGATCTTCCGGACCAACTGGACGGCCGATCACATGTTTCGTTCGTCGAAACAGCGGTGATCGAAGCGAGAAACGAGAGAACGAGTCGAGTGAAGCTACTTGTTAAACAATTACTTGGCACACGGAGACGCGTACAATGGTCGTCGATGCTTAAGTCTAGTTTAATTATACCAAGTAATTATTTGATTTAAAGAGGAGTGAAGCTAAGTCGTGAGAGACGCGACGCGACGCGATGCTGAACCGTACAGCGGATCTTTCGAATCGAACCTACTGCACTTGCTAACTCGATCTCTTTAGAAAAATGGATGCTGCATCCCTGAATCGAGGTCTCCATTTCTCCAACGCAACCCGCCGGGAGCCCGAAGGACCCGACTTAGGCTGTCTGACAAAGAGAGAGTACCTGAGACAGGAACGACTTCCGCTGGAAGGTGTGCGTTTCCGCAGGATACGGAAACTCCACACCTTCCAGCGAAGAAACATTTCCCTTCAATCGAGCTACCAAGAGAAGGCGGTTAGATCTTCCGGACCAACTGGACGGCCGATCACATGTTTCGTTCGTCGAAACAGCGGTGATCGAAGCGAGAAACGAGAGAACGAGTCGAGTGAAGCTACTTGTTAAACAATTACTTGGCATACGGAGACGCGTACAATGGTCGTCGAAGCTTAAGTCTAGTTTAATTGTACCAAGCAATTGTTTTGTTTAAAAAGAGGGGTGAAGCTAAATTCTGGGAGACGCGACGCGACGCGATGCTGAACCGTACAGCAGATCTTCGGATCGAATCAACACTACCCTTGGTAGATTGATTTCTATTTCTAGAAATCGATCTGTCATGGGCAGGCGACTAGATCTTTCGGACAAACTGGACGGCCGATCACATGTTTCGTTCGACGAAACAGCGGTGATCGAAGCGAGAAACGAGAGAACGAATGAACGAGAAGCTAGTTGTTAAACAATTGCGTGGCACATACGCGGATACACTAGAGACTTAAAATTAACGTCGAAGTTTGAGCTAGCAGATTCGGAACTAAAATTGAGAAGATAGGAGAAAACGAGACTCCTATTTTCTAAATTAGTGGTACCAAGCAATTATCTCTTTTAAAAAGGGATGAAGCTAAATCGTGGGATACGCGACGCGACGCGATGTTAAACCATGCAGCAAATCTTAGGATCGAATCTACTGCCCTTGATATCTCGAGCTACCAAGGGAAGGCGATTATATCTTTTGGACCAACTACATGGCCGATCACTTGCTTTCTACATTAAAGCAGTGGTGACCGAAACAGGAAACGAGAGGACGAGAGAAAGTGAAGCTACTTGGTCAATAATTACTTGGTAGGGCGCGGCAACACGGACAATAGAGAAATCTTCGACGTTAATTTTAATATTCGCGACGAAGCTTAAGACTAATGTACTTGGAATTAAAGGTCCCTCGGCGGATGAATCGCTCTGTGGTTGAATCCCTTGATGGTTGAATCCCTCGGCGGTTGTAGCGTCTTCCCTCGATGTCCTTGGAATTGATCTACAATAGATCTGACCTGAAACAAAAACTGCTACTTGTGTTAGTATCATTAGAGAACACTTAATGGAGCAGATGAAAATCTATAAGTTGGACAACCTACGAAATTTAGAAACACTCATACCTAAAGAATTAAATAATGTATGTTAGTATGGGTCTTATTCTATTAGCAGTGTACTTAGCAAAATGTCCTAAGAATATTACAAATAAAGAGAAAATAAAAATTGTAATTAATTAATAAACGATGCTGATATACCTAGCTGGAGTCAATGAATTGTACGAATTGAGAATATTTTTATGGAGTCAAAATCGGAAGAAAATGAACGTCGAAACCACATCACAAATAACATCAAAGTAAAAATTATAATTAATCAACTGACGATACTGATATACGCAGGAAAGAGTCAAACGATTGTACGAAATAACAAGAAGTGAAAGCAGTATTTTATCATAGATCGTCTTTCAACATCAATTCTTGTTAGAGACAGACATGAATTCCAGAAACAATCGAAAGATAGAAACAGTAAATGACCACATATACTTAAGATACCACTAGGATTGTCAAAATTAATAATGGAAGAACAAAAATGACCAACGATTCAAGAGAATATCGATAAGGGGAAACATCCATAGAAACGAAACAGAAACCAGTAAATCAAACAAAATCAATATTTCCATCAAACGGTATTCAGAAACATACAAGTAAATTTGGCATCAATAAAATAAGAGAGGGGGAAAATTTGTACAGAGCTCACCACTGACCAGCAAGTAGTCGCAATTGGTCATCACAAGCTCACCATTGGTCAGTATCGGTCAACTGGTCAGCACTGGTCAGTAGTGGTCAGCCCTGGTCAGCCCTGGTCAGCCCTGGTCAGCCCTGGTCCCCCTGGTCCCCACTGGTCAGCCTAGGATGGTCCCGGGATGCCCACCAAGTCAGGAGTTCCGCCACCCTTGGACCCCCCCGCGAGAATGAGACACGTAAGTCTCCGCATGAGCCTTTAATGTAGTGGCGGAGGAGTGGGGAGAGCACAGCGTGTGTCAGCCATCTTTACGCGTCCAATGGACAAATTATTTCGCGAAAAATTATTATTTACGCATACTGATGAGCCCTTTCATTATTCATATACCACATATTGTTAACAATTGTTTAAACTATTGCGTTGGAATGTTAAACAATGCTAAGCTTTATTTATAATTGTTTAATTTACACCATCGTCGAGTAAGTACTCTGTATAGAGTTCACATGCAGCGATTGATATTTTCGTAGAAAATTATTTTAATATTTATCAGGATTTCGTATTGCACGAATCAATGATTAATACCATTACCATCGCGACATCGCGTTTTATATTGCAGTTAACTGTACTATGTATAATTTATTTCAAACACTTGAAAAATCATCTTCAGTCTTTTACATTCATCATCAAGCCTTTCTTCTTTGAATGTAGATTAACATGTTTTATTTCCAATTAATTTATATTTACAGGCATGTCTCTATAAATTTCAAATCCATTAATCAATTTGAATTTGTGATATTACGTTAGTCAGTTTCAAAAATATGGTATCGAGAAAAACGCATTTAAAATTTCTGATATGATTATTAATCACTAGGTACTCTTCCCTTTAAATGGCTTATAAGAAGAAGGAATAAAAATACAATAATAATGTGGCTATGTTGCTGAGCTGTGCACGATGTAACACCGTTAATAGCTCCGAACGAAGTATCTTTTCCGGTCTGGGAAAAGTCCCCATGCAGTTCTCTTGACGGAGGCCTTTCAAGGGCCTTCGGGGGTGGTTTATGACCGGGCCTGGTGCTCGTCGCTGGAGTCCGCTCGTCTACGCAACGCCTTACCTCTTGTCGTGCCCTATGTTTAGAGAGAGGGTGTCGGAATTTCCAACAGGCTATAACTTTGCTATTTTTACGAATTTTAATAAGTCTAGAACCTCAGAGAAACGGGCCGAAAAAATACATTAGGTGAAAGGTCTACTCGTATACCTTGTCTGTGGTAGCATGTACTTTTGAATTTTTCTACAGGCCTCTGTTGACCACTGCTGACCACTTCTAATATATCTGGCAATGTATAACGATTATTACTTTTTCTTACTTCAGCCCTCACAGGCTGATGACCCCATCCCCGCATCCTTGCAGTGGACTTTACCGACGAAATTAAAAAATTTTAAATCATTCTGAAAAAATTATTTTTAGTTGCGGGGATCGATTACAATCATTTTTGGTGAATAAACATACCCTGAAATCCTATGCATTTTCGAGAAAAAAATTATTTTTCCAAAACTACGATGTAAAAAAACCTGGTGGGAAAACGTCCAAGTTTGTCGTGAAATAATTCGCTATATTCGACGCTAGATGGCGCCCATTTTTCTACCTCGAACCCTCTGGTGGAAAAACGTCCAAGTTTGTCGTAAAATAATTCGTTATCTTCGACGCTAGATGGCGCCTATTTTTCTACCTCAAACCCTCTGGTGGAAAAACGTCCAAGTTTGTCGGGAAATAGTACGATTTCTGCAACGCGAGATGGCACCACAACTATTTCTCGAGATAGAGAAATGGGCGCCATCTAGTCTCGAAGAACACAAACTATTTCACGACAAACTTGGACGATTTCCCACCAGAGGGTTCGAGGTCGAAAAATAGGCGCCATCTAGCGCTGAAGATAACGAACTATTTCACGACAAACTTGGACGTTTTTCCACCAGAGGGTTCGAGGTAGAAAAATAAGCGCCATCTAGCGTCGGAGATAACGAACTATTTCACGAAAAACTTGGACGTTTGAAGGCTCATATTCACCTTCTTTCTCGAATTCCCGAAGCTGTCTGAACTTAAGAGTCGCGTACAAATTATTATTAGCGCGCGTAAGTGGAGGAGCAGTTATCTCCGAACACCGGTTTGCCGTCTGATACACTTGAAGGAGAGCAGTCAGTTTACCTTTGTCGACTTTTCGAAACACTACAAGCTCACGTACATACGCGTGATCTGTCATCTCTAGTATAAACCAGAGATGCCAGACGAACCGCCGAGTGCACCGTGGACACGTCTCATGGGAGTTAAGAGAGGCTGTTACTGACTGCACCTGATTACTGCTTACCTCTGCTGGACTCTGCCGACCATCGCATATATTTCTGACAACCTATAACGATTACTACTGACTTCTGCTAACCTCTGTTAGTCTTTGCTCATCACTGTCAGCGTATGCTTGTCTCTGCTAAACTTTCCTGGCCTCTACCGAACGTTACTGACCACTGCAGGTATTTCTGATAATGTATAACAATTAATACTTACTACTGCAAGCCCCTACAAGTCTCTGCTTGCCTTTGCAGGTTTCTGCTTGCCTGTGCATGCCTTTGTTGGCCTCTGCTTAACATTGCTGACCACCCCTGATACTTCTGACATTGTATAACAATTACTACATGCTACTGTTCACCCCTACTGATCTCTGCTTGCCACTGCATGCCTCTCCTCATCTCTGCTGACCACTCCTGACCACCTCTGATGCTTCTGACAACATATAACGCTTACTACTTGCTACTATTTGCCCCTGGTGACCTCTGCTTGCCACTGCTGGCCTCTGCTGACCACCGCTTATATTTCTAACAACCTATAATGATTACTACTGACTTCTGCTAACCTCTGTTGGTCTTTGCTGATCTCTATCAGCGTGTGCTTGTCTCTGCTGAACTTTCCTGGCCTCTGCCGAACGTTACTGACCACTGCAGGTATTTCTGATAATGTATAACGATTAATACTTACTACTGCAAGCCTCTACAAGTCTCTGCTTGCCTTTGCAGGTTTCTGCTTGCCTGTGCATGCCTTTGTTGGCCTCTGCTTAACATTGCTGACAACCCCTGATGCTTCTGGCAACGTATAATGATTACAACTTGCTACTGTCAGCCTCTCTCAGCCTCTGCTGACCACCCCTGATGCTTCTGGCAACGTACAACGATTACAACTTGCTACTGCTTGCCCCTGCTAGTCTCTGCATGCCTCTGCATCCCTCTGCATCCCTCTGCTGACCTCTGCTGGCCCCTGCTAACCACACTGACCTTTGTTAACAACTTCTAACATGATGTACATGTATTAAAACTTTGTATAATGTAAATTTATGACAATAAATTATATAATTTTAAAGAATTCTATGTGTTCTCATCACTTTTACCTTTCTTTTCCTATCCCCATTATTCCCTTAGTTATAAGAAACCGTTTCTCTACTTAAAACTGGAATTCCAAAGTGCCCGGAGCGTTTTCTGAAATGCCGGTGACCTTGACCTACTTTCGAAACTGGGTCAAGGCTAAATCCTGATTCCCAAAGCGCCCGGAATTTTTCTAAGATTCGATGGCCTTGACCCACTTTCGAAATTAGGTCAAGGCCATCCGGATTTCCAAGTCGGCCGGAAGACTTCTGAAATTTCGAATGGCCTTGACCTACTTTCGAAATTGGGTCAAGGCCATCCGGATTTTCGAAGCGCCCGAAATTTTTCTAAGATTCGAATGGCCTTGACCCACTTTCGAAATTGGGTCAAGGACATCCGGATTTTCGAAGCGCCCGAAATTTTTCTAAGATTCGAATGGCCTTGACCCACTTTCGAAACTAGGCCAAGGTCAAGGTCAAATTCGGATTTCCAAAGTTCCCGGAACATTTCTAAAATGCTGGTGAACTTGCGAAGAAGGTGGTACGTATCTTATAGGTAAGAGAATGATTTGGAGAGGAAAAGGTCGGTAAAAAATGATGAGAACACATTGAATACTTTGAAATTATATCATTTATTGCCATAGATTTACATTATACAAAACTTTAATACATATAAACATATTATATTATATTACATCATGTGACAAGTTGTCAGCAACGGTCAGCAGTGGTCAGCGATGGTCAGCCGACGTCGGGAGATATTGGTAGAGGCCAGCTTAGGTCGGGAGATGCTGGCTGAGGTCAGCAGAGGGTGGCAGTAGCCAGTAGTAATCGTTATACGTTGTCAGAAATATAAGCGGTGGTCAGCAGTGGTCAGCAGCGGTGAACAGAGGCCAAGGGAGGCCAGCAGAGGTATGCAGAGGCAAGTAGAGTCCAGCAGGGGCAGGCAGTAGCAAGTTGTAATCGTTATACGTTGTCAGAAGTAACAGGAGTGGTCAGTAGCGGTCAGCAGAGTCCAGCGGAGGCAGGCAGAAGTCAGGAGTAATCGTTATACGTTGTCAGAAGTAATAGGAGTGATCAGTAGCGGTCAGCAGAGTCCAGCGGAGGCAGGCAGAAGTCAGTAGTAATCGTTATACGGTGTCAAAAATATAAGCGGTGGTCAGCAGCGGTCAGCGGAGGCTGACAGACGTCAGTAGTAATCGTTATACGTTGTCAGAAATTCCAGGAGTGGTCAGCAGCGGTCAGCAGAGGCCAGTGGAGGGAGACCTGTTGACGGGAGGTCGGATATTAGTTGTTCAAGAGCGAGAAGGGAAGTGTGAGGCCTTTCTCTCTCGACTCCCACGAGACGGTCCGAACTTACTTTGGGCAGCTTCGGTGAATCGAGAAAGAGGGCATATGTCATTTTGTCTTAGTCGACCCTCCGAGGTCTTTAGTCTGATATAATTATGCCGTCATACGCGGATATATACGTACGTTAATAAAATATTTCTAGAGTTGTACACAATTTACGTATATTTTATTATAAAATTAACAACTTTCTTCTCAAATTCATCATTCTTATGGGATATCATTATTCCACAAAGAACCTTAATTTTGGTAAAAAATAAATTTTTTAGTGCGATTTCAAGATAAATTCCATTTTCAGTAATTCTAAAGATTTTTATTTACAAATTCTATATTATATTATTGTACATATACAACATTACATCTTACAGTAATCATCACATACAAGATTATCCAAAGAGAGTGTACTTGTAGTGACCTGCTCCTATCGAATAAACAATTTTCTTTTGTAAATCTGAATATTTACACGAAGCGATCGTAAACTGAAAAATATCAATTAACCTTCAGTGATTTCATATAAATATCCAATTCATCCTCAGTCTCAACTTCATTTCTATCTTCAGATGGACATATATTTTCAGGAGATTCTGAATCAAAATATTTGTCCTCTTCATCTTGCGATCTTATATCTATGTTATCATAAGCTTCATTGTCATCCACTGTGCTAAAATAATTAAAATATGTTTGAAATGTATAAATTAATATACTACTGGTAAGGAGTAAAATTTTACAAATACCTGTAATCAAAGTCTGTATCTCTTCCATCCAAAAAATTTTGATACATATTGCTCACAAATTCCTGTTTGAGTATTTGTTTTTCTGTTTTTGAAATATTACATGGACTTTTATCTATTGGCCTGTGGATATTCTGATGTTCTATCTTGTTCTGCAATGTAACTAGTGTACCCCATTGAAAAGTCCTGTCTTCGTTGTAATTTAAATGCTGTGGAACACAAATTTCACCTTGTTCTTCATCCGATTCAGTTTCTTCCAATACATTTTGCTCTTCTTCCTCTTGTAACTTTCGTTTCTGTTTTAAACTGTCTCTTTCTATACTTTCCATTAAAAGATTTACAAACGTAATATTCTTAGTGTCTATATTGTCTCTCAATTTTTTTTGTTTTTCAGTCATGTATTGTCCAACTAGGTGTTCATATAATAATGGATTTCGTTTCATCATTTCAGATTCACTGAAGTATTCTCCCTGTTCTACTAATGTTTTCAATGCTTGGTATCTTCTATTCTTAACATCAGTTAGTCTTGTTGAATTGTTAAAATACCTTTGTAATCTATTAATATGATAAGCAATTTCATAGTCTTTGTCTTTAAGTTCCTCAAAATACTTTAAGTGTTCTTCTTTCATGTAATGTCCAAACTTAGATAGAAACAAACAATGGCTCTTTTTTAATGTATTACGTGCAATTGTTACTTTCTCTTCAAAAGTTAAATCTGGATCTTCTTTCTGTTGACTCTTAAAAATTGCTTTACTCTTACTTACATGATTTAGTAGTTCTTTTTCCAAGTTTGTCTTTTCCTCTTCTGTATTTAGAAAATTCGGTGCTGAGTTATTGTTGTCTTTTTCATCCAATATCATTTTTGGTGTGTAATCTTGCGTATGTTCCTTTTCACTCATGTTTAAACAACCTAATTGGTCTTTAATTTATATATTCTTAAATCAACAACCTGAACAACATAGTTGAATCGAGACGATTGTTGATTTATTTATCAGTAGTTTCTATATACAGTAGTTACGTATTTATCAATAATTTAATATGTAATGTATGTATAAATATTTTATGTTTATATTTTTATATCAATGTTTTTCCTTATGATTCGTGACACACCACTTGACGTCGTATGCGTCATCGACAATGTATGCCAGAAACCTAACCAATAAGTTTAAGTACTTCGGTATGAAGTTTTTCCGAAACATGATACTTCGCGAAACGTGTAATAAATAGTGAAATATACATTATCTGGGTATGTATTGTTATTGAATACATTAGGATATATACTTAGCAGGTGAGTACTTTGTATTGTAGTAGATTTATAAAATTATTTTTAAAATGAAATGTTTTGTAACCATCACTTTAGCTGCTTTATAAATGACAATAATACTTGAAATTATAAATATTAAATTCAATGCAATAGTAGCAGTAATTGTTTTGTTCATTGAAAGAATTATAAAATACAAAGTATTCATCAAATACAATATATAAATGGTATTTTAGATATCTAATGTTCTACCATAAATAAAACTTTGATTTTCTTATTCGCTTATGAAAAGGCTGTTCATAGTTTTTTCTATTATTGGATATTTTGTAGCCTTAAAATATGGATAGTAATTGGTTAACTAATGGTGTTGAAGAAACATGGACATGGAATTGGACAGAATTATGTGGATACCGTGGAGGCATTAAACCGTTGAATCCAGATACACATGATCTTGATGTCTGCTTCCAACAACTTTGCCTCCAGGTGATTCATAATTCATAGATTGATGCATTTTGTGCATTAGCCACATAAATTATATAGTTTATATTTATCAAATATCTTTCTTACCTCTTTCAGATTCCAGTTTTAATCTGTATTGCAATAATATCTGCATATCATTGTGGAAAAAGAAATACATATTCCTTTCTTCATGATGGCTCTAATTCTGCTATACAATTCAGAATTTTAATTACTATGTGCCTTGTAATTCTTCCTATAATTAGAGCATGTATTATTCTTTTTAATACTACAGTTGTTCCACCGAACAATGTGCCATCCAATAATTCAATACCACATGCATACCTCATGGCATCATATAAAAATTCAGAGTCAACTTGGGACTCGTCAAATATATTAAATGAGATAAAAAATGGATTAAATCGTACTGTAGACTTTACAAAATCAATTCTTTTTCCAAAGAACAGCATTCAAAATACTGAACCTTCTCTAATCCTTAATACACAAGATTATAATTTAATATTCAGTAGAGTAAAAGATACTGCAACAGCTGCCAAACCTATTGATTACCTTGTGGCAGGTACCGAGGGATTAGCATGGGTTGTTCATATCTGTTTTATATTAAGTTTAAGAAGAGGAAGAGATTTTAATCCACGAGGTCCTGTGTTGATTAGAGCATTAATATTTTTATTACTTGTAATTTCTACATTATTGCTACGAAGTCATATCAAACATAATTCACAAGATGATGTTTTACCAAATTTGTCACTGGGATTTAGTATCAGTGTAGTGATTCTACTAACACTGTATGCTATAACACTGATACCAGGTCATGATAGTTTTCAAGATATGAGATCATCTCGATTTAATGAAGTAAGTCATTATAGGTTGCTTGCTTTCAATATAGTAGTTTATAGTATTATCAATGGTTAGTGTTGTCTGTGAGCTTATCAATGTAAGAAATTTCAAACATGCTGCTAAGTACACGTGTTACAGTAGTGCCCACTTAACTGACCGTATTTTTGCCCACTTAAGTGTTCGCGGTTATCTCCACCAATTCTTAGAAGCCAAGCGTAACTTTACGCCGGTCGTTATCGATACATCGTATATTTGGTTTTGGGTGCCAGCTATTGTATCTTACTCGCACTTATCCTCTTTCCTTATCTCCGTTGAATTCTAAAAAGTAACCATGCTCACATAAATGACCGCGGCCGGTCCCGAGCGTGGTCACTTAAGTGGGCACTACTGTATTTCCAAATTGACTATGATATCTCAAACCATAGATTATTTAGTAAATACAGATATCACACATCAGTGAAAAGTATTTTCATAGATAGGAGAACGGACTGCACTGTTAAGTACACCTAATTCTTCTTACGTGAGATTCCCAGAGGAACAGGACCCAACTTACCTTGGGACTGCTATGGAGGATATATCAGCAATCTCCAAACTTTCATTTCGTTGGGTGAATCCATTAATGGAAAAAGGTGTTCATGGTTTATTAAATCATTCGGATGATCTATTTGATTTACCAGAATATATCAACACTAATACAATCAGTCAGAAGATTGATAAACATTTGCAAAATATGGTAAATTCAATTCTTCTCAAAATTGGTAATTCTTTTATTTCTGTTATTTCAATAACAGGAATAAATATTCTTAACATTATATAATATATTATAGTCCAACAATATAAATGACAGAATGGAGAATACTGAATTAATGTTGGAAACAGATGTACAAACGGTCAGGAACAAAATGACATTGTTTCATTTGTTACATAAATGTTTTGGTTGGGAATTTTACTCGGTTGGAATATTGAAATTGATTAATAATTGTTCTTCATTTATGGGACCAATATTATTGAATAAATTGGTTGGTTTTATTGAGGACAGGAACGAACCAATCTCACATGGATATCTCTATGCATTCTTATTATTTATTAGTGCTGTAATAGGTAGGCATTAAAATATACTTGACTAATGTTTTCAAGTATTGTTTATAAGGGGGTTATATAAATTACAACAAATTTTATAATCCTTTATATGTTTAATGTCACTTACAACAATGTTTGTATTTTAGGGGCTTTTTGTAATACTCATTTCACATTTTGGATGTCTATTGTTGGTTTAAAAATTCGATCCACTATCGTAACTTTATTATATAGAAAAACAGTACACTCTTCGATTGTTCAATTAAAACGGCAATTTAATTTTGGTGAAATTGTAAACTTTATAAGTACGGATAGCGATAGACTCGTTAATAGTTGTCCAAGTTTTCATGCGTTTTGGAGCATACCATTGCAGGTAATCTCTTAGGATAGTTTTGTATGGTTCGTTTTATTTTATAATAGTAATAATTTTAAGAACCCACTTGTTAACTTGTGCTAAAAAAATTTTATTTTCTGCAAAGTAAGTAAACATTTCTTATGTTCATATTTTTCCAGTTAGTTGTGACATTGTATCTTCTACAAAAACAAATAGGTATCTCGTTCTTAGCTGGGGTGTCATTTGCAATAATGATTATTCCCATAAATAAAATGATAGCAAATCGAATTGGGAAGCTTAGTACAAAATTAATGGAATGTAAAGACCAAAGGGTCAAACTTATAGGGGAAACACTATCTGGAATAACTACAATTAAGTTGAATGTATGGGAAGATCAGTTTTTGCGGAATATTTTAAGTTAGTATATCTTCGTATATATGGGTCTATCCTCGAACATTGACCTTTGTATACCACTTTTTATCATTTTTTTTTGCTTAGAGGTACGAGACAATGAGATTAAACACTTGAGTGCCAGAAAATATTTAGATGCACTATGTGTTTACTTTTGGGCCACAACGCCTATATTGATTTCTATATTAACATTTACTACATATGTTTTTCTTGGAAATAAACTTGATGCAAAGACAGTTTTTACTACTATGGCACTGTTGAACATGCTAATAGGTCCACTAAATGAGTTTCCATGGGTATTGAATGGTCTTACAGAAGCTTGGGTGTCGCTTAAAAGAATTCAGAAAATGTTAGATGTATGTGGAAGTTACTATCTGTTAATGAAAGTAAACACATACAAAATTTTTAGTTTGTAAATAGTAATTATATCAATTTTATTCAATGTAGTTACCAGATGTAGATATGTCTTCATATTATATACAATCTGCATCTGGAGTGGATTTAATGCTTCAGAATGTAACACTTAGTGTACATAGAAAACAAGGTATGAAGCAGAATGGCTTTGATTCACCTAAAAGTATCGATACACCATCAACTAGTTCAGATTCTAGAAAAACAGTTACTTTTGAAGATGATGGTATTTTTAATTTACACGATATCAATATTACAGTACCAAAGGTAATAACATAACGGGTTTTCTTAATATTACGAAATGTTATGAATAGAGTGAATTTTTTTCTAGGGACACTTGATTGGGATAATGGGAAAAGTAGGTAGTGGAAAGACGTTACTTTTAGATGGCATTTTAGGTGAAATTACTAAAATTCGTGGTACAGTAGCGGTAAGCGATATCGATAAAGGTTTTGCATATGTAAAACAAAATTCTTGGCTACAACATGGCACCATTCGAGACAATATTCTTTTTGGAAAATCTTATGACTACAGTAAATATATGTGAGTATCGAATTACGCAAACAGAGCTTTAGAACTATTCTAACACGAAATTCATAATAGGAACATCTTAAAGGCATGTGCTCTTACCGTTGATTTAAATTCGCTACCTAAGAAAGATTTAACGGTTATCGGGGAAGCAGGAAACACTTTGAGCGGAGGTCAAAAAACACGAATTTCTTTGGCGCGAGCCGTGTATGCGGATAAAGATATTTATTTATTAGATGATGTTTTAGCAACTTTAGATCCAAAAATTGCTAGTTACGTATTTGAGCATGTTATTTTGGGTTTGTTGAAAAATAAAACAAGAGTACTATGTACCCATCAAACTCATTACTTGGTTCATGCAGATTTGGTAGTGGAAATGTCGAAAGGCAGGATAATTAATCAGGGTAAACCAAGCCATGTTTTACCCGATTTAGAAGACTATTTATTATCTTCAGAATCTTTGGAGTCAGATTTGGTAACCATGTCTATCGACGACTTGCCAAGAGATACATATCAGATCAATAAAAATGAAAAAGATCGTTTGTTCGATGAAGAATTTTCTGAAAAGGGAACCGTACGTCTTGGAGTATATGCTTGCTACGTGAAAGCCGTGGGCCGTTATTTAGCAATTATTATAGTTTTATCCATGTTTTTAATGCAAAGTTCAAAGAACATTACAGACCTGTGGTTATCTTATTGGGCTACACATATTAATACAACAGCAAAGAATACTACAGATAGCTCAAAGCCCCCACGTCTAGAGTACTTTTTTGACAATAATAACTTAAGTACTAATTATTATTTAACAGTTTATGCTATATTAGCTCTATTTAATTCGCTTTTTACATTAATGAGAGCATTTATGTTTGCATATGGTGGAATTCAAGCAGCCATTGCAATACACAAACAGCTTTTAAAGGTTGTTATACGGGTATGTAATATTTCCGAAAGATGATTATCCGATGTACTATATCATAAATTAAATGCAGTATATATGTTTAGGCTAAAGCTGTATTTTTTGACATTCAACCGTTTGGTAGAATCATTAACAGATTTTCATCTGATACATATACAATTGACGATACCTTGCCCTTTATTGCTAATATATTATTTGCACAACTATTTGGCTTGTTTGCAACAGTTATTGTTACAACTTATGGTTTACCATGGATACTCCTAATATTAGCTCCGCTCGTGCCGGTTTACCACTGGATACAGAATCACTATAGGTACATTCATTCCTTCAATTTGTATTTAAGTTTTAAAAAAACTTATTATTCGATCCATATTTTTCAGATTAACGTCGAGGGAACTAAAGCGCTTATCCAGTATGGCTCTGTCACCATTATACACGCATTTTAACGAAACCTTACACGGTTTATCTACTATTAGAGCTTTTCGCACTGTGCCTCGTTTTAAACAAGAAAACGAACTTTCGTTGGAAGTTAGCCAAAAGACGCAATTTGCATCGATCGCCGTCAGTCAATGGCTCGCATTAAGATTGCAACTTATCGGGGTCATCGTTTTAGCGGCTGTGAGCAATATAGCAGTTATACAGTACCAGTATAACATCGCAGATCCTGGTTTAATAGGTCTCGTTATTACGTATGCATTATCGATAACTGGCCTGTTATCCGGTGTAGTGAATGCATTTACCGAAACGGAGAGGGAGATGATCGCGATCGAACGCGTAAAACAGTATTTAGAGAATGTTCCCTTAGAAACTATAAAAGGAGATAATCCGCCGTATGCATGGCCAAGTCAGGGTGTAGTTGAGTTTAGAGAAGTAATTTTGAAATACAGGTAATTGACGCGTCCAACTAGATTAAGTGCATTCGGTATTAGCAGATAATATTGGTATATTTTGCAGAGATGATTTGGTGCCATCTTTGAACGGTATAACGTTCGCTACACGGCCGGCAGAGAAAATCGGTGTAGTTGGACGCACAGGTGCTGGCAAAAGTTCTTTGTTCGTTTCGTTGTTTAGGTTGGTAGAGATAACTTCGGGGAGTATATTCATCGATAACGTTAACGTACGGACTTTGAAGCTGAACGCATTAAGGTAAGGTTTTTTTGGTACTTTAAAGTAACGAATTATGGCAGGTGTACAAGATTTGGTTATATTCATGTGTTTAAAAATCCTTTCGAGCGCGGTGTGGTAATTAGAAGTTACCGTAAAGTATCGTTTCAGATCACGGTTAACTATCATACCTCAGAACCCGTATCTCTTCTCGGGTACAATTAGGGAAAATCTTGATCCGTTAAATCAGTACCCAGATTTGCATATATATAAAGCTTTGGAGAAATGTCAAGTACATTCGTTAGTGTATCGTTTGGGGGGACTTGGCGCCGCGTTAGAGGAAAGTGGCTCTAATCTAAGCGCGGGTCAGAGGCAATTGTTTTGCTTAGTCAGAGCTGTATTACATAACGCTAAGGTATCGATATCGATTTTTCGATTTAGAAAGTTTCGTGATATTGTATTTTATTAGAGGTTGAGTTTCCCATATTTTTCTGTAGATTATCTGTATCGACGAAGCAACGGCTAATGTTGATCAAGAGACAGATAAATTTATACAGACGACGATAAAGTCTTCCTTCCAAAGCGCTACAGTTATCACTGTCGCACATAGGATAAGAACAATCATGCACTGTGATAGGTATGGTAATATAAACGATTCCCGGTATCGATGTATACTTGACAAATTTTTTCGTTTTAGAGTTATTGTAATGGGAGAAGGGGAAATTCTAGAGTTCGAGGAACCAAATCTGCTGATTCAGAATGTCGATTCCCATTTCTATCATCTAGCGAGTCAAGAATTTTCTGATAAAGAGTAAGGTTGCGCGATTACGTGTCTTCCGATGAAACGTTTATTTTTCTTTTTTACAGACAAACTCTTTATATATACACGTTATAAGACTGTATTTAGTCCATAAATTAATTATTTTCGTAAGAATCTGCGAAAACCTGTTATTTAACCTGTAAGATTGCGAATACTACTTGTACATTTACTTTACACCTAAGTTGTATCAAAGTTTAGATTATCACGCTGTACGTTTTCGTAACGTCGGCAATACACGCGAGAAACCATCGTAATTAATCTATCCTTTTTTGTGATGATCCAGTTCCTTAAGTACTATTTTCTTGCAGAACAAATCCCAATATTGAATATCTTTTGTCCAAGTAAGGAAGTTCGTTACTTGCGAATGTTTTAAATTTCAGTCTATACGTACGTACAATTTTTATTGAATAAAGCGAATGTTTCCTGTATTAACGTACGCCTGAAAGAAAAATACCAGCAACAATAGTATTTTTCTTTCAAATATCGGTATTGCATGTACGAAAACATTATTTTGTCCGGGCAGTACTCGAAAACAGCCATCGTCGCTACCTTATATCGTTATTTAGCCAACGATCCCGCGCCAGCGTGATCGAAAGCCTACAGTTTGCAGAAAGTAAATTAAATTCCACGTTTTCTTGCACGTTCCTCGCGGTCGCTCGGCGTCATCTCATTCTCCCGGCGAATGTATAGGGCTAGAAGGAAACTTCCTTGAGCGACTTCCATATTAAGCGATTCGATGAAAGCGAGGTGTAGTTCGTCGCGCAACATGAGAGACGCATGGTGTATCGGTCTTTCACACGAGGATCTCGACCGACGTGCATTATATCGTAATTAAAGCGGGGTCCTTCTTTCAGGCGGGGCGGTATTTTGTAATATTCATCGCGGAGCCAATTAACGCCGCTGCGGGACACGTATGTAGGTACACGCGTGTCTTCTCGCGGCTGTGTGCACGGAATGGCATAACGTCTGCTGTATCCGGCATTCAACCGTCGCATTTTCGCAGCCTCTGTCATCGTTCTGAACCGCTGAAAACTAATGAGCTGTAACCCCGGCCGATTTTGCCTCTCGTTTTTTAATTACCCGCCATTTAAACCCCGTTTAACGTTCTTTTTCTCCCCGGTACACCGCAGGAGAAGCGATGTTATTTTTCACGCGTACGAGCGAAACGCGAGAGAACAGCGACCGGGCGCGTTTCATATTCGCTAATGATGTTCGTTTCGCGCGATCGTCTGTCGCGTGTTACCGCCTCAAAGACGACGACGACGCAATGAAATTTTCGCGCACGCATTCTCCTATCGATGACAATTTCCGCCTAAAACGTAATGTATGCACGGTACCCGGCGGTAATCGCGCGAAACGGCTTCGACCGCGGGATTCCGTTGGCTCGATTATGCGCAATGAAGGCCCGTGTAACGCGTCCAAGGCAAACTAGACGGTGGATCGACGAAGGATTCGCGATCCTCTCGTGTCGATGACGCGGCGCTGATACAGGATTTCCCAATAACGAAACAAAGACTACGAAAGATAATCTGGCGCTCATTGTCTTGTTTAAATTACGACGAATTTGTTAACCAAAGGGATAGACAATTTCCTGACGACCTCGTGTTTCAAGTCCTAGGGTCTCTTCGGAATCCCGTCTTGCCTCTCGTGTGCCGTCCTCCCACGAACGCGAGGAATTAAGTAATTTTCGTAATTTCTCGTCTGGTCGCGATTCTCAGGGCGACGCGACGCTGCAGATGGGGATCTCAGCGTCGGCGTGGCTCTGTTTTTTTTTTTCTTCCTTTTCTGACCGCGTTTGTAGAAGCGCCGAGAAGCCGCCTTTGAAACATGTGTGCTTCCGGCGCAAAGCGCAGGCAATCTTGGCTGAAAAGTAAGACTTACGGGCGGCGTTATGTCATCGGCCGATACTCCCCGACAGCCCATAAAATGCACGGTGAGAAAACGTTACGTCCCCGACGCGAAGAATAAGTTTCGCGGTATGAATATTTCTGTCGTAAACCGCGCTTTTACGGCATCGTCTATTCGATATCCGGCGAGCGCCGGACGACGACATAAAAGTGAACCAATTGGGATTTTTTTTTCACGCCGTTACGGCCGCCACTTTGAAAACGTACGCGTTGAATTATCCTGGCGTTCCCGCTACTTTCGATTCGAATGGAAACAGATTATTATACATTCCTATTTTATTGCACCAAGACGCACACGGCGCACACGCGTTGCGTTTCTCAATTTCAATTTCATGCTTCAAAGACTTCGTTTACTTTTAGAGGACCGGCTCCTTTACGATGAAATCATGTAGATCTCGTATTAAAAACATGTACGCATATGGGAGAGCGGCGCCGTTGCGAAACTTGCGTCGCGATAATTAAAATTCTTTACGAAAAAAAATGCTGGCTAGTAACGACGCGTACACCCCTAAGTCGAGAAAGCTGCGCGTAAAACTATTGTATTCCACTTTGAGGAGAAAAAACGTGTCTGCGAATCCGGTCGAGTGTTTGACATTCGCCCCCAAGGATGGTATATTTTCAAATATTGCGTTCTCTCGACGACCATGCATATATAGGGTGTTCGCGTCGTCCATCAACCTATTCATATTTTTGAAGAGCTTAAAAATTCGCGCGTTCGATCGAAACAACTTCCAAAGCGTTTTTTCGTACGTCTTGCAGCGATCGATTGGTTTGAGCAAACATTTCGTCCGCGTCGGGTGCCTTTATTTTTATTTTTTTACATTTTTTAAACGTCGTCGAGCGACGCACGAGCAAAACAACGGACAGAAAATAAACTAAACGTTCGCGTCGATCGAGCCGGAGGAAGTTCTCCCCGTTCGACGATCGCCCGATAAAACTACATATTTGCAAATATTCTCGAGTGTCATCTCCGGGAAGAGGAATTTCTCGAGTGTCGCGCGGTTCGCGTAGGAATATTTTCTTTGAAAAGGGCGGATTAAACGCGCGCCGTGGAATATTTGAAATTTCATCTTGGATGTAGCTCGTCTCGTGACATAGGCGGTACGCAGTCCTCTGCTCTTGCGCGTCTCGGTTGGCACTCGACGCTTGAAGCACAGTCACTGCCATGGGGTGGCTTGCTGGCTACCCCAAAAGTGCACCTATCAAGGGTTGGTTCAACGAGCGTGCAGCTCTAGAGACCCTTGCTATCGCGGAGACTGCGCGTCGTTCTTTCGAATCTAGCACGGATTTATTATTGAACTCGAACGCGATCTCGCTGGAAAATGATAGTCGCGAGTTTCGATGGCCATTTTACCTTGGAAAATGGATAGGACGGATTTCGGCATTAACATCCGCTTTAATGCGAAATTATCGATTCCACAACTGCCCGTTCCACGAGCAACGCCTGCATGTTAAATCGAATTTCTCCGACATTAACGATTCTCGCTTAACATTAATAATTCCAAGATATGGCGGTAGTTGCGCGCAAGTACCTCTGCTTTACCTCGTATGCGACTCTCTGTGACGGTTGAAGGGTGTCTAGGCCTTCGCTCACCCTTGAAGTTACGCAGAAAATATGCCAATGTTGTTTGAACGAGGGGTTCCGGGGTGGATAAAGGAGGCGGGCGGCAATGCATGATTACCGGCGAACACTATGAAAAAAACGTTAACCAGCGATCGCACGCCCCCGGCGAAACGGTTTCTCGAACGTAGAGGAAACACGATCAGTCGGCCATGGTGAAACGCGAGAATTGTTCGCGAGACGTCGACCGAGAGGCTGATTACACGCCAACGGACCATATATTTGCATTAGGCCGCGGAGTCGCCATAACTCATTACGTTCCGCAATTCTCTTTCGTCAGCCGGACAGAGCGCGTTCGTCGCATAAATCACAATTTGCCCTACTGCGCGCAGGTGGACACAGACACGTCCCGTCGGCTGGTTCCCCTGGAAACACGTGATCGCTTAGAATTCACTAGAATTTCTTTATTTCAAACGTGGTTGACAAACTTTCTATCGCTACCATTTTTAATAAAAATTATAAGAATTGACGTTCAACGCTGAGCATCGGATTATCTTTCGTAGTTTTAACCCTTTGCACTCGATGACTTTCTTACGAAATAGATAGTAAATAGCTTATGTATTTTGTTCTATACAATCACTTTAAAACAATAATATCGTTGTATTCTCGTAGAGGGTACATTCACATTCTTTGTCGAATGCCTCTTTAGAGGGGAGAGCCTAGTGCAAAGGGTTAATTTTATTCCAATTACGTGAACTCCCTAGTCGAGTTGCGTTGCTGCGGCATTCTGTGAAAACTTGCAACAAAAATCAGCGGTTAACCGAGAAACCGCACGAAGCTGTGAACCAACTCAATACCATGTATAAAAAATGTTGGGTCTGTTCGTGAAAAATCAGTCCCGAGCTGATGGGAGAGAAAATCGTCCAATTTTTGTCGTACCCGAGGGGTTAATTACAGGACCGTGATAACGATCGCTCGACTTTTCGACGCTGCGGCGCGTTACCATCGACGGCCATCGAAGTCGGGTCGCCGCGAAACATCGATCCCTTTCTGGTCGATCGGGAAATCGATGAGTACCCGGCGTGTCGGGGACTGTTTCAGCTCGGTAACCGACGTACGTCGATTATTGGTCCCCGCGATCGTAATTTTGAACAGAGAGGCGGCGCGAACGACATGACGTTGACACCGTTGCAGGTGACACAACGGCGGCCCGTGTTTGTGGAACAATCTCCCCGCGGTATTACTAGAAATAAAAAAGGACGGTATAGACGTGTCACCAGACGAGCGTAACGCCTCTCATATTTCCATTAAGTAAGGCAAGACACAGCCGGATAACAGATATAACGCGCGCGAGCTACGGCTTTTACCGTGATTAGTGCACGGTGCAATGGGAAGAGTTCGTATGGTGCAGAAGAGGTGCGTGCGAGAACGTTCCTTGCATATCGTCGGGTATAGTGAAAAAAAACGCGTTTGCAATATTACATGTGTACGGGACCAGGGACTTCGAACTTTGGTTCGTTCATATTGGGTGCCTCCCTCGAGAGGTGTACGCGAGGGGGCGGAGAGGAGACGTTCGCGCCTCGCTCAAGTGTCTTCTTCTCTTCCTTCTGTATCGTCTCCGTAGTTTCCCGGTTCGCGTACGGATAAATGAAATCCGTCGACGTTGAGTCCATTAAGTCGAAGGTGGGTATCGCCGTGCTCGCCGTTCGTTGTGCGTTCTTAATAACGTTCATGTCTCTGAATGGAGGGGGGCTGTGGCAGGGGCGCGAATACGCGCGCTCTGTTTTTCACGCGTAAAATCCTTATCGCCTGTCGCATAAGTACCACTGTACTTTCGGAAAATAAAAAGGAGGAAAAAGGAAACGCGCGACTTGTGAATTTCCGTGAAGGATCGTCGAGACGAGGATTCGGCGAGATCCTCTCTATATACGCGGCGCGTTCTCTGTCGCGACACGGACGACTCGTATTATACGGTCTGTCGCGACGAGGAATAGCAGAGACACGAAGGTTCGCGAGTCTTCTACATTTACTTTCCGTTCCGTAGAATCATTACTACGTCCCGGGCTAAGCGAACCGTACGGGCGCCTGTTGACGGCAACCGTTGACGCGTTAAAGGGGCGAGGAGATAACTTCTTGGTTTTTTTTTCTCGAATTATGAAGGCGCTCATTCATTACGCGTTCCGTAATTGACGGAGTTGCACGAAGGAGGATGGAGCCGGTATCAACAACGCTCTCTTCCCGTCGAGATGCTATCTGTGCGATGGTAATACTATTTCTTCGGGTTTTTTTTCCTTTTTAATGATTGGCCAACGGCTCTCGGCCATTAGCGGGGTCGCGCGAAAAATCTGGAGGTAGTTAACGTTTAGACGCGCGAACGATTAAACGGAGAAGAGTTCACCGACGCGGCAAACGTTAGCCCGCAGAGTCAGATTCGATTTCGTAATTCATTAGCATAGAATTTCCGGGGAGCTATGCTTTGTTCGTTCGACAATATAATAATTTAGAGCGGTGCCCATTGAGCGCAGCTCGCGATTGGCTCGACTCGGCCTGCACAATTGGCTTCCACCTGATGCGAAATAGATGCAACTCCGGGTGGATGGAGTCCGTTCCGTACCACGCCAAATGCGGCGCAATAGTAATTGGATTTCTCTCTGTATAGGATGGTTGCATGTATGGTCCGGTGATAAAAAACCGACCCGCATATTACTCCGGTAATGGAAAGAAATTTAACGTGGCCACTCACGGTCCGAATGTAAAGGAATCTTTGAAAAACGAACAAGAACTGTAAGTATTGCCTATGATATCCAACGCGCAATTGAATTTTATAGTAGATACTGCAATCAGTTAATGGATTGATAAGATAGTGAAATTCAATTTACTTTCTGGACGATTGGAAGACAGAAACACGAAATGTTATTGATACCTTAGCTAGTATTTTTATGTTTCAGCGTGTCATGATCGAGGAAAATAATTATATTGTTAAAAACAGCTTGTGCGATATATAATATACGGTAGAAAGAAACGGCGGAGGGTTGGACGCAGCTCTAGCAAATTGGAAAATATGCTTTTTGTTCCTTTTTTAAAATTCGTTTCCACGTAAAAGTGTTATCGAGGAACGAAACAGCGCCGCCATGTACGGAATTCTTTTTCTCCAATATTTACCGAAACGTTTACGAGTTTCAGTTTCACCCCTTTATCGTTCGTTCCATACTTTGGCAGGCTTCGTTTCGTGCATTGATTACAATCACCGCGTTACAACGTTATCCCTTTTATCTAGCGAGCCATTAATTAAAAGCAGGGTAAAAGTCGATCGATCTTACGGGCAACGATCTTGAAACAGTATATCCGTTTCCTCGATTCCTCGTACGAGCGACGCGGTGGTCCCCAGCGTCGATAGGGGCTTCTTTCTCGAGCGAGCACACTTGCACGTTTACAGAACACCCTCTCGCATTTCTCGTCCTCTTAATCTCTCCTGCTCGTCTCTCGTATCCGGTTTCACCTCGTTGCGCCTCTTCCCCGCGAGCTTTGGCGTTAAACGAGAGCTGACAAAAACACGTGTAACTTTCAATTGGCTGAGCAGCCGCTCCAAGATTCTCCATGGGTTTCCTTAATTGGGTTAAATAAATTCGGTTGGACACCATCTGTGTACACAGCAGGACGGTCTTCGTCTTCGTGTGGATCCGCACCGAGGCTCGGGACACGCGTTCACGGTCGAACGCGGTAAGACGAACCCTCGGACGCGCTCGTGTTGTTCCAAAGGGTTGAAATTGAACGCAGGGATCCGTGTCCAGGAATTCGACGAACGAACTGCCCGAAAATTTATTTACCCGGCTCGAAAGAGGTTACGCTGTCCAACACGGCCAACGAAACCCAAATAAAAACAATAAATAGGAAAACATCGAAGCGCGCAGTCGAAACGAGGAATTGGCATCATATTGGAAAATCGATTCATGGTATTTCGCAGGTATCTCGCGAACCATTGATTTTATGGAAACAGTAGTTATCGTCAAAGTTTAAGGGCGTACAGTTCTCTACAAAAGCGAGTTTATTTGTATTTTCGGTAACTCTCATATTTTGCAAGAAAATGGCCAGTGAATATCACACCTATCAGCGTTACACTGTGTGCGATATTGTTTGGAAAAACCGAAACCGATATTCCAACTGCTTTCAACCCCTATTGATTATTTTCGAAACCGTTTCAAGCTCTGTTTTGTACGTTCAACGCACCTCGGTAAACATCTAAATTTGAAAACATTTCCATTTGTCGTTTTTATTTGTCGATGCTGGGCTCTGTTGACTAGGCTAATCGCATAGTCGAGAAGGGAACGATTGCGTTCGTTGGACGTCTACCGTCCGTGTTTCTATAAATATTTAAGGACGCCGCGGTTAGTTCGCGAATCGAGCTCGCCACGATATTTCAATCCCTGTTAATGCAGCGAGGCTTGCATTAAAACCTCCTCGATATCGACAACGGCAACAGGCCGTTACGGTATCCAGATTGAAAAAGAGGTAACGACGGAAGGGTGCGAGGAGAGTTCGAGGCGGGCGAGCCGACCGTCTGTCTGGCTGCTGGAGTTTCCGTTCGGAACCAAGGACTCCCCACATTTTAATGGAATAAAGAGTCGGAGAAAGTACCGTTTCCTCTCCCCCAGGGAAACTCGGTTGTAAACGATATTATTACGAGGTCGTGTTAAAATATTGCGACGACCTCGTGGCGGCGGAGGATGTTTCATTTAGTTCGACGATCCAGAAAAGAGGGATGTTTCGGCCCTCTGAACGAGGGCCATCCTCCTCTCTCGCCAGCCATCCGTGCGCGGCGTCTGCATTTATAAAAAGCAATACGCACCGGAGGCGAGGTTGGAAAATGCGCTCTCGCAATATCGCGGCAGAGAAACACCGGGGCGCGATCGTTTAATATATTTCATATTATAACGAATTCATTTCGCGGAGTGCGAAGTTTCGTGTCTTGCCTCTCGCTTTGTTTCGCGATAAAACGAGCCGCGCGCGCGACTTAAAAAAGGCGAAATAATAATGAACCAGCCCGACACCAGTGCACAGCACGGAAATTAACGCGTTTGTCGAGTTCGCGACGCTGTAAGGACAACGTCGAATAACGACCATTTTCAGCGCTTGTCGGGAAAGACAAATTTCTTTTTTGTCCACGTTCTAAGGAAAGCTATAGATTTGAATGCTTTCGCGTGCACGTTTCAATTTAATAATTTTCTTTTCAGGTGTTTTGTCGTTGCTAGGATGCAACGGTCCCTCCCGACCGTGGAAAATGTAATCGATCGCGGTGCAACCACGCGTTAACAGCAACCTATCTTGCGATCCCGAGGTTCACCCTTTCGAGAGATGTCCACGGGGAACAAGAAAACGAACCGAACAGCGAAGAAAGCCAACGAGAAGGACAAGCGTATGGCGCAATTGGAGAAGGAGATCGCCCGATTGGAACACGAGAATAACAAATTGAAACGCGACAGCGTCGAGTATCAGAATCGGTTGGCTGCTTTCGGCGGCACGACACGTTTCGGCAACGATTTTCCGACGTTGAATCGTGTGCTGCATACCGTCGAGAACAATCGCGTCCCGTTCAAGCCCGATAAGAATTTTACGAACACCCTGCGACCGGACAGCATAGAGGCCAACGAAACTCGCAAGAGAAAATTACGCGACACGACGATGAAGAGTTCCAAGAAGGTGAAAGCGAAGAAGTGATGGGCGAAGGTTTCTTGTTCTCCGTGGACCAGCGGCCCCGTAACAAAATTTTCGGTTTCTCCGAGGTTGACAGTTTCGAGACCGTCGTATCGAACGAAACTCTCGAGAGGGGACAGGTTCAAGCGACAAGCATTCGGCCATTAAAATTTGTAACCATGAATAAAATTTAGTCGGAAGAAAAATTCCCGTTATCGAAGTAACAAGGCTATGCCAACGGAAGTGGTAGCATGCCAGCCGAAACATATAATAAGGAAATTCGTTCAGAGCGTACCGTGTCCTCAGGCGAAGCCTAAGAAGAAGCAAGGGGTACCATGTCCCGCAATGGAATGTAGGAAGCCCTCGAAGCACGTGGAAGAAATATCGTGTCCAGCAATGGAACGCAAAAAGGCACCGAATTGCGTTCGGCAAACCGTGTGCCAGCGAAACGGGAAAGACAAGTCTCCGAAGCACGTGCAAAAAGTATCTTGCCCCGGAAAGGGACCGAAAATAACGGTCAAGGGATGCCCGAAATGCGAGGACAACCGAATAAAAAAACTGGAATGCGAAGTGAGATATTATTTCTGTCCGAATTTGCCGGTTTACTAATTTATCAACCCGACTGACAAAGGAACATCAAATTAGCGGACGCCAGGTTCGGTGAAACGTTGTACGAATATTAAACGCGAAAAAGTATATCGTGTTTGAAATTTTTATTCGACGGAACGCAACGTGATTGATAACTTAGGATATATACGTTTTATATCTGCTTTAAGATTTCAAATCGGTTACGTATGGTTTAATAACGGGAAGACGTGTCCCCAGGTGTACCAACTGCGAAGGGAGATAGAGTGCATGAAGGAGGAGCGGAAGTCGGCCGAGAAAGCAGTGCAGAGGGCCATTCTTCGTGGCGCGCGAGCGCTCGGCGGAAGATTTAAACCGGTCGTTCCGGAATCGATCGAGAAACTTTTGGATAGTTGCGCGAGTGATACGTCTTCGACTGCGTCGTCGGCGTCGGTCACGCACTGCGGATTGAAACCGGAGTATCTGCCGTGCGGGCACAAACCGCCAAAGAAAGAGGAGTTGCATATCTGCTGCGAAGCGTCTTGCGTCCATTAGCGTCGCTCGGCGCCGCGTCTGCGATAGAGCAAACGGAAACGCCTGATACTCAGTATTGATTGTGACTAATTATTTTTCCCGGTCGAGATGAATGAAAACAACCCGACAAATAAAATAGTCGCGATACCGTTGTCGGTTCCAGACGGTTTTATCGCGCGGTAATAATTTCCTACGTAACGCGTTAATTAATAAACGGGGGTAAGAGCGACGGGTGGACTCTCGTCGTCAATTTAATTACACGTAACACCGTGCACTACTCGCGTAGAATATCGCGCACGCGTTACACGCTGCGTCAAAATGGCATCGTTAACATTGATAATCCTCCTCCGAACCAGGTCTGAGCCACTCGACTCGCCGGAAACGGTCGCGGGAAACGCAACCGCGCGCAAAAAATAATTAACGAAACGGCGAAGGAACGTTTTGTTGGCCCGCGATAGTCGATCGAGCAACTTCGCCGAACCGTTTCGTTTAAACATTGTTCGAGAAGCTCTCGAGCGATACGGTAAACGTTATGATCGCATCAATAGTAACGGGACACTTTACTGTACAATTATATCGGGTTAATGATACTACCCGGAACAACAATGAAACGTTATATCGGGTTCGTGAATCGGAGTAATCGGTCGTTGTTTATCTCCAGCGATGCAGCGCGGTAGTATTTGTCAGCGGTGATTGCCGATGATGAGTCTTGATATTCAATCCGTAAATGCGATGATGGACTGCCGGGATCATCGTACGCGTTCGATTCCGAGCCTCTTTCCAACGGTCATGCTCGAAAAAGCATCGACGAACAGTGGACCTCCGGTTGCCGCTTTAAAATTTTACCGAAAATACTCCAACCGTGTTGCCTTTGTATATCTGTGCATAAATGCGCGGAGCTGGGGCGGGTGGGGAGGAAACGCGTTAATCTGTATCGCGTAAAATTTCCGATCACCGCTCTCCATATTGAAAAAGAAAACAAAGACGAGATAGAAAGAGAACGAGAGTGAGCGAGAGAGAGAGAAAAAAAACAAAATTGATGCGTCGTTAATCCGTCGGAAATGAAAACGTTCGTTTTTTTTCCCTCCCTTCTCGGGCGGGACGACGACTTTCACGGGAGTGTATAAACCATAAAATTGGCTCTCTATTTGAGCAAACAATCGGGGTGCGGTCGATAAGATCCGTTTTGTGTTAGTTGACCAGAACGGGGCCGTAAAACCTGTCGTGGCGCGGTCGTGGAGGGCCGTATTGTAAATTGATAGCGATAAAATCTACTCATCTCTCGGTTTATTCGGAGAGTCGAGTGCGCCGGCTCACCGTGGTATTATGCAGCGCGCACCAGCGAAATGGCAAGATTATTTTAAGGCGTATCTCGGCTTTATGCGATTTCGCGTGCCTCCTCCCCAGATCTTCAGCTTCTCTCGTCTCGGGGTTTTCACGTTTACCGGAGGGAGTATAAGTTAAGCCGTCGTGGAGGCAAGGTACTCTGGTCAACGAGCAAGCACGCCAAACAAGTAAGCAAGCTAGAAAGAAAGAAGAGTGTCTGCTGATGGTTCCTTTGCGATATCGTTCTTGGCAAATATTAGGTGGTTCCGTCGACTGGAAGACGGTCCAATGTTTTCATTTAATATCTTGTGAATGTCGAGCGGACTCGCAACCGGCATTCAAGGAAAAGATTGCGAGAGCCATTTCCCGTGACTAGTGAGCGATGTCGTCTTTGAGATAAAGCGCTCTGAAGAAGATCTGCCGTACGCGACCAACGGACAGACGCGTCCTACGAGTTGAAGGGGGTCGTTACTTACTTCTGCTACTTTTTAATCGCTGCGAACAGACGCGGCCGAGTCAATGCTTCTTACCGTTTTCAGCTTCCTCTTTGCTCGTTATTATCATCCTTGCTCGCGATGTACGCGTTATCCAGCGCATCGCGCGCGTGTGCGTCGGCACGATAAATTAACAACGACCGCCCGAATGATATCGCTAATTGAAGTTTACCGCGAGGTCCCTTATCTGTGAGTGCAACGTGTTTGAATCTCTGATGAATGGCAGCAAGAGAAATTGGACGGTGCCGTGTCGGAAAGCGCTCTAATTCACATCAAATGCTATGAATTCCAGCCGCGCCATCAAAGCAACCACGTTGAAGCTCGCGCGTCTATTAACGCGTGTCCCTCGATAAACGCGCAATAATGACGATTCAAGATGTACGTTCCGCGTAAAAGCGCTGATCGATCGACGGTGAATCGGTCCCTCGTTAACGATAAAATATTTTCAACTAGATTGAAAGCAGAAGGGAAGTGGTTGAAACGCGAGCCCGACGGAATACGTTATTCTGAAAATAATAACGTCTAAAGGAAATCACATGGCGGAATGAACCACTGGCGCTTGTAATAATTCTTGGTTTCTCTTTCGCGATAAAGTTTTACAATCGCAAACCGTTCGCTTCAAAGCGAAACCACCCGCCGGTGAGGGTGTACCGGGGTGAAAGAGTCCGATCATCGATGCTACGAGGGTGGAGGCTGGGTAAAACGAAGCAAAGTCCGTTAATAGTTCATTATTAAAGTAAAACAGACAGACGAGTGGGCAGACCCGTCGCGTTTCAAATAAAAAGTATATCCGTTTCGATAAATATTCTCAAACCGGTGAAAAATGTAACGGACATAATAACTTGAAACTCTTTCATTTTTATTTTCCGTTGGATGGACCTGAAAGAGGAAACGAATCGTCGTGACGTGGATAGGAACATAGAACGAAACGTGTTTTAAAACGACCCAACTTTCAGGACGCTAGGAAAAGGATAATGCAGTAGTCCCTCGATTATCCTACCTAACAGGGGCGAGGGTTGATCGCATAATCGAGGGTGTGGGAAATTCGAGGGATTTTTTTCACCTTAAGGCAACAGGTAGGTTATCGTATTATAGGATATAAAAAAATCATCAAATTCTACATGCGTATTAGCCTGAATATTTTCATATATATATTCTCATTTCTTGGTGGATGACCCGCGAGACCAATGAAAACTTTGATGCAAGCTATCTGTCCCGTTGGATCGCTGATACAACATTGCGCGCCGGAGGATTAAGATTCTTAACTTAAGAACAGTCGTGGAAATAGTTTGCCAGCTCGATACTAAAACGATGGTATAAATCTGGTGAGTCGTGCAGCAGTTTATCGATCGGTCGCACAATATCCGGAAATTTATGTTGCAGGTAGAGTGGCGTAACGAGTCGATTTATACGAATACAGTCGTTCAGAATGCAATTCGTGCACGGGACAGTTGAGAGGAAATGACAAATTCGCGTTTACGAGGGTATAATGTCTCAGACACGCCTGTTGGACGAGAGCCAGCCGTTACAGCTGTATATTCGGGTATCGCGGCATGATCACGGTAACGTTTTGTTATTCGCTAGACACCGCGGGCGAGTTAATTAAGCGTTCGTTCGTTTTCTGGTTTCCTTCCCTCGGCCGCGCCAAAACTTTCGTACGCCGCAACTTTTCTCCTTGTCTCGGCGACTTTCGCGCGATTCGCGTAGCTGGCACGGGACTGAATTCTGCTGGACGATGAAAGAATCAGTCGGGAACGTTGATCACCGTCGACAAGAAAGTTACCCAACTTTTTCGTCGCGTATAAATTAAAATATCGGTCGCTCGATCGACCCTTTCGTTCGTCCGTCCGCGAAACGGCATTAATTTATTCGCAGCGACTCCTGCAGAATTTAAACGCGACGGTACCGGCTTGAAAGACATTTAAGAGACACGCGTTTAAAACTGAGAACAGTACGTTTCAGTTTTCCGAGCCGCGAACTTTCGAACGACCCTCGCAAGTAATGCTGGCATTTAAGCGATAATCGTTCCCTTTAGAGTGTTATTCCACCTGTCGTGGACTTTATTGTCATTCTGCTCGTATTCCATCGCGCGAGCAATACGAATTGTCGCCTGCTCACGCGGCCAGCGGTAGATTATCGTCGACGGTGCAGCAATTCTTGCGGCCTGACACGGTGTAATATTTCAACGCCGTCTTGACAATATTTTTCACCGTTCTCCGAGCACCGCGGTGGGCATATCACGAGAGTAGAAAATATCAGCGGATGACTGGAGCCTTATGTGCCGTTCTGACATGATTGCTGGAAGATCGCGATAGCGTCACGCTGCACGCTGAACTTCCTTTCGTAAGCGAACCGTCAACGTTAACCTTTGCATCGTTCCAGGAAAAAATCGCGCTCGGGACCGTTATCGTACGGGCGTTGCTCGCCGTTTCTCGTCTTGTTTGATGTTCGAAATTATAGATTCGTTCGAACCGTGCTGTATATAGTTTTCTTTTCGATGACATCGATGGCACCTTTTGTTTTTAATCCGGAGCATAGATTATCCCCGGTTTGTTTCTTGTCGCGTAAGTCGACGTGCAATTAGGACGTAGCGTAAGACGATGTCGCGATAAGGCCGAACGACGGTGCTCGTCGTGCTCCGTCCAACGAAAAAGCGGCTTAGACGCCGCAATTGCACGGATGCGGAATATGTACATATCGCAGACACGGGTATGAATCAACGTCACGGAGGCGCAAGAAACGTCATACTGCGTTCTCGATTGTGCGAGGCGCGAGGGGATCTTTCTTTCAGGTTTCGCGAGAAAGGAGAAAAACGAAAGGAAAACGACGACCCTTGCAAGAACGGAAAAGCCATCAGCGCTGATAAATAAAATGTTAGCGCTGCACCGTCGCACCGACTGTCTGCTCTGGCGCGTATTCTTATTAAACGCGCCTGTATACGTATATATGCGTACACTTGAACCCCCTGCTTTTCGCCTGGGGTGCGTCAGGGGGTGCGTGGACGATATGGCTCGGTGAGGCAGGCACACGTATAGATCCAGCCACCCTGACTCTCTCTCCTGCTACTACCGCCACGGCTCCTACCAGTGAAACGCATGCACTCCAACCAAACAAAGGCGACCTGTGCCACCCTTACCCCTTTCCACCCTCATCTGGCAGCTTTGTGCTGCTCTTACGTAATACTCCGACTTATGCCTACCTATACTAGGTTGATCGAGCTTACACGATCCCGTGAACACATAACCCCGTGGAGCGTTAAGGAAATTCTTGAAATGAACTCTATTCGATTTTCCGGAGCGACGTTGCTTGTTCCGTGGAAACGAGATTAGGAACTGTAGCTGCGTTCCGTTGTAACGTTCGGATTCGTAGACGAGACGCAGCGCGAGAACATCTGCTACCCACGGGGACGCGTCTTAATTGTTTTCTTTCCCTTTGGAGCAGCGTTACACTTTAGAATGTTTCGAGCAAAGCCGCGGTTTCCGCGAACGTCGTTCAATGTTCGCGCCAAAAAGCAACGCGTTTCTTCTTTTTTTCTTTATTTTCCCCGGCGAACGCGAGGGCACGCGAAACAGCCGGCAGACTCTCTGCTAGTTTCACAATACCGAAGTCGCGCCCTTGTTCGCGTTTCGCGACCGCGACGCTCTCTTTCAGTCCGCGCCGCGGAAAACAACACGGAACATTATCTTCCTTTCCAAGGAATCGCGTCGACAGACGCACCCGACGACGCTGTACGTTCGCCTTGTTCGTCATTATTCCGCTCGTGACAAAGAACTTTGCCGACGGATTTTCTTCGCCGCATCGACGCCTCTTAAACGATCGTTGTTTGCGCGGAACGGACCGAGCCGACGTTCGTAATTATTGTACCGCGTTCGAGCGTCCGTGTCAATATCCGCGCCAATTCGTCCGAGTTTCTAACGGCGGAATGGAAATTATCGTTAATGACGAACTCGAAGGCGCGCACAGGTATTCGTTTCGACCCGCAGCCGCGACTCGGCATCGCGCGCGTTAAAATGCCAAGAAATCGTGACACGGCGGAGCGAGTTTGCCGCGTTTATTATGCGGAATGCCGGAGAGAAGGAAGTGGCACATAATTTTTATGAGAAAGAAGCTCTGGGCCCTCTTTCTGTACGTGCTCTTTGGAAACAGCGATTTCAAATTTGAATTCGATCGACTAATTCATTCTTGAAATGTTACAGCAGTCAGTTTGAAAAATGTGGTTTCGAGAAAAACAGGTTGAAACGTTCGAGGACCGGGACAGACTTCGCGGGAAAACAAACGATGCATCGAGGCGCCTTTTGTTAGGGGCGCTTCAAACAGAAAGAAGAGAGGAAAAATTAAAACAATTAATGAAGATGCTACGATTACCGCGTCGGAGAGTAGCTTTCCATAAAAGACTGGTAAAATAGAGGCGCAGAGCGTTATTAATGATCTCTGGCTTAAAAAGCAAGGCAAATAAATCTTTAAAATACCGTGTCTTCGCTCGACAATAATGTTATGTAAGAAAATGTTTAGATAGAAAGAAGGAGCGAATAATCTTATGCTTCTTGCGTTGCTTGCTCCCAACAAAACAATTTCGCCTTTTGCGGAGGTGCACGGGCACAGAGTTTCGTTCAGGCTACGGCACGGCAAAGGTAGAGAATGACAACTGGACAATCTCCGTAACGAAACTCGTTTAAACGTGCCGTGACTCGATGCACGAACGCGCGAATGTCTCGTGCACACAAACTGCGCGTCGAGGAAGGCACCGTTCGAGTACGAAAGATCGAAGAATCATCCTCGCGGTTGGCCCGAGTCGACTCGCGAACGAAACGACGAAAATAGAGGGTCGTTCCACGGAAATTAGCGACATTCTTTGTACCTTTCGTCCGGGCTACCATCGATTTTAATTAATTCGCGCGTTAATGGAATTTCGGTGGCCGTTCGTGTCAGGCTGTACTTAGGTGTTTATTGGCAATCGTGGAGGCGCGTGCTGTAAGAGGATTGCGAGCCGATCCCAGCGTTTCCAATCTCGTATCCTTTACCTGGTCCTAGCTCAGCACCACTCCGACTATGGCTTTTTACCTTACGGCGAGGAAAAAGCGGCGCGATACTCTGCCGACCGTAAACACGAGAAAATTATCGTAAGCTCGGGTAAAAGGTGGCGCCGGCAATGTAATGCCAGACTTCCCGTTGTTTATATCCTTTGCTCCTTTAAAGCGAACGGGGGGTAAAACAACGGCAATATAAAGTAACGTCGTCTGTTCGTTAGTCGCACAGAAAATTTTCAATTACTTTCTTGTTTCAACGACGACGTAACTCCTACGCGAATCGATGCCTCGAAGTTTTTGCATTACGTCGTCGTTGCTTCGAAACGTTTCTGCCGGCTGTAGATCGTTCCAGGATTTGAGAGATCAAAGTCGTCAACCCTTATTCGTATTATTTCGCGATCAAAATTCCAAATGTCTTCGAACGAGAAGTGTTCGACGTAGAACGTACGCACCCCCTGCGGCGCGAAACGCGTTAATATCGATGAGTCGAAATTCTGGGTCGTCCGACGATCGATTGCGTGGGTAGAAAACGAGATCGCGGCTCGAAAAGTGAGTTGCAGCAGATCGTGTGCGTGTCGTACAATGTTGCACGCACCGGGACTGACGCAATGAGAGAGAAAGACAGATGGTAAAACAATAGCCATGGAAGCACGAAGGGGTGAGACGCGACTATAGAAAGCAGAATAAAGGTGCCAGGTAATGTGATATATGGGATCGATTTGAATCCGGCGTTTAAGCCGCGAGCCATAATTCAATCTCAATCGTTTTCTTCTCTCTTCTGCTACGTATATCTGTTCTTTCTACTTCTCCGGTTCCCTCTTGCTCTTGCTCGCCCATGTAGTATCCCCCAAGGGCACGTTCGATACTCGATATATACTTAGGTACATCCGAGCTACTCTCGTACTACTTGGTCGTGCATCGTATAATATATACGCATATCACGAATCGTTGACTCCTTAAAGTTTCGTTCACACCGCTTTTTCGACGATGAGGATTTATAGCACCCCGTTTTCTTCTCCCCCGCGAAACGATACTTCTTTCCTTCTCGTCGTTTCGAAATAACTCCTAACGCTTCGGTACTGCTATAAAATCATATAATATCATAATTATATCGTCGTATTATACTGCGATTGTAAGTATTTTTTTCGTAGGAAGTCAGAAAAGCTGTAAGATTTCAAACAACATAGAAATTAATATCGGATTTGCGAAGGGATGCAAGGGGAAGATGCGCGTTTGAAGTGGAGTTACACGCTTGGTGACCCTCAAGTCTTGTACATATCGCACACGCATTGGCTTTTATGCAGGAATGTACGTGTAAGAACGCGTGTCGAGTTGTCTGGGTTGGGCTACACAAGAGACGAAGAGCCGACGACATTAAGAGAGGGACTCCAAAGGGTAGTCTGCCAGGGTACCGAAATAAGGTAATTAATATTAATGCGGAAATACACCGATGAAACGTAAAATTTGGACAGATTCGAATGCGCAGCTTTGCAAAAAATACCGCATTTTTGGGAACTTACTTCGAGTGCCAGAAACACGAATATATTAATAAAAACGAAGATATATACGTGAGAACGATGTACATAATTTGAAATAGGCAGAGAACCTAAAAAAAAAATATGAACAATAGAGTATTACATAGATCTAAGTTGGCTGTGATGGTACAGCTGGGAAGTAATTCAAAACTATAAAATAAAATGTTACTGTACCATCATTCGTTTCGAAGAAAATGAACTTTGAAAACACATGGAGTGTACGGTTGATTAAGAAATTACTTGAATCGTACGCCTTTTATTTCCGGATATTCTGTACGCTTTGTCGCGATTTATTAAATTCGCTATACCATGTTTCGTTTATCACTCGTTCTTTTACAAAACGTCCCATCGGCTGTAGAGCGTTTCAAATGTATTCCGCTTAAAATTCAATACACTTTTATGCAGTCGTGCACACGATCCCTGCACAGAGCCTGGCGTGTAGGCTCTTAATAAGCGGAAAAATTACAATCAAGATGGCTCGGTGAACGCGAGTCATGCAGAAAACACCGAACTGCCGTGCAATTCCACCGGGTCGCAGTGGTAATCAAGCTAATAATAAACGAGGCAAAAGAACGAAATCTCTCTCCTTCTGTTTTTAAGAATATCAACCTCCCCAAGGACGACGTTTAAGTACCTACAGACTCTCGTTACGTTACCCGAGTTGTTCGTGCTAGACTCTAAATCGTCGCAAAACCGTACAAATGTCGTTTGCAAATTAAAATAAGGCGTATTACTTCATTGTTTTTTTCATTTTGAGTATCGATAAAAAGTTGAAAGCTATTTCTATTGATAGTCTAAAGATCTTTGTAACTTTTAGACTAATCTTAATATATTTCGTATGTGTTCTCTATTTATATCACAAATATTTTTTTTACAAGAAAAACGCTATACGTATATGTTCTTTATATATTCTAGTAATGAAACTATGCTTGACTCGGTAGGAGCACGAGGCAATTTCGAATCGGTGAGAAAAAGGACGAACCCCCGCGCGGAAGGGAGAAAACAAGCGCGAGGGAAATAAAGAGCGAGATACGGACATGGGGTCCCGTGCACGTTCGTTTCTGCAGAAGAAGACGAAGAGGTTAGGGTGGGGGGTGGGGGGCAACGGAACGGGAACCGCGCGGGCAGTGCACGCGCAGACGCCGGGACGCGCGCATCTCGTGTGCATTCGCGCTCTTCCAACGCCGCAGGAGGAGCCCGCGAAATCTCGATTAACGCGGCATTGTGCAACGTGCCTCGCGACCGTGATCACGACCAATACACCATCGTCGCGGTTACGCGTCTAGTTAGTTCTCGATTCGTCGACCATTTCGTTCGAAACTCACCACAGCGACAATGACACGAAGAATGATTTACAACAGTAGTCGTCCAACCTCTCTACCACGCAAGAAACATCGGTTTTCATATGGTTATCGATGGTCAACTATGACATTCAGGGTTAGTGTCTAAAAGCAACTTCGTTGATTCCCCGAAGTTCATATATTTCGTCTCTAGACAATGATTACAAATGATAATCGATGTCCAACAGCGTGAAAGATAACCTGAATACGAGAGCAGTCGCAGCGGCGTGAAGTTGTCAACGGTGTTTAGGAGACCGGCCGATACTCAGTCAACTTCTCGACCGTCGGGGGCGCGGTAATCGTAACGGAAATTGTTCTGCGATGACCTGACCGTAGTTGCTCTCTTATCGTCGTGTTGCTGGCGAATTCCTGGAATCGTAATGTTCGAACAGTTCTCGAGATAGCTTTTCGGTCGTCGTGAAAGGTAAACATAGCCGGAGAGAAGTGCCGCGGGCACATTCTTCCGAAGGACGTACCAGTGTTATCGCTCGGTGCCGGAGAGCATTGTTCGTCACGAGATCGCGCGCGAACCACCGCGGGTGAAATTACCGTAGCGTCGTCGTCGTCGTTCTTTACCACGTGTTTTTCGTTGGCACGTTGCATTTAAAGTCGCGTTACGTTATTTCGGGCGCGTGCAATCGTGGCGAGTGAATAATACCGCGAGTGTCACGATGCGTTCTCGTCGAATAGTTGTCGTGCCGAAAACTGTCGCCGTGTAGAAAGTCGGGCGGAAGGAATTTCGTGGAATTGACGATCGCGAATTCGAGAATACGCCGGTGGAACCGGTTATATCGTGGGACCGTGCCGCGGCAAAGGGTCGACTCCGATAGAAGGGAGCAATCTGCGGGAAATAGCGTGCGCTTGGTATTTCGACGATCCGCTGTCGGTTTCACGCGGCAATGACGGCCAAAGAGGGCGCAACAGGAATTTGACGGTAGTGATTACAGTGTGACAGCGAAGTGCGATCGAACAGGTGCATCGAACATCGAACGACGCCGTTTCGTTCGGACAACGATGAGGTATCGAAAAGTGGCGTTTCTTCACGACGACTAGCTGCATCGTTCATCAGCGGCTGGTGAGTTTTTCTTCAACAAATTATTTTTATAATCATTTTATATCGACGCGAAGCATCGTCGAAAAAATAGGACGTCATACCCTCGAACAACTACACCCGAGTCATTTATTACCCATGATTCCTTTTACTGTTCACCATATTTTTATCTGATCTTTAAATACATAAACTCGTGTCACGATAGTATTTATACTATTTTTTCAACGATGCACGCGAAGAGTATGTATTAAATACATGATAAAGGTACGTGTTGCGCATAAAACTTCGCTTTCCTTTTTATTAAATTTCAAAGGTACGAAACTTTTTTTAGCTTCAGTTTTAATCTTGTTAATTTCGTAACTCGGGAAAAGCTCAGGAATGTTAATCCTTTGCGAACGGTATTTGCGTATATTGGACCATATACTTTTACCATTTCGTATGTTAATTAAAAACTTCTTCAAAAATTTGTCGCTATAAATTAACAAAAATTGATTTTCTTTAAAATAAAATGTATACATTCTGCGTTCAGAGGGTTTACCACCTATTCATTCGCAATTTGCCTTTGTTGTGTAATGTATCTCATCGCGGTGGTCACTGGTGACTGGCGCTTTAACCCTACAACAAACGAATCTCATAATAAATGAACCGTAATACTTGTAAATTTTTGAATAACGTTTAGGAATACTACAAAATAACAAGTGGAATTGAATATTTCAACGTGTTACATTTTAATTTGAACAAATTTCGAGGATGTCCGATCTGCGACCTTATTTCTTGAGACCCCTATTTGCGATGCGAACGAGGCAAATAAAATGTTATCCAAATAAAATATTGCCCAACTCTGCTCTAGAGCAATCGTAGCCAGATCGAGACATTGTATATTTATTGATCTCTTCCGGAATCGTTTTTTGGAACGACTAAATATCACGTTGCCAATTTGTCTATCGCGGAGAGTATTTGGGGCGTCGCGTCAGATCGTTCCACGAAATGATCGAGCAGACATGTGACCAGTGTCTTTGAAAGTGCAGTCACTCGGTAAGTGTATCGCGAGTGGTGCATCCGTTCGTTCGCGTACGTTATCTTCGTGGTTGCCTTTCCTCTTTCATCGTATCTGTTTCTCCGTTCTTCTGCGGCCCCTCTGCTCGCCGATCGGTGGTCGTTTTTCCTTCTCAGGAGGGACCCGACCGAGTAGCGAGAATTAATGTTGGAGTGCGGGAGGGATTTCGAACCAGTAGCTATTTCCGCTATTGTCGCGGTCTCTGTCCCCTCGTCGGTCTCTCCGCGTATGTTCCATATCTCGAACACGATTTTTACAGAGAGATACATCGGGAACAATACCAGTAGGGCGGCGATTAATATCCGAGTATGTAATTATTCGATGATAGAGACCAATAAAGGCGAACGGCTGGGAACCGTGAAGGAACAAAAACACCGAGGGGGAAATCCGGTCGTTGGAAGAAGTCGATGATGGCGCACGGTTCGCTCTCTCTCTTCCCCAAAGTGAAGTCTTACTCTAATTTCAGCGAGGTGCGACAGCTTCGGCTCCGTCGTCTATCTCGGCCTGTTTTCGCGAAGGTTCGCCATGAGAGAAACGGAACAGACAGACGCAAGGCGAAGCGGAGACGAATCGCTTGTCCTCTAGTCGCTTTCCTTCAGCCCGTCGAGAGATAAGTGCATGAGAGATGAGAGGGCAAGAAAAACAGAATTCCCTCTTCGCGCCTTCACAGACAGACGAAGTGCGCGCCTTCAAAGAGGACCGGCCAGACGCGTCCTGGAATTAGAATTGTTACGTTCTTCGCCGCGAGCGAGATTCGGTCCATCGGGGGTTTCGAAGCACGGCATACGCGTCGATTCGATAACGACGAATTTGATGAATGAAGGCCGAGAGATCGTTGGAACAAACGTTGGGGGTACGCGGAGAGTTGTCTTTCGCCCACACCGTCGTTCGCGCTCGTACTCCATTACGTATAAAACAATATTAGTTTGGTCGCGTCAATGGCACAGGTGTTTATAAATAATTACCGTCGCCGAGAGAGGGGTAGCACGGATAAAGAGAGACGAACGTCGAATAACATTCGGTGGCGCAGGTAGACGGATAGGGGTAGGAACGCGAGGGACGGAAAATTAGATGACGAGGAGGGTGGCAGAGAGTTTCATTTTGAACGAGAAGCATTCTCTGCGTTCGTCCGGCTCGATCTAAACGGGCAATATTAGCTATTGACTTTGGCTCATGGGGTTTATCGATGGTCGCGGCTAAGTGATGGCGTTGGTTCGAGGCCGCCTCGTACAGGGTATTTCGGTCCTGTCTCGACCTCGCGATCGGTCGTTACAAGTTAGCTGAACGCGCGTTGATTTTCTCGACTTCTCGCCGGTCGCGTCCACTTTTCCCCTCGGAGATTCGATTTTGGCGTTACGATCGTCGCTACAGCTGTCGACCTGTCTCGGGTTCACGATCCGTGCGCCGCTCGCCGATGTTCGTGACCTATCCACAAAGCTTCCCGTTGGGGTTCACGGACGCTCGTAAAACTTGGCGTCGTGGGTAGGTGCGCGTATGCGTTTTCATGCTCTTGCTCCTAGCAGTTTGTCTCTTTCGAATGGCATCTGGTATAAATGGAAGTTTCCTTCCGAACGGACTTTTGTCCCGGGTTTCGTATTCAACGCGCGCCTCGCTCCCCCGGCAATAACCGTGCACGATCCGGAGAAAAGATTTCGATAAAATCATGGTCGTACGCTTTTTTATTTATCTATTTAGACGCGGCGTACCGCGGATATTCGATCCTTGTCGCGTTTCCTCAAATCGTAAAACCATATTTTTTAATAATTCTTTTTTCACGCGCCCGAAAGAAGCTTCCCTTGTCGCTAATAATGCGTCCTTAGGAATTTATTTTCCGATTCGTCCAATGGGGTAATTTCTATACAGTGGGCCCACATAGGAGGCGTAACGAAGCACGGGCATTGTATAACTTTTCGAACATAACAGGTTCATGGAAACGGATCGACATTGCCATGACAAATCTGAATTGGCTCCGGGCTTTATTCAATTATTCGTTACAATGGCAAGAGAAAAACAGAATGGGTGTCCGTACAATGCATAAATCTCGTGTCCTATTCACGTCATTTAAAACCGTACTATCGAGAATACGTATATCAAACTATCGGGGCTTTGGAACTTGGTAACGCGACACTTGGACGTATTCAAAGGGAACTTATTTCTCGTACATCAATTATGAGGTCTAGAACGATCCTCTTGGAAGCGTAACGAACCGTCAGACGATATTACCCTCAAGGTCTTGGAGTCATCCGCATAAAGGAGACATTGATAAACGGATATAGTAGGGGACCAAGATGGGAGTCTCGGGTGATGTCTGCGAGCAGCATATTTTATACATATACTTTGAAAAACCCCGTCGAAAATTAGAGTCGAATCGATGGAAATTAAGGGCGGACGATAATTTCAGGGTTACCATTCAATTTCGCGTTTAAGCCTGCGAAGGTTATTGTGCAATGTGATATGGCGCGGAGGGTAGACGGCTCGATGTCTCTCATATTTCCGGACCCGATAATTATTCATTTTCCTGCGCGTAATTTGGCTTAATTTAATTGCAAACGACGGTTCGTCCTATGCGTTTGTAGACATCCCTGGGTCCCCTACTGCCGGTTTATCTCCAACGGTAATAACCCTTTATGGATTCCGCAGGCTGGCTTAATATAAACTGCGATTTAATTGCCGAGCAGCTCGATAAATCATGCATCGGTCATAAATTTTCAAGGGAGGAGTCCGTACGAAGGTGGACGGAACGCGATCGGGTCTCGCAAGGAAACGAAACGTTGTCGACGCGAAATTCGGAACGATCATCTAGATTCACCCGTCCATTGTTCGTGGTCGCGCGGATCCACGGATAAAATAACAGCGGGAAATGTTACGAAAATGGTACGGAACCGCAGAAACGCGTGATTTGGCACGTCATCGTGACGGTCGGCGAAACTCACCGGTGACCGGTTGATTCGATTCCAAATCCTTGGCTCGCTCGAATCCCACGATTATTCAGCACCGGCTGTAATTATCGAGTCACGTACGCTTCTCTCGCGTCATTAAATTCATCCGCCGCTATCGATAACTTCGCCCGAACTACATGCCGCTGCTCGTTCGGCTGTCGAGATTAATTTCGATTTCTAGCCACAGTTTCTCTGTCTCCCTCTTCGCCAGGTGCATCGTTCGTATTCTCTTGGTTCGATTAAATACTCCGTTGAATGTTACTCGGTTACGGAAGAGAGTTTCGCGAACGGTATAAGCAAGCATCCGGGTTGATGGAAAGCGGTAACTAGAGCGAAATAGTCGACAGGGGTGAGAAAACAGGCGAAAGAGGAATACCGTGAATTCTAGAGCTACCGAAGGCACAGGAAACGCCGTGGAATATTGGTTGCTGCTCGATCGAGCGTCGTCGAGAGGAATTTCTTCCTTCGAATCTGTGCGAGCTCGCCAGGCCGTCGACCTCCGGCAGCTACTTTGCGAATCATCGATTCGCGGTTTAGGGGAGAAAAAGTACCGGTAGTAGGTTCGTTGCTAATTAAGAAGGCGTGCGAGGCCTGGTGGGATAGCTCTGCGTGCAGTCGTTGTTGCGATCGTGCCGCGAACATCAAGTGCCGCAGACGAGATCTCAATGCCGGTCGTCGGGCGTTGTTTCCGAGAGTTTGTTGTCCTTTTTGAGGTACGCGGGAAAGAAGGAGTCGCGGAACAGACGAGTCGGTCGCGCCACGGGCGATTAGGCAGATGCGGTTCTTTTTGTTGCACTCGAACGCGAGGCGGAATAACACTCGCGCGAGCATAAAAGAGCGAACTCGAACGAATCGACACCATCTGGTGTACCTGAGTGGCTGCTGCGTTACACTTGAAAGCTCACCGCTCTCGAGTGACGCGGCTCTCCTATGCCGCGGGTGCATTCATTGCGTAATTAACGTCTCGTAATTATGGCCGCGGAAGAGGAGCGAGGGAGAGAGAGAGAGTCTGGACGTCTCGTGGTCGCGCGCAAGCGTCCTCGTAGCGACTGGATATTATGAGCTTTCATGGGGGCTCCACGTGAATAAGGCGCTTGGCGTCTCTGAAGAGGGTGTTACGTGCATTATGGACCTCTCGACGATGGACCGAGTGTTCGTCAACGAGCCGTTCATCGTTCGCTCAAGGTACAGCCGCGTCTTGGCCTCCTCTTTGATGACCAGTTCAACGTCTCTGTTTTTTCCGCGTGCGGCCGATCTCTGTTTCCTCTTCGTCGCCGCACGGGACCTAAATTCGTATCGCTCGCGTCTTTGTATCTCCGCTCGATTCAGCGGTTACGCCGCGATCTTCTCCGCGAGGAAACCGCGATGTCGACGAACCGACGGCCAGACTGCTTCGCGGGGAAACCAATGGCGGCGATCATTCTTGCCGGAGGCCCCACTTACGACGAATGGAACCGTACGACCTCTCCGTTCCGTAGGCGCCTTAAGAGCCACTTTCCGCTCGCCACCCGCCAATGAGAATCCGCCGGTGATTCTTTTTCTTGAAAGGGTTGCTATCCGAGCCCTCCGCCCTGTATCGACACCAGAAAACGCGACTCGTACGGAAGTCGATGCGAGGCGATCTATCTCTTCTATATCCCGAGAAACTTTTCCTCCCGGGGTAGCGCAAAATTGAACGTACATTTGTCTTCGCTTTAATTCCAACGGAGGTACCAAAATACGAGAGAAAATAGAACCACCGTCCGATCTACCCGGGAAGTTCTCGAGGCGCGGAAACTATGCGGCTCTCTGTCGTTGAAGTTCGCGATTAGCATTGGCGGCCCGTTGTATCGGATCTCGAGGTTCTCGGGGCGATTTGTTCGAAGGTCGGGCAAAAAGCAGAAACGACAGATTGCCGGGAAAAGCAGCGCGGTAGGGGAATAATAATGGTCGGGCGTACAGAGTCGTGGCCAGAAACGCGAATAATGTCGAAAGTTAGTCCGGGGCCGAGCGACGTCGACGTTATGCACAGCGCTCACCTCTGACCTTGCGGTCGGACGGGAGAACGGAAGTTATGCGTCTGGATCGTTTCGCGAAACAAGCAGGAAATGCAGTCAGGCCTGAGCAAACCGTTACAAGCCGCGAGGGAATCATTACCATTCGGTGTATCGTTCGTCGAGTTCTAGACGCGATTTTACCCCCACTCGCCGTGTACATAGTCGACTTTCACCCTCGGCATCTACGTGTCACGTGTCCTCCAAGTCCGTTGCATTCTTCGGGAACAGGGACGTGCATAATTTTTACAAAAGTATCCAACTTAAAATCGTAAAACGAAATATTTGGTATAATACGGAACGTAAAAATAGGCATAGTACATTTTGGTATTGTTTCGGAATCTGTAGAATGAATACAGAATGTGTTCGAGTTGAAACGATTCGCGTGGAATTGGAAATGCGTGGTATACATGTTCCTTAATTAATAGAGAGGTGGTCAGCACGGTGCATTTAGAAATATATAACTAGTATCATTGAAACTACCGTGAGACTGCTCATTATCATGTTAATTATAAAACGCCCATTCTTTATATACCTTTTTGTAGAGGAACCGTAGAAAAGTACGCTCGTATTTAGATTGGATTTTTTAAAAAGCAGCTGATTTCGCAAAACGTAATTCGACCCCTCAGCGTGGAAGGAAATTTATTCCAAAATCCTTCTTTATGATAAAAGATAGCAACTTTTAATAAGCTCCCAATTTTAAATTTCATTAAAATACTTGACGAAACGTAGCTTTGATACACCCTATACAGTGGGAGAGAAGAAAAGGTTGAATAATATTGATCAGTCGGTGCAAGGGGTCAGCTTCTTAATTTAAATTTAAATTGCAGCCAAATTACGGTTTCGATCCCCTTTGATCTCGTTTGATTTGCTCAAAGAATAACATAATTCGAATTTTTCGATCCCCCTGGGGGGCCCCAGAGGCCGTCAAATTGAACAACGTTTTCGCGCTGTTTGCGTGCGTGTCGGAGACTCGCGCGATCTTTCCGCTTGAAATTCGCTAACGCAAACTCTTCCGCGCCCCGGGTGCTCCTCGTTTCTTCGGTTCGCTAATTGCATCGAATGCCGGCCGTTGGACGGAACACGCTTCACCTTTGTAGGACCTCCTAGGGACAGTGGGAAGGCACGAGTCTTTCTATTCGTTCGTGAAATTGGTCACGTGGCTGGAAATGTTTGGAGCGCGTGTACGAACGGAACCGTTCTGCGAAAGAGGGGGCGACGAGGCTCGATCGAGCGCGCGATTTTGTTACGTGAGCGAACGCGCTCCCGGTTTTACGGAGCTGTCACGTTTGTCACGCTACTGAAATCCTCGTCACGTGCGCTCTGCCAAAAAGAACCGATAGTTGAAACGCGAGAGGTTCCAGAAGAGTGGTCTCTCGTAACACAATTCCTCAGTTTCCACCCAAGTTCCGACAATGGACGTTTAACTTGACATCCACTTTCGTTCAGCCCGGAGTAACTTGGTCTATACCTGTGAAATTTTCACAATTAGACTCGCGAACAGTTTCTATTCACTGGTTTCATCACACCAAAGGTGTAGGGCTCTGAAATGTCCAGTCTTTTGGTTTTCATGCGAGTCGTAAATGAGACTGCAACCCTTAAGTTTACCCTGCCAATGAGCGTTGCTTTGCGTACTATTTAGATTCAGAATTGAACGAAAGATGGTGGAACCGGACAACAGTCAACGAGCCCCTTATTATTTATTGCTGTCGCTTGTCCGCGTAGACGAATTTAATAGCGGGTCGCAAGCAATATTCGTTAATTGCGGGTACGGGGAGGAGCAAGCAGAGCTCCAATACGATATCAATCACCGCAAAATATTGTCAATCGTAGAGCAATTTCATCCTGCATCGTTCCACTTTTCGATATTACGCGATTCCGGGGTCGAGGAGTCGAACGAGAAACAGGAAAAGAGTTTCTAGCAATAAATTATTGGCAGTCGAAGGTGTAACGACTTGCAAACGACTCGACGGAGATATTACGAATCGCAATTAGGTTCCGATTGGCGCGCGGAACGAGAATCGAGGCCCTTTTGTCCCCGTTTAATAAAGGAAAAAGGTTGTTTCGCGAGTTTCCGTGTCTTTGAGGCGCGTCTTAGTAAATAATAAACGCTCCGCCCGGTAACAGGAACCGAATATCGAGCGTCCGGTCGAGCCCGTAGAGCTATTGCTTCCGGACGATCGCGGGATTTTATGGGGAATTAAAAATTTTGCGTCCTGCCTGCAGCTCGGGAGCCAGTTGGCGATGAATAAAACATCGTTCTGCGTGGGCGAGTCTCATTATTTACGCAGTTACGTGCTCACCTGTGCAATCCAAAATCAATGTAGCTGCGGCACGTAAATATCGACGATGCCTCGCGAGCGAGCTGCGACTTTACACGCGTGTTTTGCCCGTTACACCGGTGACATCGGGTCGAAAATCAATACGTCCCGCCAATCTGAAATGTTTCACGCGTTTCCAGAGATTTTTTTAATATCCAATCTGTCTGCGGGCAAAGTCGATCGCCTATTCCCTCGCGGTGGATCCACCCACGCCCGGTACCAGGGCTCTTCAGGTTATGTCGGTCGAATCAATGGACACTGTCAAGGTCACCCGAGATATTTCACCCCGAGAACCACCGATTTCAACCCCCCAAAGACGTAGACAAAGTTCTGAAGCATGTCGAAGGGTAGCCAGCATTTCCCCGCTCGAATTTCATTCGCACGCGTTACGCGGCCACGTGGCGTTCGATTCTTACTATTAGGGGAACGGTTCCCGCATTTTGTTCGCCACGAGCTGTAAAATCATGCCTAGAATCATTTCGCGGAACCGAACATATCCCAGGCCGTGCGAATTCCGTGCGACTTCGGATTTGGACGACGATAGACGATGCGTTCCGCTCGTTAAATCTCGGTCTAAAGCGATCAAACGATTTCCCAAGCTTGATGCGAAGTCTTCAGCGCGAGGGGGACGTCGCTTGCATACAGATCAAAAGAAAGGAATCCTTTTTCGAGGGTATAGGGAAACACTCTCGTTTGGAATATATCACTCGAATGGTTAGCGTATCATTAGGCCGTAATGTGAATTTCAGCACTATTTTGCGACCAAACTTCGGAGACAGAGCACGGAGTCTTGTTAAACGTGGGTCGGAAAGTCGTCTGTTTCGCGCTTAAACATTGACGTAATTTGTTAGAAACATTTTTTCGTCCGGCTGAGCTGCGGGTTAGAAAAGCTGCTTAAACGCAGACGCGCTGTTTCTTCGTCGTTGTTAGTTACTTTACCTTTGAGCGAGGTATCCCTGTCCGACATTTCGGAATTTGTGGAACGAAGCGTCGTCGAAAAAACGGAAAAAGAACAACCGAACGGATGCAACGATATTACGCCACAGAGCGACAAAGTAAATACTTCTTTCCGACTGCATTCCTCGATCGTACCGACTCTCGTACGCGTGTTTACACACGTACTCGTCACCTAATACTCGTCGCGGGTTCATTAACCATATTTATCTCCGAGGCAGAACCTTCCTCGAAATTCGTTCCATAAACAGTCACACGATCCGGTTCATCTCTCGTAAACACTTGTCGCGAGTCATTCTAAACAAATTTCATTCGCGCTTACGTTATCTCCTTCCCGTTTATCTATTTTTCTCTACTGAAAGCATAATCTGATCTCTGGGGCGGGGGATTTAATGGTCGCGCGAAGGGGGAACGCTTTGGTCGAATAAACGGGGGTGGCGTTCGTTACAATGTTCTTTCCACAGGGCGTATCGAATCGAACGAAATCGGAGTTTAGATAGGAAAATGGAGGGTTCGGTTACTCCACGTAGAAAGAGAGACAGAGAGAGAAGTAATTATACGCTAAACCGATGAACGCCTGTTGCCGTAATGATGCTTTTATGCCATCCCTCCATCGAAAACCGAATCGTATATTTGCACGCTGTCGTTCGATGTTTCCGTTAATAATAGACTCGAAACGATGCCAATTTGTGGTTCTCCCTAATGCATCAGCGCGGGCAAGACGATACCAGGGTTCGCGGTACCGGTAACTATCCGACGTCTGCTGGATAAACTATTTACCGAGTCAATATTGAATGTCTTCCGATATTCCGTTGGTTGGATTTGACGCGTTTGAACTTCGACGAGCCTCCGGTGCCCGATGACGCGACGAATACTCGAAATTAATTCGAACGACGTCAAGAAGATTTTTACCGGGCGACTCGTCGTCCCTAAAAGGCCACGGGACCAAAGAATATAATTCCCTCGAGCGGCGTAGAACGCGGTGCGTTCGTTATCGCAGACACTACCCTTTATGGTCGTGTCTACGGCACGCTCGCGACTACATTCAGCCAGAATTTGCACTTGGTCTGGCTCCGGGTGTACTCCGGGCGTAGACAATGCCTAATTATACGCGATCACCGTGCGAGTGGTTTACAAACTTTGGTTTTAGTCGGTGATCTCAGAATAAATTCGTTCGCGGAGAATGGACGGTAAATCGCGAGGGGTGAAGGGGGGAGGGGCCGAGGAAACGGGTGAAAAAGCCACGATTGAAGAGAGACCAGAGATTCGGGAATTCGCTTCGGAGTTTCCTACTTTCAATAGCGTGACGAATGAATAAGACAGTCGTCTCATTCAGGGATTGAAACGAATGCGTGCTCGAGGGCTGCGCGCAGTTTTTATCATCGGCAGTCATCCTCGTCATCGTTTATTATCATCGCGCGGTCGGAGGCTATTTATACGGCCGGTGATCCGGGACGTCTTATGCTCGAGTTAACACGACGACTCTTCTCCTACGCCCCGGGATTTTTCGTGACCTTTTACTCCGTAATTTATTTTACCGAGGGAGAAAACCACGAACGGAGCACTCGCGAGACTCGATTCAGATTCTCGATCCCGGGATCCCCGGTTTTTATTATTTGGACCGAGCCACGGCCGACCGGAGGATATTTCCTCCCTCTTCCTCGTCTTCCGCGTTCTGCCCGTGAGCATTTTCCCGAACGTTGAAGGAAAACCGGCGTGCATATGTATGGGAACGCGCTCGCTGTTTACGCAGACCCTGTATCTCGGCCTTTATTATGTACTCATCTCCATTCTGATTTTAAAGCCCTTAAATATTGATCGAGCCCCGTCAGAAACAATACGCGCTACCCGAGTCTACGCCCTGGAACGTAAAATACAAATAGGATTATAACCATTGTGGTCTTGGTTGCCGTTGTTGCCAGAGGATAGTGATTAGGCTGAGAGTCTTTCCTGGTTTTCTCGACCGTTGCTTCTCTCTGCAATCGTCAGGATTATTAAGTGTCCTCGGCTTTGGCACGAGGCATCGCGTCGCGTCGAAGCTTTTTTGCCGATCTCGAGGAGTAAACATCGATCGGGTAAGTCTCTGCTCTCGACGAATGACGCTTTCAATTCGCTACCGAACTCGGTATCCGGCGATTAACGCTCCTTCCGTGGGTAATGAATCGAACAGGGAACTCGTTTTCGTTATTAATTCGGCATTCAACGGTATTAAATTACCGTTTCGCGCAAAACGATTTACGATTTCTTCCAGCGTTGCGTGGCGTTTTCAATCCAAGCCTTTCAATTTGCGAATTGAAAATTCGAGCGCTTCGTTTACGCGGGTAATTTGCTTCAAAAAATTCTCGTAGGTAGATTACCGTTAAAAAAAAAGAACTGGTACCACGAGCTAAAAGGATCTGGTTCGTCGATTAATTTTCACCCGCAAAGGAAGAGATTTCATATGATGAATCCGTGTCGAAAATAAGTCGTTAAAAGTATGTTTAAAATTGGAGCATTGCGTAGCAGAGCATACGAGCCGTGACTGGATAGATATTTTTAAAGTCGAGACACTTGATTCCTATTTCAAGGGTTGAGAGTGATCGAATTCTACTTTCCATACAAAAACTCTTGCCTATTACGTTTTCATCGTTTTGATTACTTTGAATCGCTAAGTAAAATTCTTGTACATAATTCTGTGTACCTTATACCTGGTCGCGTCGAATTTACAGATTTATCTCATCTGCCATGCGTTTACCGCTATCGTTTTCTTGGGTTTATAGTGCGGATCTGTTTACTCTCCGGGCAGCCAAGACTGTTTTTACATTTTGAAAACATCACCCGTGTTTGAAGGATAATACAGTTTCCCTCGAGGAATGTAGGTGTTAAGGGGGGAGGGACGGTATAATAACGCCCGGTGGAATTTATACGTTACGTTCGTGAAACCGATATCACCGCGGATCGAAGAAATATATTCATTGAGGAGATCTATGGAGGTCCTCTCGACACGACGTCGAAAGCCACTCTGGATACTCTGGTAGCCAATATACACCGATACATATCCGTTTTCCCTGGGAAAACCAACCTAGTCGAAAGGACTTGCCTTATTGAATGCGGAGAAGGTCGTAGCTAGGGGTTGAGGCTCGCTAAGAGAGGGTTTATTGAAGCCATGTACACACTAGTGTATTTATGATTCGAGCATCGTCTCTCGATAACGTTCAACTACCAACTATCGAACCGTGTACGCGTGTACGCGGTGCTGATTTATTTAATAAATAGCGCGACGTTGGCATTCATATTAGATGCAATGCTACGAGACTCGTGGGGTGGTAAACGTGTACTGTAGGGGAGCAATGGTGAGACAGAGGGGAGTAAAATTGATTGGAATACTCGCATCGCTGGTTCAATTGCTCGAAAAGAATTGCCCATTTTTTCCACGATACACGCATTGACGTGCAATCCGAAACCTGGATTTGTCACCCCCTTTTCCCGTTCAATTATTCCAGGCGTATTAATCTTATTAACATTCGCAGATTAGTCATTTTTTTTAATTACTTAGAAAATGCATCGTTCGAAATTATAAAATGTACGGGGAACGCTATTGAAATCACTGCCTTCGTTCGGGAGCGTTCTGAAAGCCTCTGACCTGCCAAGTAATAAAGGCCAGGCTCGCAATCTAAACATCCTGTCTTCGTTCCTTCGTGTTTCCATTCGCGTAACGTCAGGGTATACATCACCCGAAACATCTATAACGAAACGTGTCTCTCGTTTCTCCAGACTCTCCCGAAATCAATGCTTCAGAAACGGAGAACACGGAGCAGGGTAGTTGCTTCACGAATACCCAACGAAAGGGACGTCGTTTCGTACCATTATTTCGGCAGCGTAACGATATCTGTAACGCGTTTCTTATATTAATTATTAAATCGTGCCGGCGATAATTAAATATCGTTTAATTGGCCTCGGTAATAGAAGGCTCGTTGGTATCGTGCAATTACGTTTTGCATGTGATTACATTTAGTTGATTAAATTGTACGATGCAATCAAATTGGTTTATTCGATAAAAGGTAACGCACGGTTAACGTGGCGCGTGCACCAGGCCCGTTTAGGTTCTCAAACATCATCATCATCATGGAGCCGTAACAGCGCGCATCCATTACATTTGGCAGGCTAATTTTCCCTTTAAAATGGAGCATTAATCTAACCGTGGATAACAAGGAAAATTGTCATTTTATTAATCGTTCTGCAGTTTCGGCAGTGCTGCGGGCTTTATTTAGTAATTATGCCCGTCGAAATGCGAGTCGAAACATCAAGCGTTGGGACATCAAATATTTGATATGTCGCAATGTTGCACCGTTTTGGGAATATGTTAATATTCTTGAGGGCAAAGGTATGCGAAAAGAAATTTATCCAACGTTTTCTGAGAGTCGAAACAAGGAAATTTATATAGAAGTACAAGATCGTCCGGTAGAAGTTTGTGAAAATTACTTTCCAATAAATGGAGTTGTACCGTAATTGTGTTTACCACCAATTTTATCCTCATTAGTAAAAAGAAACGAGAAAGCATGCTGTTCAAAAGCACTCGTACTCTTTTACAGACGATTGTTCCATTCCAGATCTGGTACACTGGGTCTTTACATTCCAAAGTTTCGGTTGTAACACAGAAATCGATGCTGCGGAAACAAAGAGCTTGTCTCTGTCTTCGTAAAAGCCCGGAACGCATCAAGGGAGCTTTCGTCGTTTAAATTCGTTCAAATTAAATAGAATGCGTCGCGGTGCACACCGACGCGTGACACACTCTTATGTTAATTATAGTCTTATCAACGGGGATACCGTTCCACCCTAATTGCGAAAATCGCCATGGAAAACGTTTTAATTCCGTTTTAATTTTATTGGCTTTCATTAGCGCGCGGTTTCGTCGATCAAATGTTTACCTTGTCTGTGAAGTTTTTCTCGAAATGCAGAAATGCTCTTAAATTAACGAGGTGCATCGGAACTTTTGGTCGGTCCGGGGATTTTCGCGTATTCGGGGGAAAAGTACCATGGAATATGGTTAAAATAATCGCGGTAAATCTCTGTTGTTCGCAGGGGATGGGAAAAATGTATAATAATCTCTCTCTGTTTGGAACCTGTTTTCTCAGAGCCAGTCGTGGGTTTTTGGTTTTTCAGTAACCCATTATCTAATGGCCGCAGTACATTATTCGTCGAACGTGCGAGCTTTAAATGAGATTTGGAGATTAGAAGTTGGCTGCTTTACCAAACTGCTTGAATGTTTAACTCTGATAATCGTTTAGATTAGGAGCAGCAGCATATGTCGAGGAAATCTCGTTGTGGAAGGTTCGAAATTTTGCCTCGATTCTGAATTAATCTGCGATATAATAATAATAACGCGGTAAGAAATAATCCGATGTGGACAGGATTCAGTGAATATTTTAGCATACTATTATTCCCGAAATATAGATTTATTAGCGAGTACAGAGAAATTTTTCGAGTGGGGTTTTTACGCTCAATTAGAGATTTTGGTGAAATTGAAATATCATGGATTCCATTTAAAATTGCAGGGAATTTAAATCAATATTTTACTTTGAAGCGGTTGAGAACATTCGGAACGTCGAATTTAAAAACTCATTAGTACAGCCTCTTCTCGCTCGAGGTGGCTTTCACTTTTGGAGACCAAACGAACAGTTCTTTAAGATCCTTTCTTGAGAACTCTAGACAATTTGTTAAATTATTTTAATGCCGAAATCAACTTTTTACAAGTGTTTTAGCTATTTAGTTATTTCAGAGCAATACAATACTCTGTTACTTTAAAAGGTCCTCTTTTTTTCGATTTGACTTTACAGTTAATATTACTGGTCTCCTTTGAAGCGTTCGAGTGACATCGATCCGCAGCGGCGAAGCGTCTCCGATATTTACACTCAGACGAATTTTTTGTTCCTAGCTCAATAGTAATTTTCAATGCTTCTAGAATCTTTAATATTCTACAAAAACCCCCGTTGTATATTGCTCGTTCCGATGTAGCATGCTACAGTTACAAACACCGAGCTGTAGGTGTTTGGATACAAATTTTAAAGGGTAGTATTAAAGCTTTCATTATCGTTCTGTTCTCGTCCTCTCGTACATCCTTCCAAGCAATCATTTTTAGAATAATTTGTTTTAAATGTTTAAAATAATTTTCACGAATTTTACATTACAACCTGAAACTGGTAGTTCGTTTAAGGTTGATTTTAGCGGGGCCACGTCGTATTTCAGTTTCACTGAAATCCCCGACATCGGGCGCAAGAAGTGATCGATTCGTCGCGGAATTACTTGTAAGTTGCGTAGTTCGAAAGGTTGTTTCTTACGATCGGATTGCGGGGCGCCTAGTCGCGCAAAACCACAGTTGTAAATGCGCGCGTCGAAACAGTCGTCCATTAGAACGGACGCCGTGACCGAAAGGATTAATACCTTACGCGTGTCGTTCGTATTCGCCGTCAGTTCTACCGAAATCACCGGCGCCGCGGTCGAAGAAGAGAGCGTTTCCGATAAGATACGAGCAATAAATGACTCGCATCGCGACGATATATATCCCCGGACGGTTCGCATAGGTTTCCACCTGGAGGGACGGTATCGCGGGCGATATCCATCCGTATAGTAGGGGAGATTCGGTGGAAAGGAAGAGGAGGGAACGATGTTTGCGTACGGTCGTTGGGAATTTACGTCGATCGATGGCGCGGCCGTTAATCGACCAATAAGAATAATTCGCGCGAGGGACAGGCGCGAGACAAAGCTGGCCATTATCTTTTTTTCTTTTTCTTTTTCGAAGGGACGGCTTTCCGATCGACGACGTGTATTTCGCGTACTTTATTGCACGATATTACTCTCGGGGTCCCAATCGTCGGGGTCGGGCCACGTGGGCGAGCCGTTTACGAGTCGACCATTCCGTGGTCGTTGCAACGAAGAAGACGATGACGAAGACGGGCCGGGAAACAAGGGACAGGGATAAACGCGCGTGGCGCGGTGGTTTCGGGACGGGCCACGGAACGGGGAAGAAAACAAAGAGCCGAAGACGAGAAAAAATACGCGAGAATGAGCACGACCGCGCTGCTGAACAAAAAGTATGCGTGGTATGCCTGCGTGCGGTACAACGTCGTCGCCGCCGCCGCCTCCGACGTCGGAGAAGATGAAAAATCTGTTGAACTGACGTTCATTGGGAAATTGCAACCAGCCGCCTTTGGGACAGGATGATTAATGCCAGCTAGACCTTCCCCGGTATATATGCATCGAGTACCTATGTATACATGCCTCGCGGAAGTTTCGGCAACCTCCTCCCGATTCGGCCAGCCCCGAACTTTTCCTTCGGTAATCTTCCAAGTGGGAAGAGACCTTGGCTTTCGAACGTTTCGCTGTTCGGGGTTCGCGTGCCCCTTCGATCGACGTTTTCGTTCGAAACGATCAGTTTTCGGTTTTTTAATTACCGGCTGTCGAGGCGTGACGGACGACGCAGCGACGAGATCGGTTTGAGCACCGCTGTTAAATGGCACGATTATCTGTCTCGTGCTTTATTTACTGCCGGTTGCTCGCGTTCTACTTCGCTCTTCTCGTCCCTGTCCTTCTCCTTTTTCCGTTCTACTCTTGCCTCGGCTGAAGCATTGACTCGAGAGGGTTTTTGCACGGTGAAGAGGTCGGCAACTCGTGCGCCGCGGGGATGGGGAGGGTCCTTAAAAACAGATCCATTAAAGTTTTTCTGGCGCTTTCCGAGGTGGTAGTGGTTACTCGGTGAGTACCGGGTAAGATTGCGCATTTCTCCTATTCACGTGCACGTGCAGAGCGTCGTGGCCAACGAACTGGCCCCGGCGACGCACCAACCACTTGCCACCGGATACACGAGAAAACTCTCCACCGGGCCCTTTCCACTCGTCGCGGCCCTTCTGGTAAAACAGTTCCTGTCTTTTCTACCACGGCCCGCCGGTTCGCGATCGTAAAAATAATTTTTCGCCCGCGGTGATTTTTCCCTTTCAAATCGTTCTCCTTCTACACCGGACCAGACGACCAGCATTACAATAAACAGACACCACCCCGACGATCACAGCTAATTAACGCCGCCGGTAATACGCCGTTGTCGCGGAAACCAGTTATTCTCCGATGCAGAACCGTCTCGTGTAACGTTATGATTTAACCTCACCACCTGTTACCACTTCCTTTCACTACCGTTAAAAACTGATACGTATATTCAGAGGCAAATTCAGAAATTTTTCTTCAATTCTCCTCGCGTCGAGATACGTAGTCGAAAATTGAATTTGGTTTGTACTTCTGGCCCCTTTAATCAGCCCTTAACGCTTCGCGCACCGAATCGAGCGATTAAATTGAATTTCAAAGCGAAACTAATTTCGCATCGAGCTCATTCTCACCCCGGGTTATCGTGCGTGGTAGTTGACGAATTTGTGAACTCTCGAGGGACCCGGCGGTTTCCGTCGCTCAAAGCGGTTCTTTGCATCCGCGATATCGGTAAACCACGTGACCAAACGGCGAACTTTGAAAAGTGAATTTCGCCTCGACGCGAGGCGTACGGGCGCAAGAAAATCGCGAGCGGAAAGTTCACCCCCGGTGAATTCATGGAACGCGACGGAATCAAGCCCACGGAGAGCTCCTTTCCATCGCATCTTTTCCCCAACTGGTTCGTCCTTTCCTCCTTTTCTAGCTTTCCGCGGCGCGCAGGTGATGCATGCGGAGGGTCCTTCTAATTTAACATTCCGCACCTCCCGGCCGTGGAAATCCGATTTGGCCGTGACGCCTAGATAAACTCGTCCCGGTGTGAGGAAGGACGAGGAGTCGTCTCGACGGTTCGAAGCGCCGGGAAGCGAAGAGAATCGTCTATGGAAGGAGCTGTGTACCAGGGGTTGCAGCGTGCGCGGGGAAAGACAATCTTTTCCCGAACACGACCGCGCTCTTCCCTCCGATATTTGCTCTTTAATAACGTCAGATAGAATTTCCAATTTCCAATGGCTACGGCGGAGGTTAAAGGTTGCGAGCTCGCGGAGTCGGAGGGCTCTTAACGTTTGCGACGTTAAAGTTTTTTAAAGGGCGCTTCCCAACGTTCCGACGAAGATTGGTTTGTAGCGAAACTTTACACTGAAACGAAAACTATCGAATCTTTAACGAGAACACGGTCGGACGACGGGAGTCCATTTGTCGAATGGGACGATTCTGTAGCCCTAGCACGAGAGTTTTATTTACTTCTGCAGCCGGAGAAAACGCCATCGGCTATAAACGTTTAAACTATAGTTATTAGCATCTGAAATGTATTGGATAGGCGCAACGTCTGGAGTTTGAAGCACGTGCCTCGCGTCTTCGATAGCGATGAAAATCCTTGTGAAATGGGAGACGGTGTCCCGATGTAAACGCAGCAAGATTGAATCTTCTGCTACTTCTTGGCCGGTGAAATTATTGGAAATTATTGAAAAGATCAGAGAGGGAATGATTGCAGTCTGCGAGGTACCGTTCGAACGAAACGAGGGCTTCCATAAACCGATATTAACGATGATTCCGACGGTGAACGAGCCTCTTTTGAGGTTGTCGTGAAACCTTTGGCCGTCGAATAATGCCTACAAAGCTGGCGGCAAGGCGCCTCTCCCCCGCCGCGACAGACGATAGAAAGACTTTCGCGGTTCAGATCCACGCGTCGTGGATCGTGGAATCATTTACGAGCGGTTGCTTTAAATGCGAGCGTTTTCCGGCGTCTGGCGGGTCCGAGCTATAACGACTCTTTCTCGTTCGTAACGAGAAGACGGTTCACCGATTTCTCTGAGAAGGAAACGAGCGCCCGGAAAAAGGGTCTTTCTCTCTGGTCGAAACGTTTCTGGATTCTCTCCGGTATTCCGCGAAACGATACGAACGAGGACTATCGGACGGTGGATGGTTCTTGGCTCGCCCGAAGCTTCCTTTCTTTCATCGGGAATTATTGTTTCCAAGGGCAGGCGAATTTTTTTGGCCGTCGACGTTGACGTAGGTCGTCTAGACGCGCGTCTTAGAGCGGTCGCATTACGGCGAAATCCTGGGGGTAAGAAATCAGGGAGGGTGAGAATCCGCCGGCGCTCTGCCGGGAGATCGCGTTCTTCACCGTAAATTGCGCATCCACACCCTCGAGTGGCGTTAAAAGTGGGTTAGGGTATCCCGTAAATTGGGTTACGACTCCATCGAAAGAGAACGGAACAGATTCTTTGAGCGAATCCGTCGGAAGTGGCTCCCCGACCGGCTTTAACCGATCCGACGTTCAATTTAAAGCGATTGAACATCCGTGAAATCGATTGGGAGCAGAACGTTTGCAGAAATTCCGCACTGTCTGTTTAGCGAAATTCGATGCCAGGAAGGCGGAAAGACCAAGGAACGTCCATCGACGTAGACGACGGTGAAACTGGACTCAAATCCTTCCGAGGTGGCCATTAACGGTGACGCGGAGGTACAGCCACGGCCAGGCCAAAGTCTTAGGCGACCAGGGTTTAAAACTAAAAGCATTCCACGCGATTATTGACAAGGGTTACCGGCCGCCATTACGTGTTTCAGAGGATCTAATCCCGTTCTGTCCTTCCTAGCGACCCGTCCAGTTAAAAGCATTCTCTTGAATTATTCACGCGACAGTAAGATCCTGATGCGCCGGGAATTTAATTATTTTCTTCTCGCGTTTCATAACGCGGAACGTAAACGATAAACGTCCGTGCTTTGGAATCCTTTGGATCCGCGTTTCTGCATTAATTCAGTCCTTTTGATATACGATCTTCTTTATATATAGTGGGACAGCGCTATCACAGCCGAATCGAGAAAATTGATACGCGTACGGTGGAAACACGCAGGGTAACGCAACCTGCGTCGGCTCAAACTCGCTCGGAGTGCTACGCTTTGCATTCCGCGCGGTAATGGACAGCCGAGAGACTGTCTCCTACGATTAGAAACTCCCAAGACTTTGAAGTTTCGAATCTCTTGAAACATTATTTGATATCAGAAGATCTTGAATGCCTTTGTCGCTCTCGAAAGTCCTGATTCGTTTTGAAGTCGTCGTTGGTGTTGACTGTCTTCATTGCGACTCCAAGTCTCGACGGTTTTGAAACTTTTAACGAGCTTTAACATTTTAAAAACATTGACGAATTTGAAGACTCCCGAGATTTCGTTTTCAAAAATACATTTAACACGTTTTAGAAATAGTCAATTTTCAACGAATTTATAAGGTCACTCGATACAAAGCTAATTATTACAGATGCGTTAAATGCAGTTTTTGAAACAGAAATCGATGGAAAGCTTTACGAATGTATTTATTTATTTATGCAGAATGTTTAAGACTCGTTAAAAGCTTTATGAGCCATCAAAACTTCAACGCCGATCGAGACTTTTAAGACCAATCGAGACTTCAAGACCAATCAAGACTTCGAGACCAATCAAGACTTTAAGACCGACCAAAACTTTCGAGATCTACTGGTATCGAATAATATTCGACACGATCCGAACATGGCGTCACAAATTCGAAGCGATTCGATCTGGTCTGAAGTCCACCGTTGATTGCACACCGCGCATTGAAACCCAATTTCTGCTTCGTTCGATGTTATTATTAATTATGCTGTACTGTTCCTTCCAATTTCTCCCATAGAACTTCTCGTCTTAATTAAAAATTTTCAATTCCCTGATGTTCATAGGTATCGCCAAGAATTTTCAAATAATAGTTTACAAAGGAACATAATTTGTAGGAAACCTCATTGACCCGGCTCGGAAACTTTACCATTCCTCTGCTAGACCATAGATTTCCAATAGACCACGAACGGGTCGAGTGGGGATTTGCTACTAATTCTTTCGCCATTGTACTGAAATTTTCCTCCACTATCGTTCGTAACGATTAATCGCGAAACTTTTAGAGACGTTGTAGAAAACGCTGGGATAATCTGTGCCAATGGTTTTACAAAGCATCGAAAGAACGTTGTCGGTTATGTTAATTTTCGGTTGCATCCCCTCGGCAAATTTCTGGGCGCGCCACTGATTATTTCACATCGTTTACCAAATACCGCGCCGCGGCTGTGTCGTCCTGCGTTCAATATGTACCTAGCCTTAAAGTTTCACAGGATTTCAGGAATTTCGAGGGAATTCGGACTATGACGAGCTGGTCGGAGACAGTGCATGAAAACGGCTCGCGCGACGCGGGTATGGAAATAAATCCTTCGGGCCGGGGCTGGTCGTGCGCTGCGGCACCGGTTTCACGTGCAGGAAATCCCGAATAAATCCAAACAAACGTCCCGTACAGGAGGAGGATCAGACTTCGCCACCTACGATTTCGAAAGGGACGAGATTTTATTTATAGGTGCTTTGGTCGTCGGCACATGGCACGCGGCACGCGTGGAATCGCGCGTGTTTCCGTGCCCGCTAGGTGCGCACGCTCGGGCGTAAATTATTTGGATAAGTCGACGGTTCCTCGAACCACCCAAACTTTTCGACCTCTCCTCTCTTCGGGGAACAATTTTCGCCCCGCGATTTATGACGAACTAACTGTCTCGCGAGGGACGCTATCAAGACGTCCGGTTTTATTCTCGTTTTAATACGTTGGCGAAAAGAAAAGGGGTTGCCAGGCGTTGAAGTCTCCAGTTCGAATTCTATCTTTCCCTCGACTTGTACAATATTTTTCATATTTCACGCGTAGACACGTTCTCCATTATGTACGTAGCTCGAGAAGACGGAAACTATTAGCGACCTAGGCAAATGAATAGCAAACGTGTCAATTCTTGCACGTGCTAAAATTTTACTAGCACGTTTCCATTCCATTGAATTTTGACTTATTTTAAAACGAGCGATTTCGCGACGACGGTGGAAGCATCGTTTTGCTTGTAAAATTACCGTAAATACTTATTTCGTTCCCAATACTTTTATATTTATCGCTACGTCTCCGGCCTTTTCGGGGTCAAAGAAGAGTTGTATATTAAAAGTTCGCGACACGAGTATCCGCAAAGATTGCGAGGTTCCCGTAGAAAACGTCGTTTCGTTTCAGCTTTCACGATTTTTTCGGAATTTTAAACAAACGACGAACCCGCGTTGCATGATTTACAGGCGGTAATGCATTCGAAAGTTCTCAAAACGTTTCCATAGCCTTCTAAAAGAGAAATCGAACCTTCCCAATGTTTACGGTGTTTAAACTACGCGGGGCGGATTTTCTTCCGTCTTTTTTTTTGTTCCAGTCTCCGCTCGCTGTGCTTTCGATGGCTCATTCGTTTAATGGCCAGCTAAATATTGACTCCCGGTTATTCAGTTTGCCTGTGACCTGGTCATCAGAGTGTTTCGTTGGTCGTAAACCTGTCCGTCTAGCTAGGATATGTGGAAAACGGTATGCACGTACGTACACACCTGTGGCTGTGGGTCTCTGTACGGTTAAACGAGTCTATACACCGTCGTGGACCAGCTTTCATCGATCGCAACTGTTTATTCGTTGGATCGATTCGGCGTTTCTATATGCTTTCCGGTCATACTCGATATTACACATTCGAGCCCTTGGGTTTATGTAAGTCAAATTTACCTCGAGATACGAACGGGTAGGTGGTAACTTCATTTTATGTCCACCCTTTTAACTCTCGGAGGTTCGCTTTTCTCTAGAATTCGTGTTAAAATATTATTTAATTCCTCCGTCGTACAAGTTTTTTCGTTTCGTTAATCTTTCCACCCTTGATTCAAATTAAATCGGCACCGTTACGTTTCGTACAAAGAGGTTTCGGCGAGACGGTTCTCCAAACGGGCCGCTCAAATGGGTTTTTAATTACACAGCTGCCGGCCACTCGAGTCGATGGTCGCTCGAGATGAAGAAACATAAACGCTGGCGGGGGTGATTCCGTCACAAGTATCCTCATCGTAAATTGACCGTGTTCGTTTATAGAGAATAAAAATTTCTAGGTCTCACATTGTGATCTGTAACGTTAGCTTTCTGGCTATTCTATTTTTCCTTTTCATTTTATCACTGATATCTCACTCGTTCAAAACAGTAATAATTCGAGTAATACCATCCGAGATACCATCTTTTCTTCTTCCCATTTGTAAGACCGTTTTATCAATGTAGAAGATAAAAAAGAAACTATTGGATCGAGCGTCGTTTCGCAAGGGGACATTTTCGGTGATCGTTGCAGAGCGCCTGGTGAACGATCAGCGCCGAAGTGTTATCGTAACGAGCACCGCGACGCCTGTTCGCTTCTCTTTCAAGCCTCCCTCTCGTGTCAGCTGGCCAGTGGGTTGGCCAAATAAAACCAACACATTTTTAATGGACCGCGGAGAAACGCGTGCACCCTGCACCGACGTGTTCGTTCCCCTTGTGCTTACGGACATCACACGTTCGCGTGTTCGCTCGTTGCAGGATTCGTGCAGTTGCGGGGGTGTCTAGGGATCGGGGACGAAAATATATCGGGACTGCAGCGTCGAATTTGGACCGGAACGACTGAAAAATCGCGATTCCCTGCCGGCTAGATCTGCGATTTTTCATTTTTTCTTTCATACTTGTACTTTTTTCTTGCTCGTTAACGGGACTTCATTCGAATTTTAAACTCGCGAACTATTGATTTCGGAACGAACTCCGTTCTATCCAACGAATAGAATCGTTGGAACGAAAAATCAACTCGATCCGACTGGATTTTAATTTGGCTGCTCGAAAGGATTACGTACCTTCTTGACCCTTATCCTGGTCTGTAAAAGATTACTGGATAAACGTTATATTCTAAATGCCATCGAAACGTAGGAAATATTTTGGCTCGATCGGTGAAACACGCGAACAAAAGGCTCGCGTTCGAATCCCGGGTTCGGATATCTTTTTATTGTTCTGTAGTCGAAACGTTCGTAAGTGCCAGAATTGGTGCGGACGCACGAACCCATCGCTGTCTGCCGTCCATCCCTGAATCGATACGGCCGTTCACGGTATCGAGAAACAAAACGAAACGACGAAACAAGAAAAAGAATTAATTGAAACCAAATAGTCGGGTGAACTTGAATCGAGACTGCACAGATTGCCGCGAAACGCGTTCAATTTCTGCCCGGAGGACGTGTTCGGGGGAAAAAATCTCTCCCTTGTTCGTCGTGTATTTCGCTTTTCGAAAAAAATGTATCGTTAAAATTGTTTAACGTCTGTACTCGCATTCTAATTTTTGACTAACAAAGACACCCCTCGAGGGACGTCGAGCAGTAATTCTAAAACGGTCTGTCCTAGATTTCCAGCAACAAGTGACGCTCGTTGCGACACTTTCTTTTCCCGGTTCTCATTTTCTCGTAGTTGTTTCGACGAACGCGAAAAGCATTTACTCCAGGCGTTACGCGTCTCTGTCTGCTCCGCGTTGGTTCTGATTTGGGTCACTTTTGAGATTCGCTTGCTCGCGCGGGTTTCGCTTTATAACGAACGCTGTCGCCCCGACGAACGATCAAAAACCCTTTCCGGTGCGTTGTGCTCGACTCAAAGGCTTTCCCCGCGATTCTCCGGCTTAATCGATATCTCTTCTTCTCCCTGTCTGCAGTTTCATCGTTAATTCGCGGCCGCCTTCGTCTGACGGTAATTCGTGCGTTTCGACGAGTTCGTCTGCATACTTTGTTCCACGATCGCGGACGGGAGCAAGACGAACAGAGAGACAGAGAGAAACGAGCAAGGGCTGGAGAGGATTTAAGCCGATGCGACGTCGCGTGCAAAGCGAGAAGGAGAGGAGTTAATGGATCCTGCGGGATGCTAATGGGCTACACCCGCGCGCTCTAGCTCTGTTTACAGGCAAAGCCAATTACAGCTAATTCGACGGCTATTTATTAGCCGATTAGTCGGATGTATTCCGGGAGACCACCCTTCAAGGACGTCTTTATGAACGATCCCGGCGTCGACGATAACCAAAGAAACTTCACCGATTATGCGCCGCGCGCACCTCCGGCTCGAACCTCGTTCTTTCCCGGCTCGAGAGCCTTTAATTCCACGGTAATTCAGTCACGATCGTAAGTCGTGCTCGACTTATTGTTTACGCGGCTCGGTCTTAGAAAAGAGCATCTAATTAAACGAAGTAGCCGAAACACGGTCGAGCGAAGGCTTTGTCCGCAACTCGGCCGTGTAATAAATTGCTCGCGGAGGAGAACGGGGAACTTTGAAGTCGCGGCTGCGAAAATAATTTCGCCCGATCCAGTCGTTTTAAGTCGTTCCCGGGGCCCGACCGTAAATGTCTGCTAATCAGGTTTCAAAGCTTTCGGAAAGAATCTTGATTACTAATTCCCTTACGCGTCTGCGGTCAACGCGAACGAAACAATGCAATTAGTATTTTCCAATCTCGCTTCGGAACTTGGGGGAAAAGAACATTTTAAACGAATCGCTTAAATAATTAGGAGACGTTACGATCAGTGTTATTTAGGGAATTTTAACAGGAAGGTTGCATTCCCCCGAATTTCGTTCCTCGAAAACCGTTTCCCTTTCGTCCGTTGCCTAATCGTTCTCGGTTACTTTACCCCCCAGGCTTGTGCACTGCCGATTAACATTTAAAAGTCACGAATCGTTGGCCGATCCTCGCGTGGAGAACCACTGTTCTTGACCCCAAGGCTCCATTAGACAGAACGATTGCATTCTTGCGCTAGTAGCTTCGAATAAAGGAATCGCGAGCTGCGCTCTTCTTATTTCTGATTTTCTTCCATAGTGCTTCTCTCCAGCCGGTTCTCCGTCGAATGCCCGCGGGAACGAACCGAGGGGAAACGAAAAGACGAGAGAAAAAACAAGAACCGAAAGGAAGAGGAGCATTTCCAGGCCTTCCGATACGATTCAATGGCATCGCCGGCGAAATCGGAACTTTGAACACTTATCGCCTTCTCCCTTGTTAATTCGGAAAGTCGTCGATTTTCCGAGGCGTACAAATAAATTGGAAACACTGTTCGCCGGAGTGTTTTCCGATTAGGGAAGCCGCTGGTTGTGCCGTGGAAGATAAATCTCTCGACTTTTAACCGGTTCGTTTTTCAAGGAGCGATTCGTTCTTTCGTATTCGGAAACGTTCATTAATCGCAATTTTTTTTAACGATATACAACAAGGATCCGACGGGGGAAAAAAGTTGAAGGTAAAAAGTTTAGTCAGGGCGAGTTGAATCCGCAACGGGACGCGCTAGGGATGGTTCGTCGGGCCGGAAAATAATCGGACTTTATTGTTTTCGTTAGGTTCCCTTCTCGCGACCCCTCGTGCATCTCTTTCCATTTGGGACCTTCCTCTTTCCGTTTTTCTCCGGAGTTCTTCGTGGAACCCACAAGAAGAGAGGCTGAGTGAGAATACGGAGAGAGGTAATAGGAAAAGCGGAGAGTGGTGGTAATGGGTGTTGAATAATAAAGAGGGCCATCCCCCAGCGAATCGCTCGTTCCTTATTTCCACCCGAGCCGTCCGGTTCTAAGAGGAAATTAAAAAATTTCTTCGTCTCATCGCGACGTTCCTTGGATTCTGTTCATCCTCGTTTTGCTATTTAATCGAGAAACAATACATGATCCCTTCGGTGGGCCTGTTGGCCCGGTTCGATTTAAATCCTCGTTTTTCTATCACGATTGGCTAACAGAGACAGATGTTTATTAAAGCTTCCCTCCACCGTCCGGTCGAATTAAATTCTAAATCGTTTTGAAATACTGTAAATAATATTGCCCATTTCTGCATTAGGATTTAATGTCCCGTCGTAAAATTATGCGTGGCAGGATGCAGCTCGTGCAACGCTGTTCGTCGATATCGAGAATGAAAGTTCGTGAACGTTTGCGTTCCGCGCAGCCATATATTTCCTTAATAGTAAATCGATGACCGGTTAGGAATGGTCTCTGGTGCCCTTATGTTATGGATCTTGTAACGCAACGTGTCACGAGTGCATAGAGGAGAGCACGACACCCCTCCGGGCGAGTATAAAGGGACCAAAACTATCCCCCCGTCGAGGTGTTTGCACAGGCCAGCTGTTGACGGTTCGCCCGAGGCCGCAGAAGCTTAAGCATCTATCCTATCAGCCTCGTAGCACTCTACGGAAACTGAAAAAAGATACGTCGAATCTCCTTCGAACCCAACTCAGACGTCTCCCTTTTTTAAAACTCGAGCACGAGTCTAGTTCGTACAGTTATCAAAAAATTACAAATCGTAATATTCCCTAGACCAAACTCGGCACAAGGTCTCACAGGCTATCAAAGAGTTAGCTTGATCTTTTCTTCTCATGTTCGTTAATCGAGGTTCCTCGAGAGACGAGGATGATCGCGCGTTAGGTTAAAAGTGTTCCTCCCACGCGCGCAATTTCTCGTCGTTCGTAACGACTGGCGTCGCACGCGACGAAACAATGAAGAAAATAATCGAGCGTGCGGCGTAAAATCGAACGATCCTCGGCGCGACGAGCAGATCACTTCCTATCTAATTAGGCACGTGCGCAGGTACGAGATACGTTCGACAGGCGTGCGCACGCTTAACAATGGGTAATCCGTGCATTCACGGCGCTCTGCGGCTGTTCGAGAGCGGATTCCGGGTGTCTGCGTGTGTGTGCACGCGGGTGCCCCATGGAAGGTCCACAGAGGGGTATGCACCGATACACAGGTACTTGTGCCCGTACAGTGCGTACCCCATAGGTTCGCGGATAAAGGAACCCAGCAGCCATATGGCGCCACATCCAGGTCCTTACTCTCCCTTTCGGGCTCATCTACAAGCGACTCTTTCCCCCCTCTGTTTCTCTCCTTTGCCTCGATACACGCAGCCTCGATTCTCTAATGGCTTTGTGCTCGGTGATTATGTCTGCTACTTCTGGCCGTGTGTGCACGCGGGTGGACATGCGCGCGATGTAATCGAGAGCCGATATATCGCGGTTCAAGGATCTGAAGCACCACTTCCGACAGACTAGGCTAGTGGATCAGCGTTTCTCAAACTATCCGCGAGACTGACATCGATCGTTGAAACGATCCGTGGTTGTAGAAAGGTGTATCGTTCGCGTCCAAGTTTACTCGACCGGTCATCGAGAACGACAGCGTACCATTAGCGATTCAAGGACCGGAGCTACCGCTTCTAATAGACCGGTTCGACGGATCAACGTCGTACAAACTATCCTCCCGAGCGACACGACGATCGTTAACCGGCTCGTGACGTTTGCGTCCGATCTTCCAACTCGCTCGTTCGAACGGCGCTGAGGGCTGAAAGTTCGAAGAGACAAATGTTGTACCGATAGCGAAACGCTGGCCCGGTTACGTCGAGATCAGACGGTGAAAAGAACGGAGGAACGTCTTGGAAGAGATTAGAGATGAAAGTGCATCCCGGTAATGGACGTACAACGAGACGGTCCAGACGCGACTATTCCATGGCTGCGTTTTGTCTTTTCGGCACGACGAACTTCCGTTTGCCGGGCTTCCTATTCTGTAGCTTCTTCTTGCGCCTAATCCGGAAAGTTTCGGTCAGGGCCCCGACGACAACAATGGAACGACGTCGAAAGTTTTCTATTAAAGCGAAAGGAAAACCAGCTCACCGAATTTTTAGCGATCGATGCGTATCGTTCGTATTTTTCCAAGCGTAAACTTCTCAACGAAGCGCGAGTTACGATTTAATCGAAGGCTTAGCACACGGTACCGTGCGATCGAATCGGATGTTGTGTACGAGAAATTAATGGGATGTAATTCTATTATCGAAAGCTCTATTTCTGACCACAAAACGCTGTACGTTCGCTCGGTTATACCGGAGCACCCGCGATTGCGAAATAAAGCACCACGGACTATTATTATTCACAGGCCGATCAACCGAGCGAGACAACATCGCGGATGTTTCGCGAATAACAATTAGCCGGGGGGAGTGGCGCACGGTCGAGACGACTCGACGACTTAAATACAGCTTAACGATTCACCAGCGACACCTCCACCGTGAAGTTTTTCAACCGTTTCCGTTTCACTCAATTAGTACCGTACTCCTCGTCGTCGTCGCAGCCGAGGTCGTTGGCGGCGGCGTTGCTATTTTTCATTTTTCCTCCTCGATAAACGCCTTAACGAGTTCCTCTACGTTCGAGAGAAAACCTGTACCCACCCCCAGAGTGGCTAGAATTGTTTGAAAATTGGGTTAAAATATACAGAATTGTCGACGTTTAAAAAATCAGCCCTAAAAAAATTAAGTTACAGTTATCAGTAAATATGTGTAGGTTCAGAGATACTACGAATGGTCAGTTTAAGGGTTTCAGTCCGTACACGCTGGATCCAGGTGATTTATATTTCGTTTGCTAATCCGCATCCTACTTCAGTTTCCAAGTATTAAGCTTAAACCCTTCGCGGACGACCGTTTTGAAACGCTAGAAAAGTGCAGAAAAATAACACGCGTTGGGAAATTATTTTATACAACGTTTAAATTTCATTTTAATTTAACGAATCGTTGCGCGTTGCGGAAATTTTTGTTTATTTATGGCAGGTGTATAGAGAATTTCCCGATTCACCGTATATAAAAGGCATTTCACCCTGTGCGGCCAGACATTGTGCGCAAAGGATTAACACGTTCGTTACCACGTGTCACATTTCCGTAACGTACTGAATCTCCCCAGAGACCAACGTCACACACGCGTGACAGCGATTTTCTATTTGATGTCCCTATAAACCACGGCTGTGCGAAGTCTGACCCTTTAATTCAGTATATCCCGGGCGAAAAGTACGCGGGTCTAATTGTTTTTGGAACTGCGATCTGATTTGCTTCGAAATCGCGCAATAATATTGTACAAAATATCATATCGAACGTTGATTCGAATACCTCGTAGAACGATGGTTTTTCATGAATTCATCCGGCGGCTTTTACAATTGTGAACGAGGTAGTTCAGTTATGAATACGGATAAAAATAAACCCAGGAAAGGGGTAAAAGATAAGGACCGCGAATACTATTATGCGCCTCGCTGAAACTTCGCGGATGTTACATATTAAACAGCTCGAAGTTAAAATATAAATTCAGCCTTCGCGTGCTTCTTCGACTGAATTATAAAAAATGCGCGAAGCATTCTCTGCGAAATGTACTTCGTGCATTTAAGAAATGTTTAATCCGTGTACGCATTAACACTTTTCTTATTACATTTTTAAATAATATTTTAGATTCAATTTCCATAGAGATATAAAAACTTAAAATCCAAATACCACGATTATTATATTTATCTATATCTCTTGATACGTATACTATTCACCGATGCAGCTATCAAAGCAACGCAATCAGACTCGCGAACACGGCCAAACGTGCGCTTCAGCGGCGTGCATTTTCGAAGAAAATTTGCTCGTCAAAGGGTTAATAGCATGCATTGCATCAAATGAAACAGCGCACTACGGATAGTAATGATGTCTGTGACGGACGGTTTCCACTGAAACGGCGAGCGCGTTAAAAGAGTTACGCGGCTCCGAAATTGGTTCGTTGGGAACGAAGTCTTCTTTATCGCTGGGAATACGTTACACGATCGACGTCGATTTCGGGGAGATTCCGGTATTCGACTTTACCCGAAACCGCAATTGAAACGACCGCGAGCGGAACGCGGGCGAAATAATGGCGCGTCGTTAGTCCGATTGCGAATCGTAACGGTTCCCGGGGCAAATCTGTTCAATCGATGCGCGCGGATCGAACGGGTCCGAGATCCGATTCCTTTTTTTTTTTTATTCTTTCTCTCTCTTTCTCCCCCGTCGCGAATCATTCCAGCCGCGTATCCAAAACATTTCGATGAATTTGAAATTCGATCACGTTCGTCTGGTCGACGGACATATGGAGCGTGTGCATGGCGGCGGGACGTTATCGCGCGCGAGCCGACGATCGTCGCGCGGCGGGAATACGATCGTGACGGCGCGGTGCATATTTATGCGACGATACGTCGAAGTCGTCATCGACAACAAATGAACGGGGTGACGCGCCGCTACTCGCTCGCCTCGCGCCGGTCATCAATATTTCATATTCGTTCGTTGTTGGAACCAAGGAAGTCCCCAGGGGAGATCGCTTTGTCAGTGATCGCGGTCGCTGGGATCCGGAGGATGGGTCGCTGCGCCTATCCGACCCCATTAAACCATCAAATCTTCGATCCGATTCGTCCCGTCGCGTTCCTTATTTTATTACTGACGCGCGGAGTCGCGGTGATGATTCACGGCTGATCGAATCCGTTTCAAATTCCCCGCCGGTACGTAGACGGTACAGAAGTATACAGGGTGTTCGGCGGGAAGTTTTGGGGGGAAAAAAAGACTTTCGAATCGTCTTGGAAAAATTATTTTCAGTTGCAGGGGTCAATTGCAAGCATTTTTGGTCAACAGACATACCCCCGAAATCCTACTCAGTTTCGAGAAAAAAATTCAATACGTGCGGAACTTTAAACGTTAATAACTTTTTAACGAAGCCTCCATCAACGAATTGGTATTCTTGATTTTCGTTTTATTTTAGCCTCTAGAATCCCCTATTAAACATTTTCCCAGGGGTGGCCGAACACCCTGTATAATGAAATATTCATTAGAAAAAGAATTTGACTATAAATCAACGATGATCGAAGATGAAAAGTAAAACGAAGGGTTGTTCACGTTTTCAGGTGATTTACCAATGCGTGTCTCACCTAAATAAAAAGTGTCGTAAACGCGTGGCTAGGTCTCGAAAGGGTTAATTCCTGCCATAAAATCGCCGAAACCGTACTCGTTAAGAGCGTCCGTAGCGGAGCCGATTTCGTGACTTTTATCGAGGACTTTGGGTAGTTGCGAGGCATCGAGAGCTATAAATTTCACGCGGTTGGACGTCACGCGAAGATAACGGAAGGGCGCGACATTTCGTGCGCGACAGCCGATATCGAGGAATTTATTGGGCCATAAGGTCTAGAAAGACGCGAGAATATCGCGCTATTTTAGTGGCAGTAAAGTCTACATTGTAGCCCGGGCACGGTTACTCGACCGATGGGGTTTAATCGGGACGATACGTTCGCCGTTTGTTCGATTTCGAGGGTTAGCAGCAGGAGACTGCCTCGACGAACGAGCAGACGCAGTTTTGTCTGGCGAGAAAGTACGGCAAGTTATATCCAGCGATTGGATCGACACAGGTGTCGTCGTTACACGCGCGTTTATCGACGCGACGATGGTGAGACTCTCGTCGTTCGCCGGAATGGGTCGATCGACTCGACTTTAAGAGGTTCCCCCGCGTATCGAAGTAGAAAAAGGACGCTCTCTAAGAATTTTTTGCCGGAAAAGTACGAGCATGAATAATTTGAGATTTTAACGTAAGATCTTAGAGTACACTCGCTACACCCTGACGTTTTTAGCGCGGAGACAAAAGAAGAACTTAAAGAGGATCTATTCAGGAATTCTTTATGTCGATACTGTAAGCTCGATCGAATCGAATTTCCACCTGGCTAGGTCCACCTTGGAAAATTAAAAATTGATCCAATAGGTCTTATTCGAAGTAAATCGTCATCCAAGTTCTCTATAATTTTCCCTTGTTCTGCCGCTTCTTGGCTTTAATTCGAGGGGAAGAAGTCAACGTTCTGTCTCGTCCGTGTGAAGCGTCGAACGATTTCGAGAAAAAGTTGGTCGTTTTTCCGCGGTGCTCGTCGAGCAGATCAATTCCGTCGGTCGTAAGTATTCCCTGCTCCTTTCCATCGTTCCTACGGAGCATTACCGGCACGATTTAACGAGGCATGAGTTAATGCCACGTCGCGTTTCGTGCGTTTCTAAACCTATGCGTAGGAACGTTAGTGCGTCCGTAAGTAGGTACGGTCGCGCGAACAGGTATGTACGTCACACGTACACGCAGATAAAGCGCGCGTCCGGATCGCGTACTCGAGAATGTTATACATGCCTCCATCAAACGCCGTAATTTCTGCGGTCCCCGTAGGTGCCGCGCACTTGACAACGCCAAGGATTTACTTTTGATATACAGTTTCGCATTGCCGACCGGCGACACTTGACAAGCGTCTCGCTGATTCGGTGTTCCCCTTTTGTTGTCCGTAATTTATCGCGGTTTCCTTCGGCCACGACGCGGAGAAATATTCGACTATAAATATAGACGAGATTCGCGATAAGTTTGATTCGCTACACGGGTAGAAAACACGGGGATAATGGAGGACACGGTGATTTGCAAGTTGACGAAGGTCTTACTTCCACGAACACGCGCGTGCGTACATCCTGAGATTTATTCGGCCGACAAACTGGAAGATCGCTCGTTTCTCCTTTCCAGCAGTTTTTTTAAATCCCCGCACGTACCGGATCTTCTTCCCTTTTTTTTTTTGTTAAACTTCTCCCCGCTTTTCTTTTCTCTCAAGTATGACGTCCAGGGAAATCAGAGTGCGCGCGGCGCGATACAACCTCGGAATTTAATATCGAAACGGTAGATTTAGACGGTCGTTCGGACGTTCCTCGTTCGGAAGCATTCTTGGAATTTATCTTCGGCTGTTTGTATTCGTTATGTTTCAAGTTTTCCGCCCACGGAGCGTCCGACCGACACCCTCGTATTTTCTCCTCCTCTCGTTTTCTCGTTATACGCCCGGAGTTCTCGTGCGCTTTTGCTCTTCTTAAGTTTCCCGCGCCTTCTCCACGGCTCCTTCGTTACGTTCGTTTTCTCCTTGCGCGTATATTTTCTCCGACGGAAGAAAATTCGCGAAGACGCTTATTTTTCGTCGGCTTTGATCAAACGTCTCGCGAGATATTTGAAGTCGCGGAAAACGACGGAAGCCGCGTCGCCTTCCGGTTCGACGGGGAACGTCTTCGTCCCCGGCATCTTTGTCCAATTAAAACGTCGCGAAAGTTAAACTTAACGCATTAATGCCCGTTTTCCATTACTTCGTAGCTCTTTCGTGATTTTACCTCGTTACCCGGTCTTTTTGCCAGAGGCTTCCGCGAGTCAAGAAACATGGTCCGAACGAGATTTCTGGCGAAAGAGTGCGAAACTTGTCGCGAACCAGGCGCCGTTCCGCGCGGGAAACGTGCGAAGGAACGCGTTTCCCTCGACGAGTTCCTTCTCGGTTTCTTTATTTCTCTGATTCCCTCCGCCCCCGAAAGGGTGTTGCACGGCCGCCGTGCGTGAAAGACGCCTGGCGACGCTAGGTGGTTTCCGGGTCTCGAATCCTCCGTTTCGCGAGGCTCGCCTATAACGTTAAGCAGTGCATGAGGCGAGCAGAATGTGGAGCACAGTCGAAAGATGAGAATGCACCGGGCGAAAGGAGAAGGGGGGCGCGGAAGAACTCTCGGTGCAGTTACGTAGCGTCTCGAGGGTGTACTTGAATTGCGTCGAAGGGTGTCTCTGTGTAAGCGCACGAGCGAGGATGACACCGACACCGGCGACGACGACCGTTAACAAAGTAACAACGGACGTGGCGGGGGCTCTCTGATGACGAGTCTCCGGCATCGCTGGTCGAGTTTAATGTTTAGTGACCGGCAGACGAGAGCCGAGACACTCAGGTGTTGGGGCACACGAGACGCTGTCACAAATTCCAACCACACACCAGTTCTCTACCCTCGTTTCAGCGGTCTCCGGCCGTTGTCTAGTGATTGCTTGCTTTGATCTCTGTAATCATCAAACCCCCGTTGCTCCGCCCCAACCCCTTGGTTCGCCGCCATCGTTCGACTTAAGTTCTCGTCACCTTGTTCGGCTTCCACTTCATCCTTTTCAACCCGCTCATCACCCGGTGCCCGGGCAGATGCTTCTTGCCAGACGAGGGTTATAATAACGCTTCTTGGTTCCCGGTAATCAACCCCCTCGCTTCCTCAGAAATCACCGCCGTTCTTTTCGCGACGTTTTATTTAGACCTTAAACAATCCCTCGAACCGGCAAGGAATATTTTATCCGAGCAATTTGTATCGCAATTGGGTTAACGAGAACGCTTTGGTAAACGTCGTCCAGTAATTTATCCGCGTACACTCGTTGAAAAGAAAGACTGTTTGAAGTTGCAGTTAAACTTTTCAAGCGTCGCGTTTGAATGTTCGCTAGGCCGCTGCAGGATGAATTTCATTTACGCTGAAGAGCCTACCGGTGAAACGACTCTAGGACAGGCATGGATGTCGTCGAGACTCGTTTTCCGCGAAAAACGATTTATATTTATTAATTTTGTTCCTTTGACCGGCGAAGCAACCTTTTCCGGGGCTCGACGATGCACTCGAGCGTAACAATAACCGGGTACTTCTTTCTTCTCGAACGAAAGCGATCGATCGGGGACGACGCGATGCTGGAAAACGTTCATCGTTAACCGTCCGTTATCAGGCACGTTTTCAACAGGCGCGAAATTTTCGTTTCCCATGCACGGAACATCGAATCTCCCCTTCGTTCGCGCGCATACATTATTGGCGTTTTCGGGGTAACTACGATTAATTATGCAGTTTCGTCGGTTTATTAAATTAAGCTACGATTATTCATAAGCCTCGTTACTCCATTCCGGTTAATCTACGGGAAGTTCCCACGGCCCATTGACTTTCTTTTCGACGCGTTACCGTCCGACGACTCTTCCTCGTTGTTCGCGCCGCTCTAATGGCCCGTTCTCGTTAAAGTATAATTAATTAAACGTATGGCTGGTTTTTTTTTTTATTCTCTCGTCGCTTAGATAAAAGTGAACCGGGAATAAATGAATAATTAATTAAGCCCAAGGAAATGGGCAGGGTATCGAAGGTAATGGAGGGCTTAGGAGGTAGTGTCGGGAAAAGGGGGCTGAAACGACAACAAAACGGTCGAATTCGCGGCATAGGAAAACATGGCAACGTATATAAGCGCGCGAATCGGCATAGGGGCCAATTTAAATGCAGATCGAGGTTTAAACGCGACCGACGTTCGAACACATGAGTCCACCGGCACCCTCGAACCTCGTTCCTCTTCCCGTTTCCACCGTTAATGCTACCGCTGGGATTTTAATCGTGAATTTCCACCCGGCGACGTTCTACGCTCTCGCGGGCTCCCTGTTTCCATGCAGTGATCCCGGCAACCCTGGTTTTTCTCGATGGTAATTGCGACATCGTCGGCTTCCTTCGTGCCTAATTCACCGCTGCGATTTTATGAACTCCAATCTTCTCGTTCGCTTCGACGTCTGTTGCTAGGCGTCGCGAGTACGTCGTTACGAACGGCTTTCAGGAGGATTTTCTGGAAAACGACGAATCTCCGCGCTTACTTACCCGGCAACGTTATTTTAACGACGCGAATATGGTTTCTCGAGCGTGTAAATTTTTTTCACGCTTCTTACGAATACTCGAAACGTTGCGTATCGCGTCAGTGGCTCCGGATCTCTTGGGCTAGGTCGTAACACAAACCTCGTACAATTATTCGGTGATGCTTGGACGATTTTTAACAATTTCTTCCTTCGGAACAATTGGTATCCTCTTCAGTCGTATTCAAAAGCAGTGAACGCGTGTTAATCACATTTATTCGCCCATAAATATAGAACAAAGCGTTATTCCAATAAATTCGATCGAAGCTACAAATTTATTACCGAACAAAGAGCAATTTTTTACCCAAACAAAATCGGTATCCCGCGTTCGCGAATAAATCTTGGAATTTACCGACAATAAAATGTGCCGAACTTGGCAGTACGATTATGACTGTAACTCGAGGTACGGACTCGTCATAAAATAAATTGTTATGTCTATGGCGCCCGTAATGTAAGGCCGTTCGACAACGTTCCTTCCCCGCGGAGCGCTAATTCCTACAATTTGCGCGAATGGCACAGCTCGTCTTACGAGATCGTTTTTTTTTTTATTAGAAACTGCAGGTCGGTTAAAAAAAAAGAAATTTTGCATCCATCGGTCGGACAAATTGAAAGGATGGACGAGGGGCATCGGTGACGCCGGGGGTGCGTTAGGGTGACGAGGTGTCGCTTATGAATATTCAGAAACGGTGCGTGTCGTCGCTACGTGACGCATATATCCGCCGGCAGCTGACGTTGGTACGGATCGAGTACGGCCAGAAGAAGCGAGAGAAGGAGATATCGTGAAAAGAGGGGGGCAGGACGAGAGGCGATGATAATAGATAAGGGTCGCGTCTTGCCTATCGGTCGTCTCGCGTTACAGGACGGGGGAGCCCCGATAATCCGCTTAGACTCGACAGACAGATAAACTGTTTATTATTACTCTGGTTCGGCTCGCGAGACCGTATACGGGTTCGAACGGGATCGATGGAAAGTTCGATATCAGTCAGTCAGTCAGCGAGTCAGCCGTTCTTACCCTCCTCGGTACCATAAAATCCATTTTCCTGCTTCTGCGGGGGACGAGATTCGGCTCACGAAGGGCTCCGAGGATTCTCCGCGTAATCCAGTTTTATTACTTTTCAGTCAACGCGGGGAATAGAAGAGATATTTCCCACTTAGCCCGGATTATTTCGGAGTTAATATCTAACGAAGGAAAATAATCGTACGGCCGCGGGTTCACCGATCAACGGTTATAACACGTAGCTCCGTTCTTGGTGGGTTCGTTTGCCCTCACGAGATAATCCTCTCCGCCCTCAGGGAAGAGTTTTCCATTCGCGTCTCTCGGGCTCACAATTTTTCGAACCTTTCGATCGAGGGTCGTTGGGGATAGCTGCATCCGTGGGAGCCGTCATTCTCGCAGCGACGGCCGGAAAGTTAGAGGGCGTCCACGAGTGGCCGCGCCCGTTATTGGTTAATCAAATAGTAGATCCTCTTGATTAGCCCCGGGATGCTTTTGGCGTCTATCTAATAATACCTGCCAGATGGCTGGACAGATTTCTGTCAGACTGCATCGGGATCTCCCGAACCGTGTCTAATTCCGGAACAATATTACGCCGGATATGGGCAGGTAGTTGGACGTTTTTCTACGGGGAGAGATTTTAAACGCTTCCACGATAAGAAGCGTAAAAATCCCTGATACAGATTAGTAACCTTTAACTTTCCGACTAACGTGCAAACGAATTACGAAGTTGGCGATTAAATTATCGCGAATTTATCTTTTAATAAACACCGAGAGGGCGGCGGAGGCCGTTTCTTCGACGGTCGGAAAGGAAAGAGCGAGGGTGGCGACTTCCAGACGCGCTGGAGGAACGATCGCGAACGTTAAGCCCCGAACGTGTCTGATTTAAATTTATGCGACCCGGCTCGGAAGGGCACGGGCTCGCGAGATACGCTGGGCGACATTCGCGCGTAGATACGTGCTCGGTTGTGTCGGTCTGCACGCGATTCGTGCAGTCGACGATGGAGTCATAATGCGATGAGGTAATGCGCGTCAGGGTGATTGAACGCAACGCGAGACCCACAGCATCCCCGATCTCTATGTACAGCGCTGCCGCGAGAAGACTCGATATCCCAGCAACGATCGATACTCGATGCGACGATGTAAGTTCTGCTCTGTCAACGGCCCCGCGACTCCAACTATCCAAAGTTTAACCCTTTACGGTGGTGCACCTGGCGACAGTCGTCGCAGGTCTTTCACCCTTCTGGTCTAATTGTCTTGCGCCCCCATTGTACTCGTTGCTGCTGCACACCCTTGAAAAGAATCGAGCCAAAGGAGAATTCAATCAACATACGACCGGTTACGATACGTGGTATCTTTGGTAATCGAATATTCCTTTATTGGGAGGGTTTTCTTTCACCCTTGTTGATGCATCTAATTTCCTTATTGTAATACCACTTCCGGTCCTTTCGAGTTTGTGACCCTCTTCAGCATACGAGAAGCAACGCGATAATATTAAGACTATTTTTTTTTATAAATCGCAAGCTCGATTTGGAATTTTTCTTAATCTACTCGTCGAGGTCGTCGTCAGGTTTCCTATTTCCATAAACTTAATCCTCGGGAATGGTTATCGTCCGTAGGTTCGAGCTTTACGCGCGTTCCGAAAAGACACTCGAGCGTCGAGGAATGTAGACGTAGAAGCATGGGAAGTATCTTTTGATAGAGCAATTACGAGACACTCGATACCGACAAAGACGAGGGCCGACCATCCGACTTCGCGCCTGATTCACGGACAAAGATAAAGAAAGTAACCGAGCAAGGGGGCAAACGAGTTAAGCTGGCGCATGCCCGGCGAACGATGGAAGAAGTTCTGTCGGTTAATGGTCGGGGGCTGACAGAAATGTGATTAGATGTTCTTGACGCGAAGGAGTCCATGATCCCGCTGGAACCTGTTGAGAGAGAGGATTCAGAGCCTCGTTCCTTTTACTCTTCTTTGCTTCTCTGCTTTTGATCGGCCAGGCTCTTGACGGGCAAGAAACAGACGAGATTGCTACCCCGTGTCGCGAGCGATTCGTTACTCTCTCGCGAATCGTTTCGACGACTCTTCTTCCATCCGAACGAAAACATTGGCGAAGATTATTCTAGGTCGGTAGTTGCTTAAGAACTTCGAATAACGAATGTAATACGAATATGGGATAGTATAAATGGAGTTTAACGCGTTAGACCGAGGGATGCTCTGAAAAGAAGTTGGTCGTACGCGTGCATTCCAATTAAGTCGTCGCTTCTAAATAGAACGTGCTCGGCAAGTCGGAAAAAGCGGGGTCGGTTAAGCGAGCATCGCTAATTCTTAGCGTGGCTGGGAAGACGCCGGGCGGGAAAACGTCAAAACGAGCGTGACCGGCATTTCAGCGACAGGGGACAGCGGAATACTATAAAAAGGTAGACGAAACGGAGAAGCGGAAGCGCGCATTCTCCTTTCAGACTAGTTTCTCGACAGTGTATGGCGACGGTGGAAGCGTGATGCAAAAGGAGGGAGCGCGTAGTTCTTGCAAGACGACGTAAGCGAATGCTGCAGACAGACCCGGGCGGAGACGCGGATCGAATAAAGGGGTAGAGTCGGTGGTGTCTGTTGCGTGCTTTGAGTTAAGTGGTACTGTTTATTGTTTGAGCTTTAGAACGCGTGGGTCTTCATTAGCAGAAATTGCAACGAGATACCGCCGGGGACGGAGCCCACCGTGTATCACAAAGAAGAAGTTCAAGAAGAAACCTGCCTACTTCCGGCATCTCGTTAATTAATTAAATTAAGATGCTCGCAGTGCTTCGCTGCCACTTGCCTTCAGCGATGCTCTACGCGGAGTTTTAAATGGCGCCAGCATCGCGTCCTCGGGTGAATGCAGATTAATTGCACGATCTCGAGGAACGCTGTTGAAAACGAGAAAGGGGGGACAGAGATAAGGGACGCGGCGGGCGGTGTCAGATTTTCAGTAATTGAAAAGCTCGCACGCGCCACCGAGCCGAGAAAGACGCCGAACGCCTGGACCGCGGCGAACAATCGCGATCGAAGGTGAAAAGGGCGCGAAGGATGTTTCTATCGGGTCGACGGGTTACGCCATTTTTCATCGTTCGAGCCGAATGCCCACGGGCGACCGAGCTCTCCCGATTAGCAATTCTTTCTGCGCTCCAACCAGAGATGCCTCCTCGCTTTTGTGTCACGCCACCCCCGTTTTCTATTTTTCGCACCCCCGTGCGGACCCCCACCGGCTGTGAGTCAGAAGTCATACACGCGTGTACACACGGAATCGGAGGGGTGGTCCGGGCGTCGAGAGTACAGGCTGATTTTGGCGGTGTTACGGCGCCCCATCAGCTGAGTTATGGCATCCATAACTAGCACCTACGTCTTTCATTAACCCCGCCATTGTCGCGTGTACTGCGGCCGCGTCGTTAAAGGGGGTCCCCGAGAAAGATTGCCGGGGGTAGATGCAGAGATACCTATTTGTTTTTGCTCCGCTCGTATTTGCCTGCCATATGTCCCACTTATCAGACTTTCGCCTTACAACACGAATCGGATCGATTCGTCTCTTTTGTCTCTCGGTTTTCGACGGATGAAATCCTCCGATGCCGAGGATTAAAGAGGCTCGAACCGTCGCGTGCACCCCTATTTTCACGACAAACAACATCAATCATGATCGCGATGGTAGATACTTTGCGACATCTTGGGTAATGGATAAGAGCAAACGCGAACGCCGGATTCGAACAACCGTCGGTTTGCAAAAGGAACGAAATCCTGATCGATCGAGGAACGCGTGACTCGTTCGTCGTGGACGCACCGTGTATCAGCGTGCGAACATCTGCGCCGAAACGCGTTGCGTGTCGCGATTGCCCGTGCTTTCGAGCTTTGAAGGGGTATTCCACTCCAAACCCTTCGACGAGCAACATTTATTATTACGAATTTAACAAAACGTGCTGTAAATATCTCATTTTTAAACATGAAGTCGATGGCTTTAAGATGGCCAACGATTGTTCACCTCCAGTCGGCGCGGTTCCAAAGGGGTATTCTTTTTTCTTGCGTGGTTACCAGTCCCGGTCGGACGTTTATTAAAATGTTTATTTAACGACGCTGAAATCCACTCTGTTTCATTTTTTTTACTCGGTTTCCGACCAGACTCGCGTTTTTCCATAGTTACACGCTGCCTGGAGCCGGCCAGTTTGAAAAAAAAAGAAGAGAAAGTAGTACTCCACGGGAAAATATACGCGAGTAACATTTCCTGCTGCCCGGTAAATTACTTCTTTGCCCTGCATTTTCCATCGTTAGTGCGTGGTTTTTTCGTCGATACGGGCGGACGCGTTGCGGGGGCGCGCATTGACTATGGTTCGTCTGCTGCGTGCGTAGACTATTCGTGTAAAAAATTCACCGGCAACCAACTTTACAATTCATCGTTCTGGCAGTGGTGCATGTAACTTTATTGAAAATTAATCGAAAACTGTATTGTCTTTCGGGGGGTAAAAATGCAGCGCCGACACGCCGCGGTGCACACGTTTCGTTGCGCGCACGGATTTGTACAGGCTGTTTCAGAATTCGTTTAAATCTTTTCAAATTTTATGTCCTGATAAATTTCATTGTTAATTGTACGCTTAACGTTAATAAACTGTCGCTGTAATCACTTTTGGATCCACGTTTATCGAGAGATTTTCCTTTCTGAAACAGTCTGTAGTACAGTCGTCGAAACTTAGTTGCGCGGTTAAAGCGGTGATTTTAAAAAGGAACGGAAGAGGAAGAGAGAGAAGAGACGACGCGAGGGTGTCGCGATGAGAAACGGTTTGTATTTTTAGCGCCACCTTTCGCGTCTGGGTGGCCCGACTGCTTTTCAGTGTCTACTAAACACCGCCCAAAGATAAACTAATTTGTCCCGAATTTATAAAGTCCGCCTGCCTGTCTAGCGTCGTGAAAATGATACATGGATCGTTCGTACATTCAAACAAACATCGGTAAAATCACACAAGCGCGGGCAAATATGATTGCGGCGTGTTTGCCGTGTTTTGATACCCTCGATCGAAGTCAATTACTTTACAGGATTTTGTCGAATCGTAGGTGCAAATTTTTATCGATCGATGGAACTCTTTGAAACGTCTGGCAAACAACCCTTTGACGGGCACACTCGAACTTTTGGCTTTCACGGAACGTTTATCGATCCATGTTTGTACAACAGTTTCTTCTAATTTTTACTTTGTAGTCAAACGTGCAGCATTCACGTTATAATTTTCGCGTGATCGGGAATCAGCGAAGCGATAATTATGAAAATAATTAGTCTGAATTCGTAGTTAAAAGCTTCTTAGTTTCAGATGTTAATTAATCTAGTAAAATATGAAAATATTATGTCGGCCCAGAGGTTCGTGCGGTTCCCAAAGTGTTAATAGAAATTAATTCCATTATAATAGAAAATATCATTATTCGATAATGAACTTTCCGTTCTAACTTATAACTCGTTCCCATTTTTTAGACAGATTCATTATTCCTCATTCATAAAAATCCCTCTGTTTCCCCGTAAAAAATTAATCAAGAGCTGTGGATAATGGCCTCTTAGCAATCGAAGCTTTGTCCATTGGGGGAATTTTTCAGAGAGCGAAACAGATGGTAAAAACTTTTTAATTTCATTAAAATGTTCGCTTATGTTACGTGCGTTCTTTGACGACGTTCTCTCCATTTATTCTAAAATTATTAAACAGATCCAATCTTGAAACTTTCTCGTTACTACATGCACATATACGGGCAAATGTTACTTATCGAATAATCATGTGCTTTTAAGATTTCAGTTAAAGTTGGCTGGGAACTTTTGCCACATTATTTGAACTATTTGTATTCGCGGGATTTTACGTGGACCTCTGTAGTCGCGTCGTCGATTAATAAGAATCGACAGGTCGACGGCGTTGCAGCAGCACGAAATATCGGCGATAAATTTTCGACGGTCTCGCGACGCTCTCGCGGACGAGGAAATATATTTCGTCGTGCGATATCTTTTTGCCCTCGCGTAGAATCGTCCGTGTCCGCAGTACGTAACAAATGGGGCGAACAGCTTGATAGGAGAGTGACACAGATTGCTTCGTTACTGTTCCATTGAAAGGAATTAATCGATCGATTCGCTGTAGTCTGTAATTCCTTCTGGGAGGAATCTGGACAAGTACGAATGAATCTCGCCATCGCGTAAGAGTTTTTAAACGCAAAGCCAAATTTCGAAGGGACAGTATTTATAACCACCGTAGAAAGCTGAGTAGATTTCATAATGGTACTAAAAAAATTATTTTTGACTGCAGGGGTCAATTACAATCATTTTTGGTGGATAAACATACCCCTGAAATCCTACGCATTTTCGAGAAAAAAATTCCTTTCCGAAAATATGCTGCGTAGCCAGAAATACATTGCATGTAAGGTCTATTTGTATACCTCGTCTGTGGTACAATTATAACTCAGAAACTTAGATCATACAATAATTTACGTATACCACAGTTTAATTACTTGTAATTGTATACCTTCGCGTGTCTGGTCGGTGAACGTTGGTTTAATTACTCGTTTACTGTGAAGTATTCATATTTACTAGTGATCGTAAACACTCCGTACCATTCCCCTTTACAGATTGGATTTAATTTACTTTGTACAAATAATGGTCCGAGTTTGCATGAGGCTGTTTACAAAGCAATAAAATAATTATTAACAACGAACAGAGTAAATATAATCGTTTCAAAACCAATCAGTACGGGTAAACTATTTCACTTGATACGCGTAGCAATAATTAAATCATATGAATACAGTAAGCCCGAATATATTGGCTGTTTCGTAATTCGCGGTAACGAAGTATAAGTTACAAATAAAGTATACAATTTTCAAGAAACAATTTTATCCCTTGTATTCTTCTCGTTTCACCCTTCGCGTCGCGCGTTCGTAAATCCATATCGAAAGGATTTTCTTTCCAGAGGGGGCTGCGGGAACGGAAGTGTCAAACGATGAATACAAGCGACGCGATTTCCATAATATCAATACAACGCGCAACTTTCTCGGCGACTTAATACACCGTAAAAATAATTACCGCCCGCGGAAATGAAGTCGCGAACGATCGCGTCGGGAAGAAGACGCGAGAGTGCGAAGGGCAGAGGGCGAGAAAGAGATATCCGGGCATAGTCGTAAGAGGGAGGGTTGGCTCCGACGTGTCGCGAAACGATGGATGCACGAGCACGAACTTTTTCGTAGCTTGGCGCGCGATACATTGTTTCCGCGGATATACCGGCAGGAATACGTCGCTTCATTTTTCTCTTCCACCCCCGCTCGCCTCGTGTCTGCACAAGTGTATTTTCCCTTATAGCTATCCGGAGGCGGCTCGGCACACCCTCGAAACGCGTTTGTCGGCCCTCGAGTAGGTGTTATTGTGTTACGGGACACAACAGCTTCCGAGATGCCTGGGCGCGGATCCTGGGCAAACGTGATTATTTTTCGCAATTTGCTAAGCAGATGCCCTCCATTGTGCTGGCCTCTGCCGCGGCAGGAGTTTGTTTTCGCCACCCCTTTTCGTCCTTTTCCTCCGACCTCCCTCGTCGAGCTCTCGTCTCGCCTCGTCGACCAACAGCGACAGGATTTTTTCCTTTTCACCTGCGTGGCGGCAGACGTCGTCGCGCGCGCGTTTATTTGCGAAAATACGCGTCGAGGCCTCTCGCGATCTCCCGTTCGTTGATATACACGTAAACACAAAACGCGCGCGGATCCACGCACGCCGGGGGCTGCATATTTTAACCAACTTGCCTACGCGCATTGTCTTCGCCAGCGTCCCCGTCACGCGACGTTGTACGCCGAGAAATAATGGTCGTACCCAACAGCATCATCCTGCTCCTCCATCTGTTCTTTGTGAAAGAGGGCAAAGTATCCGTGACAACAATGTTGCACCGCGCTCGAGAGATTGCGCGAACCGTGTCCTTTTCTTTGCTTCGATTGTGTCCCACCCCCGCTGCCGAGGGCGAGACACGCCGGGGATCGCGCCCAGGCCTGTTTCGCGGCGTATCCTGTTTCCGTTTACGCCGAAACGTTCCCTTCCCGTGTACGCGAACGGGGGTTCTTCGTTTCTTATCGATGGGTCATGAAACGAGCCATCGAACCTCGATCTATCCACGCGAATTAACCCTCTGGGTCTAGGGCCAAACACTCGACACTTTATTTCGAACGATTGTCAAGTACCATTTTAATGTATTTTTTAACGAAGTTCGAACTTGCGGGATGACCTAATACGTCCGTAAAACGGTACGCCTAAAAACTTACAAAGGATACAAGCCTTTGAGAGAGATTTTTCGACCCTCGTCACGAGACAACCCCCTTAAAGAGGATCTCGCCGTAGTTGGTCGGTCGTTTCGAAGACGTCCAGAAGAGAATTTGCATCGATTGGCCTGCATAATTGAATCGCATTCAGGCTTAATGAGCTCATTGTACACGCGCGGGGTACAGTTCGTCTAAGCGTGTCGGAGGTATCGCGCGTCGAACCCTGATTCGATCGACGTGACAGTTGAATTGCCACCATCAAGAATCGACGGTCGGATTGTTCCAGAGTCGAAGCAGCGTATGGTGTTGCTTAAATCGAAGTCCATGGTTCCACGCCTTACGCGTGCATTGAATCAAGAATAATACATTTTCGACGTTTACGCGAAGTGACGAGTAGACAATGGAACGTCGTGTAAGAGGTAATAATTGAAGAGTTCGCGGGGGGTAGAATTTCATAAAATTTACGATAGAAATATTGCAATTTTTTTGTGGCCACGATTGTGTTTTTTTTCTAGACCGTTGAATGGAGACTCGAAATATCAGTATTCATGGTAGTCGTGGCGCGCGTTAAGGGAATTAATCCGACGATAAATTGAATATCCTGTTGGCTGGGCGTGCGCACGCCTCCGTGGAGCAACAAGGAAGTGAACTGTTCGCGTACTATTGTCACCGTGACACTAATTTGAAGAACAAGATTTGTGGCGCGCCGATTTAAAGTACATCGCTACTTAATTGGAGGCAATTGGCGGCGGGAAGCACGCGACCCTCGATATTAATTGAGGTTTTGTTTAGCAACTCAGACGAATATTCCAGTCGCAGACGACGCGCACATTCTGATTGCCTCGCTTCCTTCTTCAGAGCTATCGAATTCTGGGAGATAAAAAAATCGTGGTTTAGAATTGTCTCCGTATTAATTGAGAAGGTATCCAATTTCCATTTCGTTGCAACTTTTTGCAACTTTTCTTAAATCGTTGCCAGGAAGTACGACGTAGAAACAACCACGCGATGTTTTTCATCTTAATGGTGCACACGGTGGTGAAAACCCATCGTGAAAGTTTTACGAAGCTGGCAATTCTTCCGGTAGAACGGCGGGGATCGCGGATCCGGTGAATTTCGAAGAATGGATCCCACGAGAGGGCACAAGTGTCCGTCACGCCGCTTGCCTCCTGAAGGAGTTGCCCTTTTCAACTCGTCTTCGCCCCTGTCCCTCTCCATCGTTCGCGATACGTTATGTTTCACCGAACGCATGTACGACCTTTTGCAGCGAAGAGCCTCCAGAAGTGCACAACGCACAAGGTTAGCCCTTTTCTTGCACGTCTTCTCCTCTCGAGGATCCTTTGAACCTTCAGCGATTTCCAGCCACGGTTCAGAGGTTCCGCGAGTACTGCAAGAATGGCCGGGACAGCCAGGTTAACCCTTGTGTCAATATCCAAAACGTTCACGGTTGCTTAATAACCGAGGGGGAGGGGTATCTCGAGCATCCTGTTTGGATAGATCGGTTGTACGGATTCACCGCTCGTGCTTCCCCTAAACCGTTTTCTGACCCTTTTTCAAGAGATTCGAACGTGGAAAATCTTTACCATGCTTTATTAACTTCATAAATATTATGATATTCCTGTCGTCTGAACAACGTAACGAGAATACCTGTTATTCGAAAGTTCGGTAAACTCTCATTACCCGGTTAAGTGAACTGTTCTTATAAATGGAGTCTCACGGTATTCTAATTCGTTGCGACTGTGCGTGTTCTCGAGCCCGGCGCGAATATCGGCGACGCAGTCAATCGCGCGATAAACGAAAAAGCCCTGAACCAAGGGTTGATGTTACAGCGACGGGGAAAAGTCGCGGGAAACCGAGGGAGAGAATGGCCGCGGAAGTGGGGGCGGTAAAAAAAGAGGTCCACGGGCGTCACTTTGGTGGCGGCGTGCTCTGAAAGCATCTATTGAAACAGCTCGCGGCAGTCTGACTTGGTTGGATCATTAATTGAAATTCCGTTACGCAAATGTTACGTGCGTTTCCTGTTGCGCAGGGACGGTCGAGCGTCTCGGGACACGGTCGAGTACCGTCGCAGACTAGATTCTATCGTTTTTATCGGGGCAAATTAGCGGGGGCACACGCTTAATTATGAACGCACGCTCGCCTCGACGTCGCGTCTCGTTCGACGCGGCCGTTTTCGCGTCGGGAAAGCAGGGAAAATAATTGGACAACCGGGTCACATTGTTGCCGCGGCATTCGCGGATGAAAACCGAAGCCGGGGAATTAACGGTCGACGTTTAAAACAGAACGACGATTATGAGACCGTGTCGCGTTGTTCCGTCGCGCAATTATCGGCGAAAGTTGCCGCGGAAAATAATTATAAAACGTTCAACGATCTAATGTCGTTCTCACAAAGCATCGCGCGAACAAAGTGGCTGGGAAAACCGTGGAAAGGGATTTTCAGTTTCGTCTCTCTCCGTTCTTCTCTTACTCGTCCCTCTGTGCGCCACGGCGTGCGTCGTGCACGCGACTTTCGGGATCGCTCTTTCGAAGTTCACCGCAATCTCTGTGATGTCTGCCTGGCCTCGCGTGCACAAGAGAAAATGGCACTTTTGTATCCCGGTTACTAATGCGTCTCGTAATAATTTCGTTTTTTTTCCTCGACTGCCTTTTACGCGGCTCCGTTCTCCCTCGTCGCAATTCCTGGATCGTTCCCGGCGCTCCCTCGCGAAAAGAACGCGGCGCATAGGCGGGCGGATGCGGCTGGAAATCAGCCGCGAAAAAAAAAAAATAAAAGAAAGAAAGCGATTCCACGTAGCGAGTTTCATCTCCAGGGGTCCTAACGACTCGGACGTTTCGAATTGTTCGCAGAAACGAGATGGACGTACGGACGGAGAGACCAAGAACGGCTGGTCGGATTGCGCCGACCGGACGCGTCACGCCGACCGTACATCAAACAGGTGGAGAAAGAAGAAAAGCAATACCGGTCCCGCCGCCGAGGGTACCAACCCCTATGCCCACCGCCAACAATAATCAGCAAAAGTAAGTAAATCACGTTTTCGATACCCTCTATAACGGTCTCCCCTTTCGTTCGCCGGGGCAATATTGTCCCCCGAAACGCGAAATCTCGATCCACCCACGGAAAATGCAAACGAATGCGACTGTAACTCTTATCCGGATTATGGCGGATTACGGCTCCGCGTAACTTTAACCCTCGTCTAGCAACACGTTACGCATCTACGGGAAAAGTACCCTAAACAGGCCATTTGATCGAGTTTTCTAGGCCCGTGTAATAATTTTGGAATCGTAATTCAATATAGTTAAATGATAGACGTTTTATTTATCGAAAAGTTGGCTCGCGGGAAATGTTATTTTATTATATCCGGACCACGAGCAAAAACGGTCGTTCACCATTACTCTAAATCAGTCGTGTCAAACTTATTTTCGCCGCAGGCGAATTTGCAATTTGATATCAGCCAGGCCGCGAATGCATAATTAGTTCACCGCAGTTAAAAGTACTTCGAATGCACGCAGAATTAAAATCGAAATATTAATTTCTACGTATACATATAAGTAGGAAGGGTACATTTATTTGCGAAAGAGCATAGGTACATTAATACAAAAGTACAATACTTATTATACAAAATACATACGGGCGAGTCTAATATATCTAAATGTCGTACTATTTTCGCTAAAAGTTCTACGAGACACGAAAGCTGGGACAAAGATTAAGAATGACACCTCAATTTCGCAAGCTCTGTACTGGGAATATACAAAGTTTCGACGGTCAGAAGGTAGACGCATCCGACGGGACTCACAGTAGTTTCCATCGTAACGTTTTAGTTGATGATGTAGCGTTCGAATGCAAGTTCCTGGCTGTGTCGAACGTGAGGGGACAGACGCCATTAAGTAAGTGGGATTAGGCGCACGTGGAGTTTGGTACGGACTGATCAAAGTTTACCGAGGCACCGGTCACTCTGTACTCTCTCGACCAATTCCAAGATGTTCCAGGCTATATAGAATGTTCCATCTAGTTTCGGCGCTGGGAATAGCCGGTAATTCTGCGTGCGGTTCAATTACATTAGACGTTCGATTGTAGATGCGTTAGATCCCGATATCCCGAGCTCTCGCTTCGTAACCGAGGTCTCAATGCTCTCCGCGAAGAACGAATGACTCGTCGTGATCGTTCGTGGTGTTGACCTAACCCGCGTACGTGACTATCGTGACCCAATTTCGGCGTACGCACAATTACTACGCACTGTTTACTATCTACGCGCGCGAGATGAATGAACTCGCGCGAGCGCGCAACAAAAACGTAAACAAACCCTATCTCCGTAATTAGCCACCGCATCGACTTGAAACTAAAATCGCTATATCTCCGGAACTAATAAAGCTATCGATTCTCACAAACGCTCATTTTAAAGGGCATTTCATCCCCTATCCGATGGCTATACAAACTACTACATTTTATGCCGTCTTCTATGTTTATTTTGCAATTTACTTTGACGTTACATATTAAAAGATGTTTCAGCAATTCCTATCGATTATATGCCTGGTGTGTGATAATGAAAATGAATTTAAATACAGGATGTTTATCCTGTGTGTGAGGTATATCGAGAAATAAATAAGGCGGAGCATTAAAATAATTGTTCAGCGACCGTTGGCGTTCATAAAACGGCGTCTTGTCGCGATTCCAGGCACACGGGGGCTTTAGAAGCGACGCACTCGTACGTCCCTCGAAGGATCGTGGAACTTTATCTTGCGGTCGAGGGGATTTTGCTCGTGTTTCCGGCCCTATCGGTCGGAAGCGGGGATAGGTATCATTAAGTACGCCGTACCGGCGAAACACAGAGAGTTTGGTCCGTCTGATTAAAGTTCACGGAACACGAGACCACCGGCCACTTTGCCGATCTCTTCGAGCAATCTGCCTCGACCACACGTTGGATCCGGCCGTGCAACACGGATTCGCGGGGTTCTTTCTGTATTAAGTCCGTAGCACATAAACGTCCATCGTCCCCCTTTTCGAACCGATCGTTATTCCTGGCTGTAAGAGATTGCAGACCGTCGGATTCCGCGGATGTTTGCGGTCGCTGTCGTTTTAATTGTAGTCTTTCGGACCTCGTTAAGCGACGCGGATTATTAAAGAGACGCTATTGGGACGTTCAGATTGCGAGGGAAGGCGACAGAGTGGGACGGGGAACTGGCTGCGTCCAGTCGGACTCGTTATTCCGAGACTCGGTCGACGTCTCGACTGCGACATAGCTATAAAGTGTGTACCGCACGCTGTGAAGCACTTAGTGTGTAACTTCTGTTTCATAGTGCATTCGAGCCACGTAGAAGACTTAACGGAGTACCGTACCCAGTGGGCAACCAGCGAATTCATTTCCCAGACGTCCCATATTCTGTACCGAGACGCGTTTTCGCCGGGACTCCCGACTCGGAACTGTCTCCTCGCGAACTCGTGTACCCGGCCGTTTAACGATCTCGATAACACGATGTCGCGCAAATTGACTCGAATATTATCGTTATACATTAGACGCCCGCGGTCTCGCGAACCGGAGACGTCGTTTGCGCGTTTCACCCGTCGAGACACGAGCGCGGGGTATATTTTTTTGTAAAGTAAATGTCGCGTTTTATATGTATAACGTATATATTTAACGGTGAAGGAGGAGCGTTTCATTGTGGTCGTGCACGGTCCTCGAATGCTTCTTCGAGCTAGAATTATATGAGAGGAGCGCGTAGGTAGAGGGTGGAAAATAAAATTCAGTAATTCACTCTCGTATCGCGGCGGTGGCGATCGATGGTCGGCTGGTTGTTCAAATTTTTAACGAGTCTCGCAGCACCGCGAAATTAATTACTTAACGGTCGGAGCTTTTTCCACGGTTGGAAATGAAACCGCGCTCTCCATTTCCGCGGGTTCATTCTCCTCTATTTCTCGACGCAACGTATGCATCGACAGCCGGCTCTTTTGTGTCTCCGGCAATATACGGATACATCATTAAAAACGCGATAAGTGTCGCTACTTGTCGAACACCGACGGGTAAATGATTTTCTTCCGCTCCTTTCTGCGACGCTTCTTGCGTTAAACTACGTCGACGCGCCGTGAGTCGCGACCGGATGCTGGACGATACTCGATACGACAGTGGGACGGGACACACTTTTATGATGTCGCAAAAATTAATATGGACAAACGCGTCGCAATATTTTCCTGGCACGCCGCTTTGATACGGTTTTAATCGATGGTATCAATTTTACGAACGAAACAATATTTTATTACGTTATTAATATGGTTTTGGTACGCAACGAGCGAGATATTTTTTATTTTAGCTTATTAAATCTTCGCTGGTATCTTGATATTTTTCTAGAATATTGTTTGGTTAATCGACAAGGAATATTTTTAAGCGCTCCACTCCTTGGATTTTAATGAAACTTTTCACGTTTGAAGAGCGGTTAAAAGTAAGTGAAACGTATTTTCTTTTCACGGCGGTAACTTCAGTTCAAGGGGTGGAACCGCCCTCCAAAGTTTCACCCCTTAATACTATCTTGGAATGTATTAGAGGTATAAGGAAGTCTTCTAAGTAAATTCTGCATGCTCCTAGATAGGAAATATCGTCAGCCACATTCTCAAAATTAAAACAAAAAGTCGATTCGTCTCGGAACTCGCGCAAATATTCGACTAACGGTCCGCAAAAGGGGTCTTAATCCGTGATTCCTGCACTAACGAGAGAGGAAAGGTAGGAAAGAGGGAAATAAGAGTCGAAACGACGCGACGGAGGGAGGGAGAGACCAACGTAGGAGATTAGAGATCTACAAGTTATCTCGAAAAGTGGTTTTCGTCGTTGTACAAGTGGTGGTAAGCGGCTTAAAGTCGCGTTCACGTGATTTCGGTGCGTGTCTCGCGCGGCTCTCATCCTCGCGGATAAATCTGCATTCTATTAATTAAGGATCCGAGTCCGCCGATGGGGACCGTCTTGGTTGTTCTAAAAGAGAGGATCCACGGAAGGAATATGTCCGTGAGATCAGCGTCGAGTTATGGTCGTTTTCTGCGTCATTTACCTCACAGGTTGCAAAGTCAACGAAGGTCCGATCCCAGTAAACGAAACGAATAAATGGAGAAGTTTCGAAATTTTTGAAATGTTTACTGTAGGATCACGTTTGAGAAATCGTCGCCATTTTGAGTATATGTACAGTACAGAGACGTGAAGTTGGTAGGTCTGATCGGTTACAGCGTAATCTCCTTCGTATGGACTCGGGAAGGTAGGTCTGTAGGAAGGAGATTATACCATACATAATCAGACACGCTCGTTGCACAGTTCAGCTGTATGGTTTTTTGCAAATATCTCGGAAACTACTGGTTTTATGGACAAAATAGTTATTACCAAAAATAGAGGGCATACTATTTTCTACAAGAAACGTCTGATTCATATTTATAATAAACGTTATATTTTACAAGAAAATTGAAAGCTAAAGAATATGATCTCTGTACATTTAAGAAAATTTCGGTACTAGGTAAATTATCGGTATCTATCATTCGTAAATAACTTTATTAACTTTCGATTTAACGTCTCTCCTATGTTGGATTGAAACACATCGTTAAAATTATACGTTTCGCTTCCGTCGTGAGAGCAATCGGGAAAACAGTGGCTCTGAAATTGGGAACGGAGTCGTATATTATCGAACGTCGAAAAAAAATGGTGAAAGTGCGTTTTGTTAATATGGAAACCCACTCTTAAGAATGATTAAATAACAGCTAAAATTCGGTTCTGTCCCGACAAGCAGCGGCGAGCGAAAAGTCGTAAATGCGACGGATTAAGATCGGTTGAATTTCATTTGGTTAGTCTAATTACCTCTTGGAACGATCGGTTGTTCGTCTAATTTCCGTGGTTTCGGGTTTCTTCGATTACAGTGGCGCTCGTTATCGGGGAACCAGCGGGCGGAACGTCGGCGCGTTCCCAGATCGACCGCAACCAGAAAGTTTAAAACTTATTGTCCGCGAAATCCGGCCAATTATCGAAAACAGCCGCCACAGCCGTGCGAATTTTTTGTCCGAGGATTTTAATTAATTAGCGGCTGAGCATGGACGACGGGCCCGATCCTTTGGTAGAACGATGTACGTGCACGCCACGGACGAGCGAAAGGTTCATTAGATCCTTGCACGGGCTGAAATTCTGTCGACCACAGGGCAAATAGTTCGCCCGCGCTTTATGTAAAGCAGAGAGCGCCTTTGTATCAAAGAGCTACCCGTATGTATTCATTAGGCGGTATTTAGCATAGTTCGAATGAGCAACGGGAGCCGTACGTGGGTACACGCGTGTCTCGGTGTACGTGCGCGCGAAGAATTGTCGATGCGAATCGGAATCACGGCGCTGGATCGTCCGTTCGCGGCTCCAGAACGCGGGTCGTGCGACCAAAACAGGCGTTTAATTATTCCCAGCCAGTTCGTTATAAGGATAACGTGACTACCGCGGTCGCAGCGTGCTCGAAACCGGGCTAAAATTTCCCCAAGATAGCGGAAACCTCGCGAAACAGCCTCACGGTTCTAGGAAACCCCCAACAACTGCCCCACAATGCTAATATTTCTATCTGCAATTTTTATCAACGAGCAGAACTCTCGAGGATCGAAGTATTAAACTTTTTGCAGTGGAGCATTAAAAGCTTAATAAGGAATAGCGGTGGGGATAACTTAAAGTATGGATTGTTTGATAGTCATTTCTGAAAAAACAAATGCAACTTTTGTTTAAACTTTTAACGTTCCGCGAGAAAGGAAACTCCGCTTTTTCGAGGACTTCGCTCCACTCAACCCGTATTATAGCACCAACGAAAAATGGTTTCGCGTTACGGATGAAGTATTCCATTTCCACACCACGTTACAAAAGTTTTTGAATTCCCGGGTTCTTGAACTTCCCTCGTTATTCGTGTTCGACTTATATTTAAAGGTTTATCTGTGGCAAGCAGCCGTAGAATAGCAGGATACAATTTATTTTTGCATTTTGTATATTAATTGGAATTTATTTTATTCCGTGCTCCAGTTAGACAATATTGCTACTGGTATATGCTGGAATCGTTAACTAAATGTGTACATCGGTTATGGTGGAAATGTAATTGCGCCATCCGAAATATGACTTTGACCATTAAAAAACAATAGAAGGAACGTAAATCAAGCGACAAAATTAATAACCATGATAGCCTGGGCCAGGGATCGGCAAATAACGCCCGTCGGTCATATTTGTCCCGTCTATTATTGTGCAATCCGCGAGGTGAAAATGATTTTTAAATGAATTTCGTGGAAAAATCTCGAAATTGTTATTTCGGTATCTATGCTACAGCAGTAATGTGACACAGCCACGTTCATTCGTTTGCGTACTGTCGTCGACGCATTTACGTGGACCAGTTTCAATATTTGGCACTGCCTACATGCTCAAAAAAAAAAAAAAAAATGTTTTTCTAAAAACGAAATATGTGAAATTTCGGTGCAAATCAATTTTAGTAGACAGGAATTCGCAATCAATTTCGACGATGATGGAATCGAAATTGGGACTTCGATGAACAATACCTACATTCCTTTGATCAATAATATTAACTCTATACTACTCGTTAATTTCTTCAAAAAGAAACCTAAATTCTTTATTTTTTGTTAGCTTTACGACTGTGAAATACCCGGTGCGCCCGGGTCCAAATAGACCCAGAATCGTTACTAGCATAGAGGAACGACGATCGTAATTTTCATCGAGCGGAAACTCGGAAGCCGTAGGTACGCGTTTCGATGCAGCTTTTGATGTCGGAGTAGCAAACATTCGGAGCCGATCGTCCCGGCGAAACGGTCGGGTAGAAAAAGTTTAAAGGTTCGGTAATGAACCGATCGAAGAGGCAACCTTCATTACTATTTACTATGACAAACGGGACGGAACCTAAACTCGCTCGTTCGACGACCATCGGGCGTTCCTCTTTCGTCAAAGGATCAAAGCGTCCGAGGATCGCGCGCGAGTATTCATTTTTTCGAGTGCGCTCGTTCGGACGCGCGCACGAGTGTAGGACTGGACGTAAGCCGCGGAGGCGAACAGAGATAAAGAGAAAAGGCACAGAGCGAGCCACAGAGACCACACGCGACTAGAATCAAAATGGTGCATCTGGTGTATCGATCTTGCTCGCGGACGCTCGTTATGTAAGGTTAATCTGGAAAAGAGTCTCTTTATTTGACTTCGATCTTTGTTCCCTTCCGCATGTACAACTTTTCCGCTCACCGGTTGTACATAACTCTCCCGATCCCCTTTCCCCGGCAGCGTTTCATCTTTTCAGTGTTCTCTTGGCCGATACTTTCGCTCGTGTCTAATAGACTCCATTTCCCCTGCTTACTTTTAACGAGATTTGTTTTCCGGCAGGGGGGCTCCCGATACCATAATTGCATCAACGATTTACTTGTTTCGTCGAGTGCTCGCGGGCTCATTAGCGGCGATAAAGCGAACGTTGAAGGTCTGCTTTGTAAATAATTTCAGCTAGTCGTAATGGCCCGTTTGAATAATTCACTCCCGCCTCGTCTGACGGACTTCCTTGCTAGCAACGACGTATTTCGATCGGGAAACTCGAACGCAAAATACAGGGGGTGAAATACAGAAACGCTGGTATCACGTCGTCGCGTTTACCTGCATCGGTCGGTAGATTTCAATTTTTAGACGAGTAGATTTCGTTTCGAAAATTGCAAAGCCTGCGACAATGGAGCAAATCGCAAACAAGCGCGCAGGAAAGGACCCTAGAAGCGTATCGGCCGGAGCTTGGTCCGGAAAATTGTCCCCTAATCTGTTTACATTTAATATATTCATTATCGGGGAAGGGTTCGAGGCGGGAGGATTTGATTTCTTGACGCGTGCAAATGCATATCGAGATCGAGAGAGGGAGCGAGGAAGAGGGCAGCCTTTGGTAGGAGGCTGCTGCATGCGCGTGCGAACGCGCCATCTCGAAATACGTCAAGCGATTTAATGAGCCGGATTTCACGGGATCGGCGTTGAATGGGGGGGTGGGGAACGGGAATCTTCCTATGGGAACTCAGCGGCGTATGAGCCGATCGGCAGGGTATTGGGGAACGAAAAGCACGAACGAAAATGGTGAGAGAGGGCTGGCCTGGGCGGGTGTACGCGGAAAACTGGGGTCAAAAGCCCGCAGAAATTTTCAACAAAGCCGCTCATTGTGTTCGCGAGCGGCAAAAGGGGTGCCAAGCCACGTATATAATGTTCGCGACCGTGCGTCGCGTTCGCTTTCTCTCTTTTCTCCGCGTTCACGCACCGGTTGCGTGCGTACCTGTCGTAAAAATAGCATTGCAGGTAAACCACTCCGCGTCATTTTCGCCCGCGTCCCTTTTCGTATTTTTCTGTCGTTCGATTGTCACTCGCACGAGTTGACTTTGATCGGGGCGAACGGTCGCTTCGATCCGTTTCGCTCGGCTAATTTGACACGCGTAATATTTGACGGTCTTCGTCGTGTTTCCGATCGCAAACAGCGAATATTGCGAACGCTCGTGTAAATTTCCAGACTTTTAATCGTCGACTGCGTTTGGAAATATTTAAAAAAAAAAAAAAAAGAAAACAAATACAGCACCGGAAGATAAACAGAGCTCCTCCGGTGGCCTTTGACACCGACGGATGCGCGACCCTCGTTGCCAGCCACCGATCGCTACCGAATCGACAGCCTCTCGCCGATTTCAACCCTTCAGCGTTCTTTTCGCCTCTGTCCCGTTGTCCTACTCCGTTCCCTCGTCGTCCCTCCATCGTGCTTTTCGGTGCTTTAGAAAGCTGTGAACGCGTGATAATCGAGGACGCTGGCTTCGATTGGCGCGATCTCGCACCTTTGTCGACCGTCGAACCGTTATGCTATAACGAGTCAGCGGCTGTTAAGTTGGTTAAAGTGCCTGCTGGTTAAAGAGTGCGTGTCTCGAACGACGTATCCGGGCAGGATCATCCACTCGTCATTCCAGGGTGGTCTGGCTCTTCTTTCCCCAGACGAAATAATATCAATGGCACTTTACATTCCCGTGTCTCTCACTCTCTCTCTCTCCTCGTTTCTGCTCCCGTCGACATATCGAAGCGTTTACGGGTGTAGCAATTTAGATCTCCAGAGGTACACGATTCCCACGAACAGCACTCGAGTCGGTTTTATCCGCGACGTTATCGAGCAACAAGATCGGCCTCCGTGAAAAAAACCCGAAAGATTTATTCGTTACAAGCCCGGCGGTCCTATTGAGATCTCAAGTATCGCGACGTTGCGCAATTTTAACGTAATTAGCATAATTGAATCGAGCGGAGATTTACGGGCCGGATCAACGATCCTGTTTTATCAGCTCGGGATACAACGAGAACGCCGCGGACGACGGAGGCGTGTGCAATCGCCCCGAGTCTCGCGATTAGAAACGAAGTCGTATCTCAATCTGGTGGCAGCTAGTGGAACCATGGACGTCGGGACGTCTGGCGGTTCCAGGCGTCCCCGTTGGTTGGCGCCACGATACGGTCGCGGGGTTGCGTCGGACGCATTCAACCCCTTCGACGCCAAACGGTGAACTTGTCCACTCCGCGTCTGACCTTTGAAGAAGTCACTTCTCCCGAAAGCACCCTCGTCTCTTGCGACTGTCTTTGATAATCGACGGGTTTATCTACAGGGTGACGCGCCTCGAAATTACACCTGACTTCACAGTCGTCGTTTTTTTATTGATCGTAGGATCGCGGATTGAAAAATTTTCGATATAAATAGATGGGTCTTCTTTCTTAGAATGCCAATTATGTCCCCGTGTTTCTATAATCGGATAAAATTTGAAATCTCTTTCAGTAATATGGGAGAAACAGCTGGCGACACGAGCGTGGACGTTGTCCGAAATGTGTCGGACCGTTGGTAGGCAAATCGAGCATCGAGGAGGAATAGGTATCGGTTCGTCGCGGAGGAATTTATGGCTCTGGGTTTGGTGTTCGGTGGTTATTCTGGAAACGCTACAGACGATAGTCGAAGTGCGGGGAATCGCGTCGCAATTATCCGCACGGTGAATAGTTTATCAGGCGTGGGTCGTTAACGTAATGGAAACGGCGTTAAGGCGAGGATCGATACGGTACGCTTCGTCGTCGACATCCTCGGCGAGGCCAATCGCGAGAAAACGGAGCCGCGAGAGTGGCGAGAAAATCCGCGGCGGCTCTAATAGCGCGTGAATACATTTAATGGAGCCATTTGAATTATAATGGCCGATCGGGGCATCGATTGGCAACTGCCATCCCGGGGCTTGTTTCTCGTCGCCTAATCTTTTATCGAGATTAGAAACCGGTACGTTGCTCGATCTGGTCCCGTTATCGAGCCATTACCGGCTTTTAGTGTCCCCGGCGATTACGATCGCGGTCGGCAGCACGCGTGTTTTCGAGCGTCGCGAAAAGGAACGTCCGCCTCGACGGGCGTCAATCGATGCGGGGTTGACGCGTTGTCACCATCGCGCGCTCAGGATTATGCTAATTCGTGGATCGAGATACGCGACCGCCGAAACGCCACGGAGACACCGATGCTCGAGCAGCTTTCGCAGAAGGCCAGAAAGGCTAGAGGAGACACGCCTGAACGTCTTTTATAGCGTCGGCGAGACTCGTAAAACGGATCGGTGGTTCTTTATCGACGTTAATTCTACCGAATCACCCGGGGTTAGTCTCGTGGCGAAATCTGGCGCTCCCGCTCGATTCGAGACTCCCGTAGAAAGCGCATAACCGAGTCTCGTAAATTTTGAGAAAGTCAAAAGGATGCATCAGGGCGATATCTTAAATCTAGAAAAAAGTTTGAGCGTCTCTAAATTTTTAGCCTGCCTCTGACGAGTATCGATCTGACACTTCGCTTTGTACATTATCGAGTTTTTTCGCAGTATCGTTCGTTCAATTTCACGGGGAAAGCAACAGTGCTCGTTAGACCGCGATTAAACGATTATGCACGCCATTTGTGCCCGGGACCGGGGGGATGATGGATCGAGAAGAATATTTGGCGAGAAAGATTTTCAGGATAGTCTAGACAAGTCGAGCCGCGGGTCCACCGTTGCAATCGATAACGTAAATGTGCCCGAGCCCGCGTCACCGCTGTGGGCTAGGATGGTCGTTAACGCCGTCGAACATAATTATTTATAATTTATTTAATATCCATGTTTTAACGACGTTAATTACACAGCCGACGGCCGCCCAGCGTCGTCGCCCCGGCGTAATCACCCCTCGGGACTGCGCTCGAATCTCTCACGACGTTTTAAAGGTTTAAAACGGCCGCCCCTTCTTCACCCGTGTCTTGATAACGACTTCGTTCCACTTCGACACCGTCACGATTGTTGCACTACCCTCCTTTCATTACTCGCTGGAAGACGCATCTTTTCTTCCGTTTTTATCATCGCCATCATTACGCCGCGGAAACCAGAGCGTAGGCGATTCAACGGACGCTGCCGTTCGTCTAAGATAACCTAAATCCGGTTGTTTCGATAGAGGGTGGCGACGAGACCGTGAAATTCTAATTAATAAGCGACAAAATCGATGTCTAAACGACCGATCCACGCGACAATGAACAAAGCACAGTCTACGGGTCGTGTCCAAACCGACAACGCGTTCGACGGAACAACGTCGCGTCGTATTTATCGGTCCTATTGTTTGAAATTGAAAGCAGTTTGCTTTTCGCCGCGTCCCGTACACGACGTATGTAATAACAATGTATAATCTCGCGGTGTTATTGATTTTTGTGGGGCAAAACAGGCTTGTTCTGTGCAACAAATGGATCGGAATATTGGGTCGAACGGAAAGTTTGTGCGTTTTTGACGAGATATTCTCATTCTTCTACCCCCTCGTTGTAATTACAAGTACGTTTCAAACGTACAAAACGATTTCCACGTCCTTTCAACATTGCTCTACTTCCTCCATGTACCGTTTGTTTCAGTTTAATAGACGTTCGCTTGAGATCGCGTATTTATTTGGACGGTAACGAGACTGTGAAATTCACCGCGACCGGTCGTCTTAGTTATCTATAATGACGGTAAATTACCATCCCTATCAGCCGTGTCCCGGTGACTGGGCTGAGGAACGACGGGAAACACGGACGCGTGGGTGGCGAAGTAACCTGTAACGTGGGTCCTCCGTATCCGAGGCTCGGTGCATTCGACTGTAAAGGAACAGTCCGAGGTCACGTAGGGATCAACACCGACGCGCGTGTCCGGTAAATCGGCGAGTTGGCCGAGTCGTTGCAACGATCCCCTATGAATAATCGACACTGCGTTCACCCGCGTTTACTTAGCTCGGTGGGTGTACAGGTGGGTGGCGGACGTGGATCACGGAATTATCCTGTCCGTGGTGGACGTACCGTTTCGTGGATCGTCCGGCGGCATTGTCTCTCTCTCGATCGTGAGACGCGTCTATGGGAAAAATTTCGAGGCTCGAAATACAAAGTCGTCGGACGAAACTCGAGAGTTAAAACCGTGGGAATACGAGGGTGATCGTTCTTTTTTATTTCTCGCCCTCCTTTCGCGTCGATCGCTTACCGATAAGCTCGTGGGTGGTGATCGTCGGCTTCCTGTCCCCTCCCGTCGCGCTAAACGTATTGTAAAATTCTGTGATTTATCTAACCGGCCATCGACTTTCCCGATCTCGATCGTCGAATAAATTCCGTGCGACGGGATTCGTTACGGTCCCCGTATCGCCGGATCGACAGGACGGTCTCGAGGGAGATCGGCTTTCGCCGTGTTTATCGCACCCCTTCGTTTTGTTTCTCGGTTTCCGCGCGAAAACTGGATCAACCGCGACGCGGGACAGCCCCGGTATCGTATTCTAACGAGCGACGCGCGTTTAAGGGAACAAATAGACGGGCACGAGTTTATCCGACGCGAATCGTTTCGATCCGCGAGCGTCTGGTTCGTTATCGGTCGCAACGGTCGGTTACATCCTTTAACGAACGTGTAACGAATGTTTTGAGTGATACGCCGTTTGATAGCGAGACTAATGAAATTGTTAAGGACGGGGACACGAGCCGAGTTAACGATACGAACGTGACTTTCGCAATTAGGTATTTCTGCGTGCACCTCTGGTACTTTCATCTTTCTTGTTCGACGCCAGATGAATTCCAAACGGCAATTACCGCAACATTCTAACGCTGCTCATAGTACCGTACACGAATTGGAACCACGGATCGCGACACGAGTCACATATTTGAGTAATATTTTTCTAATTAGTTCTTTTTCGTCGACTTTGTCGATCGCGAGATAATCTATTAGCGGAAGGAACGAATCATGCCCGTGTATCATATCACCAGAAAGAAATCACATGGTTGCGTGCGTATTACGAGCAATACGTCAACAATGATACTATCTTCCAAGATAAATTATGTCACTTTTCAAACGGTCGAGCCGAGCTCGAGTACAGAGGTGGGCATTAATAGCAAGCACATTTACGTTATGAAACGAATAACGCAAAAGGAAAAGACTAATGGTATCGTTAGACGAAACGATGCAAGTCGTTAACCCTCCGTAGTGCAATTAGCTGATGTTATTATTTTATACGTTTTTCAATTTAATTTTGAATTGAAATAATTTCGTAACTACGAATATTTTTAGGAACCTTCGAATAAAATACTATTTTAAAAAATTTTTCCAACAAACCAAATATTCTATCCAGCTCTGATTGAGAGGCACTGTGTTACGGGATCTACGTTCGTAATTTCGTGCAATCATATTCCTAAGATCTTCGTTTATTTCGCTTTGGTCTATAAACGTCAATCATTATAGAAAGCTGTTCCGAGTCGATCGTTTCAAATCACTGCCGTACGATCTGATATTGTTTTCAATTCGCCCATAGAAATTTACATAAGTTAATCACACGTTTCATATCATAGAAACGTATAATTCTAAAATATTTTATAATTAAAACTTCATACGATCTCTTACTTTTATTACCGTGGATAGATTACTGGAAATATTCTGTTACACTATTTTCAATGCTCGGTATTCTGCATTATTAAGTAGAGTGTTCATTGAAAATACTCGTTTAAAATGCGCCGATCGAAGTAATTAATTGGAGTAATACTTTCGAAGAAATGATGAGAAATTCCAGTTTGATATAGTACTTGTAATATTGTAATTTATACCGGTTATTTCAAGCATCGCTGTACCACTTGAATTCAGTACATAAACTACAAGGGGCTGGTACATAAAATTCTCTAACGTACTGTTATTGGCATTAGCTTCTTACTGGCTCCGCGACTCGCGAATACAAGCCTACCACTTCATCTTATAAACTAGTAGCCAATATGCGTGTTATATGTGTATTTAAATATTTTGTTATCACGAAATGGAAGTATCATTTTTCTTCGACGATTCCAACTTTACTTTTTAAAGAAAATCTTGAGAATCGACGAGTAGTTGTGTGGATTACAATTATTTCCAGCCGGTTGAAATCATTTGGTAATAGGAACCCGGTACAAAATCAAGAATCTATTGCTCTTGGTATCCGCGATGGAGTTTAAATCGACGTTACATCATAACGCGACAACGTCTCGCATATTTGAGCACGTGGTAACGTATTCTTTCGATCGGAGCGCGGACCGCGATAACGTATGGATCTGCCAGGTGCGGAGTCGTGTCGCGCGAGATATTCTCGCCAGATATACAATATAGCCATATTTTCTCGATATTGTCTTTACCGTTTCCGCGTAGCGAGAAATAATCACTGAACGCGCGCGCGACCGAGAGCCACTCTTGCGTAGTTTATTCGAGGAGATAATGCGCACTTTTAAGCGCACTCCCGCGGTAAATTATTCTTATCTCGGGTCGCAACTCGGTTTCGACCCGCGGACGGCTGTCGGCCCGATGACAAACGCGCGTTTGTTCATTATTTTATCGGCGTGAAAAGCGCCGTTTCGAAATGTCTTCGATCCCCCGTCACATTGTTTCGCGCGCGTTTTTGCGTCGTACAGCCGGTGGTCGACCTTCCACCGGCGATGTGGGAACGACGTCCCGCTCGGGCACAATAAAACGTGTGCTTCTTTGCCGGGTATTTATCGCCGTGGAGATTACGGCCGGGTAAATAAACCGTAAATTATCGTAAACGCAAAACCGCGTGGCGTAATCGAGGCGCGGTATCGGCCGTTCCTGAAATCGATCCGTAATTCACTCGTTCTCGCGATCGAGCGATCGTTCCTTCGATTCCACTCTCCGCTCCGGTCAACTTGGATCGCAACTGTCGAAATTAATTCCCAAAATTTCGAAGAATGTCTTAAATTTTCTTTTTTAAACTGTAGATCCGAGTATATTGCATTTTGTCGTAACGAATGGCGAGAAAGGTGGTTGAAAAGATGAAGACGCATAGACGTCGAGGACGCAGTCGGAGAGACGCGTGCATTGTGTCGGTTCAGCGAGGCGTCGTGTGCGACGCACGGCGTCGCGGACGTTGTTACATCGCGCGAGACCGAAAGAGGGACGAAGGGCGCGTGTCTCCTTTCGCACGAACGATCTCGCGAGAGTGGCGTGCACGAACAATCGGACGCGTTAATTTTTCCTACGCCGTGCTTTTCCCCGTCGACGGGAACGTCGGGTTCTATGCAACGCGGGGGAACCTCGAACGGACGATAATTGATGATCCCTTCTCGCAGGCCGGGAATCTTAAGAATTCTCTTTAAAACCGTTACTCTCCGACGCCTACCGTGTCACGGAGAAAGTCCCTAGGTTCGTTCGTAGTCGGGCGAATCGAGTGTAAGAAAAAAAGGATCTCCACTCTCGGAAGAAAAATCGTCGAGGTTGTTAAAGGTCTCTTTACGGTCGGGTCCGCCGTAAATCTTGTTTGACAGTCGCGATCGTCGCTCACGGAGGCGATTCCGCCGGACGTGGCTGGATCTCCGGAGGCGTTGATCGGTATGGATGCAACGCGCGGCGGGATCAATCCGCGCGGAATGTCTGCGGAGCGGACACCGCACGTTTCGGGCCTGAGGTTGATGGATAAGCGGCTCGTGGCCCGCTGATGCTCGATTTGTCATCGTACAATGGGGTATACGCGCTCGGAGACGTAACGCGCGTTTTTAGATCCGTGTCTCCGCGCGCCATTTACGGGACGAGGTGTCGCGCGAAGGACACATTCCGACGCATTGTCCGGGAAACGGTTCCCCGTCGGGATACGGGACACATACCCCCGAGATTCTACGTTTCCAGGTCCAATTTCCAGCCATCCTTCAGATATTTCCGTGGACGTTGTGCTCGCGTTAATGGTAGGCTTTCGTGGAACCGTTTGGGGATGTATTTGCCCCCCTCACCCGCCTGCTGTTTCATTTCACTCGAGGGTGGCTCTCTAATAAATTTGCAGACTGCTGTTTCTATTTAACGTATCTCACATTTCAATACTGCTAAACAGACTGTCCATCGTACAAATCGAAATACTCTTAATGTATCGCTAGCCACCCTCGAAAGGAACCTGCAACGAGTCCTACGAATGGCTACTTGTCTCTGAATTGTTTTATTCGATAATAAAAGTTAGAAAGAAGATAGAATGTCAAGTTCTATTCTGAGCGGAGCTGACAAAAGCGATTTCGGTAAAGCGTGCGTTTTATCTTTCCCCGATTCAGGGATCGAGCCACGAATCCGCTCCGAGTTTCGGCCGTCTGCTTCTGTTCTTCCACGAGCATCGACCGGTCGGAATCCGGGCCGCTCGAGTGAAATATCCTAAAATTATGCGGTAATATCTGGGAACGACGCACACGCGGGGTCTCCCGAGGGTTCCCCGTGGCAGCGTCACCTGCGCGAGAGGAACGAAGGGGCATACGACGACGGGCGCCCTCGGGATCTCGCTGGTGCCGCTGCTTTACGCCCCCTGCGGCGAACATTTTCATAAACTCCCTCCTAAAGCATATTCGTATTCTCGCGTTCCCGCGAAAGACGTTAATTATTTCTCGAGGAACGCGTAATCCGATCGGTTAGCCCCTCGACGACCCTCGAAATGCTCCGCGTCTCGCGGAGACCTTAACTTTTTCGTTGGTTGACGCGACTGTTGATCGACGAACGCGTGGGGCGGTTGTATAATACAACCTGCCGTGAAATCTGGCGTAACGGAGGTTGATGAACAGCTACGTGCGTGGGCGGTGCTCGGGGACCAGGTGGAAAGATCACTGCACGATTGCAGCTTCGAAATAAAAAGAAACGCAACGGGATGCGGGGACAATTATTATTTGCAAAAGAGAAAGTCAGCTCTCGAAAAGGTGGATTTAACGTTGTAGTCGTGGTGGAGAATGGAATAAAATTTATATTGGAACTCGAGCAAGGGGTTAGGGTAGCTCTGGAAGAGTATTTAGACCGGCTTCGAGAGATAGTCGCTGGATCGGAGCGTAAACAGTGATCGATAGGAATCGTGTCGCGGAATTAATTCGCTCGTGACGGCAGAGAAAAAGGAACCAACGTCTCTGACGATTCCATCTCGTAAGCAGTCGATGAATATGGATGAACGCGACCTTTGTTCCGTTCCCCAATTCGTGCGATCACGATCTTTGGATCTGCCACGGTCGGTGACGATTTACACGTGCCTATCGAGAGCAACAGCGTCGAGAGGCGGATCCTCGAACGGTCCCCTTTTAACCGTTTTTACATCGCCGTTAAAACGCTTTGCGTACTCGCGACGATCGTAAGAGTGGAATCGCGCTGTGTTCGACCGGTCGCGTAAAAGTTTTCAGGAACTTCTTACGATCGTCATCCACCCGCTTTATGGATGCTAGGCGGTTACGGCTAAGAGGGTGAATTCGTCCGAACGACGTAATGAAATGTCGTGCCTAAGACGCTATTCGACGACAAGACAACGCACTTATGGGATTCGAGGGGTATGGGAAAAGGCAAAATGTACGCTCGCGCTTCCGTGGTTCCGTAGGGCGGCGACTAAACGCTCGTACACGGTTGCTCGTGCCTAGCGCGTCCCTTTATCGCTCGATGTCGTTTATGTTCCTCGATTCTACAACTTTTCACGCGTTTTACAGTGTCGGGTAAGCGTACCACTAATCGACGATGAGCAGAGTAAATTAACTTGAGTTATATCAAATTGGTTTTAATAATTTTTTGTTTCATGCGGGCAAATCGGTTTTGGACGGCTGAGAACTATGCTCGTTATTCTTATTCTTTCCGAGGATGTCGTCGGGGACGAATTCTCTTTCTCAGTGTCCACGTTTTCACGAGGTTCGACAACGTAAATAAGAGAGAAATAATACCCGAAGATCCGTCTCGGGATCGGAGCTATTGCGAGCCTTTATCGGAACCTTTTCTTCCGCGCACGCTTCTGCGGATCCGCGAACGAGAATTCTGGGTAACGGGCGGGAAAACGACGAGAAAAGTAGTTGTCGGCGAGCGTTAACGTCTTCTCGGTCAGCGGTCCGGCCGACCCTAAGAGGAAACCATTTTCCAGCGGCGAGATTCCCTGATCCGGTCGGACAAAGGGTCCGGGACCCGATACCTTCCTAAAGTTTCCGCGTGAAAGGGAACAGAAATCATATCGTTCCTGCTCGTGCTTATGAAGCATTACGTAAGCACAAAAAAGTCCCGTAAAGGGACGAGAGAAAGGATGGAAGCTGGATATCTCCTGCGTCAGTGATCTAGGACCGTTCGTTGTCGGACAGAATTTTGGTAAAAATGTGATCGTCGCTGGTGGAAGGATTATTAAAATTATTACGCTCCTCGGATCCTTATTCGTCAGATTGGGCAAGAGAGTTTCGTTGGAAACGAAAGGTCGCAGAAATTGTTATTTTACATATTCGATTTGTTTCCAAATAAGGCCATATTCGATTTCGGACGGCTTCGTATAAACTCCTGTCACTCGTTGAAACGTTAATCGAGCACTCTCGAAGACTTCGACGTAGTTGCTTCATCGTGCCATTTCGCTGCGTAACAACGTTCCGTAAAAGGAGAGCGGTATCCGTGCTTTCGCGACAATTAACCGAATTGCCGAGCAATTAATCGAGAAATCCTAGCGCTCTGTCCTTCGTGAAACCGGAATCTCTCTTCCTCTACGCGCCTTTTAACCACTGTCACTCAGCCATTCGCCGTCAATTTCTATCCATCGTTCCATCATCTCGAGGCTAAAGTGTCGATCGAATTACATTATGGCTTGTAGACTGAAGACGCGTTCGTTGCCCCCCCTCCTCTCGGTGCCCTCCTAAGAAAACCCCATTGCATATGAATATAAGTGTATTATCATAATATCGCGCCTAGGGTGGCTTCTCTTCTGGTTCGCTGCTAGGGGCTCGAAATCCCGCGGGCCGCCAGGGGGAGAACCCACTTTTACAAGATGCGTATGGATGGAAATCCTGATAGGTATCTCCTGGAATGCACGGTTCGTTGTCTCGAGGAGATTGAGCAAAATAAGTGCCGATGCATATGTATCGTCTGAACCGTATATTTAACCGTGAAGTACGCCAGGTTTCGCGGGAAAGAATATAGAGTCGAAAGCTCTCCGTACGATTCATCGGAATTCTTTTAATTATATAGGAAGCATTACAACTGCTATCACGAACGAAAGTTCCATGGTCGACTTAAACTTCAATATTAATTACGTATTTTTGTATTCGGAACAATAGTTTAAATCAGATTCTGATTAAATTTTCATCCAATCTACAGGTAGATCGCTCGCACGAAGAGGTTGAGCAATAATAGAGGAATAATAACTTTAATAAACGAATCGATACGGAGACTTTTTCGAGCCGATGTCTATCGAAAGGGAAAAGCGTACTCTGGCGTGATAAATGAATAATCTAATAATTTAGATCGAAAGATTGCGCGGCTGCAGAAGTCGCATTCTTAAGCAACGCGTCGATCGCCGCGAGAGTTGCTAGTCCATAACGATGCTGTGTTTACGGCGTAAACGCGTGCGATTGCCATCTGCGGTGTACGAATATAAGTTACGATGAGAATTTATTCCCCATCGTGAGTAAATTGTTATTCGTTTGAATCACGAGGGTCGTTAGTTATTCGATCGACCCGCGATCGCGGCGAGCCATCGATTGTGCGTGATTTTTCCAAGCTCCCTCTCTGTCTCTGCGCGATCGTCGAGAGAGAAAGGCTCGCTGGGATATACGGGTCAGCAGCGCGCGAAGGATTAATTTAATTTGTACGTCGATAGGACAGCAGATATCACGCGGACGAGTGGAATAGCCGAGGGGATTGATTATCTTTCTCCGCGGGAAGTGGTTCTTCGACAGCCGACAAGTCGGTCGACGATACGATCCGCGTCTCGATCGGACGTCTATATTTATCCGTGGCTCCCTGGCTGGATTTGTCCGTCAATTAACGGCCGCGCCTTAATTAACGCCGCCTCCGCGGCCCTCGTGCCCGGGCGTCGTCGAGATAAAATGTCAAAGGATGCTGCTACGGGCCCGTCTCGGGACACCGGGAAGAGAACTCAGAACTCTTTGCGCCGAGAGACACAAAGTAAAATTCGCCTAAGCCATAGAGAGGGAGAGAGTAAAGGAGAAGGTATCTCTTGGCCACGATCTAACGTTTCGACAAACATGTCGCGGCAATTGTAAGGGACAAGCAGCCCTAGACGCGGACAATATGCAGATAAAAGAAAAGGGATCGCCGGCCGGTGCGCTCCGCTAATGGCATAAATAAAGCGGAACGGAAAGCCGTTGCCTTAACTGCTCCATTGTGTTGCCCCGACTTCGCAGGAATCGAGTTAATCGTTTTATTATGTCCTCTCGTCTTGGAACCGATTCGGAGAGATCGGGAGAACGAGAGAGAGAGAAAGAGGGCTGCTTTGAAAAACATTCCCGTCCGGAGAAATCTTCGATTCAATGGCGGAACTGAACCGACTTTAATTACAGTTAACCGTCGCTTAAGGAAACGCTGCTTCAAAGATGATTCATGGATTGTTCCGGGGAACGAGACGTCGATTCGTGCGGCGGTGTCTTTTCAGTCAGCGAACGCACCTTTCTCGATTAACCGTTCCCGCGTCTGGATACAGCGAGCATTGTTTCCGCCATTTTTACGTACGTTAAATCGAGGATAACATTTGTAATTTGATAGGAAGAAGACGAGGAGATTTTCGAAATTTTAAACGTGCCGATAATTCATAGACGTTCGAAGGAAATAGGGGTTGCGTACATTAAAGTTAATGGAATCGATGAGCATCGTGATCGAACAACGACATAGGGAAGCAGTGATTTATTGGTCTGTCCAAGACACGAGGGATCGCGGATTGCGGTCATTGAATCAGAATTTCTTCGCGTTGGGTCCTCGTTAGAAGCGGAGATTTAACATAACGAGAGAATAAGAAATATTATAGAATAAATAGTTTCTGGCGAGGGCTCTCCACATTACCAGTCGTATGCAGAGAAAAATCGCGTCGAAAAAAATGGAAGGACTCGCGAGTGCGCATTCCGCGACGATTTAACAAGTGTTCCCGGTTGTCTGGGGTCGAAACTTATGTGGTGTCGAGGGTAAACGTAGGCCAGGGGAATAAAAATGGTCGCGGCCGGGTCTTCGGTGGACGCGTTTCGCAGTCAGGAGCGGGTAAATCAATGGCCATTAGTTCGATAGTCCAGTTTTTAGTAGGGTCCCTCGGTCAGTCTGTCCCGCAGCCCCCGGTCGTTGTGCCGTTCGGCTACCAGGCTCGCGGAGAACAATGGGTCACAAATCACCGCTGGAACCAGCTAAATCTCGTTTCGCGAACTCTCCAACGGCCACGTAAGTCCTAACGATACGCGGAATAAAAGAAGGCTCCGTTCGTCCCGTTCGCCGTCCGGTCTCGCACCTTTTTTCTTCCCGTGCCGCGAAGGAGAATCAATCCGACCGAGAATAAATTCCCGAGGTTCTTTCGTGCTTTCGTTTCTTTTTTCCCCTCCCGTACGCGTTCGTCTGCCAGGAACGTCGCACTGCGGACCGAAAATGGGCCACCCTCCCCGATAAAACGTCGGACTCGCATACTGGTTTTATCGTCGATTCCTGTCCCATTCGCAGTCTCGTTCGCCGTTTCCCAACGCCGGTCCCGTTTTCTCGAGCTATTTGCTTTCCACGGATCCACGGACGGAAGTAACGTCCGGTCCGATCGAGGATAAACGTCCGTCTCGTCGTCGAGTTCCACTGTCCGTGGCCGGTAAAACCCGGATCATCCTTTGGACGGACGGGAAGAACTCGCGAAGAATCGTACGTTTCCCCGAGAACTCGAACTCGAACTCGAACTCGGTGCACAGGAAGAGGAAGAGGAAGAGGAAGCGCAACGCGAACGAGAATGGTGGCACGAGATAAAAACAAAACGTCGTATCCGGGACGATTATCGTTATCGTAGATAGGCACCGATCCTACCAATCACGGTGGCTCGAGTATCTCGAGTAGACGCGCGAGAGCACGATACTCGGGTATTAGAGATATTTCTGCGATAGGGAGGCGCGCGACGTGTGGCAGCCGGGAGGTAAAAGAAAAGATTGAGAAAAGGGTGGAGGAGAAGCAAAGGCTTAAGGAAACGACGTCGCGGAAGCCCGGGGGATGCCGGGCCGTCGATACGATCCGATAGCCTATTTATCATTCGCCGCGCTTACCTTCGTTGCGAACTTCGTTTAGTTTTCATGGGGTTTTTACCTGCACGATCTTTACCTCGTTCGCGCGTAATCGTCCCTCTCTCTCTGAAATCGCGACAACGTGAAGTGGTCGAAGCAAAGTTCGTTGCATCTCGAGAGGCACGATCGCGTTTAGAGTGGACCCTCAATTTTCGACTCTGCAATTTTTTCCAATCGATGGCAAGATAGCAGGTTAGGTATTTGTCGAACATCGTAGGCGAGCGTTCGATCAGTACATCGTGGAAAAATTAATTTATACCGAAAGAATTTAAGCACATCTGTCAACGTAAAGACTGGTGGGGATGGTTGCGTCGCAAGAATCCGAAACCGTAGATCGATGCAATAAACGAGGCAATATCGTATCGCGGTGTCGCGCCTGGTACACGTCGAGCATTCGCTCGCGTGTTCTGTCCCCGTGGGGCATCGATGCCAGAACTTGGCGACGAATTCGAGTTATTTCTATCGTGACTTACGCGGGCCGTCGTTTCGCGCGATGAATACGCGATCGGTAGATACGGGCGGAAGCAAGGGGGGGAGAACGGGCGAAGGATATATGTTTGACGACTGGACCCGATTGTATCTTATACGCGAGCGCGGCTCGTCCAATGGCAGATCGATATCGCGGTTCTTAACGGATTTACGACCCGTCTTATCTTTCAAAGGCACCGACGACCACGCACCGCGATCGCCGGGATGCTATCGCTTAACGATTTCGTTCTGGACTTTACCTGCGCTCAATGCCAACGATTGTCCGACTGGTTAGGAGCGCGTGCGCGACGACTCGCCGGAAACGATATCGTTTAGATACTAGATCGTTTCTCGCTACTAATGTTCCGCGCGACCTCCTTCCGAGCACGGAAAACGTGGCTCAGGAGCCCTCTTTGGACGCGTCGTGACTCCTACGACGTTGCTATCTAGGCGAAGATTGGAAATAAATTTGACAGTATTTATGACAGATGACGCAGACAGGGTGAGGAGCACGTAGCTTTATTTATATATAACACAAGGAAATCCTGGTTTGTTAGACTTCCTTAACAATTTAGCTGTGACCTATTTCGATGCAGTATACAATCCTCGACTGACCATCGATTGTCTTGACGTCTAAAACAGGGCCATTAGCAGCAGATTCAGGATGAAAACATCCCTACCATCTTGCTTACCCCTTTCTACACTGGCCAAGCCCCTGCCATGGCTGCAATTGATTCTAGAATGAAGTATAAAAAATTCACTTGGTCGTTATTCTCGAAAAATATAGCTCCTAGATGTTGGAGCGTGTTCCAGCGATCGGTATCGCGAAAGACCTTTTCCATTTCCGACAATCGCCGGGGAATCCCGCGGGCACGGCTTAGATATCGGTCACGATCGAGCCCGTGGAGCGTAGATTTTCGAAATTGCCACGACCTCGTGCGTTCGTGTGTGTCTCCCACGAGGAAGAGACGACGACCGCGGCGCCGCGTTGTACGCTCTGGGGATCGATACGAGGAAGTCGTCTCGTTACTCGGTAATAGCCGGCATCGGGAACGTGCGAACGAGCTAGGAAGACGAGTCGCGTCGACGATCTCTCCCCGGGTTGCTCGTGCGCGATATCACGCGAGCGAACTTCCGTCTCGCGGGCGAAAGCGCGGCTACGCGGATACCGATCTCTCGTGCGGCAGAAACCGCGCATTACGGCGCATTACGCGGCGCGTACTCGCGCCAGGCCATCGCGTAATCGGGGACCGTTTATGCCCCGGCGCGCCAGCGGGCCCGATTAATATTCTCTCGCCGTGAATCGGCTCGAACAGTCGCCCGCGAACAGATAGAGGATACCCAGACGTTTCAGCCGCGCCGAATGCTCCGCTGGCAATTTACATATCGCGCATGTCGTACTTGTCTCGGAGCGTTTGCCTGCGCTGGCTCGAATTACCGCGAAAACCGGGGGTGCCTGGTAGTTCACCGTGAAACACACCGCCCCGGTGAGATGCCTCGATAACACGCACGCACGCACCGAAACGTGCATCGAACGCCTATCGCGCGGAATTCGCTCTCGGTTTCTGGGCTTTTTCTTCACCCGGTGAACGGAACACGCTAGGAACCCCACGGACGCGCGTTCGATCCGAGAGAGGGTGGAAGTTTACCGGGCAATCGAACGAGGAGTCGCGGCGTTTTACTGCGTACGCGGATCGCGTATCGTCCTGGCCCCTGGTGAACGTTTCAGCCAGACGTTGCAGCCTCGCGTAATAACGTTCGATACGGAACGACGACGACGACGACGCTGGATCCGCGCGGACGGTTCGCCACGGTAATGAAACGACTCGTTCGAGTATAATTCGCTCGTAAAGAACACGCGATATCGGGGACGGAATAATAACGAAGCTTACGGGGAACGCACGGTAGCCGTGCCGTGACACGGACGAGCCCCGGAGATTGTTGCGCGTGGCGAACAGACTTCTCTCGGCTTTAGCGTCCGCTCGCGGGACCATTAACCGATCCGTCGATCGTACGTTACGTACCAAAGTATCGCGGACACCTTGCTGGGTAACGGCCCCGGCGGACGTCTTGAAAGTTGCCGCGCGCGGGGCACCGCGATCGATTTTTAATCCCACTAAATACACGGATTTACGTCTCGCGACGTGGACGTCGTAACGCGATCGTCGTTTTATCGCTCGCGAAGACGACTGGGACTGTCGACGGCGCTCCTTTTGCTCCTCTCGAACGCAACGCGCCGCGAGGAGCTGCGAAAACGAGCGTCGCATACCGATCGCTCCGAGAAACTTGCCGATATTAACGCTCGGCTGCTCGTTCGGTTTCGATCTATCGTACCGATTCGGCGAGACCACGGTTCGAGAGTGCAAAATGGCTCGCGGGACCGTGAACGGAATGCTTCGATCGCTTGTCGGGCTAAACGATCGTCGTTCTTTAATTCCCGTCGCGTTTGCGAACTTCACTTTTCGCCGCGTTGCTTGGCGCGTTAAAGTCGAGTAGGACGTATGTCCACATGCTACGGAACGCTTTGTATATTTGGAGCGTTCAAATAGTTTTACTTTTTATCGTCGTATCGTATAATTCTTTTCAAAAGAAGAACACGATAGACTTTTCTTTCCATCAGCGTTGGGTCGAACACGAGCCTTCCTTTTCTGTGCCTTCCTTTTCTCTCCACTTTCTCAGCGCATTAGAGCACAAATGAGGGCCTTTCTATCCAACGTCTTACTGCAGTGGAGGGCGTCGATCGAATGCTAGTCATTAGTACGCATCCACCTCAGGAAAACCTGAAGGCGGTGTGTTGCCTTTTGAGGTATTCGTTGTAGCCTTTTCAACTGTCAATTACGTATTTACGTCATTTGCAGAGATTATACGTTTACAATAGAGCCGAGTCTACTCGAATACACCTGTCGAATTTTACGGGCAATCGATCGTTGAAAATATTGTTATCCCAATATGAAAATGTTCACATACGTAATTTCTGCATCGATCGGAGTCGATGGATCTTTGATCGCGGCCCCGTAGACCTCGCGTCTTCGCCCGCTGCGTTATCCGCAGTGGCCTTAACGACTTTGCGAGGACAGGTAGCGATCGAGAGTAGCCCGTTAAACTATCGAGTTTATCGTCGAGAAGATAAAGAAGAGCCGGCAGGCTCCGACAGGATGAATTGTACCGGGTCCCCGAAATTCGCCCGGGTCCCCCTTTTTTTATCATCATCCCCGGCCCCCGAAATAAACCGTAGCCGGACTTTTATCGAAGCTCGCGCTCCTCCCGATTCCACCGGAGAACGGAGTCTTCCGCTCGCACGCGGACGATTTATTATCTCGAGTAGCTTCTTGGCAACGAGCTCCGAGCACGGGAACCCGTTGATTCCGTACACGTGTCCGCGTGTAGCCCGCAACACCTGGCGATCGCGCCAACAAGCGGTCGAAGTCTGCCGTGAATTTTCATCCACGGACGCGTGAATTTTCGTGAGAAAGTCTCGCCTGATCCCCACACGGCCGCGCACCTGCGACCACGGTCAACAACGGGGACCGAAACGCGTCGTTTGTCCCGAGATTTAGCCACGGAAATTCGCGAACCTCGGCAAAGACGCCCCCAAAGATTATCCCCAAACGCGCTCCTCGGATGACCACTCTTTCTCCTTGCACTATTGAAAGGGTATTTCCGATTTTCGGTGATCTGTAAGCTGTGGTCGATCTTGAACTGTCGAAAATTTATGTTTCACTTTAGTGGTTGCGATATTTAACTTAAACGTATACATATGTGTCATTCTCGAGAAGTTAATCCTTTGAATTCGGCTGTCTAAGAAAACAGACTGATGTTATTATTTTAAAGTGAGTATATAAGCAAAGATATGTTTATTTTGTCCGTTATTTTGTCGAGTTACCCTACGGACCTAGGGTAGAGATTACTCTTAAAAACTCTTTACGAAATAAAATTGAAAAGGAATCAATTGTTTCGATCGCCTAGCTCCTTGGGTCCGATCTCCGGTGCTTGAGCGCGTTGAAAAGCTGAAGCACGGATGCGTTGTCCTCGCCAAGCGTAGCACGGCTAGGATATGTGTCTGCGTAACGACCGTGCGTACGCACTCGTCGGAACGTAATTAGTGCGAGTGCTGTCGGGCACGTATGAACTGCGGAGCAGCGCGGAGCGACGGAGGAAGAATTTGTACACGTAGTCGCTGCTTGGAGATCAAAGCGCGTCGCTGAGGTCGTTTGCGTCCTTCCCGCGAGAAGGGAAGCGAACGTGGATTGTACGGGTAAAAGCACTGCGAATTGTTTCGTTATTCGCGGAAAGTCGGACGGTTTGTCCCGGGACGAGGGGCATTTTTCGCGTTGAGCCACACGAACAACGAAATTCCGTCGAGAGGAGGTCCTCGCGGATAAATCGTTGCTTCAGAAAATTTTATCATTATGGCACAGTAGTGCCTCGATCGATGCAAGAAATTCGGGCTGCAATTATCGAGGTAACCGAGGCTAGAGCCTCACTGATGATCGCGTTTAAGTAGAAAACGTTTCTTGGAAGTCGAGTTAATTCGTAGCGAATTGTCGAGGATGGAGGAGGGTGTGTCGACGTTGATCCGCGGAGGGGCCAATAATTTCGTGGGTTTCTGGGGATCTCGAGCGTAATTTAACCAAGGGCCTAAAGCGGCAGCTGGTGCCTCGACAGTGGCGGACACGGGACCACGGAGTCACGATAAACTCTCATAATTCACTTAGGCGATATCCTGGGCCGTATAAACCCGTCGCTTAAGCGCGCGCCGGGAAATTCTCTATTGAATGCGAATGCCCGTTTCGTAACATTTGTATACGCGCGTATACGATTATTCATAACCGTGCATTGTACGTGCTCACGCGGATCTATCATGCGTCGTAATATTCGTCGAGACGGACAACGGATGGAAAGTTTGATACATCGCGGAGGCAGCAGAGTAATGACTTTGGCTGGTATAAAATTCCGCGCGGAAACCTTCGGGAAAGAAGCTGTAAAAATGTAAGGAAAAGCTTCGCCGTAATAATGCCGGGGCGATAAATAATAAACGACAATAAAGCGAGATTAAGAGTTTACCGCTCTGATACAGGCGCGCCTATAAAGCGCGGAGGAATGTGGCCATCGTCTGGGATACAAGCGCGATTAGTGGCATTACGTTCTACCGAAATGATTTTCAACTTTGAAAACGGTAAATCTTCGCGAATGTTTATAGGGTGTGTAGAATTTAAAGGGCAGGATCGTAAGGCGTAATCCAATCGCGCCGAACTCGGATCAGCCTGTTGATTCTTGTTCCACGCTCATAATATCCGGCTATAATTAACGCCGGTTTCATGGTCCGGTGTCCATATAAACGTTTAACTGCTTAGAATAGTTGTTAAAGTTGGGAACACTTGGCCCGTGAATCCTGTTCAGGATTTTTAGGGTCTCAAGTTGAGGACGCCGAGACGAAACGAGGATGATTCTTAGGGAGGAAGCATATTAAGCACAATTGTTACATTACAGAATTATTCCATCTTTGGAAGCCGTCTTGGCCTCCTTTGCCACGCAAAACTCACCGACTTATCAACGTATAAAACTCCACTTACCGTTCCACGAGTTAATGTCTACGATAGAATCACAGGCGCGTGAGAGATGGCGGCGAAACGGCTACCGTTGGATTCCTATGATCGAATCGTATTTGTCGAGCCCGATCTAAACGGGCGTGATCGACAATGCGTTAAGACAGCGTCGATCGTTTGGCGTCTACGCGAAAGCAATCAAGATACTGCCAGCCATAAATGCATAGCGTAATGATCTGCCTGGGTCGCGATACGTGTTGTTATCGGTGGCCTAATTGCGAATCTGGGAACGGCGATGGTCGGTGACGGTGGTGATGGTGTGGCGGTCGCACAATAGATTCGGTTTGATGCATTGCCAGAGAGCAGGAGACCGTTAATTTCGTGGCCTCGTGGGCCATGGCGCGGCGGTTCCTCGCGCGGATTGCCGTTCTCTGTCAAACGTCGCTCGCGTTAATAATTCATCCAAGTAAATAATAGCGTTTGCCAAGATACAGCGGAGAATGCCATTGGTCTCGGTTTGTCACTACCGAGATTCGGACCCATCGATCGGTTTCTCTCGTTAATGCGTGTCCCGTTTATCTCGTTAATACGCCTCGGTCCATCGATCTATTATCATGAATTTGTAAATGACCGAGTCGGAACCATCGGTCATGCGATTACAATATACACTGTCGGTGGGAAGCGCCCCGACCGTTCCCGATACTAGTTACAGACCCGTCGACTAATTAAAATTAATAGTGGATCGACCGATAAATTTTGCACTTTTATCGGGCAGGTGACTACGTTGTTACTTGACGCATGCATAATCGCGAAATAAATAATCGAAACGAAACGATCCACCGATGTTTGCTTAACTCGAACAGTAATCGTTGTCCCATTGAATCGACGCTGCTTTTAAAGTAGCTCCCGTGTCCCTCGTTACACTCTTTAAGGGTCTCTATATACTTGGCGGAAGGTACGTACATAGGTACTCGAGGCATACTCGAGCGGCGTGGAAAGCGATACCCTTGAGGGTGCAAACCGCCAAATGTGTTTCACACCACACAGGGACTCATAGACCCTTGCTTCCGTGTGCCCAAGTTTCTAAATGCCCAGCGATCCAAAAACTGGGTGAATTTAACCCCTGAGAGCCGAAGAAAACTACCGTCTTTATCTCTTTGCAATTTCCTACCGAGCAGTCCGTGTCGAAGGGGCAAAATTCATTTTCAAATTAGGGGTGGTAAAACGTACTTGCTCGAATATCTCTCAAACTATTACAAATATAGGAAAAGTGTAAACGGATGAACTTTCTATCTTTTTATGAGAAATTTGACTGGGCAGACGGATTGCTAAAAGTGCAATTACATTTATTCTCTTCTCGTCCCAACCCCGCGCGTTTCTTCGCTGAAACCTTTGAAAGGAGGCAAAGGAGAGCCGGGGTTCGCGTCTCGAAAGACAAATATCCCGATCGTTGTCATCGGCTGTAATCACGCCCACGGTCTGTTTGCACGACGGACGCGTTCACAGAAACGTTCGATGCTCACGCTAGCGTTCATGCGTTTGTTTCAGAAACAATGCCAACGTCGACGCCCCGCCCGCGGCGCCCGTTCAGAAGAAAGAGCCACACGTAAACATCGCCCGGATAGCGAAGCGATATCTCGACGATAACATGCAGCAGGCGTGGATCAATCCTCGTCTAATATCGATGGTGAGTGAATATAAATGCAGTGATTACACGGTACGTTAGACGAGACTCGTACGTAACGTTCTCACGTTCCAGACGCGATATCTATTAAGCCGTGTATTCTCTCGCTCGTTCCGGATGCCATCCATATCCCACTCGTATTCACAGTTCCCTCTTCCCTTTGACTACAGGATGTTAACAAATGAAAAGTTGCCACTCTTCGGGGCCACGTAATACTCACAAAAAGGACTATTTTTGAATACTTAAAGTCTAGAGCCCTATTTTATGTGGATGCGTGAGTTTATGTATGGTCTGAATGTTTCATACGTTAATGGTAAATTCCTCTCTGTGCTTCTCTATAAAATTATGAATAGTGTCGAGAATTATTGGAACCTCCGTCAATTATGAGTTGCAACCCCCTTGCTGAAAGTCTGGTCGGGAGGGGCTGTAATTTCAGCCGGGCTACAAATTGATTCGAACGGAAAGCAAGCTCCAGGGCGGTGAAGTTTTTGCGTTAACTTGGCGAACGGAAACTATCGAACGGTTACCGGTGGAATTAAATTGCAATACCAGCGTGAATTTTCGAGCGGCGCTTTCGGTTCGGCGCCCAGCAGTTTCCGTTCGCGTTGGGATTTCCGTTGCTTTCGTTCCTCCCTTCGTCTTTCGCGTGGAATTTTGTTGAATTTCTGTTCCCCGTAGCTCCCTCTCGGACATCCACTCCAGGATTTCGTTTATTAATCCCAGACCCCGGGTCTATCTCGCACCTCCGTTTCTCCATCTACAACGGTCCCTTTAACGTCCCCCCTCGAAGCGTTAAAACGTTCGCGTAGATAGGCAGTCGAGAATAACGAGTAGTAGGCGTTTGGAATATTGCGCGAATAAAACTCGCCTCGAGTCGGCCGAGCCGGGCGGCGAGCTTCTCATTAAAGTCGCATGACTAGACTAGTATGTCGGGCCGAGCGGGTACCAGGATTAAGACGTGCGCTCGCAGAACGTCTAATCGCTCGCGTGCACCTTGTAACACGTTTATCCATCCTTTGCTCTTACAATTCTCCTTTGCTCGGTGTAATTACGCGCAGCGGTCGATCAGCCTCGGGGACAGCCATCCGAAACTACTGTTTTACGTCACGCGTCGCGACGCCTCGCATCATTCATAAGCCTGGTAACCCAACAACTTATCACCGTTTCGTCCTGAACATAATTCTCTCGGATTTAGATAAAGTTATCCATATTTCACTCTCCTTTTTGGCCCTCGGGATTGGACGAAACGAGTACACGTACAAGTCAAAGGTCGAGCCTCCCAGGCGGGTTGGTATCGCGACAGTTAAGCGGGGCGCAGTGTTTACGAAGGAAAGCTGGAACCAGCTCGATCAACGGAGATTGGAATATCGCGGAAAGGTCGGAACGACGAACGGGGTAAAAAAGAAATTAATCGATGGATTATTCGGTGGAAAATTTTGCGGAACGTTGGCGTTTCGCGTCGACGAGCCGTCCCGCGTTTCAACGTTCTCGGTGGACGCGGGCGCGGTTGTTCGCGGATAGTTATTGAAATTCCGCCTTGCCCGTTCCATTTTATACGCGATATATTCGGATCACGGCGCGCACCATACGCCACGCTCGCCGAGCCGTGTTATATCGGCGTTCACGGCAGATTGGCATTCGCGCGGCAGACTTCGCTGCAGACAGGTAGAACGAGCGGACGAGTCATTAAGCGAGCCAATAACAAACTCGTGATCCACATAACCCTTCGTTATGTTCGCGGCTGCTATTAGCCCATGCGAGGCGGCAATCATCGCTGGCAGGTACGACGAGTCGTTTCGTAACGCGCGTTCGGGGCCCGCGAACTCGTTATTTTCTTTCTTCCCTGCCCCAGAAGATTCCTCTATCTTTCCTTTCTTTCTCGTCCCGACTACGACTCCGCCTCTACGCGACCTTACGTAACGTCTTCGACACGTTTCCCTCCTCCGCGACGATTATTCGACCCGCACACCTGCGTGCTACCCGCACAATGGCGTAATCGGCCTCACAATTTTTCCATTCGGGGCTCTCTCGACCCGATTCTCCAAACGAGCCTCGTTATATCTTCGTCCCGTGACAATGGGATCTCGAATCGGTCATTAGTTTCAAAGGGTAGAAATTCCAAGCGTTCGTTAACGTCTTCATCGATCGTTGCGTGACCGATAAATCGGATGAAGAATCCTTTGAACTCGGAGCGATCCCAATACGATTGTACCGATATTTATAGTAAACAATTCCCTTTGGTAGGAGAAATTAAAAATACTGTAAACTCGATACCGAGGAGATAATATTGCAGTCGCGATCGGCGAAAGGGAGGGAACGACGTATCGTTTTTGCGAACAAAGTCGCTCATTACGGGACAGGAGATATCTCGTCGCTGTCAGTCGACGAGTGTACGCACGAAATAACGAATGTTGCTCTCTCCGTATCTATTCGGTTCGCTGTCGTGTATTTGTCAAATCAGTTAAGACGGTTCTGTCTGTCCCCGGCGAGTCTGTGTCTCGCGGTTACGCTACTGCCGTTGCACTTGCGCTCGCGCGCCTGTTCGCCAGCCCCGACAGGATTTACGATCGTTCCACGTTACTTATAGCTGGCGGCTTTATTAGCATGATCGGTCGCTCGGAGGATAGATTACCCCGTGAAACCGGATCATCCTTCGGCCGGCAATCCGATCGTCCGGCGGCTACGATGGCTCAGAAGGACTCGTTTCGAGGCGTACACGACAGTAGTCCTCTTCCGTCAGGACACGACGATGCCATTTGTAATTTGCTACGAGGGTGCCTCGTTACGACCGGTTCTAAATTCCTACGGTTCGCCTGTTGTCGCGTACGATTCTACGATCGATGGGACGCGCACTTTCCAAACATTATCGCCAAATCGTCGGTGATTCGTTACCATTACAGGGACGTGCGCGATCCGTACGTCGCTTCGTACCAAACCATCGACGGTGTGCTTTTTCTCTTATCGATTATTTCATTATTCCCTTTTGCTTGAAATTACATTTGCGTTTTAACGCTGAGAATCACTGCGCTCGAATCTAGAAATTCTTTTACATGGGTCGTAAAAGGCGAGAGCTCTCTCAAATTCGGGACTGGTTGTACCAGGTTACAGGAAAGTGATTTAGTACGCGATATTTTCCAAAGGTATGCCCCGTTAGGATTACAAACGTTCGAACAGCAGACCGTATGAACAACGGGAGGCTCCATCGCAGACATATCAAACTCAATTTGACCCGGGGGTCAATTTGCACTTTGCTGTCGTGCCGCGAGCCGCAGACGTACAGTTATTTTGCAATAGTCGAAAATATTTTCGATCGTTCCAACGCGTAGGAAGCAAACGATTGCTATGGCGATATGCGATACAACACGTTTATTCGAAGTAAAGAAATATTTGAATTGCCCAAAGGATGGCGGATAAACACGTGTACCAAAATTAACAATCGTTTAATATTCTTCCGACAAGGGGCATGAAAGTTGGAAGGATTTTCGCGATCAACGCGGGGATAAATTGCAAATCGCCGGGCCACCCAAGTTTCGACTCTTCGATGCTAGACGTCGACTCGGAGGGAACGATATACATATATTTGCACGGGCGATTAATAGCGCGGCGAGGAAAGTTAATTAAGGAACGGGCGAAACAAGATTCATTCCCGAGTCTCGTCAGCCATTTAATAATCTCGAAAATTCTGACGATTAGGAGAAGGTGCGCGTACACGCGTGCGCTGTTTAACTGTCTGGGTGCACAGGAACACAGAGAAAGGAGCCGTCCCGTCTATCCGACGCGATTCCCCGAGTGCCCTGCACTCAGTTCCTCTAATAACAATAATAATAAGAAGGGATGGAGGCCCGTTTTAATCAGAGGGTCTGCCTGCCTGACGTGATTAACTCGAAGAGCTCGGGGAAGACGAGAACCAGAGGATGCGTGGGGAGGAGAAAAAGGAGGGAGAGACATCGGGGGATGGAGAGATGCCGCTGTCATTTTCGGTGTTTATCATATCAACGAACGGAAGGGGCTTCGTTTCGTCGCCTCGGGGTGGGAGGAGGGATGGGGTTAAATCTTGGATTTCACGGCCGATTTGTACCTTCTCCTTCCCCGTGCTCTCGACTCTTTTTACCCCGGCGATCCTACCCTTGGCCATTACTCAACCGTTCGAGCGTAGAAAATGCTCCGAGTGCCCCCCTTTTATTTTCATCGTGGCCCGTTTTCCGGCCAGAGAGACACTACGAGTATTACGTAATGTTAATGTACACCCGTTGGCTTTATCGACACGGCTATAAATCCGCGCGGCGCGAGGACGGCGAGAGTAATAAGGGAAAAAGCGGATAATTAAGTCCTGTCCGACGGGTAAATTATTTGTAGGAGACGTTCGATATATTTGCCCCGTTCTCCGTGTGCCCGATATGCAGATACGCCGTCGTTAAAAGTGCATTCGTTCTCGTGCGGTGCTCCAACGCCGGATCGAAAAACATTCGCCCGCGATACTAGAGCAGGAGTATACATTGGACTATTCGGATTTAACGAAAGCAAGCGTTCCTCCCTTATCGTAAAATTGCTTACGTTTCTCGAAAAATACCGTACGCAAACGAGAGGTCGCGATTCGATGGCAGCCATTGTTGGCGATTCTGCCGTCGACAATTCTGAAACAGAAAACGCAAAGATGAATGCCATTATGCGTGCTATTGAGAACGACGACGGTAGGGGAGCCTCCTCGATGGTGGAGATAGGGATTTTGCTACGAAGACGTCGCTCTTTTTCCTGGAATTAAAGTCACGTCTATGGGGTCTCCGACATTGAGAACGTCTCCGCTGTGTCTCTTCTCCCCGGCTCTCGCTGCTACCTTACGTCGTACGCTTTACTTTGGACGTCTAATTAGCAAGGTTTTCCTGAAGGTTTTCGAGGCGTCTTTCTACCGACAAGCGACTTACGGAGCAGTAAATACCGTCGCGCGGGAATCGACTTGCCCGCTCGGCGCCGCGTCTCCCCTTCTGCATCGTGCCTGATTTTTCGATAGAACACCTTTCGATATTTCTCTTCTTACGATTCCACGGCCGTGGCGTCGATGGCGCGGAAGAAACCAGTTTCTTCCGAGTCAAAAGAATCCGCCGAGTCACCCCGCAGGAGAAATTACACCGTCGTACGATGACTTCTTAAGTAGTATCGCGCGTCAGACTTCTCGCTATTTCCGAGCGACCGGATCCGCCTCGCGTCCCGACAAATCGGTGCCATACTTTACGAATTTTTCCTTCAAAATATTTTCACTCCGCGTTCAAGCGTTTGCAAAATAAACGCTTCCATCTTCAGCGTGTTGCAAATTTAGAATTCCACGATTATCCATCAGTTTCGCAGAATAGCGTGTAAACGACTACGATAAGGAAACCGTGCAGCAGGGGAAAATGAAAGGGTCGTATAATCTAACGTCCCTCGATACATTGGCGGACATTTCGAATAAATCTGACGGGAAAAGGACCGAGTCCGCTCGAGATCGCCGCGAACGTTCCGTAATTAGCCCCCCCAGGTGGAAATCGCGAGGGCGAGAAAGATTAAGGGTTACAGGTAAAGTTGATAACCAAGTACGTATCGATCGTTCAACGCAAAGTCGAAGGTTACGGAAGCAAAAGGCGTAGTCGCGCTGGGGACAGATAAGCGAAGAAGGATAGGAGGCTGGTTTAATATTCCGTTTTGTTCGGTTCATTAGCGCGGCACAAAAGTGGCTTAAAATAATTGAGTCTACGCCGAGTATAATAGCTATTCTGGTGTTCCATTGTCGGCCACCGTGGACTCCCGATTCGCGGCGTTATCAATGGCTGCTTATTTCCTTCATTGTGATCGCGGCCACCCCTTTGTTTTTGTTTAATTTTTCAACCCCTCCGATATCTTCCGACCACGTAGACGGTCGTATACGGTCCTCCTCGTCTGCATCGTCTCGCGTTCGCTTCCCTCCCACCCTGGTTGCCGGCCCAACGAAACATTCTGATTTATTATCGGTCGTTGCGTGCCCGCGCCCCGACGCTTTTTCTCGCGAGCGGTTTCACGAAGGATCGCCTCGCGAGGGCCCGGTCATTCGTTACGGCCGATTCCGTAATCGCTAGGCTCGTTACACGCGAGACGAGTACGGCCAGCGATAATAAACCTCGTTTCAATTACAGGAAAAAACTGGAACACTTTGCTCGCGCGTGACCGAATGTACCTCTCGCGAGGCCATCTAATTTCACTAATCGAGTCGGTGACGTTTTCAATTTGCTCCGCGATCGTTAACCACTTGGTAAAAACACTATGTTCTTCGGTCCCTTCGACGTCTAAAAATAGCGAGATGAAAACGTGCTCGTAGAGTACATATAAAATATAAAATATATTTTTAAACTCGAGAAAGATTTCCGCTTTCTCCTTTCGTATTAAACGAAGATGGAGCCGCGTTCTTTTTAATTATAGCTCGCTGGCTCAGGGCACGTTCGAGACGCGGGGCGTCGTGTAATTCCTCGTCGCGACGTCGTCTTAACGGAACCCGGGGAAAAAGAAAATACCGTCCGCTGGAAGAAACGCAGAATTCGAATACCAAATTAAAGAAAGCATTCATAAATTGTCTGCGATGGGGCGTGCAGGTTTACGCTTTCCCGCGCGCGAAGAAAGTACACGCGGCGGCGTTTTAATTCCGTTGTTCAATCCCCCGACCCTTGCATCCCTTCGTCTCCACCCCCCCCCCTGGTCGGCAATGCTGCCCTTTTTCATCCAGCGAGCGTTTTTCTCATTTTTTTTTTTTGTCTAATATCCTTATCCAGTAGCGCGGTATTCGTGGTTCGCATTTCTCGCACTTCTTCCGGTAATATCCGGCTACTTTCCCTCCGTAAACCCCTAAGTTTATGGTAAATTGACCGGGGGATTCTTGTATCTTTTTCGTGATGATGTTTCTCTCCACCCTCGATGCTTTGCTTCTTCTTTGCGGCGCATTGTTTCTGCTGCATTTTCCGTCCAAACACGCCAGGACGCCTCTTCCGCTCTTTTCGAGCCACCCTACGATGCTCGCTGGGCTACATTTCTCAACACGAATATACATTTTCACCCTTTCGAGCCTTGGAACCAATTTTAAAAAATTTTCCGACGACGCTAACTACCCTCGAGTTGCACGATTCGTTTACCGGTTCCGTGGCACTTGGCGCGGTTGAAAAATTACCCAAGGCCGCCTGAAAAATGATTGACCAGTTCTCGAAACCATTTACCACGATCGCCGTGTCGTAAATCCGCGCGGGATCGCTCGTGATTCGCGTCGGAGTTGTTTTGATGGGTGTACGCTGGCGGGCCTGAACATTTCGAGTAATTAATAACGAGAAGTCGTGCACACTGTTCAGGGGGTAGGGGTGGCAAGTTAACCCCTCGTCCGCGTCTCCTCGACGTCGAAATACACGGGGGTGCAAACGAAACTTGCCAAGTCTCCTCCAGTGTCTCGAATGCCGCGAGGATTCTCGTTAACGCATATACCTTCGTTCCGTGACGCTTCTTTCTCCCCGTTGAACTCGTTGACACGTCCTGATGCGCGAATTTATGTCAACAGACAGCGGTGAAGCCTCCAGCATTCGAAATTCGAAGGGAAACGCGTTGACTGGCAGACCAAACAGTTCAATCAGATTTGTTTCCTACTCACGAGTTGAGAATTATTCTTTTTTAGCTCCTCTACGTCTATCGTATCGTTGGCAAATTTATTTGCAAACACGAACGACGAAATCGCGTCTGGTCGAGTCCAGCTAGCCACGTTTCAGGCACAAAGGAGCATGACGGACCTCGTGAACACGGCGGCGTCATAATTTTATGGACAGTCTGGGAAACGCGCGGAAGGTCACGTCCTCGAGAGCGTAAGTCCCCGGGTCTAAGGGGTAATATCGCGAAACGAGGGATGCAATCCTCAAATCCCCCTGATCCCCCTTCAATGCACAGTCTGACGTCTTAAGGTTATGATACCTTCTCCCGTGTGACCCCGCGATATCCCGAGTTTAATATTTATAAACTAGATATATCGTGGCCGCGCACTAAGCGTCGAACAGGGACAGAAATTGACCCTGGAACGCCGAAGATGTCTCGAACGACGGGAACGCCGCGCAATTTTCTTCAATTTTATTCCCAATTATGGAAATCGTTTCGTCTTCCGTCGGGCGAGAGTCGTTCCTCGATCGGTCTCCGTCGAGCGTGCTCGGTCGACGCATAAATCGATCTCTCTCTCGATTTTTTTGCCCCTCGAAATTAACGTCGTCCATTCTTCGCAGCCACCGCGCGCGGATACAACCGAAGGGGGGACGGCTTCAATCTCGAAGGAACGAATTTCCGTTCGCGTTGTCGCGCGATTCCCGCGACGTCGACCTCGACGACGGGCGCCGGTCGCGCCCTAAAGAGACTCGGGTCATTTGGCAAAGTGCTACTTTGTGTCACATAAAAAAAGCGCCACCGTCCCTCACCGACGCCAGTTATTTCGCAGTCAGCGTTTCCCACCGCCTCGAATCTTCTTGGCCCCTTTCGTTGCTACTACAGAAAACTCGACTATCGAACTTTCGGGCTCGTCGCCGTTCGATCGCAGACGCAATCCCTCGGATCGAAGATTACTTCGATCAAAGACAATAGATAGCGAAGGAAAATTTTAAAACATTCCAAACGTCCCCTAGATAGAAGTTTCGTCGTTTCAATTCCCATCTAGGTTACAGTAATCGTTCAAATATGCAGAGACTTGCACGAATAATGGACAATCGATTAATTCGTTTACCGAGTCTTGAAATTAAAAGTTCCCCGATTAGCTACTCGAACTTTCTTGACCCATTTTCATCCAGAAGCGACAGCCTCTTTAAAATTCAATTGAGCCAGTGCTGCTTGAGTTATCAATAGTCTATGACGTCGAGGTTTTAGTTCAGATTGCTTCGTAATGCAAATGGAGCGGGCAAGAAGAAACCTCATTATCAAATATCCGACAACCTACAAAGCGTCGAAGCGATCTGTGAAACACGGTTGGACTATTTCCGAGTTTCCCCCGTTCGCCTACGAAGTTTAGTTAAAATCGATCCGTAACACTCGACGCGGCCGCCTTTGGAGCAGGATTCACGCTGTTAACGTATTTGTAGAGCCATTAGCGGATATTCGCTCAATCGATAGAATCCGGTTCATCGGTGGAACAATCGTCGTTCGTGACCCGGCTCAGCGAACCGCACGGCTCCTTTTCCTCCCGCGAACTGTCCGTCGAAAACGGGAGGAACGGGAAAGAAGCGGCGACGGTTTGGCCGTTCTCGTGCACGCTCGAAATAACATCGGTGTCGTTGGCGCGCGGATATTCCTGAAACGACAATAAAAGATAAGAAGACGAAGTTGCAGCGGATCGTAAAAGATTAACTTTCATCGTTGCCGATTTGCATAGTAGATTCTTATCCGACCGTGAACACGTATCCGTGTACCTTTTTGCTTAAACGACGATAATGAAACGAAGTCAGGGATCGAGGGAATAAGTTTGAGAAATTTTTGACCGTTCGAACTGCATTATTGTTGCGAGTCCGTGATTACACGGGCGAGTTCGTTGTCTTCCCCTTCTCGCGTTCCCTCTATCCACCCTCTTCCGGGCGCAGAGAACTCCCGCGAGAGTTTTCCGAAGTTTTCCGGGGTGGAGAGCACGGCGAACAGGGGGGGGGGGTGGGTTCGTGGAGAAAAAAGTCGGGTAACAGCTTAATCGCTTCGGAAATGCATAGTGCGTAGTCTGGGCAATAAGTTATCCGTGGCAAGAGAAAAGATTGTCGGTGCTCGCCGGGGGTCGAAGGAACCAGAGTATATGTTGAGCCGGTGGAATCGTGGATAAGAGGAACGAAGGGCCAAGGGTTGGACGAGGGCGGCGGTGGTGGTTTGGCAAGGGGCAGGCCGTCGAGCGTCGTTAATTTATGGACTTATTTTTCCCGGCGTGCGGTCGCAATTAATCCTGCGCTTTAATTGCTTCGTAACGCGCCCCACGAAAGGATCTTTCGATTTGATTAATCGGATTCGACGGATGTCGCCGCGCAGTCCCGACGAAAGGGATGAATCATTATACGCCCCTCCCGTCCCGGAAAGAAGGAACTTTCCCGGTTTTTGCTCGCCGTAACATTTGTCGTGGCGGCGATTCGCGATTAAACGTGGCCCTGTCGGGGGCGGGATCGAATATCGGAATTAGCGGTCGCCATCCCCGGTGAATGGGAAACGCGCACGGAACGCTCCCCGATCGGATGAAAAAGTGTATTCGCACGGCGCGATCTTTTGAGAAAAAATAATCCAAATATTTTGAGGGTCCGTACGCGCGGCCCTATAAAATTCCATCAAATTCCCTGGCACGTCAAACCCGATGAAAACCGGCTGTAAATTAATCCACGGGCGCGCGGACGTGTCCGCGGACACCGCGCTCTCCGGAGCACGACGTATCGGACATTTAAATCGTTGAAATACCAGCCAGAGACAACGAACTAGATTCGACGGCGCGTAGGAATTTGTACACTATAAAAAATTAAAGGATTTTCGTACGTTCGTTGACAGCGCCGCGAGGGCTTTCAATCGAGATCGAAAATAATTACTCGGTTGTTCGGGGAATTTTACGCTTGCCCGCGAAGTATGGTTTTAAATTTCGGTAACGCACTGTCGTGCAATAAATAATGGTATTTTGTCGTAATTAGAACTCCTGGTACCGAAACTTACTCATTACTTTTTCCTTCTTTTCCTTCGTCCGTCCTATGTTTAATTGTTTAAAAGCAGCCAACTGGCTGTACCTCGTCATTACGAAAATTATATTCCACGCACTGGCAGTGCGTTAAATCCGGCCTGCGGGTCCGCCTCATTTGTTCAAACTTGCTTCGAAAAATAAAGTTAAAAATAAATTCAAGAATCCGTAACGAGCGTGGTTTGCTTTCTGGGCTCGTTGTCATTATTCTGAAATGCTATATCTTTAGCTACCGACGCATGAATTTTTATTCCCAGCGCACGGCAGCGTGAATTTTAACAATGCATCCAATCGGTCGAAATAATTGTTAAAAACGTATCATCCGGAGCACCGGTGCGTCGACAGTAAAATCTTCTCGGGGAAGTCGAGTCGCGGGGTTGTCCCTCTGACCTTTATATCTTCCCGACGACCGGATCGCTCCAACTGCAATGTAACGTTCTCCTTGGAGAAGTAACAGCCACCTAATGCACTTAACGATCCCTGCACGGTATCGTTCGCCGTTTCACGGTCGTTTCTCTTCGACCCTGAAATTAGTGGGGCGGAAAGATACGCGATTCTCGGATATTCCTGGTAAGTAGTGGGCAACAGCCTAAATACTGCCGCGGTTCTGAAACGGGAGCGGCGCGAGTAACATCCAGAGAGAACGGCAAGATTTACGGCCACTTTATTTCTCATCAGAGGGCTAAAAGAAAGCACACGGAGGAAACGAAAAGACGACGAGACGTTGACTCGCGTATTCAGGCTGTACGCGAATCGCGACGACAAAGCTTTGAAAATAATTCAACTAAAAATTTTACTCGGTACGCACGCATTCCTTTGTTGCTTTGTATTTCAGAAACTGATTGAAATCTTCTATTTTACACCTGGTACGAATCGATTGTCCAGATACCAATCACACATTTGTTCAACATTTAAGGAACCTGATACGTGCGCGTGACAAGTGTATCGATAAAGAAGAGACTAAATCTCTCTCGAATTTCGTGCTGACATTCTGACGTTTCGTAAACGGTAAGAACTCTCGTTTCCCCGTGCGGTCACCTCCCTCTCCTTATAAATCATACTTCTATTCGGTTGGTTAACCTGGGGAACCCCCTATAGCCTTCGTCGACCCTCACACCACACCCTGTGGCTATGTTTATGTGCCATTTGCCGGGAAAGTGAAATAATCGTTGTCGTCGCTATAGTCGTTGTCGTCAACCTCGTCGTCGTCGTCGTCGTTGTCGTTATCGTCGATCAGCCGCAGATTTTTCTGCTTTTCCCGCAGGAAGGAAGGAAGGAATAATCGTTGCTGGTAATTCGTGGAAAATTCGCGAAACAGATATTCGTCGACTATGCAAGAAACGAAATATACCTCTTTCCTACGATTTCGAAGCCAAATTATTAAAATTTAATTACCTTACATCGTCGTCTATGGAAACACTAGATGTAATATCGCTGAAAATCGTAGCAGCTATGGTGGAAACATGCTTGTATATCGTCGATCGAAAGTAGCTTTTGACAGGGCTCATCGTGGTCTCCCATTAAGCAAACTGATTACTTTGGGATGTTCGGATAATGTTACTAATTACTCTCGTGCATATTTCGATGATTGTTGTCAGGCTAGGTATTATGTAACTCGGGATCAAATCTTTGACTCTCTCTGAAATCAGGAGTAATCCGAGAAACTATTTCCAACCCTCTACTATTTTCTATCTACAGATATAATTATACTCGTCGCAATAATATATTCATCTCTAAATACACTGAAACATCTACTGGCAAGAAAAAAATAAAAATACCCAGCGTTAAATAGATAAACGTAGACAGATTCGTAATTAAAATACGATTGATATTTTTCTCTCAGTTCGTTCGGCTGGAAGAAATTAAAATACGATCTCCCGAATAACATATCGCGGTCGACCGACGGATCGCGGCTTACTGCGGCTCGTCGTTATTAAATGGCGCTCATTAATAAGTAATTTAATGACTAATTTCCCGGAGCGTTTATAATATTCCAAATGTCGGTATTAGCGTATCGTACTGCGGATTCATCGCGATGACGAAATTCTAATGGCCACGCAGGTGATATTAAAGCTGAAACGGCCGTATAGGAATTCGTTATAGGCCGCCGGGAACGCGGTTGACTATCGACAAAACTTCCTCGTAGCTTTCGGAATGGCCGAGAGTGCGCCAGGGTTTCTCGGACACGATATATTGTGGTCGGATCGACGCGTGTTCGTCCGATTTCCATGTTTAGGAATTCCGTAGGAATTCGTCGCTTGTCTCGTGTGCAGCCATTTCAGCCAACCGAGTCTCCTTTTTTTCGGATACCGTCTTCTCACCCCCCCAGTGCAAATAAACAGAGCGTTTTTCGGTTGTCACGTGACCCGCCAATAACGAATTTGGAAGAATATTTCTGTGGATTTGCATTTAAGGGCGCGCTTGAATGCCAGAAAGCGAATGAAACAAAAAGCTTCTGACTTCCCGCCGATGTGCATTCGTTGCTCAACTATCCTTTTTCCCCATTTCTGTCTCGGAGTTGGGAGAAATTTGACACGAATAATGAATAACCAATAAACGTGTATCAATCATTCGTGACGTTCGTTCGACCGAATAGTTCAATTTTTAACTATTCGTTGTGCGATATTTAATTCTATGACTGAAATTGTTAAGAGCGTGGAGAAGAGATAATTGTCACTAGTCGGGCTCCTATTGATGGATCACTGATCTCTATACATGATCGATGACTGTTAACATATTCTCTGTGTCCTTGTCCCAGTGTCTGAGAGAATACACATATAAAACTGTATTCCGAACGAGTAAATGTATATTATAATATAAAAAATTTTAATTTTGATGCACCGACCGACGAGTGAACTTGTTTATTTTTTATTCGTTATTCAAAGCTTATCTCGCGCGCGACACGATGCTCCCTGACGATTTTCGCGTCTGCTTCGCGTGGAATCGGGGGTTGAAAGCGATATCTTGCCGCGACGAAGCGACGTACAAGGATGAGCGAATAATTTTCAACGGTCGGAACGCTGGGAATCGATCGGCAAAATTGAATATTCTCGTTAAGAAAATATTTCCACAGGCTCGGCCGCGCGGATTAAGCCGGCTTTGAATCTCAACGCTTTCCCAACCACCCCCCTGCGTCGCCACGCGTTTCAAGCCGTGGCTGTCTGACCCATGCTACTCTATCGACACGCATTGCAAAAATCCACGGACTCTTCCAAACGAAATCACGTTTGAAATAATTATTTTCGAAGGCCGCGTCGATGGAAAATGTTTTTCGATCGTCAAAATGGACAAATTAATAACCAATACTTTATTCCTCTCGTTATCCTGGAATTTATAACCCTCTTTGGTATATACTCCCTATACATTATTTTATTCGGAGAATAAAATCGTTAAATATAAAACAAAAAACAAATTAGTTAACATATTCTGTCAGAAGAAAATTGAATCCGGAGGGTGGTATAACCAAGGGGGTGATTCACCGTGTAGAAACAAATCGAAAGCCTGAAATGAAATTTTTTCGTACGAGGCTTCATTTTCGAGCAAATCAATTTTGATATCGATCGCGCGTATGACCGAATAAGACTAGACTACTGCGTCTGACCATTACTCGATATTTCTACTTGCGTCGACGTTTCTAAACACTCCCAGTCGTATGGTATCGTCTCTATTAGTTTGACTACGATTGAAACTATTCTTTAAATACTCATTACGGACTACGCAATTTATAGTACACTATAAAGCAGTGTTTACAGACCTCGCGTACATTGTATCAACAATAGTTTGCGATCGATTAAACATAGACGCGCAGAATCGGCGTGGAAACAATAGCTGGAACACGGAGAAGAATGCAAAATGGAACATATGCACGTACTAAATTTTCATGTCCACGTGTTTTCGACCCGAGTTGACCCTCGAAACGACGCCCACAAGTCACCGTGTGCTCTGTATGTAGGAATTTTCGAGCAATTCGTCAAGGGTACTTGTGGCCCGCAGCGCTCCACCCTACCGCGACCGCGGACTTGACGGCTGATTGAAAAGTTAGTGCGCCCCCAATCTGGAAGATGAGTCCCCGAAATTAAATCACTGCTTTCGACGGGGGTGGGCTCGATAGGGATCCTGGCAGCGGGAACGACGAACCTTCGTCCTGTTATTTGTTTCGCGGACCATTAGGCCAAGTTGGGGGCCGCTTCCACCAGAAACGCTCTACGAAACAAAAATTCTATTAAACCGTCGTTTACCCTTTTGTGATGTTTCATAAAATAAGAATAATAATTTGATTTTCAAAGAGCAAAGTAACTTTGAAAGTAGAATGACAGACAGTGGAAAAATAAAAATAAATAAAATAGCGCACGATTCGATAGCTCGAAAGTCTTCGAATCAGCGCCAATGAAAGGTAACGTCATCGAATCGATCGATAACGCCGCGGGGGAGGCAAGAAGTGCCTCCCGTGGATCCTCGGTCAATCGGAGGCTCGTCTTCCGGCAGGACGAGCGATAGGCGACTTTCCGGTTGATGACACGAGGAAAGGACGAGGATGATAGGTCGCGTGCGTGTCAGGGTGCAATTTGTCCGAAACGGTTTCGAATCGCAACGGAGGGAACCACCCGGCTCGATCGCATTAACGACATTTTTACGTGATAACCGTTCGCCCGAAAAAGGAAACGTCCGGGACGAAGAAAAAGTTGACTCCGAGCAACCCATTTGGCTAATCAGATCAGCGGTGTAATTAGCGGGTCCAGAAAATCGAGCGCGGCGGACGTATCGACGCGTAAATCCCTCGGACGTAGCGCTGGTAATTAGCGATCGCAATTTGTTAATTATACGCATTAACGGGGGTTGGGGCATCGGGACGGGCTCTGATGGATCCGTGGATCGCGTGGCCTAAGGGAACTGTTAATTAATTGTCGCCAGAGGAGCAAACTGGACAATTGTCGCCGTTGCGTCGCGATGCTACTTCCGGTCGGGGGAAATAACAAACAGAAATTCGTGCTGTTTCCTTTGAAACGATCGTCGAAAGCGACTGTGTCGAAGATTGTCTTTTATCGCGATGAAAGTTTCGATTCGTGGGCTCGTCGTTTTTTTTCTTAATGATCTCGGAACCTGCCTGTGGCCAGGTAAGGAGGCGCGACGATCGCCAGCGGTCTCGAAACTCGCTCCTTTTCGTAATTAAAATCTGCTCCAGTCTCCGTGCCGAGTTTCCATTACACGGGAACGAGTCCAACGAGGACGCCTAGCACCTCGTTACAAGAGTTGTCCGCGCTCGCGTCCCGAGAAAGGGACATTCGGTCTCTATTATGCTGAGATCACGCGTGTTAGGCCAACATAATATGCGACGGAGGCTCGTTCTTTTAGTCGACGAGCACTCTGTCTCCCTCTCGAGTGCCGGCGAAAGGAGCCGTCGGCAAATGAAAAGGTGTCTTTAGAGGCCTTGGCTATCGCTACGCCAGGTTCTCATACGTAAACCGAGAACAGAGGCAAGAAAAGATGGACGCATCTTGGCACGGGGACAATCACGGAAGAGTTATGCGTCGGGGTTGTTACTCAAAGTAAGCTACGACCTCGTTATTTTCCATTTCGACTAGTCGGGAACGTAGAACCGTTGAAATCCACCGGCTACGGTCGCCCGCGAGCTCGGTAATATTTTAACCGGTCAAGAATCGCGATGATGAAAGCGGGGGCGTACTCCTAGTTCCACCAAGATCCGGATAGCATCTTATTCGGAGGAGTGGCTGGCCGCCTTTTCCCTCTTGGCGCCATTTACGTTAACCCTTCCTCTAAAACCTCCTCTACTGGTCGATTCTTATCTCTCCGAAGGTTTCTTCAAAAATTCTAGTACCAAAAATAATCAGAGATGCGCTATAAATTCGAAAGATCGTTTATACGAAATATACGAGTCATCGACGCGGTAGCGAACGTCTCGATAAATTTCTCGGTAATTTCGCAGCATCTCGAGCCCATATTCTATTTTCATTCGTCGCCGTTGATCGCACAGAAGGCGTTCTCCGGCGATCGTACGGCAGACGTCGCTCCGGAGCAGTCGTTAATTAAGATTTACGAGTCGACCGGGTGTCTATCGGGCGAAAGTAATCGGAAGCAATTTCCTTTTGGGGTGGTGTGTAAGATATAAACCATCCCGGCACCTACGTGCTCCGTGAAATCGGTCGTACTTCATACGCAGGGTGCGAGAGTACGACCGCAGAAGGGACGCAGAAACGTCGAACGGAAACTGCGAGCAGACCATCTCGTCCGAGGTGCGCTTTAATCAATGCTAACGATCCGTTTATTATTCGAAGGGTCGACAGAAACCGAGGGACAGGGATGACCTTTCGTGGACTTGCGAGGGTCAGTTCCCTCGTGTTCGATGAAATTGCGTTATCGCGTCCACACGACGCCCAAACTGACTTCTCTGGACTCACCCTCGACCCTCCCTGCTGTTCAAAGAAACGCATCGAAGTCTCTTCCAGCCGGAGGTCTGGATATTTCGCGAAAATTTACGGAGACTAGGGTCAATCGATCCCACGACCGTCCAATGATCAATTATTAAGCCGAATGACCGAATCAAATATCTTGGCGAGACATTTCCCCGGTGCAGGAACCACAGTAAATTGCGTTTCAAGGGTTTTTCGAGAAAAGGAAGCAAAGCGAATTTATCCTCGGAATGCAGACGACGCAGCTTCCGTCTCCCGCGGGCGAATTCGTCGGTTTGGACGAACGAGTTCTTCCGGAAGTTGGCATTCGGGTGAATCTATAGTCGCGAGTTGCTTGGGAGAAAATTGGAACGGGGCCACTCGTCCAAACGCAATTAAAGTTCCAATGCGGCTGCCGCTGATTTATGGATCCGTAAAGAAGATTCGTTACTTGTCCCGATAGTTTACTTCATTTTACACGGAGCCTCCGCGCTTGTCCTTTTCTTCCCTCTACTTCCGTTCAACTTCTGCTTCGATTCTACGCTTCGTGAGACTCTAGAGTAGATTCGAGCTCGTAGATTTCGCTTGCAACGACTGTGCCTACCAAAATCAAGTCGAAACGATTTGCCAAAAAATAAATAATAGGCGATAAACTTGCAATAAAATTAAATGCAAAAACGACGTAAAGCGGTCGTAGGCGATTATTGCTCGCGATGATGTATCAATCGACGCAGCTCTTGGCGCGTGCAACGGTCCTTCGAGGATGCGCGACGCATGCAGGATGAGTGCACTCGACGAGCGTGCACTTTTCGAGCAACGCCGGCCCACAAAGTCGCCGCGGTTTTAATTACAATGCAATTTTCTTTGCGGCGGTCGTCCCTTTGAAATGCTGTTAGACTTCCACTCGAACACACGAAGCAATCACGTGCTCGCAGGTCCGTCGTCTCGTGGCGACGCAACGCGCCGCGACGTTTTGATCCGCGAAGATTAAAGGGGGTCCCCGCCCTTGTCACACACTCCCTCTCGCTCTCTCTCTCTCTCTCATCCACGCACCACAGTGTTCCACACCCCCTGTGACTTCGCCGCGTCTACCGCAAGTGCGCAAATATCCCGAAGACCCGCAACTATTCGATTGCACGCTCGAGATTTCGTTTCGTCCCGACCCAGAGGGTCTACGGGATTCAGCGTCGCTCCGAATATTTTAGTCAAAATTAATTTAACTCGTTTTAAATTTCTATTAAACGTATATTACTTCCCCATTTTGTAAGTTAAACGGAAGATTGTTCGATTAAAAGAAATCGAGTACACCGTTTCGAGGACCCGCGTTACAAAAATATAAGGATTAAACTATTTAAATAAATTTAATTTGCCGCGAGACCCGGTCCTCTTTGGCTCGCGCGTCAAAAGACTGGACTCAATATCGCGTTGTTTTCCCGCCCACGGCGATACTTTATCATACGGTCATCGCTTTCACGCTCGTCAACTTCTCGCGTCCGGCCTCCGCCCCGTCGATGGAAATTCCGTATAAACCCCATTTGCGATCCAATCCGGCCTGATAAATTCCAGAAAACGTCCGAGTCACCGGCAGAATGGGTATCCGGCGTGGGGAGGACGCAAGAACTATAATGGATTATCGGCCGGGGGCGGCTGATCTCTAATCGAATATCAGTCGGGGTTAATATCCATCAAGTCCTCCTGCAGCGTCCGTCGACGCGACAAGTTACTCTCGCTTTTCTCATCGACAGCCGTCGATCTGCTCGTTTCACATGCCGCTGGAACTGCCGTTTCATTGTTATCGCGCGATTTTCGAACGTTTCGTCCATCCGTCGCGACTTGACCGAAACTTGAAGAAGAAATCGAGCCTACGAACGCCGAGCAATTTCTTTCTCGTCTTTCAGAAACGACGTTCCCTATATACAGGGTGTTCGGCCACCCCTGGGAAAAATTTTAATACAGGATTCTAGACGCCAAAATAAGACGAAAATCAAGAATACCAATTTCTTGACGGAGGCTTCGTTAAAAAGTTATTAAGAATTAAATTCAAAAATTTCAAATCGTTCTGGAAAAATTATTTTTAGTTGCAGGGGTCAATTACAATCATTTTTGGTCAATACACATACTGCTGAAATCCTACGCACTTTCGAGAAAAAAATTCGAGTAGGTGCCTAAATTTTTCGACGAAAAAAAAATTTTTCAAATCGTTCTGAAAAAATTATTTTAAGTTGCAGGGGTCAATTACAATCATTTTTGGTCATTACACATACACCCGAAATCCTACTCAGTTTCGAGAAAAAAATTCCTTACCGAAAATACAATTTCTGGCCAGAAATGTCTGCCCGAATTTTCATGCGAATCTTTAAAACGTCATAACTTCTGAACGGATTGGACGATTTTAATGTTTAAAAAAGCAAACTACGCGTATTTTGATGGAGAATATGTACAAATCGCAAAAATATTCGAAAAGTTGATCCTTGACCTCGCAAAATGGGAAAAACCCCATAAAAATGGTCCAATTTTCAAACAGCCACAACTCCTACAATTGTGGATATATTTCAATGAAACTCTTTTCTGAAGTAGAGCTCATGGGTACCTACAAAAAAGTATTAGACAACTGACTAAAAGTCAAAAACGAAGTTTTAAGAAAAATCGACAGGGAGTAGGTGCCTAAATTTTTCGGCCAAAAACAATTTTTTCAAATCGTTCTAAAAAAATTATTTTCGGTTGCAGGGATCAATTACAATCATTTTTGGTGAATAGACATATCCCCGAAATCCTACCCACTTTCGAGAAAAAAATTCAGTACGATCGGAACTTTAAACGTTAATAACTGTTTAACAAAGCCTTTATCAACAAATTGGTATTCTTGATTTTCGTCTTAGTTTGGCCTCTGAAATCCTCCATTAAAATTTTTCCCAGAGGTGGCCGAACACCCTGTATATATATAAATCAACGAAACCTCTTAAGGGCGGCGTGATTCACCGGGGCGCTTTTGTCGCTGCCAAGTGGTCCTCCCTCTCAGTTTTCGCTCCCCGATACTTTATACTCTGCCTCGGAGGACCTTCGAAATCGAATCATCCGTGACTGCAAACGACGCGCGAAAAGGGGATTACTCGCCGCTTTCTAAACATTTTTGGATGCTCCATTCGTGGCTAATCTACCATCGAATTCATCTTGAAGAATTTAAAATATTTCATTGTACCTTTTTATCGATTGTACCACTAATTTCGAAGCAGCCTGTATACACAGGAATAACGAACCGGTGGAATTAACCCATTTGCATCAAGAAGCGGAATGCGTTGAATTATCTATATCACCGAATGTGAAATAATCCGCGAACGGCGGTCGCTTTGAAACTTATTTGCATCAGCAATCTAGACACGTTAGTATCTACGATATCTCGAGTCCTGGTCGACAATCTGGTTCTCCGGATCGTTACAATATTTCTAGATTTTTCTTACGGTTCGATGATGCAAGCAACTCTCAGTTTATTCCAAGCCCAGTGATATGGACCAGTGTATTATACGCTATACTAGGGCACTCCTTGTTAGTCCTGGCGTCGTGTCGAAGTCATTAATTTCGAAGATCGACACGACGTAACAAGAAGCATCGTTAACCCTAAGAAGACCGAGCCACGAGCCGTCATTCTATAGACACAGCGAGGGATACCTCGATCCCACCTACGTTACTCATAATTATCTTCGAAAAAAAGAATTTATCACGCGTAACGAATCAAAACATTTTTCAAATTTTCGTTTCGATCCCCTTGGATCTTTAAAACAGAGAAAAACAGTAAAGTTAAGCCTTTCGAAGCAATATATTTGTTCGAATCGAATTTAAAGAACAGTAAAACCTAATGGTTAAGAACTTAACTCCATGATTCGGGAAACGCTCCCCCCTGGTAACAGTGGCGTGTTTTAGATCGGTTGGTGGATTATTCGTCGGGGCCGGTGCAGCAAACCGTTCCCTTTTGTTTTTCAACGCGGTGCACGCGCGCCGATTACCAAGGGATGATCGATGACGATGGAAAGTTCGGGACGGTAAAAGCGCGGCGGAAGTGGACAGTGTTGCGAGAACGAAACATTCGTAACGTTATTGTTCGGATGCCGACGAGGCTCGCCGTAGCGAAAGCTGACGTTCCCATCCGTCATGATGTCGTCGGGCATCCAGCAGCCTTTCAGCCCCCATAGAGACGGCATCGCCGGAACCCCATGTGCGCACGGTGCTCGCGTAATCGTGCACCAGGTGCCTCGCTAACGTCTCTTAACGAAGGACGCAACCCCCTTCGTGCTCTTCGTCCTCTCCCTTTCACCTGCCCTCCTCCTCCCCCCGTCTTCTTCTTCTTCTTTTCTTTCTCTTCTTTCCCGTCGGAGAGACGCTTCTCTTAACAAGCATTGAGCAACTCGCTCGGCAGTCGGGACGTAAAAGGGACTTTTTGCTTGTTAGATTGTTTGCTCTTCCCGAACGAGAGGGCAGAGGATTCGGTTTTTCAGCGGAGAATAACGCGTTCGTCTTGTTCGAGAAAGCGGTCCCGGTTACCGGTGGAGGGAGGGGGGAATAGAAAGAGGCTGAATTTTTTTGTCGATCGGCTCGCGCAGGGGTCGTGGAAAGATCGTGAGATCCTTCGATGGGTATCGCCGTGTCGTTAGATATCGTTATCAGGGGGAGGGGGGTGAAACCGTTCTCGAATAATATTTATTCGTGCTTTTAGCATCGTTCTTTCCATATCGTGTACCTCGCGTCTCACGGACCGAAGGTTTGTTGGCTCACCGATCCGGTGTCAGACCATCGACATTATTCTCGCTCTTCTTCGGAGGCCGGTCTTAATTTAGTCGGCAAACTGGAATCAACGCCGGTGTTTTATTTCCCCGTTCTTCGACTACCGGTATCTTCCGCAACCCGGCGTAAGTATCCACACGGATATCTCGGCAGATTTTGCAAATCCTTTGACCAAACAAGTGGCGAGGATCTGGCAGGTGCCATTTGCCATTGAAATCCTGCTGCCATTAGAGACGTCCGATCTAAATCCCGGTGGCATTTGCGCATCGGATTGTCGTCTTATCCTCGCCTCTCTCTCCGCCACTGTCTTTCTTGCTCTCGTTTCACCACGATGCTCGCCAACCCTCCGTCCATCTTCCTTCCTTGCGTTTCACCCTCGTGCATTTTGGTCTTGTTATTTCACTGCTCGTCCCTTCGGTGCCTGGCGACCGACCGGCCGGTTACTCGGCAATGTAGAATTTCTCGCGGACCGTTTCTGGCGGCGAACGTTACCCTGTTAAGTTCCGCAAAGCAAACACCAGCCCCGAGATAAGAGTGTCCTTCGGGAGCCCGCCAAGGATAACAGAGAGCTTTAAAAGGTTCGTGACGTCCTTCGCCCCGGCGTTTTCCGTCCGGGCGTTTTTCAAATTCTATTTGCCGTTCGCCTTCCTACCCCTCCTCCTCGTCCGTCAATGTTTCAGCGTGCAATTTTTTACGCTTGCTCCTACGTCTCGTTAATTCGAATAAAATGCCCCGAGAAATCCCTGCTCCGTATACCATAACCAGCCAATTTCTTTAATGCTTCGGATTTCTGAGTTGCAATGCAAGAAAATTGACTACATAAGCTTAAAGGGTCTGATAAGTAATGACTTTCATCTAAAGATCAGTGAAGTTACCGAGAAAAGACAACGCAAAAAAATAAATATCTTTCACTCTTTTTTTTCGAAAAGTAAAAAGTAACAACCCACAAGGTACAAATGTAACTTGCAAATAAAAAGACGCCTCGAGCCCCGAGTAACACCAAATTCGAAAGAAAGAAGATACCACGTCCGTTCCAAGACCTATTAGTCAGGAAGGCTCGAGATATCGGATACTCCGTCGCGTATCCAAGAACTGTTAACTTCCAAATTGGTAAGCCGTGAAATTGAACGTGCCTGAAAGTTTCTTTTCCTCCGTGCTGCTTACGTGCGCTGAAACGGATCGTTCCGTGGAACACAGTTGCCCGCGTCGGATAACGAAACGTTGGCCCTTTCGTCGTTCGACTTACCCCGTAACGATCCTCGATGCGAAATTTCCACGCGAGGTAAAAAATCCCGGAAGGGAAGTCAGCGTATTTCCAGTCGACCCGGCCGGAAAGAGCGACACTAGGTTTTCCATTTTCCGGGCCCATCGAATTTTCGCGCCCAGTTCGCGGTAAATAGGAGGCCTCGACGGCGATGCACGCACGATTTCCACCGCCATTCGTTCGCGTGGCCCTCCACGGTCATTGAATTTCCGAAAGGAACGCTCGGATTTCTTTTCGGGCGTCGACTAGCGGCGCTTTTCAATCCAGCTTTCTCGTTACGTATTCAATTAGTTCGCGTATCTTCGCGAAGCAGGTACTTGCGTTCCCGGCTGTTTTTCGTGGCTCGAGAAAGCACCGAGGAACCGAGCTGGCGAAATACGAGAATAATTTAAATCTTTATCAGCGACGAGTGCATCCGAATCGTTTCGCCCCGAGAATCGGTCGAGACCGCATTAAAGGGATTAGTTCGTTGCAGAATACAGTGATGCGATTCGAGTCGTGGCGAATTTTTACCCACGAATGTAGGCAAGGTTTTCCATCATCGAGGACAGGCAAAATTTTAATCGAATAGTAATCGGAAGGTTGCTCGAAACCAAAAAGAAGGTCAATCTTGGAGTTTAGTTTTTATTAGCCCCTTGTCTCGCGAAGGAAAATCTAATTTAACTTTGTCAATCGCTACTAAATGATGGGAATCGTGGGAAGAAAGTCTTAAAACTAATTCGTTTTAAGAGTATCAAATATTAAGTTGAAATATGCGGTTTTACCACGAATAGGACTTGTTCTTACCATGTTCAGGCTGTAATCTTTTTCTCATAGTTTCATAACTTCAGCTAGTCTAATTGTCCATTTATCTGATCTTTCTTGAAAGAGAAGTGTATTATAGTATCGAAGGATCGAGTCGAGGAGATCTGCTGGAGATCGATAAATGCGGGATTTCGTAGCCGTTGAAACGCGTTCTCGTGTTCTCGGATCCGACCATGATGTATTCCGTGGTCGAGAAACATCAGCGCGAGGGAGGAACAACATCTCGGTTTAATGAAAGAAAAATAAACGACGTCGACGAGGTTGGAACACTCCTGCGAGGGTATAATGCGCACGATCATCGTCCTAATCTATTAATTGCGTGATTTTCCAGCGACGGAAAGACGGGATTAGGCATCAAATCCGACGGTGAGGATTTGCACGGTGGCAAAACGTTCATAGGACGATCGAGCGTAGCTTAAGGAAGATTTACGATTCGACGAGCCTAGTCTGCTGGTTAAATATTGCTTTCGAGACGAATCAGAAGCGGGGACATTATTATGCAGGCATGACTTTGGAATTTCTTGAGTTCAAGTCTATGTGGTTAACTTTGAAAGACACCTGACTTGCTGTCAAGTTACTAACACAAAATTTAAAATCTCCCATAATTTTTTGATAAGATTCCTTTTGGTAGATTTCCCCACAACAAAATGGGAGGGTGGAAAAAATTATTTTCGGCTGCGGGGGTCAAATACAATCATTTTTGGTGAATACACATAACCCTGAAATCCACGCAATGGGCCAGAAAAGTACATGGAACGTAAGGTCTATTCGTATATCTCGTCTGTGGTTAAGGTTCTCGTTCGTCCAGTGGTTCCATAATGGTGGACAGTGTACGGATCATCCGCTTAAAATCTGCCAGCGCTGCTCGACTCTTGTTTTTCGTGACCTCTGGGTCTGGCCTCTCTCATTTTCGTAGATGCGATGACGCGGGTGGCTGGTGTCCCGCGATGATTATTCGGAGTGATCGGGGAAGGTTCCCTGTGCGGGACAAACTCGACCGTAAGAGATTGCTCGGTCTTCGCTTCTCCTCGCTCGCTTTTCTAGCTTCGGCCGTTATCCTGGCATTTTCCCTTTGTCTGGTCCTTCGCCCGCTCGCCCCCTTCACCGCCATGTGTCAGTCAGTCAATCAGCGGAATCTAGCGCGGTTCTACGCGCCCTTCAAAAGCCCTCACCGTCCTCGATATTAAAAGACGTCCCTTATCCTGTTCCTCGCCGACTTCTGTTTTCGCGTCCTGGCGGAAGGATTCGCTTTGTCTCTTTCCGGTTGGTCGTCGTCGCTCCTACGCGGAACTTTTTATTCGCGAATCTCGAGCGTGACCTCTCGGCGAACCGATCCGCACGAAAGGCCCGTCGCTCGCGACATTAACGAATTAACATCTCACGTGACACTTTTGTTCCGGCGGAATCGTTGCGACGGAAAGAAGGGTCGATCGCGCTGTAACTGTCGTTGCACGTATTATCGCTGGATGATAAAACGTTCGTGACTCCGGGCAGCTCGTGCGAATCTGACGGTCTATCGGTTAGAAACTGCTCCTTTGTCATAATATAACAGTTTATTCTGAAACAAAGCACGCGACAAAACCGGGCGAAGATTCTCATTCGACCGGCCAACCGACTGTCTCTAATTTGATTGTCGGGACTGGCGGGCGAGATGGCATTGAGACGGGTCAACCCGCTGTGAAAATCGGATATTCCCCGGATGTGCCCCCGGGGAATTGGAAAATCCAGTTATGATTTCGTGCGACTAGAATCGTTGTGTGTTTTTAGCTCGCGGTTAGAGTCGAAACGCTCGTCACTCTTCCGTTAAAACTCGCTCGGTCGGGAAATCGATTAGTGACGCGAACAATAAACGAACATTAAATTAGGTTTTGGAACAATCGCGAGTGTAACGATTTCGTTATGCGGCTACGCTCGATATTGGAGCCGGCGGTTTCCGGAGTTTATCTGTTCGCGGTGGAAACGGGGATTCGTTCTAATTCGAGTCGTTACAGGCCGTTGAACTCTTACTTTATTCCATCTACGAAACTCCATTACGGAAAATCGTGTATCATTTTCGTTTACCAGTGACGAATCGCGACTACCTTACTGGCATATATTTTTCTTCTACGGTCAGTAACGGTTCAAAAGAGTCAAAGTACAATTAAAAAAGCTATTTCGCCAAATCCATTATACGAATAGATAATTTAAACTCCCACAAAATGACAAAGTACTGAGTTTTGACCGGCTCCCTTTGCAATGGTGGAACGTAGCCGACCGATTGCACCTTTCTCGATAATATTTATCGAACTCTGCAAACGGAACGAACTTTGTCCGCCTTTATTTCGTGTTTAGACGCGGAACTTTCCGTGGCGTTTACACGGTGACCGAGGGTTCGGTGGCGAGGCCAGCCTCCTTCCATTTTGGTCCCCGTCTCTCTCTCATCCTTTTGTATTCCTCGATGGACAAGTTCCTGTATCCAGCAACCCCCCGCGGTCGCCCTTCGCGACTGAAAATATTAGCCGCGAGCGCAGTAGCGTTAAAGGGGAACGGCTAAATTAATAATTCGCAAATTGCCAAGAGAAACGCCACTGGAACCCACCCTCTAGCGTTTCTGTTCATTCCGACGCAGGTTCGGTGGCATTCGAGGGCGCAACCAGCCCACTCTGTCGGCCTTAAACCGCTACTTTCAACAACTACTGTCAATTAAATAGCCAATTAGTCTTACGACCTCTCGAAGAAGATTCGTTAGCATTCTTGGCTACGTTGAAGCATCGCTCCATTAGCTGGCTCCGGGACTCTCGTTCTCTTTTCAAGGCCTCCCGACGAGCGTTTCTCGGATACCCAGCGCCGTCGAGAATTAATTATGCTCGCATCGGGTATTATGTCGTGGCTCGATTTCTCCTCTGTCGAGACGAGCTATCTATCCTTCGACTGGCGCGTTGTAATCGATATTGTTCCTTGCGATAAATTCTGACCGCGACGCGCGCACGCACGATCGACGAAAAAATAAACGCGCGGGACCGTACGATTTCGCCGGCCGTCCCTAATAACACTAATCGACAGGTTCGCGAACAAGGCGGTCTTTTTCTCTCGAGACACCCCGTGCGTTGCGTGAAACCGATCGCCGGAGATAATTTCAGCGGTCGTAATTACGGGGCCCCGTTCGCCGACCAGCATCGATTCTCGCAACAGAACTTATTATTGCCAACGCAAACAACGCCATTATCGTCTTTCGGAATGGGATTTTCGAGCAGAAAATTTATTGATATTTACCGTCGGTCCAGCTTCGTCTCGTTTCGCCACCTCACTTGCGATATACTTCATATTTTCTCAAACTTAAGGGAGTTTGCGTCTCAAATTCCGCCACAATTTCACCGCCAGTTTTTCCTTGGCTCGGACGACAGACTACGGATCCAAGAGAGCCGTTGGTCCGTCAAAGACGAAATACCGCGATAACAATAGGCGAGCCTCGTCCGCACGAAAAGGAGATTACGTCGTTCCGCTAGGACTCGGAGGAACCATTAATTTCGAAGGACACTGCGGCGCACGGTCATAAATAATACCGGGCTGGTACACGTAATCCGCCGTTGTAGGAATATATTTCGGCTGTCCTATATACTTGGAAAACGAGTAAAAAGTTGGCGAGTCGATACCAATATCCGTCTCCATCGGATGGCGCGCGGAATGCCATTCGCCGGACTATTATTCTCTCGGCGTGTGCTTCGGGAAACACGCGGTAGGCTTGTTTTATTCCCCGTCCGTGGCGTGCGCGCGAACCCAGTCGATCGAGCACGTGTACACGGGAAATTGAAGGATGAAGATAAATGAGGATCCTGACGCGCGGGACTATCAATATCGCCGCGTATCGCGTACCCCGGGACGCTGTAGCCACCTGAAGCGCATCGAATCCCGTCAAATGATCGACCGCGTCGTTCTCATTTACGAGGCAGTTCCGTGTCCACGGCGGCGAGTTTTCACCTCGTAAGTTTCGGCCAACGGCCACCGATGTGGAGCACTGATTAATACGACGCTCCGAGGAGCCGTATTTCGTGACCAAAATTAAAAACGAACCATTCTTTATTCAACGAGTCCATTCCCCATTGTACGCGCTCGAAAATTTAACGTTGATCTATAAAATTACACTCGTCAAATTCGCGCAACCTCAGGAGCTTTCGTATTTGGTGGAATTTTAAAAACAAATATTGCCAAAAGGCCCCGAAGAATTAGGTCGGTCCGTGTAAAGGTAATTGATACAAAGTCGCGAGGTCCCCACGCGGGCCCGAGAACCTTTCTCTTTAATTATATTTAATAGTGGCGGGCGCGTTTCGACGGGAAAAATCGAGGATCGGCCGAGCACGGGCCCCGGTGTATACGCGTGACGAAAAAGAATCGTTGCTCGATCTTTTCGCGATAAGTGCGGCGGCCCAATTTTCGACCGTCGACTTTTTCTCGCCGGTCCGGGCCGCACGATAATTTCGGTAGACGCGTAGTTAGGGAATAAGAACGGGGGAATAGTGGGTTAAGGATACAGGCTCGTTCTTAACAAGGTCTACGGTAACAAGAGGGTCCCGCGACCCTTTCTTTGTCGGTGCAAGGGGTGGAGGTAGGCCGGCGATTCCGAGACCTCGGGCGCCTTTTCAACATGTTAATTGTATATTTGAGGTGTGGCGATAAACAAGGCAGCGTCGGTAGCTCTCGTTGCCGTGGAGTCTTCATTACAGCTGGTAATATATAACCGCGGCGCCCCGAGGGGGCACTCTCACGATGCTCCAGAAGAAGTTATGAACTCCTGTATACCCGGTGACTCGATGATACCAGGAGCGCTCTCCAACTCCGGCAGCTGGATCAGCAGAATGTCGTTTCGGGTCAAAAGGCTGGTCGGCGGAGAGATCGCGGGAATAATCGACCATCGACCGTTTTTCCTTCGGTGTTCTCCGTGCTCTCGTTAGATCCGCACTCGAAACTTTTAATATATACGATATTAAGGGCGTATCGGAATTATTCGACGGGGCGCGGCTGGTTCTTGTACGCAATCTCGGTAGAAGCGGATTTTTTTCCCCGTGCTCGGTGAGCCAGCCGTCTAATCGCGGTCATGGATCTCTCGGCGTTGGTCGTGCCTCGCGGCGTGTTCCGGATAAGGGCTCGAACCGGAGAAAAAGAAGAGGAGCACACGCGTGATCTCGGGTGCATCGTGAAAGCAGCTCGTGACGCGTACACGTACACGGTCGGGATCGATTGGCCTTCGGGGCCGGCGAACGAGGTGCGAACCGGTTCCTCGAGTCGATTTTCGTCGTGGAATTCGGCGGCGAACGGAGAGCCCGAGCCCCGACCGTCCCGCGAACCTACCCTCCGTGCACGCAAGAAGCGGCGTTCCTTTCCGCTTTTCTCGCGGCAGCTTTATCCGCGAAACAGAGGCAGACGGGAGACCAGTCCAAGCGACGCCCCCTCGGTGTCAGATTTTATTTATCGCGCCGCGGCTTTTTGTTTCACGGTAAATACCCCTGGCATTTAAGAGTAAGACGTTCCCCGATTTATGGTCTCCGGGCTGCCTCGAGTCCCTCTTCTTGCTTCGTTCCAGGCGAAGAGCGCCCTTGACTGGCCCACTCCTCGCCCTCCTCGATCTTTCTCCACCGTCTCGAGACCGCCGTCCGACTTGTCTTTCGCTGACTGTTGGCGTTTTCGTTTAAAACGTTCCGGTCGAATGCTTCCCGGCGATCGATCGACGTTAAACAACAGAAAAGAAAAAAATCCCCGCTCCCACTGTTGCAGATCAACATGGAGGCGGTCACGTCGCAGGACTACGACTCGTCGATACTCAGCAGGAACTTCAATCAGGTGGGCTTCAATACGTACAATTACACGCAGTTCGAGGAGAAGTACAAGCCGCGACAGGCGTTCAAGTACGGCGACGAGTACCAGGAGTACGGTCGCGGATCGACCAGGCTGGGACCGAACGAGAGGTTCGCGAGATTATCGGCGAGACATCAGGACGGCGTCGGTAAGCCCGATCAGAGGTACGCTAGGAGTCACTCGCAGCCGGAGAGACAGCACCATTTGTCTCACGAGACGCGCTCCAAGTCGCAGGACTCCCGCGAATTAACGTTCTATCAGATCGATCCGCCCGTCAAGGCGGAGAACGTTCAGCACGTTCACGCCAAGTCGCACCGTTCGACCGCGGATAAGGGTCAGGGCAAAAAGGAGCTGACCTTTTACGAGATCGACGGCCCGGAGAAGAAGAACGAGAAGTTCGAGAGCTGCAAGGACAGAGGCGAGAAACGGGACAAGTGTCACGCGGGACAAGAGAAATCGACACCGGGCGGCAAGCACGGCAAGCAGAGCCATCAGGAGCAGAAGACGCCCGCTCCGCCCAACTATCAGCTGAACAGATCGCAGTCGGACCTCACCGAGTGTCAGCTGCCCAACTATTACAGGCACCAAAACAACCCTTACATCGATCCACCCAAGTACAGGCAGTTCGACAGGCCGCCCAAGTATCAGGAGACCCCGCCGAAGTCGGAGCCTCCACCCAAATACTCCGAAGTGGCCAGGCGACAGGACGATTGCAAACGCGTTCAGGTGAGCGACACGCCTCGACGACCCTAGATCAACCCCTTCGATGCTCGAATTGCCCGAATATACCTCCGATTACATCCACCGTCGAGTCACGCGTCGACCGTGTTTTGTCATTAGTTCTGATTATTCGTTAAACCGTGCACGCGAAGCCTAATGACCGAATGCACTTTCCTCGATTACATAGCCGTTTGAAAAACCCAACTTCCTAGTTACCTCGACGCTGCGTCGACGTTCCTTTGACGGTATTGATTTTTAACCCGTTTCATTATAACTGATTTAATTTTGCTCGATTAAACGTTGCAAGAATATTTTAGCTGTAAATCAAATTCGATCTTGAGACATTAATTGTCTTAGCTTTCTGGGTGATCCATTTGCCATGAATGAGGGATTAGGGATTCCTGCTAGAGCTCGGTACATACGTGTACGGTGCACTATAGTCAGAGGATCTCTGACCTATAACTACTTAGTACGTCGATAAGCAATTAGCACAGATACAGAGTGAATTAGCTAAACTAATTCGGTCCAATAATTGAGTGAAATTGATTATATTTCTCAAAGACTGCTATGGCGGTGTCTAAAGTTACTCGCTCTACTTCTACTACTAGTGAAACGATTTCTCGCAGATTAAATAGTAACCTGGCTTACAAAGTCTTGTAATATCTCCCTTTCAGGGACAATTTTGATTTTAGAAAGGGAAAATAGTAACACGGAGCGGGATCAGCGCGATACGAAGGGTGGGCAATCGCGGAGATGCGTTTTCGGGTCAGGAATTCTCTGCACAGGGCCCGCTTTGTGAGCCAGTGCATTATCGTATTGCAAGAGCCAGTCCCGGTCTTATGGGTATAATCCGTTTCCATGAATGTTCCAAAACATTTAAATAATAATCGCCAGCTACTCACCGTCTGGCACAATCTTACCATGGATCCCTACTAGCATAAAAATTTCTTCTCGACTTCTGGAAAAATAGCGTACTTCTCAAATATCGGAATTTCTTTCATCGTAAAATATCATGGTATCCTCGATAAATTGTTATTTATTTTACATTAGTAGAAAATTTACTTTCGCTTGACTATTGAACTAAAACAATTGATTCTCAATCTGAAATTTTAATGGAAATAGGAACATTAAATTTTAATTTCATAAAGAATCGCACAGTTTTGGTCCGACAGCGACCGCGTTAAAACAGACAAAAGTTTCCAAGTTCCGAGAGTGAACTACCCTCTTGGAGCATCCCTTACTCGCGACCAATAAATTCCTGCCCATCCTCGACGCCGAATCCTTCCGTTTCTCCGAGTGGCTGATCGAGGCGGGCTCGAAGGGCGCTGACTCCTGTCCGAGATGCTCGCCTGGCAGCCTGTTCCTGGTCGTTTCCGGTTCCGTTTTCGCCGCGCTCGATCGCGGAGTGCGCGAATCACGACGATTAGCGGTCACGCGTAACGTTATCAATTCGACAGGAGGAGAGGGGCAAACGACAAGGAGCCGTAGGAGGAGGGAGCATCGGGATCGGCAGCAGCAGCAGCAGCGGCGGTGGCGGCGGCGTTGGTAGCAGCGGTGGTGGTAACTTCAGCAGGGGGACCGCCGGCACTCATGGCGCCGAGACGCCCTCTAATCTGGCCAGTATCACGCCAACCGCGCGAGAAGCAGCACGTGGTCCTTCGTCGCGTACGCGTATCCCGTACAAGTCGTGCGACACGCGCTGCCCGAACATAAACAACAACAACGTCGTCAAGGAGGACCAGTACCAGGAGATATACGATGAACCAGAAGTGATTACCAGGTGCCACGCGGACGTTCCCAAGTCCCATCATCACTCGGGTCGGTCGTCGTTCGTCGGTGGTAGCGGTGCAATTTCCGGTAATGTCTGCCACGGTGGTTCCGGCGTGTCGTGCGAGGCCGCGACGTGCGACAAGTACAAGGACGCCGTGGACTGTTTGCTGAAAGCCAGCGAGGCGGTCCAAGGTCGTTTGTGCGAGAGATCGATGCTGAAGATCGAGAAACCGACCACCAAGGCGATCGTTCACAGTGTCGAGACACCGGTGAAGTGCGGGGATAGAATGAAATCGGGCCAGCACGAGCCAACGGTCAAGTCGAAGGGACACGATGTCGGTCACGGGTTCAAGGTCGAGAGCATCAAGTACTACGGCGAACTAAAGGGTTACGACTACAAATCGTACGGTACCATCGACAAGCCGGCGGCCACTGCTCACGAGAAGTCGCATCTGCACGGACCGGAGAAGAACGGTCACGAGAAGTGTCATTCGAAGACGTCCTCTTCGTCCGCGATGCAGAGCTACGGTCTGGCCAAGGTCGCTGGTGAACGCCCGCCCGAGAAGAGCCCGTACGCCGATCACTATTATCACCGATCGTCGCACTCGAAGCCGCAAACCGCGTATCAAGTGTACCAAGAGACCAAGTACTCGTACAACGTGAGCGGGGTGCCCGGGACGCCGGCGCAGGCCAGCGCAGCCGCAGCTTTCTTCGCAAGGTCAGTTGCTCGATCCACTATACTACTCGCGATCACGCGCGTCCACCTGTTTCCGCCTAGATTTACGACATCGCCGTTCGCCTTTCGTTCTTTCGCCAGTCATTGTTCCTTCTGGCCATCTGTAATTGTCCGCCTCGTGGCTACCGTTTGTTTACGTGACGCGTCCCTTAACTGGGCGTCGACTCGTCCGCCTGGAAAGACTCTATCGTTGTCCGCGGACAGAATCTATCGTCCCGGCGATGGACATTCGCGTGTACGATCCGCGTACGATAACTTCCGCGGTAAACGCGCGCGACAACCCGTGTCCTTCCGTCGTCCTCGAGACCGTACGTTTCAGTATTGCTAAAGGCTAGAATTTTTAGTCTGTTTCACCCACTCTGAAATGTTTTAGATTTTCAGAAGCTCCTTCTGTATATTAAATCCTCGGGTGAATCTTGCGGTGTTACGTAGAGTGTATAACAAGATGTCGTTTTCTAGAAGAATGGCGTCAAAGTTACGGCACACGGTGATAAACCGTGTAGAAAGTTCGGTTGAGAGTTTTATAACTTTCTCAATTTTATCACAATCTTTTCTGCGTAATACTTCCGAGACTTCAATCTTGGAGAAAATGCAAAAAGAAGATTCGAAATTAGCAAACTCTACCTTCTTACCCTCGAGCATGGTGGCGACTCTGTACAGAAATATGGTAGCTCGAATTAATATCTCAAGTTCCATTTGTATCATTATGTCTGATCGTCTTTCACGGTTGGTTTCAGACTTTTTACTCAAAGTTCTTCCGTTGACTCGCGCCATTTATCATGTAACGGATCAAAAACGTTGAATTTACTTTCGTCCGCAAATATTGCATCGTTCCACCGCGTTTGTTCTTCGGAAGCAAAGTGCACGGCAAACATTAATCTTTTCTTTCAATTTACTTCATTTGCGTGTAGCTTTTTACGAGCCGGTGTACGAACCGACTCGACGAACAATGACCGGATATAAAATTTTTGTAGCTTCCGGGAACGATATTCTGTAGCCAATTTTACAGTACTTAATCTAATGAGATTCTTCATCCGTTACGTCTTTTCGTACGCATTATACGAAATACGGCAATTTTATGTTTGTACACTCCAGAGACTCGTTAAGAAGATTTAATTAAGCTGCAACGTACAGAGTACAAATGTACAATTCATTTCTAAGGGTTGTGCACATACAGCTTCAGTTTAATCCAACAGAGACTTGAAGGAATAGCACGAAAATATAATTTGATTTCGAAAAAAATATAATTCTATAGAACGAGTGCACGAAACGACTGATAATTCCTTGATATTGAAAAAGCCTTGATCGCGTCGAGGCCTCTTTATCAAATTAGCAGAAAATCAAAATTTTATTATTAGAAATTTCCATAGGCAGAGTTTAGAGACGATGGCCGAGCATATGAGTTCATCGACCGCATCGATGGTTTCCATATATGCGGGCGATCGTCCGCAAAGGGTCGAAGCGTCCAACCGTGCGCTACCCTTTAATTGCAAAGATCGATTTCGGGTCAAATTCACAACGGTGCAGTAGGATTATCGCTCTCTCGGTGCTCGGTGCGGAGAGAAGCATTCTTTCCCGAATAATTAACAACGATTCTCGCGCGTCGCGAGCCCTCTCTGGTCGCGGTGGCCTTTTTTCCCTCCCATTCACGCGTCGCGCGACAATGAAACGCCACGAGGGTGGCTGCGTTCTCGTACGCGATCGCGGATTCACGGGGATGAATTTGAAAGGCGATTGCCAGGGGAGGAGTGTAGCGCGTTCTTTAAGACGTCTGGAGCTTTGATCTCCGGCACGCGTTTTCGACAGGCGGCCGCGGAATGAAAAGCGGCGCTCGCGTGAGAGCGTTCGTTCGGTCGAGCATAAATCGCGTGCGGTTTGCGCGGCGGGATAAAGCTTCTCCCGGTGTATCCCCGCGTGCTCCCTTTAACCTAACCACGACCCACCCGGTCGTTTAATAAACCTTAGTCACGGCTGGTGGATGTTGCGAGGCGGTGTTCTCGACGACGCTCGACGCTCGACGCCGCGAGTAATTACGAGGACCGCGTTCGATAACGATTTATCGCGAAATCGATCCTTCCCCGATCCTCTCCATTAACTGCGAGAGAACAACTTGGACGACGATCTTTTTATTCCTCGAAAGAAACTACCCTGGCGGAATGCTCGCGGCGTGTCGCGCGATAATGAAAGGTATAATCGCGAATCGAGCGGTAAAAGTCTGTCGGTATGCGTCCTCGGGACGATGCGTGGCGGCTAGCGATGGAAGCAACCGAGCAGGCGCGACTTCTGATCGGATTAGATTGTTTTAAAGTACAGGGGATCGGTGAAAACGACGATGCGTCCTTAATAACATCGATGGAGCCGCAGGCTACCCTTTGGCTGATCAAAAATCGGTTCACTCTTCAACGACAGAAAATTCTTGGGCTAGTTATTGTTCGATTTTTGATCCAGGGTATCCTCGTTCCTATCGGAGACCACATGATCGCGTTGGATTCCCAGGAATGCCCGAAATTCCCGATAATGTTCTGGATTCCCGCGAATATTCGAGATTCCCGAATATGCTCAGGATTCCCGGAAAAAATATAATTTATAAAATTATCGAACATGGAGAATGGGGCGAAAATAGTGCACGAAATCTGTGAAATCGATGGAATAGAAGAACCTACCCTAGGGGTAGATTCAGTCTGCCCTGGTCCAGATCTCATCCCTAGAGTTGTGAAAATAATATAATAGAATACTCTAAGGTGGTTTATAATTAAAAAAAGATGAGACGGTCTTTCCGAGTCTAATAATTACAGGTTCTAGCGTTGTTACACGGAACTATAATCAGTAGCAGACCCTTTTCGGGGTTCAAAACCAGTTTAATAGAACCAGAATACTTGGCAAGCACAACAAATGGAACATTCTTTTCTATAATTAGCATCTAAATCGGCCAAGTTGCAGAGAGTCAATGCCTGTAGACCCGTTTAGGGGTTCGAAACCAGTTTGATAGACTGTTGGAGAATAATTTGCTAAGACTATTAGAGAACTTTGGATATTGAAATCGACTCTGACTCGCGAGTTCTCGTGTTTGATTCCGTCTCTAGCGACAACGATAAATACTGTCGTGACATCGCTGGAACGGTCTTTAAAAAGCCGAATAAGTAACGTATCGTTAATGGATGGTGCCGTACAGTGGTCCTCGACCGATCGTGCCCCGAGTGTGAATGATTTCAATGGACTCCTGTTGTCGGAGAGTGGCGCCTCGTTTCGTTTCCCGCGACGTTCGTTCGGGATTCTTTGGAATTGGCGTTCACCGTCTCGTAGAAGAAGTGGTCGTGCGACGAGAATTGAAATTAATCGCGCCTCGGCGAGCCTCTGCGACGTACCTTGTTCTCCTTTGTGAAACTACTGGTTTCACGCCTGGCCAACAAGTATATTCCAGCTGCGTTCGCGAGAGTGCCGCAGGTGGAAACAATCGACGCCGGAATACCTTCACGAATTTGTTTCTCGACATAATTAAAACTCATCCCCCTTCGAAAAAGATTCTGCATTTTTCTCCGGCCACGATCGTCCATCGACCAAAGTTGCAAAGATAATTAAAAAATAAAGCAAACCAGTAGATTAAATTTACTCTAAAGTTTTGACGATTGGATGCGCACTGAGGAACTTTTCATCGATATTTATCAAATTTGGCGCGAAATATTGTCGAGATTCGAAACAGCTTGGAACGGTTATCGTTAAAAATAACCGGCGATAAAGTTTCGGGCAACGTCTGCGATGGAACAATGTGCTAGAGTCGAAGTTACCCGTGGCCTCCGGACACTTAATTTGGGTCTGGACGGTTCGCGATCTGTGCGCTCCCGGAGTCCCGCCAAGTATCGTCTTGTTTTTGCAACGAGATCTCATCCGAAGTTCCCGGAATACGAGTATCGTCCCGTTACTTTCGAACTTCATGAATATTCTCGAAACCTTTCCCGCCCGGTGGCAAATAAATAAAGCGCGAGGCAGGGGAACGAAACTTGCATACACCGCAGCTCAAAACCGGGAAACTGGATTCGTACTCGCCCCTATATAATTTTTAACTCGCTCGATTACAAGGAACTGGAACGTCCGTGGAATAAAAATGATTCGTTATCTTTATACGAGTTTATACGACGCGATTAACATTTACCACTTCGACTCCTTTGAGATCCCAAAATTAAACGAGTTCTTCCTATAAAAATTTAAACGGAGTTTATTCCGCGATTCGGTAATGATTTAGTAACCGGTCGAAGGGGTTGCGCAATTTTACATCGCGCGTGGATCGTTACTCGCGAAATGAAACCGAAGTTCAATTTTAATGCACTCTACCGTGGAATCGGGAACTTTGCTCCTACCGAGCGTCAATTATTCAAGCCTCGTCTCGCGCTCTGAGATCCAGTAACCAAAATATCCAATCTTACTAATGCCCACCGTAATGATACGCAGTCTTCTGACTTCTAAAACATTGACAAAACGTTTCGCTACTGGCCTTTAAAATACTGGCCTTTAAAATGTCTCCAAATGGATGCAGGTACGCAGGAGTTTTGAGCGGCAGTGTAGCTTCGCGTATGACGACGATCTTTTTCGAACTCTTCTTTTATCCTCTCGACTCCGTCCATTTCCCGATGGGTTTGCAAGCCCAGCCCCGGATGAAGTTAGAATTTCCGAAGTTGCGAAACGACGTAGCGTCGCGGTTGTTGCGAGCCGTCGCGACAAATAAAATTGACCCGGGGCGCTCGTCGTTCTCCCGTCGGAGAAAGGAAGTTAGCAGAAATAGAAGGCGAGAGGATATAAGGCGAAGATGGTGGGCCAAGTCCGCCCGTATTGTTAGTCGTCGTGATTTTATTGCCCTTTTATATTGCCTTCGCGCTTCTCCTTCTCCCGACGGTTGCTTCTTCGCGCGCCCCGTTTCGACTCGTTCGTCCTTTATTTCGTCGCGGCGCTCCGTCTCCCGGCCGTGTGCTCCGGTTTGCCGCTCGCAACAGCGATTTTTACGAGGCGATTCGCCGCTTCCCGACTCGCGCTGGAAATTGCAAACATCGACGCGCGTGCACCGCGATCGGCTGTAATCGGCCCTCGAGAAATAATATCCCGCGTAAACCCTCTGCCTCGGAGAGAAATCTCTTCGACGCTCTGCCTCGATTTTCACCCTCCCACGGAGTCGTCGAACGGGGCAAAACACCCAATTACTGTCGAATAAACAATCCGACGATATTTCTAGAAAGCGTAGCTTTTCACTCTTGGAGTCCCAGAGTTCCCCTAAGTACGTATCGATCAATTATCCGAAGAACTTGGAGGAACCATAAGCAAAGGCTTCGAAGTTTTCGCTAAAATTTCAGCGGGAAGACTCTGAGATCGGTTACAAACGAGGATCCGTACGCTCCTTGTTTCGCCAAGCATTATCATGTTTCTTCGAAAAGAGCTGGAAATTTCGTCTAGGAAGTTCGAACATGATTTTTCTATCGGCTCGATACATCTGAACCTGTCCGTGATACGGTTGTAATTATAGTCCATAACAGACACGGTATAACCGGTTTCGTAGGAAGCGTTCTTAAGAAATCTGTGCTGGACCCTTTCAAGCAGCATTTTGTGCTTGACATAGCGCGGAGACCGAATCGCCAATGCATATTCAATACGAGGAAAAATCAGAAAAGAATGTAACGCTTTAAGCGTGGAGAGGCTATTAAGTTCTGTCATTCAGCCTTTCAGGAAACAGAGCTTCGTAGAGACGTGGTCTGTAAAACTTCCGGTTGAATCTATGAATATTCCAATTGCTTTTCAATGGTCGGTTGAATACTATGGGCGTACGTCTAATCTTATCGAGCTTGCGTCAGTATTTTAAAAAGTAAATAGAATTTCACGCTACCGTTAAATACTTTCACGTAATTGGGGACCCTGAGGACTACGTCTTGGATGATAATAAACGATGATGCACCGTGTCGAAAGTTAGTAAAGCGTATCGACTCGGAGACCACCTTGGTCGACTTGGATAATTTAGATCGGTAGAGTGATTTTCAGCACGTTAGGGAAATCTGTGCCATCGGGATGGCTCCCTCCGTGGGAGCCATCGAGTTCCTCGGACATTGAAATGCAACGTTTGCCCACGGTTACCCGGAGTCTAACTATGCTGTATCCGACGAGCGTGTAAGCCGGCAGGTATTCGTGACTGGTCGACGGGACGAGACGTTGAAAGGGAATCGGGGAAAAGGAAGGAAACATCCGGGGCTCCTCTCCGCTTGAATGACACGCGTTATATCCCATACATATTTATGGCGGTGACGACTTTGTTTTCATTTCGTGGAATGGAATCGTGGGGGCCAGCACGCGCGAAGATTCTAGCGCCGATAGGAAAGCGGTCCTTAATTGGACAGGTGACATTTCCCCTTCAATTTTATCCCTCGCCTTGGAAAAATCTGAATCGTTTTCAAATTGTGTTAGATTAACCCCTTGTCTTACGAGTCTGACTCGTCACAGTGACTTCTTGATGTCAAGTTTCATGATCAATACACTTTCACGAGGTATTTGTAAATTCTTTTCCGTGGTCATTCCTCGTACGAACAAATTAAAATTTAAATAGTGTACGATTGAAAAATTATTTGAAATGAATCGTACGTCAAGGGTCACTAGTAACATAGTGACAAGGGAGGTATGGGTATCGAATCTTGCGCGATCCGAGAGTTAACGAGGTCCCTAACGACCACTGCGAGAGGTGTCGAAGGATGACCTCGAAGGCTGGGGGCACCGGACCAGGACGGCCGAATATATCCTGTAGGTCACCGTGGGTTTGAACTCTCCGTTCAACAGGTAGCGCTCTCGTAGCCCGGGTTTGCCAGCGACCCGGCCCTCTCCATTATATTCATATCATGTAAATGCGCCCTGCCGCTCCGACTGCCTCCCATTTTCCACCCTTGCGCCAGACACGAAGCTGTGCGGTGCAGACAGAGAAAGAGGCGACGAGAGGGTAACGGAGACGGAGATAAAGAAGCAGGGACGAACGGAACGAGGAGAAAATCAGCCGTCGAGACGAGGGAGGGAGAGTGGAACAGAAGGAAAGGTACATCGAGATGGGAGAAGCCACCTCTACTTTGCATTTATTCTAATGGGATAATACTCGGTGTCTTGGCACCCGGACGTGGCACCTCGTTTAGTATAATAATTCCCGGGGTATACCTCGGGCTCCGCGATACCCTTCGATTATCGTCGTTCGAGGACGATTTATATTTTTCTTTTTTCTCGCGCGCGAGCTAGGCGCCGAGCGTGTCGACGCGTGGGCGACGCGCACGTAGGCCTGTCCGTCTTCTTTTATAACGCCAGCTTCGTGTTAACGCATCGGCTATTAACTTAAGCGACGTCCGTATGTCACTGTAATACCTACACGCCCCGGCGCGGCTATAAAGGATCACCGAAATCACGCTAAAAGGTTCCCAGGAATTAATCTCCTATTTAAACGTGCCTCGCCGCGCGCGGTGTTCACGCTCGAAGATTTAAAGGGAGGTTCCTCCGGATTCCTATGTCCGAGACCGCGGTACGCGTCTCGGTAACGAGACATTTGTCCCCGTTGACACGCTGATAACTTAGCCGTGCCGCGTCCCGGTCAATTTGTTCGAAACTTGTACCGCGTGTGGTTCGTTTTCGGCGGCGGACAGTCCAGTTTCACCTTCGACGCGGCCTCGATTTCACCGCGTTAGAAAAGAAACGGGGTCGAGCACGCAGCGCGTCGATCGACTCTCAGAAGCGATTCGCGATATTGGTATTTATTTATTTATTTGCAAGAAACTCTTCGTTATTATTTCGATGGAGAATCATCCGGAACACCCAAGGTGTTAAGGACCGCTGTCCCGGGGTTAAAGATATCGAGTTAAGCCCAGGCTATAAAGAGATCACACCCCTTAATCGAGGGAATCTTAACGAGTTTCGCGAGCGATTATTAAAAATCGATGGCCACGAAGGCTATGCAGAAGTTTGTAATTATCCCGCCGGATCGTGCACGCACGGTTACTCGAGCCAATTATGTCACACTTCGGTACCGATATTGTTTTTCCATTTGATGCCACCAAAGTCCATCGACGCGGTTTTCCTCCCAGTCTCGATCAGCCTTTTAATTTTTCGTATTGCTCGTTTCTGGCGACGCTCGATCCCGTTCATTATCCTCCCCTTCGCGACGCCAATTAACGAACACCACCGGGTACACCTGTGATTAGCCGGTTACGGAGGCGCGACGCGGATATTGAAATCGCGCCGCGCGAACTTGGCCTAAATTGCCGACGAGACGTTAAGTGGCTCGCGCTCCGTTTATTATTTATGGAATAATAACGGGCATAGTGATTTGCCGTCACTGCGAAAGGCATCAGCTAAACGGATGCCTCCGACCTAGCGGGTGGGGGCATCGAACTCGTTACTGCTCGCGCTTAATCTTCTCTAATACGGCGATCCCCGTGTATCGCGGTATCTCCACGCGTGACGTTTACGAATGCTCGTCTTTCCTTTATTTGGTTAATCGAGACGCGTGGAACAATTTGTGTAATCCCTCGTATTTGCTAGCAAATCCTTCTGACAGGATGTTAGGATCATCCGGTAGGAGCAATCAGCATTCGGATCACGAACCTATAATTTCTGATACATTAGATCACGATAGGTAATGGTTTTTGACGCTAATATCCGGTGCAAAGGATTAATCCTTATATTTATTTTCGATGATCGATGTATCGATATAGTGTCTGAATCGCCATTAAAGGGATGCAATTCCTCCTTAAAGAGGGAACTGCCGAGTTATTAAAATTTCTTGCTGTTTGAAGATAGCAATTTGTCGAAAAGTGCGATAATTTCTCCGCAACATAGTTTCTCCACGAAACGGATCGATCAAAGTTAAAATCGACTATGCGGGTTTTTTGTTGTATGAATCGGGTTGGTGATCGTGGTAACAGCTGCTCATAATGTTAATACACCTTTGGAGAGAGTCGGCGAACGGACAAAGCCAACTTTTTAAAATTTTAATTAGCAGATACGCGTCTCCAAAATGAATTCCGTACCAAAAGCAACGATCGATCCGATGAAATATAGTATTACGAATAATGAAATTTTATATAACGTACAGTGTAACGGAGATGGGCAGATATTATCTGCCAAATTATTGCAAAAGTAAATTGGAACCACCTTTGATCGTATTTAATGAATTTCTGATCAATATTTCGGGTAAAAATTATATGGTTTCGGTATAATGATATCGAACAATATGCTATTTTTCGAGCTCGCGTTGCTATTTAGCGCGCGTTGATAACGCAAGGGGTTACAACAATGGCGAAGATCGACGAAACCTTGCCCCGCAGACGAGAATCGCGATTGAAATGCAATTTAAACGGCTTGCAGCGTCGAAAGACTGGTGCATCCTACGTGAACGAGAGGTCTCGTGCCTGTCGCGATATCGGGAACGCGCAGGAATCATTAGTTATCCAAGTAATATGGTCCAGGGACGATTCGAATCAATTTGGAAGGTTCGTAACCCCTGCTACGTGGGGTTCACGGCTGCTCCATATATCACCGGACAGTGGTCGAACGATGCAGACCAGAGTGCAGTGCAGAAAAAGGACTGAAATCCTCCCCTGACATCGAGATTTCGGTCTCCGCGAGTCCTGCAAAAAACCGCCATCATCGATTACAGATTCTAGCAAAACAGCTTCGAACCACCAATTTTTCAACACTACAAATTGGGGATAATATTTTCTACCTATTAACACTCGATAATATTTAATTTATTTGTCTATAGTTTCCTAGAAAAAATTACGCTAGAATCGCCCCCTCCAGAGACTCCTCTGTTTCCACGAGCCATCGAAGTTTAATACAGTTTTCCGTTTTTAATGTGTCCCGTGGGTTTTCGCTATGGGTTAGTGTTCACGTCGCTTACCTGCACGCGAACGTTTCAAAAGAAACGCGCGTTAACACGAACAGTTTTGATATAACGACGCGGTCGTCTGTGTCCCGGGAAATTTGCATACACGCAAATTGAATGTACACGGATTTCTCATCGGCGCGCGTTGTAATTAACAATTATTTTCGGCCGTTGTCTTCGCTACGTTAATTTAAACCGAAAGCATTTCACGCGATAACGACTTTTCCGTCAGATTTTCGCCACGCGATTATTTTCCCAAAAGAGGAACGATCGAACAATCGACATAAAAATCGACTATTTCTAGGCATCGCCGGGAGGGGGAGGGGCAAAAATATCTCTGGAACTGGTGCTTGGTATCTTTGGAAGATCGAAAATAGCTTGTAAAAGGATTTTGTAGATTTTTCTGGCGATAAATTACGGGGGCTGGCGTGGTACAAGGAAAAATCGCGTCGATAGACGGGTCAGCAAGGATCGAACTAGAATGCCCGGGCTGTTTCAATCGTCCCGCCACGAACCGCCGCGTTATTATACAAATATTTCACGGTTAAGAGGCTAGCGAGCGACCGTACAGGGGAGGCGGACAGAATTTAAACGACAGACGGCCATTTAGTCGCTCGAATCACGTCCGCCAGGAATTTTTCACGGGACTCGGTTCTTGCAATTTTCTCATGGCGACTCTCTTTCTCTTTCTCGATCTCGTCTCGTCCTCTCAGTACGACAAAGATAGTCCAGCCGCCCCGGGCGAGAAGATCGAAAATGAATTTTCCCAGCCGGGACGAAGATGCTGCGAGACCGATATTTAATTAGGTGTATGTTCCCGCCGGGGGAAAAAGAGACAAAGCTCCGGCCTTTGTTTATGAATATACGCTCGACGGAAGGAGCTTTATGAAAATACGGTCGACAATGAAACTAATAACGCGCAACGCAATATGCTTTGTAAAGCACGACGAAACTAACGAGGAACGGGGGTAAGAGTCATGGTACATAAAGTCGTACGTTAAATTTCATACGGATGAAACGCCTGGCGATTCTCGTGTATCGGTCTGCGAAATTGCGCGCGTGTTGCGTCGAGAATTGCACATGTTTTTACGTTAACGATGAAATTAATAACGCCGGAGTCGGTCCTGGTCGTTTTGATAGGAAAATACGCACCCGTTAATGCTCTGGATAACTTGCTTTGTAGGACGCTCGAGCTGGCAATTAATGGATTTTGTAAATGCGCGAAATAAATATCGCGTGGATGGTAAACGGACAATGTATGGGGAGACAGTTAAAAACTCTTCCCAGAATCTTGAAGTATTTCCAAGCTCGACGATATAAAAAATGTAGAAACTGCAGTCGCAGGAATAAACAGACTGCCAATTATTGCAACGTAAAAAAGTTTTTTTCGAAGTCGATGGATAGAATACCGAAACTGGTGGTGGGTTTGTGTACCAGAGTCCCCAACAATGGTCTCCGTTGGTCTCGTTTCCACGGGGAGACGCGTGTATCATGGTCCATTAGTATGGATGCTCAGGTTCGAGGCGTTACTGTTTACGACACCGCTCGCGGAGCATATTTTCGACGAGACCTTTCGTCGTACTGTTTTCTAGATTCAATTATAGATCGTAGGCTACGCCCAGGAAAAAGGTCGGCTTGATAAATCAGCGGGAATATTCGTGCCGCAACAAAGTACCTCGGTTGTTTCACCTTCTCTCGGCGCGGGGGCAAAGTGTCACGATTCCCGGGGCCGGAATTTCCTGGTGCATACTAAAACGAAAGAAAAAAAATGGAGGTATAACCGTTCGATCGAGGATCGTTTCGCGCTCGTTTGTCGTCCGATTGCTTGGATTATCGACTCACGGAAACGCTCCTGCCGTATTTTTCCCGCGGTCCGTCATTCCCCGATTGATACGAGATACGCGTACTTAGGGGGTAAGAATTTTTTTGTCCCCCGTCCGGCGGAACTCGACCGTTCTTGGTCGTTTTTCTTCGTTCGTTACGGTAGCGCGAGATCAGCGCGACGCGCGAACGATAAACCAGCAGGTACGAGGCGGTACGCCGGGAATCGCCACGACAAAATAACAAACAGCTCAATTAGGGGCTTCGTAAAATGCAAATGTATGCGCGTGCCGCCTTCGAACGTGCTAGCCGAGCTTTTCTTGCGCGGATGCGTGTTCCGCGTAGCGATGCGAGCCGCCTGCTGCCTCGAATCCGCTATTAGCGTCGCGATCGGAGACTCTCGACGCCCCGATGCCAACGGAAATTTGGAAATTCGCGACTGAGAAGTCAAAACTTGTCCAACTCTGCCCCCTACAATGAAAACAATTTGTGGACAACCCGGATGGGGGTCTAAGGGTAAATTGTAAAAACGTACCCAGAACGTTAAGCGGGCCCTTATCGAATGAAAGCAATTCTGATCAAAGATCGAGCGCTAATAACGCTCGAAGGATATTAAAATTTCACGGTGATCGGTTCCTTTGAAAATGCACGATGCATCGAATGCCCATCGTTTGTTGGTGAGTTTGCGTTACGCGGCGTAGACGCGAGGCGCGTACACGTAGGTAGAAAAGTCGTTCGCCCGGAACCAAACGGATGTAATAACTTTAATCGTTAATTAACGTCGGCTTTGTGTCGGACACCGAGGAAGGCCCTCCTCGAATATTGCTTTACAGCGCTTTGTTCTTTGGCCGTGGAACTCTTTGCGATTCGAGTGTCGTTTCCTACGTCTCGCGTTGCGGAGGTAATTAATACCCTCGAATTTAATAACACCGAGTCTGCGGGCATCTAGCCGGATGGGGATTTATGTTTTTAATTAGCGCGCGGCTCTGCCCTCTGTCGTTTAATTATGATCACGTAGTCACGAGCTTTGAATTTCCCGCCCCGTACGTTTGAACTCACTCCCGCTATTTGCGCCCGACGAAATCCACTTTTCTTTTTCACCGAGTGTTTCGGAGTTGATTAGGCCCATTGTGATTCAGCCGCGCGTCGTTCGCGTTTATCTTTTGGTAATTGGCCCCTACGGTTCCGCGGATCGATCGCGCTTCGCCTGTCAAGGCGGGATTGTTTATTAATTGTAAATGATTTTCGAGCCATTTACACGCCCGCTAAGCTGTAAATTTTCTCGTTTCACGGTAAAAAGCTTCGCCGTTGCTTCCACTTTGATCTCCGATTTCGTTTCCTCGTTGCGAAACGGACAACGAAACGTTCGCCGGGAGCCGCTTTTCTCGCTTTTTTAATTCACCGTGAATTCAATTTCTGCTTCTTACGGCCCGTAATCCGTTCGTTAGAGTTCTCTCCGGCTCTTCGTTCGGTGCAGCCTCCCGACAGGTCATCGGAAAAATTGATCGCAACAACGGAACTTCCGTAACAACCACCCGGCTCGAGGGTCGTCATTAGAAACGTAATTATTCAGGTAATAGTTGGAATTGAAATTTAAATCGCTAAAACGCGTTTATAACCCCTGATACTTTTCGTGCGTCCAATCTATATTAATTCTTGGGTATTCAATTTTTTATGTATAATTTTCGAAGCACGTGAAACTTGCAAGAGACGTTTTCGACGATAGAAACTGGGAATCGATTTTTTAACATTCCTAATGGGAATCCACCCTTAAACCCGAACGCGAAGGAAAAGCCCGTAAGTAGGATTTGTCAATCGTCTCGACGCATAGAAGGACCGATCTCATAGAATTCGTGCACCGTAACTTTTTACGCAACTCGATAGTCGATTCATCATCCTAACCACTCGATCAACGCTCCCCGGGCATTGCCCTTACGAAAAAGTCAGCCGAGGAGACGGGAACGAAGTCTGTCGGTCAGGTCTGCCAAGGTTTTTAAACAAAGAACCGTGTCTCGAGGGTCTCCATCTGCATCATAATAACGTTTGTCTTTATTAAATACCAATAGTTTTGCACCCTTCGGTTTATTGAGTCGCTCTTCCTCTCGATTCAATTTCCAATGCGACGCCAGCTTTGAATTTTGCAAACTGACGTTAAGATACAGGATTTAGACTTATAGATTTGAGAGAAAATGCGAATGTCGCAACATCTAAACCTAATCTTCTCTTTGGAGGGCTCAATAATTTCTTTAGTATCTTCTATGGCACGAACATTAATATCGAAAGAGCAATAATTCGACGCTCAATGGGTAAAACCAGCTCGTTAATTCGAGGAAAGGGACAAGTAGTACGACTTAGGCTATTTGCCAGTTGGCAGATTCGCCATGACTCTGCGTTACGCTCCTTCGGGGTGAAAGGATATGCTCGAAGGAATATCTTGGCATTTAATATTTAAAATAAAAAGATAGGATCGCGGGGATCGTAATTATGGCTGGTCGAGTCGCGTGGGTTGTCCAATTTTTACACTTTCGCGCAGCGGGGAAACGATGTTTCACGTCCGCTCGCTGAAAAATTCGAAAACAGTCGCCAGGAAGTAATCCCCGGCGTCGAATCCATAATATTTCACGTCCAATCTCGTTAATGCTCCGTAAGGAAGCGACGGAGGGGGTGGGTGTTTCTTTTTTCCGGGCGTTTGTCCGTCAATCTTCGTCGCGAGCGCGGCATTAGTATGCTGGTCAGGTAGAATCGTTTATGCGAGATCTCCCGGTGTCGCAAGATCGGGAGAAGATAGAGAGAAGCCATTGGCCGATAGCCAGATGTATTAAGATCGTGTTTGGGGACGGATCGGTATCCTGATGGATCGCTTGTCTATTACGTGGTCTAATCCGACTTCTATGAGTACGGTAAACTAGGGTCACTGGGACATAATTTGTCATTCCGGTCTCGCTCGACCCCCTCCGAGATCGAATCGTCGCCTGCACGAAAGTGTTCCCGTTTTCCTGCAGTCGCCAAGAAAACGGTACTCGCCATCTCCTCCATTTCCTTTCGTCAACTCTCCCGAACGAATAAACGAATAATTCGTGGAAATATTAAATAGCTCAGCGAGGCTGTTTTACAACCCAACCTTGACTCGCAAAAATCGCTTCGAGTCATGCATAGAATTTGATTTTATTCTTTTAGCTCTTCCAGGCCGGAACGCCGACTGCACGTATGGCTGGGCCCGGCCAGGTAGCCTCAGGTAAAACGGTTGCAAAAGTTATTGGAATCGATTCCAATAAACTTTACAACTGCCCTTCCGAGCCAGTAGACAAAACCAAACATTTAACGATCCTTATAATTAAAATAATTCTCTTTCGACGTCGGTAACGACCAATTATTTTTACTCCATTTATGCCTTGTAAAAATTCAAACTATACGCTCTTAACGTGCGTATGGATAATTTATGTCAGATACCAGAAGAAAAATTCCCAAGTAGTAGAGAAAGTTGGGTATTTTCCGGAAACGCGACGAAAGGAATCGAATTCTTTTCGTTCGTAACGAGTCCGCGAGGCGTTCGAGCGTCGTTCGACGCGGGTATCGCGCATCATAAAACGATAACGCGGGTGATAAATTTGCGACGAATCTGGTCGGAGGGCGGCAGCGACCGAGGAAGTACCTTTTACGAGGATGCGGCGCGGTGCGTTTGCAAGGAAATTTAGAGGACGCGCGATCGTAACGTTAAGAACTGTACTCGAGCACGGTCCATTAAACACGGAAATATTTCGTGCGTTTCGTTCGTTCGTTTCCGCTCCTCGACCCGCGGCGAGGTACGTATCTCGCGCATCGAGATGTCGACTCTCGATACGACCGGCAATATACGGACAGCTTCGAACGCGGCGTTACCCGCTGAATACGGAATGCGACTTTTGAAACGTGTGTCGACTCCGTGCTCGAATTCGGCCAACGACGAACAGATCTCCGGCTCCATTGTTACCAACCTTAAGGAAGCTTCGAAATTTTTAAAAAATGTTACTAAATAACACTACAATACAAGTGTGCGGAATTCTCGTATGCATCGATAGTAAAATAATGGACTCAGACCTAAACGATCTCCGAAAGAGAGAAAAGTGTTCCCAGATGTCGAGAGGCTCGTAGAAAACAGGCCTGTATCACATCGTTGATATCGACAAAAAATAAATACACTTGTCGCACAAAAATTAGAATTTTACGTTTGCCAACGACGATGAACTTTGCCCAGTGAAACCAGGAGAAGAAGGAACATTTCGCTAAAACGTAGATAGACAGGAAGTTTGAGGATCGTGTTCGTTGGTATTTTCCGAGGTCTGTTTACGAGAGGACATTATCGGCGTGTCGGTGGATGCGGTTCGCTCGCGATGGCAGTCCCGTCGTAGAAAGTCTTTGTGAAATAGTTCCTCGGGGCAACCCTTGGCGCAGTTATAGCTGGATAACGTTTAATAGATGCGCCTCCGTATCGCCAGATAGGCTTTTAAAGCCGGGGAATATGAGCGCGCGATTAGATCGAAGCATGTGGGTTTACGAGGTTCTCGCGGCTAAGAAGATGGCGGAACCTGAGCTCGAGTGATCGACCGTACGGCGTTCGAGACGTTTCTCGACCGCGTTCGTTCATCGTCGACGCGTATAAAGGGAAACGGAGATGATTAACGATCGCCGATGAGGGAAAATACGGAAGGGTCGAACGGAGACCGTGAACTGTCCCGGTCAGGGAGGTCAGATAATTTCCAGGAACAAGTCGGAAGAAGTATTCCTCCGACGCGTCGTGAAATTTACTAGACTGATAACCAGGGGAGCGAGGGTCACGGAGACGTTCGGGGCTCTGGGTAATTAAAAACAACTACTTGCTTGGGACAAAAGAGAAAAGATCTTTACATCGCATGGAAAACCACACACGCTTAAGCAGAAATTAAAAGAAACCATTGCAAGAAGGATCCCAGAGTGAAATACTAATGTAAATATCTGTATAATAATAATTGAAACATACGAGTGCAAAGGGTTAATTCTCCGGAACAATCTCTTCAAACTAATTACCTACTATTAAACTACCTATTAAACGGAGACTGTGCCAGATAAGCCTCGTTGGTCCCCACGTAGGAGATCCTGGGACGCGAATATTATCGCTAAAATTTCTTAATTATCCGTAGGAAATAAATCGAAGGTCCCTGGAAGCACTAACAGATAACCAAGGGGATCGTACGCGACGAATGTTTGTCGAGGTCCAGGCGTTTATGAATTTCGAATATTGGCCACGCTTTCACGGGTCGAAACCGATTAGATTGCGCGAGTTAAATAGCAGCGGGAGACCCCGACACGATAGTCGATTACACTCTTTCGCGGGCTGGCAATTTAAGCGGACGTGTGTCTCGGCGAGATAGCGAGGTAAACGTTTCTCGATCGGAGATCAAGAATCGAGGTATCCTCGTGCACGTATCAGCCCCTCGGGCGCTATTAGAGCCGACGATCCGCCAATTAGAAATCTCACGCGGTACCAGCAGGACGAGGCAGTCGGCGTACGTGCCGTCGCCGTTACCACTATTACCATTGCCATTATGTGCCGCTACTACTATTACTCTCGTCGTTATTTCGATAGTCACGCAAGAGTGCCTCCGCGTCGAGTACCCGCATCCACTTTGCAGAGCTGCACCGACAACGAGAAAACTTGCGTCGCTGACGCCGCGTACGCCGTCCCCACTGTCGTCGTCGAGATCGAAATTGAAACCTCCTCGTTTCGATAAACGCGTTTCCGGCCGGATCGAAGATCTTATCCAAACGAGAGTTTAATCACCGACGGCCAGCAGGTCCTCCGACTGCTTTCGAAAACTGTAAATCACGTTGCTTTGGCCACTCTGACGCACGCATTCCTCGAATGGTTGCTTCGGAGCCACGCACGCTCGAGGAACTCTCGACGAAAACTACGGGGCGCGTCACGCGATTAGGATGGGTGGTAAGTGCTTCCTCGTCGAAGATAATATGTCGAAGGAAATGGAAAAGTTTCCGATAGCCTCGCTCCCCTGCGTTAGTGCAGTTTCACTTTCTTTTCTGGCTGTATATTTAACGAAATTCGACGGTAGGTGTGAAATATTGCTCGAAGTTGCGGTAAAAAATTCGCCACGAGCTTACGGGATAAACTAACGTTTTATGCAGTCGAGTCTCCCGCGTTTATCATAATCAGAGGGGTCGATGCGTTCGCAACTCTGGGGATCTAGAAGATAAATGGTAAAACGTAGAATAGCGAGGAATGGCGGCTAGGAAGATGGAAAAGCAATTATTTCTTTAAGAAGCGCGCCTCCCGCTTTAATCTTTTCGAGTAAAACTTTAAGACGAATAGCCGGGTCGGTGGAAAATCTACGCGAAACGTTCCGGGAGGCAATCCTTCCGCGAAGATCGAAGCCTGATACGCGACACCGGGGGACATTAAACGGCAGAAAAGCTATCGTACGGAGTACAACGCGCCACGATGTCAATGAAGGAGAATAAATAATGCCGGAGGATTCGCGCACATATTCAACGGGGATCGAAGGGCAGGGATAAATCCATTTTCTGCGGCGGTGGAATAAGATATAAGTGTTATGTCAGCTTCCACCCCTCGAGCAGGCTTTCCGACGATTCCGGACGCGCCTTTCGCTTCTTCTTCGAATCGTCCGCCCCCCTGGCGAAATCCTCGAGCCGCTTGTTCGTGATTTCGAGGGTCAGGGGGAGCGCGAAAGGTTAGGAATATTTAAAAACGGCATTCCTCGAGTGGCGCTTCGCCCCTCGTCGAGAATCGACTGTCGGGCACTTTCGATAATACGCCCGACGCGTAATTTGCCACACAATTTTCGCCGGGCTCCGTGGATGAAACGATCGCACGTTCTCAGGCGACTGGTGAAATTTTACAGTCTTTTGTTCCCCTCGAAACGTAACTCATCGACGATAGAATTCTTTGAAGTTAATAAAAAGTTAATACTTTAATTAGGAGTTAAAGACAGTGTTTCATTTTTGAGACACTATGCGTTTAGGGGTTCATTACGTGAATAAATAAATAAACGATCGAGTCGTCGGTGAGTGGAGACGGGAGGGGAACGAAATAATGGGCGATTTTCGTCGTCGAGTCGAAGGGAGCATCGCTTCAGGACCGCGTGTCCACGAATCAGCGATTCCGTTCGAGAATTCACGGGGTAACGAGCAATTAAACCGATTAGCACTCCGGAACTAGACCGCGCGGTCACGTCGCGTGGTCAAGTGTAGTCGCGAATCGGAAAGTGCAGCAAGCTCGTTGTTTACATCTGGAGGGTGAAGCGAGTAAATAAAGTTAATGGTTCTATCGGGTCGGTCCGGGTGGCGTCGGCGTCGAGCGGACGATTAATTACGGGGATGGGGGCGAAAAAGGGACGGAAGGACGAAGGACAGGGGCGGGGGTGGGTCAAGGATTAAAGGTGAACACGGTGAAAACGCGTGGCGCGTTTCCTTCTGGGCCGCAGCCGCTGCGGTGGCACGACGTTATCACGGCATCGTGTAATATTGTAATTATATTGCCGCGCGTCACGACAACCAGTGTAGCGTAGCGACGAAAAAAACTTGCAGCCACGATTCGTCCCGGTGAATGACGGCTACGTTCGCCCGATTACTCGTTTTCCAGGTCGAGCGTGACTTACCTGCGTCCTCGCAGACCAACGATTCGACGTCGCTGGAAACGCCTTGCCCCGTGTTGCGTGGAACTACGAAATCGTCGATCGAGATATCGGGAGCCCTTTAACGATATTTACGAGTACCCCAAACTGTCTACGCGAAAGTAGAAAGTTCCTTTTGGTAGGCAAAATACTTTAGGAATTTTATTTAATCATTGTTTCACTGAACGAAGCGTCGGATTTTATGGAGACTGCTTAGTTTTTATTAATCAAAATAATTTCCCTTAGCACCCTTTAATTTGCCCCCTGTACAATCTCATACTTTATTGTTTTATTTCTTTATGGCTAGTCATAACTGGGTTAGGAGTCAAAAGTGAGAAAGTAAGAATGTTTATCATTTACTTCCATTATTTTTTTGTCAGAAGATTAAAAGCTGTTCGAAGCCCCTCCTTCGTGCTTTATGCGGTTGTTGGGATATTAATCATTGCTTTATCTTTAATGTATTCGCGGGAAAAGAAATCTAGAGGCGCAAGATAAAGCGAACGGGGGGGCCACGCAACAGAACCACCACATCCTACTTGGATTTCCTATTTAGAAACGAACGTGAAATTTTCAGTTTTAAACATTTCGTACCGTTCCTTGACTCTTGATAAAATCAGAAATATTATTTCAGAGCATCGATATCCAGTCCAGGAAAGGGTTGTCAAGGAAAATAATGGACGCTCCGAGGAAAGCAGTTTTCGTTCCTCGATAAAGATGCAGATATTTTTGCTCGGTCGCATTGTCTTCGCCACAAAGCAGATTTTATCGAAACGCTTCGAGCGTAAAAGCTTTTCTTAGGAGTGCCCTCCAAGAGTTAGAATCGCTTTCGTAGACGCCGCTGTCGATAACGTTCCTCCTTGTTTTTACAGTACCAACTTATGTTTGCAATCTGCAAACTCTAATTGGACTACGGCGCAGGAGTCTTTTCTATCAGTGCTATGCAATTAGATAATCTTCAAAGTGTTCGGAAGTAGATCTGTAGGTCAGCGTTTCTTAGAGTGGTAGAATTCTGCAAATCTCGTTCAGCTGCTTTCCAAGTTAAAATTATTTCCATAGCGTATGAAATCTATGCAAAGATTTCAAATGACATTTCTTAGTCTCTGAAGCTTCGCTAGTAAAAAATTTCAAAACGTTTAACAAGCTGTTGTAATCGTACGAAAGTCCAGGCTCGAAACGAGTCGCGTTGGTTTCTTAAGTGCAGACTTCTATGGGTTGATATTGTCGAATCGACGAAGTACGCGAACACGAGACGACAAGGAGTACTCGGTCGCAATCGAGAACGCATAATTCCGTGTGTAGTTACGCGCTCGGTAATTATCGTCGGGGGACAGGCGGCGCCTTATTTGCATTCTAGCGTCTCGAGGTATGTGGAATTCGCGTTCTCGCTGTACGAATCGCTCGCGCGATTCATATGCAGTGTATTCCGCGCGGAATCGCTGCCGTCTAGTATCCAAGATTTCGCCCGTGTCTCGACGTTAACGCCGACCTCGACGACGTTAATTACGGCGACGGGGGCTCTCGGGCGTTCCGCGATTTATCTGCCCGTCGATACAGAATTACCAGTCCCATTCGTATTGTTCGCGTTTCTCGTTTTTCGTCTCGACACTACCGGGGACCGCGCGAGTTCGCGAGCTCCCCAACGACAGGCTTTAATTTAACCAACCTATACTTTGTTTCGTCTTTCAACGGAGTTTCCCTCGACTTGGATCAAAGAATCTCTTCTTTAACCCTCGAGTCAACTCTCAATCTCAACTGAATTATTATACTTGATGTTGATTCTTATCAAACTGGTAAATGGAAAGGATTATTTTAAACTTTACGTGTTTCTTCGAGCCCCAGTCCTCGCTCTCGTACGTATTGTTTATCGCAACATTTAGGAAAAGCGATAGTATGCAACAAAGTATAAAGTATACTTTCGAGCAAGTCACGAAATCTAATAAATCAAGCTACATGTTTGGCATACCCCGCATAACGCGTCTTATCGAAAACTTATTAAAATTGCGGCAAAACTAGCGGAGTAATTTTTAGCAACTCGTTATTTAATTCGAGGTTTAATTTATTCACGAGTTAAAATTACATCGACGATCTGTCATCAGCTTATCAGGAACGTTTGTGTGAAATTGGTTTGACACAATTCGCATCGAAGGGACGACGTAATGGAAGCAACGAGTTTGTCGTTTCCATCTTTCAACGATCGTAAATACATTTTCTATCCGGCGATTCGGGGTCAACGTAGTAATTACTCGATGTCACGAAATGTTGTTTGGGCTTGCCCTTTCAGCGCCGAGTATATTTCGCGCGCTAGCCATCCCGGGCGTCGTTTTACAGATTCGTCTCGATACTTTATAACGTTCGCTGGAGCCATTTCGATATTAGAATCGGGGAGAAAGAAAGTTGAAAATGGCCTGGATAGATCGATCGATAGAGCCCCAACGAAAGGTTGCCGGTTCGAGTGCCAGTAATCTCTATAACTGATCTTTTTCCCTCGTACAGATTTCAAAAGCGGAATTTCCTGTCGCATCTCTGTATTTCGAGTTTTGCGTTCGGTTTCAGGCTCCCATTTGTCGCGCCGTCCAAGCAGCAGATGCCATTTCGATATTAGGATCGGATTGGAAAAAAAATCCGGTGATAAAAGTATAGCGTTTTGGCGCGTAAACACGGAGCGGAGTTTTCGGTCGATCCATGCAAGAATTCTTAATTGTGAGTCTAACATGGAAAACGAGGACCTCGGTAAACACGTTCTCGTAATAATTTTCTCATAATATTTAAGTTTTTATAAAATTTCTGCAAGCAAGTGAAACGTTCAAACAAGTCCCTCTTGTCTCATCCTGATACCAAGATTCCCTCGCAAAATAGACTGCGTTTTATTTATTTTTAGAGAGGTTAGAGGTCTTTGGCCAAGGTTTCGATCGGTTGGCGAATTCAGGCCCGAATCGCGTCGGGGGTGGGTGTTTGACGCGTCGAGCGATCGGTCGTTGGCCTTTATCTGAGATGGAGATTGTCCCCGCGCGTCGAGTTGACAATATTATGGATCACCGGGGTGCGTGTGCGGTGGCCGCGTGCGTTCGTGCGTAGTTTGGTGCGTGTGGCGGTTTCGTGCGTGCTCGGTACAACGGTACCGTGGCCCTTTCGTCCTTCGTCGAGCAGCTCCTCCTACGCGGCGAGTCCCTTTCAGGAGCAAGGAGCCGCCACTAGGTCAAACGGAACGAACACGCTCGATATATCTTGCGACACGCGGAACCGATGGTTGGTAGTTCGAGAATTAGTTCTTTGTCTCCATTCCGGCGACCGAGAGCGCTCCTTCCGATCCGGAACGAATCGACCGCTGTAAACTTGCCGAATTTACGGCCGATCGTTTCTAGATGTGTCCCCTCCCGCGGCTCAGACGTCGGAAGAAACGGTGTATCGCCTCGAGAACGATCGTTCGACGCGTCGTTACCTAGAGGAGGGACCAAAGGTTTGACCAGGAACGCTGTACAACCACGGGGAAACCCTTTCTACGTATAATCCTGGAAACAGAGGAGATATTAATGGGTGACAATGTTACGTCGAACACCTTGTACAGCATGTGGCCAGAGAAATTTAGTGTTCTTTTGAGCCTGGGATTCTTGACCTGTGGTCCACGGACCCCCAACGGATAGATTTCCAGGGGGCCTGTACGCTCGAACGGAAACAAAGTTTCTAATTTATTTTCACCGACCACGGTGTTTAATATTCCGAGAGAACGACAAACACAGACGATAGAGTAATTTATGGTGGACTTCACGAGCGTCTGTTAGCTTCGACGAGCCTCACAGGATATTCAGAATCATCGCACTCTTAGAAATCGATTACAAAATGCAATTGCTCGTGCAAAGTACTTATCTTTCAAGCTACCGTGAACGACAGGGTTAATTTTGCTAACCTTCTGATAAACGATAAACTTAGAAGCTTTCGTTTCGAATTCCAGATCTCAAATGCAATTTTAGCGGGAATTTCTTTCGTTGTATATATGTATCTATGTTGCAAATTCATCGTTTATCCTGACTCACATCTGAACCTTGACCAGTAACTCATTTTGGAAGCTCACTCTCATTGTCCCCAGACTCAGATTCTGATCTCGACAGTTACTCAAAGTTTAGTCTATTGCTTTGTTCACCTCCCTCACTGTTCCGACGTTTAGTAAAGTGTTATTAAGAGGAACACGACGCATTCTTTCTCCCCAGAATCGAAATTGTCGTCCATTAAGGGTAGGGTGTCCGTCTCGCGTCTTCGTGGATATTTCCTTAGCCGGAACTTCCGTCAACGATAATGTTTCCACCCCATTGCGAGGGTGTGTGTCATCGTCGTTGCAGGCATGCAGGATCGTGGGCAGTGCATGCACGGAGCACGCGTCGCCACACTTACGAACGCGACCATTCACCATCGTCATATTGCTTGCTAACACGACATTAATACATCGCCAGAGAATTATGAGGCCGCGGCGTGACAGAGGCAAGGGAAGGAAGGAAGGTCGGGGACTTTGAAAAATCGTCTCATGCGCTAAAAGCATCAGAGATTAAAATTAAATCCGGTTTCGCCGCCCTCTCGATACACCCTCGTTGGCTGCGTGCACTGGACTAGCCACCGCCGCACGCGCTTCTACCCCTTCCACACCTTTCGACGGGGGGGCTCGAGGCGAATTTTTGTTGATAATTAAACGACGATAAATTACGCTCGCTAATCTCGCTCCATCGAATTCCGAAGCGAGAATTTTTCACCGAATATTTCAATTTAATCACGCTTCGCTCTCCCCCCCTCCATGCCTGTTTCATCGCGTGTACGTAAATTCTCGTGGAAAAAAGGACGACCGTGATCGCCCGGAAAAAATTGCTTCCTGAAATGGCAGCTGATTTAATGAACGCTTGTATCATCGATTAACCCGTACGCCCGGTTCTCGAACAGCCAATTAAATGGCTAAAGTCCAAATATGTGGATACCACGATTCCATAGAGACGTAACGTGGATTCTCGAGAACAACACTTCTTCATGCGTTGACCATAGGAATATTTTTTTTTAATTTATAGTTAAACTTGGCAGCGTTACCATCGACTTTTTTCGATCGTAGTACCCGCTACATTTGAGGAATACTTGGGGAGTTGCTCCACTTAGATAACAACAGGTTTGAATAGCATAACGATCGGATGGTAGAAGGCTCGAATACGGAGGTTCAATAATGGAGGCTTCGCCGTATTTGTGGTCATTAGCTTATCCAGCGACCCAGTTTGGCAAAGTCGAGCAGCCTCGTTCGTGGAAACGATTCGAATACGCGTTTTTCGAAACGAGTCTCGCGTCTTCATCGATCCTTTGGATCTTTTTGCGAGCGTTGGAAGGTTTTTCACGGATCGGGTAGAGTCGTTCGGAATTTAATTACGGTATCGCGGTTGGCTTTTCGGGTGAGTGGCCGGAGCAAATTTGCCGACGTAGCCCGTGGTTGAGCCCGAAATTGCCATAGCGTGCGTGCACGGCCTCGACGCGCGAGCCGATAATTGAAATGCATTTTTCCGTCGGCTGGAAAGCACTAGCGAACCGGTGTATTTAACGAGACGGCATTTTTTCCTCGTCCCAGGATCGCAGACGCCCGTCGTCCAGTCTTTTATCCCAATTTCGCCGACTAAAAGCGGCTGTAATCGAGTGAAAATAACGACGCGCCCCAAAAAGGATCACCTTTCGCGTCCGCAAACGTAATTTTCACGCTCTAATCGCCCTGTCGAATTTCCCCTTTTTTTTTACGTTTTCGAGTACACGTTGGCTACGCAGGCGGCCGCGTTTCGGAGCCACCCGGTACGTAGATCGATTGCAACGCTGCAGTTTCCTACTGTTATCGTCCGCGTTGGACTTCCACCATTTTCAGCGTTGGCGCTCAAGGTGGCGTTAGCATTCCATCTCTGAGAAAGGTGGCAAATTAAACGCCTTTTTATTTCGAAAATCAACCCCTCGATGTTTCGCATATGTATATGAAGATCGAAATAATGTTTTCCTTTTTAAATTCTCTTTAATACAATTATTTTACAAAATAATCGATTGTTTACTCTCCTATAAGCCACCCCTATATTAAGGGATTTTTAAATATATTAAAATAGGTCGTCACGAACCCGTTGAGCTCGTTAGGGAATAAAATAGATTCGAGCGATTTGTCGTATCTCTGTCGACTTGATTAATTTTCGTGTAAAAAGATCGACGCTGAATATTTTTCCCTTTGTCTTGTCTGCAACCGAGAGACGAGAATCGAAGGCGAGCGTAAGATAATACGGGTATAACGCGCAACGCACGCCAGACAACTTAACAAAGAACGTCTCGAGCATCCCTGTCAAGGCGAAAACGGTTTTGAGACACGACGTTCCTACCCGGAATTCGATTAATCCAAAGCCAATGATAATTGCAGCGACCGCCCCGTCAGATTCACGGGGAGCAGAATCTGTTCGATGAGCTATTAAGAGGCGAGTCGAGCATCGATTGCAAAGGAAGATACTGTTCTTCCTTCCAATTCCGACGTTTCCGTAATTGCCGGCTTCTGTCGGTGAATCGCAGGTCGAGCGACGGGCAGGTTCGCGGGGGCGGGTGGGAGGGGAGGGGGACGGAGATCGAGAGATCAGCCGCGCGAGAAGCGAAAAGAAGAGCGAAGGGAAAAGGAGACGGACTAATCCCCTAAGATAATCCGGCGCGAAAACAAATTAAAGATGATAATGCTCGGATAATGGGTTTTTGAGCATCGGGCTGCTTCTGACTTCTCGTCGAACAGGCAATTTCGGTTTTCGTGGCTTGGGATTCGGTTCACCTCCCCCCCTCGACGGCGAATCCTGCGTCTATAAGAGACACGGGAGGAGGAAGGGGAGAAAAAAACGAAACCAGAGAGAACGGAGGGAGGAGAAAAAACCAGAGGGAAACGCGGAAACGAAATCACCGAGGGACGATAAAGAGCAGCGCGGCAGCCACACCCTGCCGGAGACAAATATTATCGAGACGAGATTAATCGTTCGAGATGAATCCGCGTTGGCTATCTCGGATGTTCTCTGCAATTCCTCGGTAGGCGAAAGTGTCGAGACACGAGATGATCGGTATCGCCATCCCCAAACGACGGCGTAGGCGTTTATATTAACAGCGTACGTTTCGTATTATATTACGAGCGTACGTTTCTCAGGCAGCGAGTCGGTCTCGTCCCGTTTTATCCTGCCCGACGCCGGGTATTCGTGATTTCAGGAAGCCCGCGCCACCCTTGGCAATAATATATGCAAGACACCGCTTAAGCTCACGGTTATACACGGTAGGATAGACGCGGGACGGGGGCGGCACAATACACGCTCGACGGGTTTATTCCGACTCTTCGGCTTCTGGTTTCGCGGAAGACGGCATTCTCGAGGGGTGCATCGAGAATGCGGCCAAGGGGTTGGCCGATCTGGCTAAGAATCCCCCACCCCCCCTGTGGCCTAGCACCTATTCAGCCGCCGGGGTACACGGAGACGGAGGTGGCGCACTTACCGCCAAAAATATCCCAACTATTCGGGCCCATTAGCGGGCCGGGCTCCGAAATACCGGGTATCATACTTCGTACCGTGCTGTCTCGCGGACAATCAGTGCGTCGTTTCGCCCGCGATATTCATGCCTCGACACCGCAGACGACGTCCTCCCACGGGTTGACAAAATTCGACACGGCCACCCGGGGGCTGTTCGTGATCCACGCCCTTTCGGAATCGTGTTAGTCTCCTCGGGCTGCCAATATATCCAGACAACTTCCACCTGCGTTCCCGAGCAACCCTTGCCGCGACAAGAAACACCCAGAGGTTGTCTATTCCTTGCAAGGGAATATTTCTAGCGATTTTCAAAAGATCATTAGAGAGATGACACTGGTCTTCTCACCATAGTACTAGGGTTTCCATATAAATTAAGGGATAATTTACAAATCTACACAGTACAGAAAATTACAGGCACAGAGCTTTAGTACTATTAAAAACTATGAAGTTATGGGTTAGGTTAATAATTCTAACACTAAACAATTAAATAGTCTTTATTTTATATGGGAGGTACATGTGTGAGAGTTTACACTACGAAGATTGATTTTTGTTTACATGAAATTGAACAACCACATTCCAAATAACTTTGATACCAAATGGAATTCGCAAGAATTCCTCCGTTGGGAACGCGAACGTTCGCCGCTGGAAATAAAATTCAGTAACGGTGGTACATATTTCCAGAGATTTTTTCCCCGGTCCGCCCTGATATTAAACCGCGGGCATTGATTTGTCGTAGAAGGCGCGTGCAGCCGTCAATGGAATAGGTTGCACGGCGCGCGAACGCATCGGAGGCTACGTCGCGCGCGGTTAACGAGCGAAAATTGAAACAATACGCGGAAATAAACAAAAGATACGCCTTGGTAACGTTAACGGTTACAGCGAGCCGAATAATTAACGATCAACGGATTACGCGAAACGTTTTTTCGCAATTAAGACGTACACGGCCGACGACGATTACACAATGAAGTCTCGCGAGAGCGGGGCGGTCGGGAGGTGGGAGTGGGTGGAAAATTCCGCGTTGCGGCTGGACGCATTGACGCGTGGAGTGGCGACGCGTGACGCATTAAAATGATCCCCCGGAGCGCGGCGAACGCAGGGCGTCGAAGCGCGAGGCTCGACGGAAAAATATTTTACCGCGAGAGCCACCTGCGTCCAGGTTCGAGCTCGCGAGAGAGCTTTTCACCGGAGGCAGATGGTAGTCGTCGTGGGCGGGGATGCACGGGGGAGAAAAAACGGGTACGCGGACCCGGGCGTTTTGATATTCATTATCGGTGGCAGGTTGTCAACGAACGAAACATAATTACGCCGGCGGTTGATCCACGGGCCGACTGCTCTGACGGCTTCCTCCGCGCTTCCTGTCCGACCGGTATCTCCCTCTTTGCCAGCAAATTATATTCATATTTGGGGGATTACCGTCCACGATCCCCCCGGATCAGGAACCTTAAAGGGACGCGCTCGCCGTGCTAATTATTTCCCGGACGGCCTTCCGGCTCAGATTGAATTTCGCCGCGGCGGACGCCGGGCCCAAGACGATGGGAAATTGCTCTCTCCTCGTCGCGGCGTCTCCGGAGTCTACTGCTAATTAGCCTGCTCGGATTCAGCCAACGATCCGAGGCGAGCCTCACAGACGATTCTGTATATTATTGCACGCGTGCTGTATGGCATTCGTAAAAGAAGGATCTCTGGTATATCGCTTTGGATACGTTGCACTGTGTACTTTGCGAAACATTATATTCTGTACTGTGAATTGCTAACTTCGGAACAAAAGAATTACAGCAACTGGCGCCTAGTTTTAAGTGTCCTTTTTAGAATAAGACTAGAGGGGTCGTTAAAAGGACGAAGCTTCGTCCCTTGTTCAGTTCGAAACCGAGAGTCGAACAGTACACGTGGTATACCATCGTTGCATTTTGTCTATCCTTATTTATCACTATATCATTAGATACGTTTATGTTTAGATTAAACCACTATGGCCTACTGTTATTTTTACAACGAAAATTGAATTAATTTGCAACGAAATAAAATAACGTATTCTACTGATAATACTATAGCATACATAAGGCTTTATTATTATGGTACTTTAGGTAAAACAATATAGGGGTTGACCCGTGGTAGGTAGATGGCAGGAAGCGGGTCCTTCGGCTTAAATGGTGTCCTTAATCAGCCACCGGGTGCCTGAGACATTCCATAGAAATTTGAAGCCGTCGCGGAAGGTGTGGACGACGTTTCGCCGTGGGGTGTTTCACCGGGGGGTTGTTCGTAGCGTTTTCTCGAAAAGCGTACGAGTGGACGAAGCTGGTCGTCGTCGGCCATTCCTCGGATAATAGTTGCCAGAGAGTCGAGATTCGCTTCGGATTTCCGATGTCTTCGTTGGAAGATACTGGAAAGCAGGAGTTGCGGGCTCGCCCCCGTGTTTTCCCTGGATCCCCCCGAATCCGGGGTTAACTCGAAAGTAGGCTAAGCCAGGCTGCGCTACCGCGAACGCTGGTTCGGGAAGTTTGAGAACAGGAGAGAGGACTCTTCGCGATGAAAATGGAGAACGAATGCTCCGGGTGCCGGTTGTTGGGGAAGTCCGAGTAGAAAAGTTGCACACGGACCCTCGCCGACGTCTCGTGGCTTGCGATCGATGTTCGATATCTGAACGGCGCACCGAGTCGGTCGAGAATCTCCCAAATCCTGGAAAAATTAGTATTGAAGTAAGAAGAAATTATATCGGAGGCAGACGAGGACGTAAAAAATGCCCTAGCTTTCTTTCTATAAATGGGAACTCTACAATTTTTATTTAACTATTCGATGCAAACTTCAATCTTTACAAAAAAATAGTAATACCAAGCCTAGAGACACTTTATGTATACCCAGAGCGATCAACTGATCAGTCTTTCTTTTTTTCTAGAATTGAAATGTATTCTCGATTAAATGAACAATTTATAATCCAGTTTTATCGCAGACAAGTCGTACGATCAATAGGAATTGCTGAAACTTCTTTTAGTATGTAACGTCAAAGTAAACTGCAAAATAAACATAGAAGACAGCATAAAATATAGTAGTTGGTATAGTCATCGGATAGGGGATGAAATGCCCTTTAAAATGAGCGTTTGTGAGTGTCGATAGCTTTATTAGTTCCGGAGATATAGCGTTTTTAGTTTCAAGTCGATGCGGTGGCTAGTTACGGAGATAGAAGGGTTGGAAGCGTTTGTTTACGTTCATTGATATCAATGAAGTCGCGCGCGCGTAGATAGTAAACAGCGCGTAGTAAATTCTTGGAAATACTACGCCCGAAACTAGGTCACTCGGCCACGAGTCACGTACGAAAAAAGAGAGGTCCGGCGCGACGCGACAGACGGAGACAGAGATAGTCAAATTAAGAAAAATACCACTTTACATAAATTGCGATATCTCCGAAACGGAAAGTCGGATCGACAAAAACCAAAAACCATTTTAAAGGGGAGGCTTTACCGCTGCTAACGATGCCTCAATAATTAATAAAACACTAGTAGTTTCGGAACTGCACGCGTCTAAAGTTTTAATAGTTTTAATACGCGTGAATAGGCTGTTACACGCGAGCCGGACAGTGAGATAGTCGGATTAAAAAAATTACCTTTTACATAAATTACGATATCTCGAGAACGGAAAGTCGGATCGACAAAAACCAAAAACCATTTTAAAGGGGAGGCTTTGGCGCTGCTAACGATGCCTCAATAATTAATAAAACACTAGTAGTTTCGGAACTGCACGCGTCTAAAGTTTATGTATTTTTAATACGCGTTCATAGGCTTTCGTAAGGCGTAGAGCGAAACATACTGGAATCATAAAAATTACACTTTTCTTTACACGACGATATCTCGAAAACGGAAAGTCCGATCGTCATAAAACCAAAAGCGATTTCAAAGGGGAAGCTTCCCCGCTTCTAATGCTGGTTCAATTATGGATAAATCGCGAGTGGTTTCGAAACTACACGCGTTTAAAATTTATGTACTTTTAATACGCTTTGATCGAAGAGTTATACCACTTTGAAGTTCACCCTGTTCATTTTCGTCAATCGATTACCATTTCAGCACCAGAAAATGGCACTTCTCGTGGCTTTCACGGGCAATCTAAAAGCATAAATTTGTATTTAGATGTCTAGGGCAGACAAAGAACCAAAGCGTATCGTTGACGGTACTGAAAGCCGAGCACGTTATCGACGTGAATTTCGAGAAGCAACCAAGGACAAGCGATCATGTTCTCGATTTCGCATGGAAATCGTACTCGGTTCTCCCGCGTACAGGATCTCCTTCCCCGTTGCAAGATGTCGCCGCGATTTTCTCGTTTCTCCGGATCATTTGCTATTCGCGTGCCGGCGCGGGTACGCCTCTCGGGAGCGTCGTTGCGAAAACGTCTTTAATAGTTGCATTTATATTCCTTCCGCGTCGAAATCGACCCCCATTGCGTCGAAAAGTCGCGGAGTCCGTCGAGGAAGCTATACCCGCGTATCGGAAACACACCGGAGCCCAGCCGTGTATTGAAACAATATCTAAAATAACGAGGGTTCTCCATCGAACGAAGGAAAATCCATCGAGAGGGTTCCGCAAGATTCTCTTATAGAATTTCCAAGATTTTCAGAGTTGCAAAGGTCACTGGCGTTAACCCTAATCCCACCAGACTGTGACTTAGATAATTCGAAGAAAAATCTCGCGAAACGATCGAGGTTCTGCCGTAGCCTCCGCAGGAACATTTGAATATAGAAAGGATTTTTCGTTTATTAAATCGCGGGCGCGAAGGGAAGCGGTACCCGAAATTTGTTTCAGCATTGTTCGAGAGATATTAGCGAGGACTCTGGCGGGGATATTCGTCGGTACAATGTTCCTGGATGCTTTTTTCCCTGTTTGTGTCCCGCCACGCGAAGAAGTGCTCGAACCACGCGCGCAATATATTTCCGTGGTTTCTTCCGCGACTTTTTACTTCTCGTCCCTGTCAAACGTCAACCGACGGTTTCGCCCAACCCTTCCGCTCTAATATCCCGAACGGCGGCAAGTCACGAACGAATTTACATTCCACAGTTTCGCACGAACAGACCTCTCGAAGCGTTGAACGCGCGAATCGCGAGTCGACGACCCGTCGTCGTTCTGCTTGAGAGACACCTACGTGACGAGTCTAATTTACATTCGTATCGCCTTTCGGAGATAACGGAATATGCTTCTGTCGGTTCGCGACTGTCAACCTCTAATTAGCCGTAACCTTTGCGCGACGCACAGCCGAGCGGTTCCGCCATTTTCGTTCTCTGTTTGCTTCGTTTCGGATTATGGTGATTCCCTGACGAAACGTTACGCAATCTAACTGAGGGGGGAGGAAGGGCTGGGTATATCGGTGCTGGTTTCAAATATTAGGTTTAGGTAGCTCGTTAATGGCTGGTGTGCCTCAATTACCGAACCAATATGTCTAAATTCACGGGTATTTCTTTGAACAGATTAGATTTTTCGCCGTTTGTCATAATAGATAGATAGTAATTTATGTATCGTCTGTATATGCAGACGTTTTACACGTTGGAAATTTGGTATCCAGACGAGACTTTCGCTCAAAATTCATTGTCCCTGTCAGAGGGACGTTTGCCCTTTCGACGATGATCATTTCATCGGAGCGTCTTTAAATTGCTCGCGGATATCAGGAACCACGCGTGTCGTCGATGGAACCGAGTCGAAGCGAGATGGCGGAGGGTTCGACAACGGGCTCGTTTGAGCGTGCTAAACCGCCGAGGTTAAACCGCAGTCAGTCGTCACGGACGAGGCTCGCAGGATCGAGACTGGGGAGGGCTACGATAGACAATGGGGGTGGTATCGTGGAATCGCGTCCTGGCACGCATTGTGCGGACGCCCTAACGACGGCCGATTACTATCCCCGACGCGACGGTTCGTTTCGTGGGGTCTCGGGAACGATCCCGCGATCTCTCGAATTAAGCGACGATATCCTCCGTTCCGGTTTCGAAAACGCGTCGCGCGTTTCGCGAGGAGAGGCGAGACATTTATTCCGCGAAGAGATTTCGTCGATAAAGGTCGTCGTCGAGGTCTTGTTCCGGTCCCTACGGTCTGGCGAACGCTAGGAGTCGCGGATCGAGACAGATGCGCGTCGTAAAAAGGACTTAAGGGGATCCTCCGGTGCCTGTACGTGGCACGGGATCCAGGAATACGTATATCGCGGTCAGCGGATGGTCAAAAATCGTGATTCACGGCCCGCCGCTGCCGATGTCGGGATTTATGATCCTCTTTCGGGCGTAAGTTATGCCCTCGTTCTTTCGCGGTCGCTACGGCGAGATCGCGCGACCCGATGTGCACGCGAATCGACCGTGACCTACGAACGATGAATCTTTGGCATCGGGAGTTCTTACCAGGCGCGTCACGGAGATCTATGGACCGCCATAGCGTTCCTTTTTACTCGAGGAAAAGATAAACGCCCCGACGTTTCCGGTCCGTTCGCGCTTCGGAATTAGCATAGGTGAATCAATTACTCGATACGACTTTTTATCGATACTCTATAAATCAAATTATATTTTACCTTTGGAAAGATTCGACGGTGGGATCGAAGCTCTAATACTATAAATAGGGGGTCGTAGAGAATTAATTTCTCTTCTCTCATCTGGCTATTTTTGTTTTATTTAAGTATTTGAAACCTCATACGAGGTTTATTTCTTAAATCATGATTGACACTAAGTTACGTTACATTAAATTTTAAGAGATTACGAAACATTTGGAGCATCGTGAGGTTGTTTCGTGGCGTTTCCGCGGAGTCGATGCATCGTTATTCCAAGTTCTGCTCGCCCAATAGCTGACCGATTTTTCTCCGGACGTGTTGGACACCGTTTGGCGCGATTCGGTGCCCGTACGCGAGTTATCTCGCGGCGGGAACGCAAGGAATTTCCCTCCGGCGGTGGTTTCGTACGTGCTCGATTTCAGGGATCGTCGACGAGAAGAGCGTCGGAGGAAAGGGCGAGAGCCAGACGGCGGGGCAGAGATTTTTACGCGAGCCATCGGTGCCGGGTAAAATTCCAATTTATATCCGCGACGGAATAATTAGCCGGCGGAAAACCGGGCGTCGGTTTTTGCGCGGCCTTTTATCGCGATCAAACGAATCGTCGAGTATAAAACGATCGTTATTGGCCATTATTATCGCGCGGCGTTTAATATAGACCAGCGAGCTGAGCTGACACCGCCGCCGGCCAGGATAAGCCAATATACGAGCAGGCTTACGGGTTAATCCAGCGATTTTTAAATTATCCTCACGAAATTGCGTCCCCGTAGGATCAGAAGGTTGGAACTTCTGAAACTGGTAGATAGGACCGGCCTTGCGCGCTTAGGTCTGCCTGGCCAGGATCACGTTTGATCCTTTTGGGTATACAGGTCCCTCTTGCACGGCACGCGTCCTCCGCGAACGAGGAAACACCAAATTTCAACCCATTACGTCTCTCTTTCCGTGCTCTTTCTATCTTCTCACACAACCCTTACGAACGAAAGATATCTTTTCTTAGAAAATAATCTTGTATTTACTAGTCTGAGGTTACCCTTTTGTAGAATGCATCAGGTGTTACTCAAAGTGGACAAGTCACGTGATTCACCACGCATGCTTAACCCTTAACCTTCAAATTAATAATTGTTTGAAAATTTATGTAATCCCCTATGTAAATCCTTTAAAGGAATGTTGATTTCCATCTACAAATTTGGTAAAAGTGTACATTAAGTGAGTTGAGATTGAGAGTCCACTTAAGGGTTAAGAAAGTACCAGTAGGAGCTAGGATGGCAGCGAGCACGTGCCCCAAAAGTGGCCAAGTTAGGCGTCATTGGTCACAGTAGCACTTTTTGGGGGTTGCAGGTTCGCGAACAAGAGAGTAGCAAACTTCAAGCCACCCTATCTTTCCCGTCACACTCTCTGTCGCTGTATCTTTCTAAATCCCTCTTTGAAACGGATGTTTCTTTTTTTCTTACAAACTGTCGGCTTTCTAGGCTTTCCTTTTAAAGTAGACGAACCGCGGCGAACAAAATGCAAACCGCCCCGGGGGCGGTGCGAGTCGGCCGTCGTGCTTTTTACATCCCCCATCCCCCTCGCTCGCAGCACAGGGGCAAATATTAAAATCTCCTCGGTCGTTCCGGCTAATTACAAACGAACGGCCAGTTTGTTCGCTACTTTCTCCGTCGAATTATCGCGTTGCTCGAACGGACGATACTCGACTGTCGAGTCTACGCGATTGCTCGGAGATTCCAGTCCTGCGATATGCGGTTAATTCTATAAATATATTGGTACACAGATAGATATATTTATCGATCTGCGTTGCTATCTCTCGAGGACTGTATTATTCCACAGAACATATGACATTTATTACGCAATAATTGGCTCGTTTTAGGAGCGTCATGCTTGCATAAAATCGTTCGAAAATAATGCATTTACATTCGTTGAAAAGTAATGAAACTTGAATCACGATTCGCTCTAGATAAACATCCCCTATATCAACTCTGTACATTGTCCGAAAAGAATAACCCATCAATTTTAATTAATTAAAACACACACCGTATAATTCGTACGAACAAGACGAATAATTGACGAGACACGCGAATGGCTCGGGGCGAACTCGCCACTGCCGACGGTTCCTGCCAATTTAAAAATTCTGGCCCATAAAAAGAACGATGGCCGGTGACCTCGTCGCGTTGTAGCAATTTTATTAAGTTCGCTCCCTCCCGGGAAATCCCGGTTCGTCAACCTGCGTTCGAGGCCGCGAGGCTTTGAGCACGAAAAGGGAAAACCGAAGGGAAAAGAGTTCCGGTGGAACGTCTACGAGGTTTCCACGGGTGTAGCAGCTTCCAGGGACGTGGAACATCGCGGAAAGATCGAGGAAGGAGCGGACGAAAGGTTCACGGGGTCCCTTTTACGTAAGAGGAACGAGTAAGGGGGTGGCTCGACCGCAAACACCTCACGTAGCATCGCGTAGATTAAAGCCTGGCCCGAAGTGGGGTGTGTGTGTGGGAGCGCGTGTGGAAACGAGTGCGGCGAAAACACACGGGAAATCTTGGCAGCTCGCGGTCGCCGAGGATGCACGAAACGCGCGGAAACAGGGACAGAGACGGACGTGGACCGAAAGAGGGACGAAGGGCGCACGAGGGGGTGGCGAAGAAAAATCAACTCGAGAACTTGCTCGGATCAGACACGCATTCCGGGGGACTTAGTTTCGTAAGCTGAGGTTTTTTTCTGGCAAGGAGGGGATCATCAGCGCGCCATGGAACAGTGGGCGGGAAGGGAGGGAGGGAGGGAGAGTCTCGACGAAACTTTTCCAATTATCTCGTATTAAAAGCTCGCGCGATCGAGATCGAGGATGCCTTCGGCGTCAATTTTTTGCGCCGATCCTCGACGAATACCTCTCGACGCGCGAACATCGTGTTTAAGGGGGGTGGCTCGCGACGGGGACTTCAATTTTAGGAAAACCGACGGAGCCCTTCGATCGAACGCCCTGAATTCCGGGACCTTTACGATCGTGATTCATACCGGAGGCGCCAGACGTTGGGTCCCTTCAATTTCGACGTGAAATGCGCGCCCTAGAACGATAATTTAATGACCCTGGGTTCCGTCTTATTTGCATTTTCCGCGGGGCGGCCCAATTTAACGGCACCATCCGCGCCTAGCACGGTTTATTACTCGAAACCTATTAATTTCGGATACTGTGTACACGTAGTCGTCAATTTAGTAGAATTATTCAATTATTGACTTATTTTTCAATGCTTCTAGAGTAGCAAAGGAATTCTAAATAACAATTAAAAATATTTAATCACTAAAAGGAGAGATATTCATGCCCTTTGGATCGCGAAAGACGCGCCCTAGATGTCACTCGCCCACTTTGGGGAATAGTGGTTTAGATTTCTTGTAAGATACGTCAAAGGTGACTCAGACCTCAACCCTTGATAATCCCAGCGTGACTCTGAAGTCGCACACCTAGTATCCACATTTTTCAAGTCTGATATAATCCTACTATCGCCATGCATCATGATTTTAGAACGGTGTCCTACAAAAAATCAGTGTACACCTATTATACAATATTATATCTACTCTATTCAGAATTCCAGTGCATTCTAAAATAATTATCGCAATATTTGTAAAAAAAAGCAACGTTTGTAAAAGAATATTGAAGAAAATATCGCAGTCCGAGTTTTTGCAAGGTGATCTTTGACCTACTATTGTACATAATAAGATAAGTGTATCAGCTTTGCGTCAGCTTCATTATTTCTTCAAATATAAATATAGTATTCCATATTAGGGCATCTATCCCTATTACAGAGGGTTGATTAATTTAAATAAGCAGCAACCCGACTTCCCTTCGTTTAAAAAATCATCTTCCTGGTCTTAGATTCTAGAAGACTCGTCGAAAATACTTTCTCAGGGGATTCTGGCTCCAATGGCGGTTTCTAGTTTCATTTTATTTAACGCGGGATACGGTTTTCCTCGCACGCACTCGTCAAAGCTTCCCTCCGGCTCGTGGCATAAATTACAAAGTCGTCGAACCGAGGGACGACGCACCGGGAACACGAAATTATACTTAGTAGAATGTTTCCCGCTATAAAAAGAATGCCTGACGAAAAATGTCCCGGAACGATTCCAGGTTGACCACGACGTCAACGCGGCGATGGCACGACGTCGAGGGCCATAAACGGGCGAGGGTTAGCGTGGCCGTAATTTTCAGCCGTAAAAGAGAACCATTGGTACGGGGGGTGACTTAGACGCATGGTGCGTTACCCCAGTCGTTATTATTTTACTGGCTCTAAACGGCCGCTACCGAATACGCCTCGGCGTAACAGTCGGAATCGCGAGATCGCGGCTCGATTTACTTTCGTCGAAACGAGTCTGGACGTTAACGCGCGATAACGTATTCCCCGCGGTGCGAGAAACTTGGTGCTTGTCAGGGCAATTTCGAGAACGTGCTAGGAACCGTATTGATTCCGGTTATCTTATTAGATTCATCCGTGTCCCACTGTTGTACGCAAAAGAAAATTTATTTCATCTGATTACAATTGAAGACTACCCTTTAAAAGAATTCTTAAGATTAGGCGTCGAAGAAAATATAGTTAGGATTCTTGAATTTTAACGGAGCCTGTGAGAAATCGTGGCCAGTTTCTAGTCGTCCAGAAACAAAGTTTCGTCTTCCCGTGGACGGGAGAGTGTTGAATTTTGCCAGAGTTCCGTCGCATTCTTTATGGAATGAAGATCGTCGTTCGGATCGCGGAACGGGAACATGTGTACCGCAGTAAAAAGTCTAATACGTTTAATCGCGGGGCCATAAACGAGCAGTCGCCGACGAAGAAGCACGATGTTATCGGTGCACGAAACCGCGGGCCTCGTCAGAGTTCGGTCGGCCGTGCACGGAAGAAAAATTAATTCTTCGCCGGGCAGAGCTTCCTATTATTTTAACAGCCCACCCTCCATCGGCGGTAATTGTACGCCGTCCGCGTGCTCGAAAGGGAACAGATACGTTCGATCGTAAACAGAATTTCCTCCTCGATGGCAACGTCCCAGACATTGGACGGGGAGAGGAGTGACGATGGAGAAAAACTGCGTGGGCGGAGGAAAGGAACGAGCCAGCTTAATCCTCGCACGCACTTACGCAAGAACGTGGCGTGAAAACCGTTCGCGATGGCTGAGCCGTGGCTGGATCAGTCTCCTCCTGGATATAATGCTCGTGAAATGGTCGCTTCAGTATGATATACGTATCACTTACGCCGGGGCGATAATGAAAAGATTTGCTGGGCTCTTTACGACTTCCGTGGCCGCTAACGGGGCCTCTGTCTCGCTTCTTTCCTCCTCCGTCCGCCCTTTTCGCTCGCGCTATCGCTTTCGTTGCACTTGGTCGACTTCCCTGACTCTTATTAATTTTTCATTAGCCTCTCATCCGACGAAATTGACCCTCCCCTTTGACTCGGTGAAAGAGACCCGAACTAAGACTTCCGACCGCATCAAAAGAAAATTGATATTCCCTGTTGTTACGTCGCACAAAGGAGATTGTGTTTTCTCTTTCGTCCGCATATCGATGAGCCACCCCGGTTCCGAACGGAATTTAGCAACCCACTGCACCGCCAAATTCGATATTCGAAATTCGCCGTCCATCTTTCTTCGTTGCAGACTGTTTCTATGGAGGGTCAACATTTTTAGGGATATAAATCTATTTTCATATTGTGGAGGAATGTTAGGCGTACAGGCAGGTTTCAAAAGACACGCGTTCTTTCGATGCGTCGTGATAGCTTTAAGGCGGAGGCAATCAGATTTAGTTATAACCACTATTGTAACTTCGTAGTCTCCTTTTGCGTATTTAGGGTGGGTAATTATGCTCCTTTATTTCACTTTCTCCTAAAGGGTGTTTAACTAAATTACCAACGATAGATAAGACATTACGATCGATTTAAAGCGAGGAGGCTAGGAGAGTCCGGTAACGTCGTCCATGGTCTTCTATTCGCGCTTATCTGTTGGTCTATTTCTCGGTCGCGACGCGCGTAATTTCTCGTCGGTGCTCGACAAATCCGGGACGACAAATCTCGGGCCTCGAGACGCTTTGGAAATCGCGTGGAGTAAGCGTGTCGCATATCAGCCGGCAGTTAGGCGGATGAATGACGCTGGGAAAACAGCGTGCACTCTGGCGCGCGCCATTATTTCCGCGCGCACGCTAAATCATACTTAAAGCTCCGTTCCCGTGGAACTCGTCCCTCCCGACCTTCCACTCTATTTCCAACGGTGGCTTTTACTCTCGAGACCGCGGGCCCCGGTAACGAGACGCGGCATCGAGCCCAGGAAAAATTGGATTCCTGAAATTTCGAGGCCGGAATTTTTTAATACGCGCCTAACCGTGAACCGTTGCGTCTCCCGCTCGAGACTTCGCCTCGAGACACTTCAAAGCACACGAGGTTCCCGATGGACGAGAAAAAGACAGCGTGATTTAAGAAGCTTCACTCGCAACTCTGCACGAAATATGACGCGTAAAAAAATATTTAAATACAATGATTCCTACGGAAAGATAATTCGGACGTTACCAATGAAATTATACACACACATACTCTGCAATGCAGATAAAGGTCTCCTGTTATAAAAAAATTGCCAAAGATCACTTCGCGTTTTAGTATTTCACTTGAGTCTTCCCCCTTAATTGATACTGTTAGGAAGTCTTGGACGTAAATCATATGGGAAGCTTTGTGATAAATTTACTGTATTTTTTTGTATTTAGGTACACAGGGTGGATAGATAACGCAAACCATAAATCACCAATAGTTTCTCCGTGTTGTGTCTCGCGAACGAACAAATAAATAAATATTGGCGTATCGAATCGCTGAGCTCGGGCGGTTGAGCGGTAAGTGACCCGGCTAGAGTCAAATTCGCGGCGACAAATAAACGATTTGTCGTTTCGGAGGACCGTGCGCGTCGCGACCCGTCGCGAATTTATCAAACGCGAGAGCCACCCTCTGACAAGCGGCATAACGATGCCCGCAAACATCATTTGGCACTCTCGCCCACGCGAATTCTCCGGGCGAGCGCGCGGCTAGTATCGGCACCGAGGTATCGTCGAAAAGCGTGAGAACGACTACGCGTCGCGACGCCTCGCGTCAAACCGGGGAAGGGTCGATAGCTGGAGCGCGAAAATTCCGGCGTTAAAAGCTCGTCGCGGCCGGCTAATATCTGTTTCGGCCGGTTTAAACGCGTCGCGGGACGCCGAGATTTTTCTTCGGTCAATTTAAACGCTGTCTACGAGTCGACCGTGAAAGCCTCGCGCCTCTTTTCTCCCCGGTCGAATTTTATTCTTTTTTTTTTTGCGGATTGTATTTATCGCGCGAGCCGCGAACGATACCCGCGACGCTCGAATAAATTCGCCGCGCCTCGAAGCGAGTCGGGGCGGCGGACGGAAATAAATGCTCGCGCGAGAGCTGGCGTGCCGCTCGAACACCTCCGTTTTGCTCTTGCACACGGGGACCGCGTTACGGATTTCTCGAGCGGTTCTCGGGGGGTTAAAGGTCCCGACCGATGGTCGAGCGACTCGATTTCTGGTCGCCGTGATCGCAGCTAGCCCGGAAACGAGTCCGACCGCGTGGACCACGCGCTTTAATCAATTCTGTCCGTGCGGTGCTCGCGTTCTGTTGACGGAACTTGGATCGCGATCGCTGTTGCGGCCGGAGAAGTTTATTTGCCGTATTTATTTATTCAAATGAACCCGGGGACGGTGTAATTGGGTAGATTGCCACTAGAAAGGCAGCGCCGGAATTATTTTGTGCGCCCACGTTGCGGCAGGAAGGATCGATTTTTAGTCAGTTTTATGATTGGTATTTCGATACCATAACACAACATCTGAGAGTCACGATTAAATATTATTTTATCTGTCAAGTGTCTACTTGCATTCGTATATGCTGTACTGTCAGTAGCGTATGCGAATCGGGGTTGGCAGTAAAGTGTACAAGAGCGTATTTAAATGTTGAAATGAAATCAAGTTAATTAATTTATAAGATTTCAGAGTCGAAATTAAATTTTACTGTTCGAATCGAACGAAACTCGCGTTTTGGACGAAATGATGAATCAGCGAACCCCGAACCCCGAACCCCGAACCCGCGTATCGAAACTATGGACGCAGAGTTTGATTCGACGCGTAGAAATAAATCAAGTGGGAGATTAAATTCCATCGATCGTGTTCTTCGATTCGCCGCGCAATATTTGTCTTTGAGTAACGGGACGCGCGATATTTCCAGTCGGAATCGAAGCATATTCTGTCGGTTTCCCGGGCCGTTCTCACGGCGTCGCGTCGATGGGCATCGAAACGATCGATCGGTTTCTCCTGAATCATGCGGGTGTCTGGCGCGAGCCACGCGGAATATTTCACCGCGGACGTACGCTAGGACGAACGAAAGAGCTCCACTTAGGTGGGGGGTAATATACGTCGCCGAGGGCGGTAACTGTCCCCGTATATTATGTCCCGCGTGTCCGCGGGGACATACATTCCAGTCGGCTGTATCCACGGTAAACAATGTTCCGAGAGCCGTGCCTAAACGATTCCTCGTGTCTGCAGTTATTTTGGCAATTAATCGCTGCCGCTGCCTCCCCCGCTCGCTGAAATATCGCGTTTCTTCCCCGCGAGCGAGTTTTTCGTTCTCTCGTTTCCCATCCTCCTCTCTCGAACCTCTTCCTCTCGACGAAGGACGAGTCCTACGCGGGAGCACGTACCCGCCAACTTTATTCGTTGTCCGTCTTCCTCGCGAATTTTCTTCCAACGTCGACGTTCCGTGGACGGATCGCGATCCTCCCAACTCGTCACCGCCCCCTCGTTTCTCCTCTTTCCCTCGATTCAACGAACTCCACGGCGGTTCGGAATTTTTTCGATGCACCAAGTTTAATACGCGATTCCGGAGAATTTTGCGTCGGATTATTCACGCTATAACGATTCCAGAACGTTTAAATTAACGTGTCTTATAGTATATTATTGTAAAGAAATGTCTAAAAAAATTTAGAGGAAGATTATTGAACTTTTTCTGGAGTTGTGATAATTCAGAGGTCAACGTTTCCAAACATAATATATGAAACTCCAGCTTCTCGTTTTATCAAGGATGCCTACGCGAGCACTCGTATTCCGAGACTGTCTTTCCGCGAAGCGTCGTTTTTTCCTGTTAACTCGCCAGGCTTCATTTCTCCCATATTAAAGGAGAATTAAACAGAGCCCGGTGACGACGGAGTCGCGACGCATATGAAAAATCACCGTCTGACTCCTCGCGAGGAAAGGATATTACGATTGTTGCGTTTTTCCTGTTGGAATCGTAAATCTTCCGTCGCTTCCAACTTCTCCGGGGGCTCGCGAGTCCCGGCCTGTCTCGTTTGCTGCTGGAATTTTCTCGAACCGATAAGGGGTGCACGTATCCAGTGCGTTCTCGTGTTATTTCGCCGTTCGAGTTCATTCCAGAGAAGTTTCACTCTCCAGCGCACGAGTATCTTTATATAGATACATATAGAATCTTCGAATACATAAAATTAAAACCTCGAACGTGGGTGAAACTTTCGATTTTTGGACAAAATTGTTAGAAGACGATCCATAACATTTTTATAGTAACCGAAGGTTGAAAATAAATTTGATCGAACGTTGAAGCCATTCTCTCAAAATGAGAATAACACCATTTTTCCCATTCGCAATTATATCTGCAAAGAATACGGTAAATCGATGAAGATGAGACGAAAGAGAACGCATAGAAAAACAGCGCCAGATGAAAACGAGATGAAAAGCAAAGTTAATGGATGCAAATATAGGTAAATCGCGATTGTTTAAACGTAATATAAAATGCAGGAGGACCTCCCTCCGATCGGTATTAAAAATATCGAATAATTCGTGGGGTCGCGATCAATCTTACTTGAGAGGTTGGCCGCCTCCTCGGGCAGCCGTCGCCCAATAAAACGATACCCGCGATAAACCTTTCGAAGCCAATTAGAGGCTAATTGATTTTAACTGTAAATCTATGAGCCCCGGTTGCCTCGTCCTGGGTTCCACGGGGTTGCGGTTAAGACGGTGCCGGGGACTTCTGCCAAGCAGTTGTTCCCGATAAATTTACGATGACTAAACTCCCGGTTCTTCGCGCTCCTCGTTCGTTTTCTTCTGTTCCTCGGCGTTAACGACTCTCGATCGCACCATCTGTCCCACCGCGATGCCTTTTGTCTCTCCCGAAAGTCCTGGCCCTCCATCCCCCGCGGCGTTTCCGCATCGACGTCGAACTTATTATTAAACGATCCTCGAATTCTCTCCGAACCCCATCACCGAGACGTTCGCGGAAGAATAAACGCGGGTAATTTAAGTTATCGCGTCGGTGGCAGACGCGACTTAAAAATTATCACGCTCGATATTAAGGCAAATACACAGACCCTGTGTATACGTACGAGTTTGAATAGGATATCCGATGCAGAAGCGTATGGATGCCAGTTGTTTTATTGTTGGGAACAGTGCATAGTGTACAAGTTTTTACTATCTAGGGCTCGTAAAGCAGTTATTTCTCCTTGGCCGCGTCTGGAAGCATCGCCCACGGGCTCACGGGGTGGGAGGTTTTCGCGAAGCGTGATTCTTTCGGTGCCCTTTAACTGCAAACGAAAAACAGACTTTGCATAGAACACGGTCGTCGTTTCGGAATAAAAGATTTTACGATACTCACTGCATCCTAGATACTGGATGCAGACGTGTCCCACGGGGCAGTCGGTGTCTTTTTTGCAGGTCTTATCCGCTTCCCGTTTGCGTCTGCTGTCCGGTATGTTCAAGGTGACGACTTCCGTTTCGTCCTGGCGTTTCGGGGAAAATTATTCGTCGCGAATTCGGCTCGATCTCGTATTATTATTTACAGTAAACGTCTCCCACGTTTAATCTTCTTATTAAATACATGTAATTCTAAACCCTCGATGTACGACTTAATTTCAAATAAGTTTTCAAACCTATACTATTTAATTTTGTTTAAATTTGTTCGTACACGAAATGGCCACGAGAAAGAATAGATTTGTTTTACGAGTATCTCGTGAATGTAAAAATACGTTGATTCTAATAGATCAGACTCGATGACGAGTAAGTAGTATGAACTTGTAACGAGTCAGACACGTCATTGTAAGGTAAGTTAACAAATTTTTACGGACTCTAAAGGTCCTTTATGGTGTGTTTATACTCACCGACTCTCCACTGGGATCTTCTAATCGGATGACGTGATACTCTGGTTCGTCCTGCGGACGAAGGACCAAGGACGATTAGAACGCGATCGTGATTTACCAGAAACGATTGAACAATGCGTTTGTGGGGTAAGGCAAGCTCGTATTTCTGTACCTTGTCGTTCTTGATGATGCACCTGGTGGCCGCAACGGCGCACACAAACAGCAGAACGAGAAACAGACGACTCATCTTCGAAGCTATCCTCGGTCGGACACTCGCGATCCCGAGCAGTCCCGGTTTTTATACGAGGGAAACGCGACGTTCGGTCGCGAAACGGCGGCGTTATCTTTATCGTAAACCTATATTCATTAGCGTTAGAAAAATACAACTCCCGATCGTGTCGTAGATTAGGCTGGACTTCTTCGTCGCGTTACGCTTTAATGGCGTTCGTTAACGAGTGGTCGGCGGGAATCTCCGCGCGTCCAACTGGACTTTTTTTCTTTTTTTTTTAAGGGAAATGAGTTCGAAACACGACGGTGGAAGGAAGATACCAGATATCGTAAACCGCTGTCGGGGGAGCCGGTCCCGGTCAGTTCATTTTCGCGTGCAGTCTTTATCTAAATTGGAAACATAGAATTGGCCTGTAAAACGTCTCGTGGATTGCGACGACCAGCAATCGCGTACCACGGTTTACGAGCTGTTGTCAGTAGTGATGGGATCAAATCCAATACAGCGACTCGCGCTACAAAATCCACCGAACGATCATTTTCGGATCCCATAATATTACGATACGCCGGGCGTACGGGCGATAGTTTATCTCTCGTCGCAGTTTACAATTCGTTCCGGAGGAACTAGAAAGCGAGCGTTGAACGGAAGGCAAAAGTTGTCCAACGCTGTGTTTTTTCACGCCATCCATACGTTTCCGTAGTTAAAGGCGTTAATTATCGTACATCCATTAGCCAGCGTGCTCGTTGCAGGCGCATCGATAACGCCATGCACTTAATTAAAAAGATCTTCGAGCGTAGCATCGGGTACCTAACGTCATTTTTAAGCTCGCTTAATGGCCCTCTTGGCGATTAAAAGGCGAACGCGACGAGGTATTAAAAAAATTGGTAATGTCTGAAGTCGTCCAAGGATGTCGTTCGCGATGGAAACTGCTCCAATAACTTGGGATTGGATAGTTAAAAACTCCATCAATTAAACAAGTCTTATAAATTAAAATCAACACGTTTTTACATTCGCGTGGTATTCGTAAAACAAATCTATTCGTTTTCGTGACTATTCCTTGTCCGAACAAATTTAAACAAAATTAAATAGATTAAAATGGAGGGTTTCGTAGGAGCTCGAAACGTTTCAATTTTTAGCACGAAAAGCTCGCTGATAGACTCTTTCTCGGTAAAATTTTATTCGTCTACCAACGGGGGGTGGCATTTTCGAGTATTTTAACGGGAAGGTTGACTCGTTAAAGCAGTTGTCCGGCGGAAAAGAGGTTCCGGTTCGAGTCGGCGTGGATCAGAAAATCGTTAAACGGTCGTTTTTATTTTTACGCCTCCGGGAAACGGCTGCTTCCCTAAAAGGTCCCGTCTCGTCTCCCCATTTTCATATCGTCCACCGTATTTCAGTGGAATATAAAAATGGCTCGGTCGTATTACGTTGGCCGGGGCGCGTTTCGCGTCACGCTTTACAGCCGGATGTCTCCGGCGCGAAATTAATTATGCACGAGAGGCGTTTCGCGACGGTCCGGGGATGCGATACGACGGAGTTTCGCGGCATTTTAGCGGGGACGTAATAGTAATAGTCCCGGTATTGGGAAACTGGATGGTCCGTTCGGAGGGGACACCAGTTGAAACCGCGCGACCGTCGACCGTTTGCGTAGACGTCCAAGTTCCGGAGGACTCGAAACTAGCGGTCCTCCGACGGACACTCGACCGGAGGTCCTTTGTTCGCTTGATTACCGAACACCCTGGAAACCAGTCATTAGCTTGGCAAACAGAGAAGTTCACCACCGCGGGCGCGACCCGCGATCTTCGCAGAGGCGAATGTCCGCGATGCGTTCTCTCTTGAAATAATTCAGAAATGTTAATTTCCTTCAAAAAGAGAAGAGAAATTGTCCTTGTGATAAAACACACTTGGAACCAAGACATTTCAACCCCCTGCGTGAACATTACGAGTATCACGACTTTGACGAGCGTTTGTATATTTGCTTGCACTCGTTCAAAACAGTGTCGAACGTAGTTTACAACTTGATGCGCCTCGGTTTATTTGATTCTTCGGCGTGGGAGGGGGGAAAAATTGTATTTCGACGGACCGTGCGTTGTCATCGAAGCAGACGTTGCACGAGTGGAGTGGTTGCCCTTTGAAGCGGAACGGAGCCCCGGAGGGCCAGTATTTAAAGCAACAAGCAGAAACGCGATTAGACACAATTCCACGGCGGTGGCGCGCGAATCTAAAAGCGTCGTAAGGTCGACGAGAGACTTGGACAAACACGCGCGAGGCGCGCTAATCCCGCGAAGAAAAGGAACACGTCTCGTGGAAACGGTGCACGGAACAGGTCAAACGACGCTTAGCGATATACACCTCGTAGTCGCGAAAATAAATGGTCGGGAAGGCGTCGAATTCGAGATCGTTCGTCGGTCGCTTATATTTAGAGCGTGACTGTGTCCCGCGTTCTTTCTCGTTTTTATAATTCGACGAAAAAAAAAAGAAAGAGCACCGAATTCGGGCGAACTCGATTCGCGAACGACGATTTGGACTCGTTGTTCCGTTCCGTACGCGTCGATCGACGTAAATGTAAATTTACCGAAACGTGGACGGTGGATCTCCAACAGTTTCGGAAGCGTCGCCCCCTCGAAAAGGAAATTCGTCGCCGGTACGCGCGCGGCGTCGGCGTCGGTATTAATATAATATTTCGCGCGTGACGCGAACTTTATTCGCTGCGGTGTCCATTCATCGACCGACCGAATCAAATAACGGTTCGCAATATCGATTCTCGAGGTAATCCGGTTCGCCTGGGATTATAAGTTAAAATTTCACAGACTGATTACGAACGGCGGAAGGCACGAAATTATTTAATATCGATACGCCGCGAAAAGGGTAGAGGGTGGTTCGAGGGGGCAGGGGGAGGGGAGAGAGACTATTATTGATATTGATTTCGTTGGAAGCGTGTGCAAGCCGGCACGATTCGAATCGTGGGAAAGCAGCTTAATTGGGACGATTATCTCCCCAGTCAAAGAGATAGCGACCAGCATTTCATGATGTACTTACGTAACGATTAAACCGCGTACATAGGCCACGAGGATACGTTCGAGGCACATCGTTAACGATGAAACTAATGCGGGACGGAGATTGGGTGGTGTGGTCGATAGGATTCCCTCATCACGTTTGGAGCGGCGTGGCCTCGTGTGCGCCTCCCATCTACGTGCGATATCTCCTCCGCTTTAACAGCCGCCCGTCGCCTTGACTTACGATTTATCGATACATTGTATTAAAAGAACACGGTAATTGTCTTTAACGTCTATTACGTTATTAAATCGATTAACGCTGCCCGGGGGCCGGGACTTTTCCGGATTCCTGGCGGCCGACCGGGTAATTGATGCCATTAAACTTTTTTTCCTCCCTCCCTCGTCTCGCTTCGAGTGTGCACGGTAACGTCGTCTTTCCGGTTGATCAACGCGATCCCCGTGCACCGTTACGTATTCCTCTTTTTTGCACAGTTTTCAACAGGTCGGCAAACTTGTTTCGCAACAGCGTGAAAACAAATGACGCGGATAACATCGGTGTTAATTGTCCGTGGCGGAATCGAAGTTGCTCGAAAGGCCATCGAACGTTGATTTTTCCATTTTTAGGGAGACGCAACCGTGAAACGACTCGAGGAATAATTTATAAATTTGTGGGGCACTTTAACCCTCGAGCGGACTCGCGATCTCAACCGTACCATTTTACTTAATGTTCTTTTCTATCAAATTGGTAAATGAAAATCAATTTTCCATCGACTAAGGGTTAATACAAGATCGTCAAAGACTAGAACGACAAATTGTACCCTTTCTGACGCAGTACTCTAAATTATTGTCCGTAACTTTTGTTATTTATTACACATTTTTACGGCACAGTCTCGATCCAGGGCAGAAATTCTAAGGGGTGTAACCGGAATATGCGAAACAGGGCACGTGCAGGCCATCTTACAGTGAGTTACGATCGCAAAGTAAGCGGTGCTGGTTTATGATACATCATACGTGTACGAAACCGTGACGAAATCACGCTAGGGAAGAAACGATGCGTCCGTTGCATCGAAGTCAGCCGTTCGTGGGTCGCAAAACCTGACAGTAAACCCTTTCTATAAATCCGCGCTGCAATATCGGGTTCCAGGACACGGAGAACGCGAAGTTGCAAGATTTACAGCATCGAATACCACGGGACCAACGATGTTCGACGCTGCGGGCTGTTGACAGGACGCTTCTTTCGTCTCGAGGAAAAAAAACTAATCGAAGGACATGCATCTTCCTCCATCGACGTTGGTTTCCGAAAACAAGCCGCCGCCACCCCCTCGTTCGGCCAGATATAGACTAATTTCGACAAGCGTCCCTCGCGACGTCTCCGGGGAGCAATGAGGGGGCCCGAACGAAAGCGTTCGTCGACGCCATGGCATTGAATCCTGTCTATTTGTTCCATCGGTCCGCAGAGACGCGCCAGGATACTTCTAATTTGCCCGGTTCCCTTAAACGGCGCCACGTTTAAATCCCCGTAAATCCTCGACGCCTTTGATCGCGCGCGAAACTATCGGGTCGTTGAATCGCGACGGGAACGGGTTACTGAATCTCGATCTCGCTACTTTTTTCGGCGTCCCCCGATCGTCTTGGCCGGGATTCCTGAGATGCGATCGGTGGGGGCACTTTCACGGCCCTAAGAAAATTCTAGACGATAGAATTGAGTGAAACGACTCTACTTTTACAAAAATTGATCGCGTTGTAGAGTCAAGTCGGCCAGGTGCAGGGAACGCGAGTTTCATCGGAACAAAGTGGCTCGACTTTCGGTTTCGTGACCGTCAAAACGTTGAACAGGGCACACGGCGCCGTTGTCATCGTCGCGAATTCCCGTAGATCACGTGCACAACGTACCGCGGGCCACGGCGGAGCACTCGAAGGCACCATAAATATACGGCGAACGCCATAGCCGGTGCGCTGTGGCGCTCGTGACTTAATCTGCAAGGGTATCTAGGCCGTGTACGGCCGTGTTACGCTCCTCGTGGATTTATGGGCCGATTCTGGTATCCCTGTATTTTTTTTAGATCTTCGTTGCGATGCCGCGGATATGCCGGCTGCGTAATATCCGCGATGCACCGATGTTCGCGTAATTGCTCGCCCCCGCTTCCCTTTGTTTGTCGATTTATCGCGAAACGTTTCCGGCTAACGATACGAAATAAATAAACAGCAACGGACGAGGCAATCGCCGGAATGGACGTAGTTTGAACGAAATTTTGGGGATCGACGGTGTTAAAAATCGACCACGGTCCAAGGGAAAAATATTACGCGAAAAGGAAAGCGGGGCAGGCGCGATTTAAAAGCAAAACCATGCGATAAGCAGCGGATAGAACCGCCCCGGTAAGTTTCACTGGAGAGGAGCGCGTTTCTCGATACCGAGACGTTGGCAATCGCAACTTTGCGGAAAACTTGTAAAGCCGCGATGAACGCCAGAGGAGAAGGCGAAGCGGCGAGAATAAAACGCGGGATCGGTTATTCGCGTTGATTCGCGATCCCGCGAACCTAAGCTCGCGATTCTCGCGGGTTCTTCGAAACTCGACGACGTTTAACGCGCGCGGAGACGAGAGACGCTCGTACACGATACTCCACTCGGGGAATCTGGTCGACGCAACGCTCTGGATTTCCGCTTTAGACGACTACGCGCGCGGGAAAGGTGAGAGGGAGCCGTTAAGCCGAGTCGACGAAATACATCCGCAGTCGTATAGCTTTCAGGCTTCTTCTCACGGCCGCGAAAATCCCCGTAAGGTTTCCGCTGCTTCAAGAACTAACCCCGTCCCTCGCTCGACGAAACGATTCCTACTCGGGAGGGTAGATTTCGTAAAAATTAACGCCGAAGATTATGGCGTACCAAAACTGTATCTTTCTCTCTTAAGAACTACCGATTTCTATGCATTGAACAGTGAGTTTGGTTTAACCTTCAAGTGGACTTCCAATTTCCACTGAATTATTTTACTTAATGTCGATTTTTACCAAACTGGTAAATGGAAATTGTGGGATTTTTATAATAAATTGAACAAAATACACAGGATATCACGACCAGGTCTGGCAATCATCTACTGTTATAAAGCATTTAAAAAGTAATGAACTAATAGAAGATTACATAAATTTTCTAATAATTACACTTAAGGGTTAAAATTAATCTCGAGTATAAGACGCGTACGAACGATTGAAGAATTTATGCTAACCGTAGTCCCGAGAAAGGGTGAAGGTTCAAGGGTTCTGGTGAACAGAGATGCTTTGAAATTATACTGTACAGATGAAAGGAGTTACGACCCGTATTGGGTCAGACGTTTCAAGTCGGACTCGCCAAAATATTAAGCGATACGGAAGCTTTTCTTTTCGCGTTCCGTCAGGTCGCGGGGGCGTATCGTTGGGTTTAGTCCTCGTCATTCCTTGTTGCCCAGAGGGTCCGTCTTGACCTATAAGCGAACGACACGCAGCGATGGTTTCCTCCTTAATTGGGCCGCGTATTAATCCGCCTGGAGCTTCTGACCGCGACGATTTATTCGAGGGGGGGCCGGGAACCGGGAACAGGGAGCAGGAAGACGAGAAAAGAGGGCGATAAGCGAGACGCAGGGAAAGGAAAGACGCGGGGGAACGCGCAGGATTACGAGGACTTAACTAAACGGACAGCGTCGGACGAGAGGATATTTCTCGACGTTTTATCGTGCCGGGGCGTCGCTCGTTGCGCGCACCGATTGGATTAAGTTTCTGCCTACGTTCACCGGTGAAATTTATCCGAGATATCAAATATCATCGCACGCGGGGGAGGGGAGCTTTGAACGAGAACGAACGAAAAAAATGTAAATGAAAAGCGTAACGATTATTCGTTGCTTCATGACGAAGTCGTAACGGCTGACGGGAACACAATGAACGCGTTAGAGCACCGCGTAGAAACTAACGGCTGTTCGATGTTCGCTGCGCCGCCATTTGTTGGTTAAAGTATGAATTATTATGTGCCGCTTTGTTTTTGTTTCAAATTTCCGCGACTTCGACGGTGCAGCGCTGAGAATTAAATTGCTGTATCGGTGTAATGCGGTTACGATGAAAAATGTAGATGCGTCGATCGAGTAACAATGCATAAACTTTCTCGTTACTTCGGAGCAAATAACAGACGTTATCATTTATATTCTGCAACATTCGCTCAGATCGGATTTAAACTACGATTTAAAAATATTTTTTAGCCCTCGGGGAATAAATTGTAATAAGTCGGGTCTTCTTAGTTATTTATTACTAGAGTGAAACGTTGCCTATCCGATGACAATGGCGGAGCATCGGCTTTGCAGTGTAATAATTGGTAATTATTTAATAAAGCCAAAGAGCATTGTTCGCGTTGTGAAATTGGCGGGGGCAGGCAGCGCGGAATCGACGGAAAATGTTCGAATATAATTAATGTCCGCGACACCTTGACGTTTTATCCGCTTCTGGCGCCCGCTGCGCCGGCCACGGTTAATTAATAATAAGCGCTTAATTAAGCGAATGGATGAGCGCTTTTGGTGATTGCGCTCGCGACAGGAATACGCGCAATACGTTTCAATACTGGGTGAGTTCCGTCTACCTCCCGAAGCTGTTTTCGATCTTATGGAGACTTCGTGCGATGAATAATTTATGGAATCGATATCAATGTTTGATTAGTCTTGCGTGCCTTACTATTTTAAGTGTCGCTCCGTTGGCTCGTCGTATTACCCACCGAGGTCGTCGGAGTTCAATTTTTGTAATTAACCCTTCCCAAATTTAATTTTCAATCAAATTCAATTTATCAAGTCGGTAAGCCAGCATTTAATTTACGGTTCGATTTTTTGGGATTATAGAATTCCATCGGTACCAAAAACTGGTGGGGATACCTGGAGGGACTGTTCACCTTTTCGAAACCTCTCGACTCTTTCCCGTTCCCAAAGGAATCGGTGGTGTAAAAGTATTTCACCCAGTACATCGGTCGGTGGTGGGCGTTCGCGGTTTTCGTGCGCTTCTGGCCATTCGTGTCACTGTCACGATGCAATCCACCGTTGAAACATATCGTTCAATTATTCCTAAACTAATATTTATCACCAGTCGTCGGCGTTGCGCGTTTATTGTGCCTTCGAACTCGAACGCGGCCGTTCCCTTCGTGAAATATGGCACGCGAAACGTAGCGAGTCCGCGAGATTTTACGAGGCCGCGTAATATCGCGGGACGCGGCGTCGCTCGTAAGGGAATTATAAAACGTTTCCGCGTTCTCGAAACGAGGGGTAGCTTTGGAAGGAGGACAGGCCGGATGAAATATGGGGGTCGAGAGTCTCGTTCTCCAAGGGGGCGGGGGTTGGTCGTGCTTTGACGGTTACGCGTGCCACTCGAGGGTAAATATCCCGTAGGCTCGTATCGTGCGACAGACACGCGGGGACAGGGTGTATCCGTCTTAATTTTCCAACGCGGTCCGTAAATAAGTTCTCGTTGACTCGGTTTCTATCGCCGCCCACGGACGGGGGGAGAACGAGAGGAGAGCGTCTAACTGAATTATGGGAATTAGCGAGCCCGGTGATTTGGCGAGGGTGGTCGAAGATTAATGAAAGGATTCCGCAGACGATCGAGAAGATCGTTCGGTTCTTGTCAACAAGTTGCCCTCGGACGATTTTCGTCTTCTCTTTTGTTGCTTCCCCCTTTTGTCTACTGCGAATCGTATTACTTCATCGAGACGCTGAAAGAGCCCCTTTCATCCCCTGTCACGATTTCTACATACTTTCCTCGCATCACGGTACCTCTATGGATAACTGGACAACCGAAAGCATGCGTGACGTAGGTTTCTGCGGGCGTCCAAAGTTTCGAACAATCAGAGTTTAGGAGCATCGTGAGAGAGCCATAGAGGCAGAGAGCGGTAGTTAAGAGAGTCTAGCTAGAGTTTAAAGTGGTAGAGTTTAGAGTCGAGCGCGGTATTCGAGACTGCCGGGGGTTATTCTATTTTCCCTCGCGCTATTTCGTTAATTAAGCATTATAATCGGTGGATTCGATTCCAATCTCTCGGGAACTCTCCTTCGAACCGATCGATCGACGCGGAACGGTGGGATTTCGTTTTTTTCTCGGAGCGAAACGGCTGATATCTGATGGGCGATTTTTCTTAGCTTCTCGAAGGGGGGTCGCGATAAAGGAAGGGAGATTTACAAACTGTCGTGCGTATTGTGCGTTCGTGCATCGTACGCGAGTCCCGATACCGCGATTAAGATCGAATTTCCAGTCCTCGTTTCTCGAGGTGGGCGCGCTCGCGGCCCGACAATTAATAAAAACGACTCATAGATATGCGATAGGGACGCAGGGTTGGAAGCGGGTCGCGTGAGATTTACGAGGGCCGCCCTTTCGCTTATCCTCGATTAGAAACGCCAAAGCTCGGTCTTCGATCGCGACTTCGGGCCCAACCCCGCCGATCGTCGGCTCTCCTTTCTCGTCTATTTCCGTTTGGATTCGAAAGAGCGACGCCACTTAAGGGATGAAAGGTTTTAACGGGAAAAGTAAGGAGCGGGGTGGGAAAAGTGCTCCTCCGCAGGACGAAATTCGCGGTAAAAGTCTAGTTGTATCGGACAAAAACAAGGGTGAGTTACGAGCGGAGGGTGCGTCGGATCCTCCTCTCGCCCACCTCAACCTCCGTACACTCGAGGAGCGGATAATTCGAGCGATACATTTGAATTTCCCGCCATTACTTCACCCTCGTACCCCCGGTCTTCCGTCTCCTCTCGTTCCTAGTCACCACCCCCAAACCCGTGGCCATCAGGAATTTCCATTAGCTAATTACCGACTCGACGGGATAGGCAGCTTGACGTTTTTGCCTCTTTTAACCCCCTCGATGGCTCCGGGGATTAGATTCTTCCGTGACGGCTGCTAAGAAACAGGATTCCAAGGTCGAGCCTCGATTAAAACTCAATTAACGCGTGCGTGGCGCGAAGTTTGTCGCGTGTCGAGAGTCTCGGAATTTACTGCCGATCGCGACGTAATTTAAATCGAATCTAACGAACGTGTAGGATCGTTTTTCGACGAAATCTGAACGCTGGCAGTATTGATTAGCAACGTTGCATATCCGTGCGAAGGGATCAATATTCCCGCATCTCGAGGTGTCCGAGGGTGCATTTAGACGCGGCTCAAGACGAAGCTAATTATAAATATCTAATAAACCCAACGTTTGCAACGGCGATCGTCGTGATGTTAGCAAAATCAATGTTACGTTTTGCATTCCGTGACTGGAGTTACGGGCATTTAATTTTCGCTGTGTTTCCACGATTACTGCGACCACGCGAATCCCGACCGGCGGAACGAGGGCCACCCTTTTATCATTTACACTGTAATTAATGCTTGTGCAACAATTAGTCGCGTTTAGAGCGAAATCGCGTGGAATAAACTGCGACGCGTGCAATGCGTGCCTCCGGCGTACTTTATCATCGGATTCTTCGTTCCGATATACGTACGTGCGCTGTTCTGATTCTAATTCACGATTTTCTATTTCATCCAGAATCGACTTCTCTGCACATTGTCCGGTAAGTATATTCTTTTCAATAATGAGTTCTGAGACGACAAGCTTAAATCATTATGGACTTAAAATATTAGGTAATCTTAGAAAAGTAAATATTCTCAGGATCGAGAGCATTTTATTTGGCTCGGTTACAGCTTGCTTCGAGCTCAGAGATGCCAGATTCAGCACCCGGTGCCCTACTCACACGAAAGTCGACAAAGGCAAACTGACACATGCACTCTTTCTCGATTATTCCGAAGCTGCCCGAAATAATTTCGGACCGCCCCATGGGAGTCGAGAGAGAAAGGCTCACATTTGCCTTCTCCCTCTTCAACAACTGAAATCCGACCTCACGTCTACGGCATACGATTCGGAATCTCGACTGCCCAGGTATTTTTACTTGTCTTTCCTAGAGTTCATTACTGAACTCTGCAAATTACTCCTGGTTTCTATTCGCCTCTGATGACCTCTGATGACCAGTGCTGACAAAAATACAGAACTCCCGACAACATTTGACACCATACAGCGACTGTTCCTGACTGCTCCTGATTACTGCTTGCCTCTGCTGGACTCTGCTGACCATCGCTTATATTTCTGACAACCTATAACGATTACTACTGACTTCTGCTAACCTCTGTTGGTCTTTGCTGATCTCTGTCAACGTGTGCTTGTCTCTGCTGAACTTTTCTGGCCTCTGCCGAACGCTACTGACCACTGCAGGTATTTCTGATAATGCATAACGATTAATAGTTACTACTGCATGCCCCTACAAGTCTCTGCTTGCCTTCGCAGGTTTCTGCTGAACACTGCTGACCACCCCTGATGTTTCTGACATCGTATAACAATTACTACATGCTACTGTTCGCCCCTGCTGATTTCTGCTTGCCACTGCATGCCTCTGCACCTCTCTGCTGACCACCTCTGATGCTTCTGACAACATATAACGCTTACTACTTGCTACTATTCGCTTCTGGTGATCTCTGCTTGCCACTGCTGGCCTCTGCTGACCACCGCTTATATTTCTGACAACCTATAACGATTACTACTGACTTCTGCTAACCTCTGTTGGTCTTTGCTCATCTCTGTCAGCGTATGCTTGTCTCTGCTGCACTTTCCTGGCCTGTGCCGAACGCTACTGACCACTGCAGGTATTTCTGATAATGTATAACGATTAATACTTACTACTGCATGCCCCTACAAGTCTCTGCTTGCCTTTGCAGCTTTCTGCTTGCCTGTGCATGTCTTTGCTGGCCTCTGCTGAACACTGCTGACCACCCCTGATGTTTCTGACATCGTATAACAATTACTACATGCTACTGTCAGCCTCTCCCAACCTCTGCTGGCTTCTGCTGACCACCCCTGATGCTTCTGGCAACGTATAAGGATTACAACTTGCTACTGTCAGCCTCTCCCAGCCTCTGCTGACCTCTGCTGACCACCCCTGATGCTTCTGGCAACGTACAACGATTACAACTTGCTACTGCTTGCCCCTGCTAGTCTCTGCATGCCTCTGCATGCCTCTGCATCCCTCTGCTGACCTCTGCTGGCCCCTGCTGACCACGCTGACCTTTGTTAACAACTTCTAACATGATGTACATGTATTAAAACTTTGTATAATGTAAATCTATGACAATAAATGATATAATTTCAAAGAATTCTATGTGTTCTCATCACTTTTACCTTTCTTTTCCTCTCCCCATTATTCCCTTAGTTATAAGAAACCGTTTCTCTACTTAAAACTGGAATTCCAAAGTGCCCGGAGCGTTTTCTGAAATGTCGGTGACCTTGACCCACTTTCGAAACTGGGTCAAGGCCATCCGGATTTCCAAGTCGGCCAGAAGATTTCTAAAATTTCAAATGGCCTTGACCCACTTTCGAAATTGGGTCAAGGCCATCCGGATTTCCAAGTCGGCCGGAAGATTTCTGAAATTTCGAATGGCCTTGACCCACTTTCGAAATTGGGTCAAGGCCATCCGGATTTCCAAGTCGGCCAGAAGATTTCTAAAATTTCGAATGGCCTTGACCCAATTTCGAAAGTGGGTCAAGGCCATCCGGATTTCCAAGTCGGCCAGGAGATTTCTGAAATTTCGAATGGCCTTGACCCACTTTCGAAATTGGGTCAAGGCCATCCAGATTTTCGAAACGCCCGGAATTTTTCTAAGATTCGAATGGCCTTGACCTACTTTCGAAATTGGGTCAAGGCCATCCGGATTTCCAAGTCGGCCGGAAGATTTCTAAAATTTCGAATGGCCTTGACCCACTTTCGAAACTGGGTCAAGGCCATCCAGATTTTCGAAGCGCCCGGAATTTTTCTAAGATTCGAATGGCCTTGACCCACTTTCGAAACTGGGCCAAGGTCAAGGTCAAATTCGGATTTCCAAAGTTCCCGGAACATTTCTAAAATGCAGGTGAACTTGCGAAGAAGGTGGTGCGCATCTTATAGGTAACAGAATGATTTGGAGAGGAAAAGGACGGTAAAAAATGATGAGAACACATTGAATACTTTGAAATTATATCATTTATTGCCATAGATTTACATTATACAAAACTTTAATACATATAAACGTATTATATTATATTACATCATCTGACAAGTTGTCAGCAACGGTTAGCAGTGGTCAGCGATGGTCAGCTGACGTCGGGAGATGTTGGCAGAGGCCAGCTTAGGTCGGGAGATGCTGGCAGAGGTCAGCAAAGGCTGGCAGTAGCCAGTAGTAATCGTTGTACGTTGCCAGAAATATAAGCGGTGGTCAGCAGTGGTCAGCAGCGGTGAGCAGAGGCCAACGGAGGCCAGCAGAGGCATGCAGAGGCAAGTAGAGTCCAGCAGGGGCAGGCAGTAACAAGTAGTAATCGTTATACGTTGTCGGAAGCATCAGGGGTGGTCAGCTGTGGTCAGCAGAGTCCAGCAGGGGCAGGCAGTAGCAAGTTGTAATCGTTATACGTTGTCAGAAGTATCAGGAGTGGTCAGTAGCGGTCAGCAGAGCCCAGCGGAGGCAGGCAGAAGTCAGTAGTAATCGTTATACGTTGTCAGAAATATTAGCAGTGGTCAGCAGGGGCCAGCAGAGGCTGAGAGGGGCTAACAGTAGCCAGTCATAATCGTTATACGTTGTCAGAAGTAACAGGAGTGGTCAGTAGCGGTCATCAGAGTCCAGCGGAGGCAGGCACTAGCAAGTTGTAATCGTTATACGTTGTCAGAAGTATCAGGAGTGGTCAGCAGCGGTCAGCAGAGGCCAGCAAAGGCATGCACAGGCAAGCAGAAACCTGCAAAGGCAAACAGAGACTTGTAGGGGCATGCAGTAGTAAGTATTAATCGTTATACATTATCAGAAATACCTGCAGTGGTCAGTAGCGTTCGGCAGAGGCCAGGAAAGTGCAGCAGAGACAAGCATACGCTGACAGAGATGAGCAAAGACCAACAGAGGTTAGCAGAAGTCAGTAGTAATCGTTATACGTTGTCAGAAGTAAGAGGAGTGGTCAGTAGCGGTCAGCAGAGTTCAGTAGTGGCAGGCAGAAGTCAGTAGTAATCGTTATACGTTGTCAGAAATATAGCAGTGGTCAGCAGAGGCCAGCAGAGGCTGGGAGAGGCTAACAGTAGGCAGTCGTAATCGTTATACGTTGTCAGAAATTCCAGGAGTGGTCAGCAGCGGTCAGCAGAGGCCAGTGAAGACCTGTTGACGGGTGGTCGGATATTAGTTGTTCATGAGCGAGAAGGGAAGTGTGAGCCTTTCTTTCTGTACTCCCACGAGACGGTCCGAACTTACTTTGGGCAGCTTCGATGAATCGAGAAAGTGGGCATATGTCATTTTGTCTGGATATCGTGTCGTCTGGACGTCGGGATATCGAGTTTCTCGTGCACGATGTCGGAGTATTTCGACACTGGCGATGGCTGTCGAACAAACAAAAGTCTCGAAAGTGACCAAAAGCAAAAATCCAGCAGAAATCTGGGTCCATCCCATAACTGTAAACCACTCGCGACGTGCAACATTCAACGGAACTTGTTTCAAGAAGCCGTGCAATTGACTTTGCTCGAGGGATCGACGCGTGATCGACTCCGTTAATCTACCGTCAAGGAAAACAGGTTCGATCGCCAATTACGCCTGCTCGCGCATTCACGCTGAATTGTCGGTGACTCAGTGTCCCTCGAGCTTCGTTTTCTCTTCGAACGGTTTTTAAATATCGTTGAAACGCGTGTGCGGTTAGGTTACCAGTTTTATTTCTAAATAACGCGTCTGTTTGTTTCATACGATCGTGTTCGCACGCCCGCGATTGATTTACCACCGGCGTTTCGGACGGTTTACTGTCGTTCTGCGGTAGGACGGTACACGGAACAGTTAGCACAGCATTTTCGGTAACTGGCGGGCTCGGTCGACCAGAATGGGAGAAATAAAACTAAAGCGGAAAGAGGAATCGGTAGCAGCGAGGGGCTAAGTGGGTAATGTAATGGGTCTCGGTTAACGCGAAAGCGTCCTGGATGCAGGCGCAGGAGGGTGGCGGTGCGACGGAATTTTCGCTATTTCCTACGGATTGTCTCGGGGACGTATTTTTCGAAGGGTGACTTTGTCGCTGGAATGGGCTTGCGCGCAGACCCACGGTTTCCAGTAATCTTATTTGCAATATATTTCCCCGGGCGGAAAAAAGGAACTGCTCCTTAATTCGCGCTGGGCTTTTGGACGGGGCCAGGGGCTCGTCGCGCGGAATTCCATCGAAAAATTGATGGTCCTCTTAGCGTATTCGTCGCCGACGCTCGGCCGCACGGCGTTATATTTCACAGCCAAGTTCGTTTTATTCCGCTGCAACGTGTTTCGTGTCCGCACGTACGAGTCGACCTCGCTGAGGGTTGGAAACGCCACCGTGTGTCCCGTTCGATGGACGGTACCGTTCGATAAATTATTTTTTCACTCCGCTTTTACGACCAAACAGCCTGCGTTGTATCGCCCAGCGTCCTTAAACTCGCGTATTTCACGCGGCCGCCGATCCTCGTCGCGGCACAATACTCTCGCCTCCGATAACTCCGCGTGAGCGTTAGGCCCCCGCTGACTTATGGCGGAAAGTTTTCGGTCACGGCCGATTCCAGCGCGAAAACAAAGTTTTTGGGGACTCGCGGGAACCGTGAGCGAAGCTAGACCGTACGTACCACCCTACCACCGCGCCCCAGTTTACGGTGGTTTAATTATCGGCTGTAAATCAAGGGGCCGGGAGGGGCAAAGGGCGAGGAGGGAGCCTCGTCGATAAATCTCCGCGACTACTTTGCACCGAAATAACCGAGAGTGGCTGCGAGAACCCCGCTCGACCTCTTCGAGAATTGACTCGTGCCGCTCTCTTCTTAATTAATTTTTGCTAATTCCGCCGCGCGGTTCGATTCAATCGAACGTCCAGTGGGGGAGGGGGGTGGAGAACTTTGTGAAAAATTCACGCCGAGGGCCGCGAATGCCTCCAAGTTCCAGAACAGACGTCCGTATTACCATAAACGACCTCCTGGAGGTGGCTGAATTTGAAATCCGTAGGTTCTTAGGCGATGATTCTGCTACCCCTGTGCTCGATCTTTAACCCTGCTCTTGCTGGGACCCGAGTTTGAGGGACGTTTGACATCTCAGTTCGTATAATTTATCGAATTATCATATTCCATTAGGTGGGGACTCGATCGAATAAGTATACAAGAGCCGCAGTAATTGTCTAGAAGAGCCACGAGTGTAATTGGCTCGCGAGGTTTAACCGCAATTGTCATATAACAATCGCAATTACGAGCCTATCTACAAGCTAAATTAGAGTCGATTCTTTGGCAACCGGAAAGATAACTGATTTCTTGTTTACTTAGAAGGTACTCGCATTGGTAATTGCATTCCAATAACCGGAAAGGTTCGTCTCGAATGCGCCATTTCGTCGGATCGGGAACTTTTCCCCATTAAGCTCTGAGCAAGGGGTAGAAAATAAGCAGACACTTGTTTTAAGAATTAAAAGACGTAAACGTTGTCCAGTGACCTTTGCCCTACGTTCAGCGCCACGAACGATCCATATCGACACGTACAAAAAAGAAACAAGATTTTTTTTCACGAGCCACTTGCTCGAGTCGACCTCGCGGGGAGTCTGGGGGCGCCAGGAGGCTGACGATAGCCACGTAACGAAGTATACGCGTCTCCTCGAGATCGCTGCGAGAATAAGAGACAAGGGAAAGATTTGCTACGGTACGGAATCGATTTCCCGACTTCTCGGACGAGAGCTTACGCGCAGCGAAATTCGATCGTCATCGAGAAAGGCTTTCCTCGAGGACTCTCCGGTAGACGGACAGGAGGGAGCCTGTGCTAACGAAGCCACTCCCTCGTCTCTTCAGTGACCCTTGTTTCGCTCCACTTTGCGCTGGAAACTCCTCTTCGTCATGGAAATTACTTCCGCGCGTGGTTCTCGTGAATGTCCATTTTTTCTCGAGGCCTGGGATCCTCGAGTGGCAACGTTACGCGGAAAATCGCGTTTCCCGACGTTCCTTCGCGCGAAAACCGTGTCCAGGGATTCGTGGTAGACTCCGGGGCCAGGGACGGAAACTTCCTCGTCGACGATCTCTCGGGGAGATAAGCGCAAAGACAATAGGGTGCCAGTAGGAAATGACAGCGCACGGAACACCGGGAGATCCGAGGCAGATTAAGGGTCGTGAAATCTTTCCCTGTTTCGCAACCGCCCCCGCCGCCCTAGCGAGCCCCGCTATTTTATAAACTTGCCGAATCCCCGCTCGCGAAAGTACCTCCTTGAGTTCTTGCTCGACACACTCGCCGAGCCGCGAGGATACGGGGAGAGATAAAAAAAAAAAAGAAAAAGCTGCAAGAAGAGACTTCTTCTCCTCTTCACGACAAAGTAAATCCCTCCGAAGCCCGTCGAGGCACGATGCTGACTCCGAAAGAGAGGAGCGCTTCTCGACCGTGGCTACTTATTGCGAAAACGCTGAATCGTTGTTAAATTACGCACGATATACCACCCACCCCCATGAGCAGTTATTCGTTATGCTCTTCTAGGATATAGGCAAACAGGGACACTGGTTTATTTACTACGGTCAGTTCCATCGTCTTCATCTTTCTTTTCGTCTCTCGCAATTTATACTTCTTTTTACCTTATTTTGCCCGAACAATTTGGTCGCTGGGAGACAAATTCCTAAACGCCCCTGAGAGGCACGTCCATTTCCTAAACCTGGCGTCGGGTATCCGTGTTCCACGCATGACCCAGAAAACTAAGCGACACTTGAGAGTTTCTCGAGATAGCCAAACGCTAATCTATTTCTTACGTAAGTGAATTCTTGCTTTTGCAATATACACGACAAGATATCGTTGTCGAGAAGTTTAGGAAGCCTTGATTTATTTATTTTTCGTTTGGAGTTCTTTGCTTCCCCCGGCTCAGGGACGCAGCCTCGCCGTTCGTCGTAATTCCCGGTCAGTCGTATTTCACCACGGTACACTGTTGTTAATCACTAACTGCAGTCAAACGACGCGTTAATCCGCGAAGCGAAGCCGATCTCGAATCTATGCAAATACAATTACCCTCCTCTTTGGCATCGAGCTTCGGTTCGCAGCCCTTGGCACGGAGATCGTTCGGTCCTTATCAGCTCGTTCTTCAGAGTATCCTGCAAACGAGGCGGGATCATCCCGGGGACTATGTTAATGCAATGGGGAGAGCCTTATCCCGCGGGATTAGCCGGGTTCGCGGCCCGTTTCTTCTTTTTCTTCTCCTTCCTCTTTTTTTGTTTCTCCGCTTTTTCCACCGGGATCGATCGGACCGTCTGAGGCTGCTTCGAATTATTCTCCATCGTGACGAAACGTATCCATTTTCAAACGATTGTCTCGAAACTCAAGCTTCTCGAATTATTCGATCATATACGTTCTATTTCACAACACAAGACTCCGCCAACTTTGTCAAAAGTAATTCCAGATTTGCCTTTACCGCAAGACCAAATATGTACTCTCGTATTAACCGGAAATATACTCGAAAAGAGAATTTGTTCTACGAAAATTAAATTTCAGCCCTCTCCAGTATCGTTCGAACATATCGTTTTCATCGGGAGCAAAGGAATCCCACGTTGAATCGAGAACGTAGGAATTCTACCGTCCCCCGTTGCAAACTCGATCGCTTCCTGTTTCCTCCGAGCGGGGAATCCTTCCGCTCGACGAATCGAACCGACTCGCGAGATAATTACATGCTCGTCGTTGGTCCTAGAGGGGGCGGAGAGCCCGCGTCGAGTCGATCCGGAACGAAGCAACGATCGTCGGGGTCGGCGGTGTTTAAAGTGGCCGGTGAAAAGTTTGCGGGCCTTCCGCGAACGCAGGATGTTTTCGCAAAGCTGCTGGCCCCTCGTGCCGAAAATAATCGCCGCGACTCTGCCCTCCCACGGACAGCGGGGCCGAAGTTTCGCTCGTAAAAACGAAGTTACGCTTCCCTCCCCTTATCTGGCTCGTTCTGGCCAGGTTATGGCCGTGCACGGAGATAACGCAGCCGGGGCAAAGTGCATCGGACGGAACGCAACGGAATGCTCTCGAGAGCTCGCGCTATCAACGACACACCGATGATTCAGATCGATGGAAATCTCAGCGTACGAATGGGATGCTTTACGACCTGCTGGAGGAACGCGTTGCTATGATCTTTCGACCATGATCCTCGAGGCTGCTCGCTCGTGACAGTCGCCTTTTTCGGTTTACGCTCGATCGTTCCTCGCGATCAGTCGTTCCTCTCTGCATAGACTCCCGTTTCATCGCGCGGATAATTATAGATAACTGTTTCGAACTGTAAACCGAGTTTTCTTTATTATTTAACTATTACAACTTGGAGCAGCGATTCTCAACAGAGGGAGTTTTAGAACTGTCAAACATCGATCGCGTTGAATTCATTTCACGGCTCGCCAAACGAATTTTTCAGCGTGCACGTTTAATTGCAATTTAATGTAACGTTTAACTTGTAAAATGTACACGATCGGTTTTACATTTCTCCGTGTAATTGCATAGGTAGCTTATTACGCGTTTCACCGAAGGGGATTGCAATTACGGGACGGAAATGATATAACGAAGAGATTAATACAATCATGGAACTGAATATTTAAAACTCCGTTCGTTGTTTAACGACTCGCGACTGTGCAGCCAGCAGATTTACCACTTGCCAGTTTTATCTCAAAAAAGAGATAAAAATGTTTCGACAAACGTAGGCCCGTACACGAAACGTTTCCGATTTTTCAGCGTGTCCCGTAAGCCGATAGTTTCGTTTGTAAGAACGTAAGTAAACGCTGCCGCGCTGCAATCTGTGTGTTCGCGCGTATATTTAGAAATCCGAATGGGCAAACAGGGCATCAAAATGGCGCGGTTCTTTCCCCGCGAGAACAAGTGAAGGGTGGTTTAAAATAACGGAGGCAACCACCGGCCCTCAGTGGTCTCTGGAGGAACACTTTTACGACGACGAAATGTGGTCTAGGCCAGTCTGGTACACAGCTAACAGTGCCAGACGATGCTAGAAACACAGACGAGGTATACCAGTAGACCTTACACCTTACAGACTTTCGTGGCACAATCTGACTGCCATACCGGCTTGAAAAAACGAATTTTTAAGAGAAATCGAAAGGGTGTAGGGGTTGAAATATTTTTCAAATCAGTCTGAAAAAAATTTTTTTAGTTGCAGAGGTCAAGTACAATCATTTTTGGTGAATAGACATACCTCCGAAAATATAATTTCAGGGCAGAAATGTTTCTCTTGAACGAATCGGAGAATTTTAATGTTTCAAATCGTAATGTTGCGAGGTAATTTTGCGATGGAGGGTCTACTCGTATACCTCGTCTGTCTTTGAACTCTTTTTATTTGTCCCGCTGGCGTGGGTGTGTAACGTGGCGCGTTTCTACGGGGTAATGGTATTGTCACTGGGTGAACGTAAATATTTACAAACGTGCGTTTCTTCCCTCCCTGAAGATCGCCCTGGCTGCTCGTTTACAGTCTTCTTAAACGTTTTGTCAACCTTGTCGTTGCTGTTTCTTCTTCTCGTGCTTCGTCCGCACGATGGCTACCCCGACGCCTGAACATCGTATCAGGGTCAAGTTGCGAGAAGTCTTAAATCAAAGAAAGTAATCGTTACAGCTTATTATTTAATACATAAAGCGAACGACTCGGATATTTTTCGGAGAACATTCGTTTGCACTGGGTGAAACGAGGTGCGTCGACCGTGTAGACGAGTACGCGGGTTTCGGAAAGATTTCCAAACAGAGGGTGGAATCGCGCACCCTGCGATAATCTTGGAGAGTCACGTAGGCGGTTCCCTGATACGCGACACTGTATCCGTTTTTACGCCGTTGCGATCGGGGGATCGTCAAATCGCGTTAAACTCCCCTCCGATTGGTGATTATGCTCAACGAACCTTTCGTACTTGCTTGCGCCTCGGACCCTCCCCCGCGGGATTTAACGATTCGAGCGATCGGGATCGTCTGTCAACGGCGCGAAAAAAATTTTATCGTTAATGAGACCGTAGAGTGCAACGCGACGGCAAAGGGGACGGGGACGAGGGGTATTAAAATCGAGCACCGCCGCGGCACGATTATCCCCTATTCTTCGCGTTAATTGGCGGTGAATTTGCCCTTCGATTATTCGACGTCGCGCGGCCAATTAATCATCGGGGGAATGTCATTAATAAAACGCCGCGTTACCCGGAGCACGCCGGTGAAGGAATATTTCGAGTTATCGGAGCGTCTACGTTCCGTGTCCGCGGGATGAATCGTAACAGCCAATGTCACTTCCGGTCCCGCGGACACAATGGAGCTTAATTGACCGGAAGGGGTCCACGGGTTGCTGCGCCGTTCGGTTCACGGAATATTTGTTCGACCGTCTTCTTTCTGTTTCTTCCTTTTCGCTATGATTCGATCTTGCGCTATTGTGCGGATTCTGATACGCTTCTACGAACTTTAACGTTAGATTAATGGAAACTTCTGCTCTTAAAATTCCTGGAAACTGTTCGAGATTAATAGCGTTCTTTATAGAAAGTGTATCGAAAGAGTAGAAAGTAACCGTAGTTAGTAACCTGAGAATTTCGAGCGTAGATTCATTTCATTTAAAGTACAAACGATCCGGCTGGGAATGTTAAAAACGTCATCGCCGGAAGGTCCGGTTTTCTGGGCAAGTGTCACCATTATTGGCGCGTATTAAGGGATGGATGAGGGGAGTTGGGTGCAGCATCCGGGCGACGATTCGCGAACAACACCGCAGTCGATTAAAAGCGCTGGCCAGGTCGGGCCGTACAAAGATCTCGCTGGCAATTTCGGTTGGCCACATTTTAATCACCGGCGATAACTCTTCCGGTGCATCGGTGTATTTTCTAGTCGTTCGCTGGTACCGTGTGTCGTTTCACCGCCCGTTCGCCTCGCCCCCCCTCGTCCACTGTTCCTCGAGCCGCAACGCAATCCCACGGAAGGAAGCAATTCGGCATCGAGTTGGCCCCGAATTGGGGCTGGTCCTTCAATATTTCGGCCATCGCGCCCCGCCGCAGGAACGAATGAATAGTTAATTTTTCCACGGCGCCGTGCAAAGTGGGGCAGTGTGTACCATCCCGTTGGTGTCCCGTCTGCGTCGATATTCCATCGTATACATTATTCCTCGTCTGCGTCCTACGGGGCTTGTAGAAACCCGATCGATGCATCCGCGCGATCCTCGATGAAAGGTCTAATTTCCATACGCGCGCAAGGTGCATCGTGAATTTGTATCCCGTCCGAACTCCCGCGTTTTGCACCCACACAAACGTGCCAGGTTGCCTGCTGCCGGATATATTAACAGACTACCGTGTTCCAGCCGATTTTAATTGACAGCGCCACCGTTTACCATGGGATTTTCCGTCCGACGACTCTTTCGTTATTTAAACGCCCCGAAGCCGCGCGATTTTTTGACTTGTTGCGCGGATATAAACGGTTATTCCCGCGTTCTTTTTCGATAAACCACGATGAACGGCGGACGAAGGTTCACGAACGTCCTACCGGAACGCCTAGAAATTCATAAGTCTGAAAAGGCCTTCCGGGCGCGTCTGAAAAATATTATATCTTTGGGGAGTGACAGAAACGCTTTCTTCTATTGTAATCTGCCAACATAGAGACACTTTTCTTCAGCAAAATTGGCTATCAATTTTCTTAAGTGCGTTTTATAATTCTGTGTACCGCTAATTAGGGATTAATGCTGCGAAGCTTCCCCGGCGATGGATCCCGGTTCGTCGGTAGGAAGCTAAGACGAAACAATAGACTAACTATAGGGACGCTTGATAATGGGATGACACGTGCCTTGATATCGTCGACTCATTCATGCTCGAAATGTGTACTCTTGTATCGAGACGAAGGAAACGAAACTTTGAGCAAGCTTGTCCCGTTTCGAACCACGTTGATATACTGGGTGTTCGACCACCCCTGGGAAAAATTATAATAGCAGATTCTGGAGGCCAAAATAGGACGAAAATCAAGAATACCAATTTGTTGATGGAGGCTTCGTTAAAAAGTTATTAACGTTTAAGGTTCCACTCGAACTGAATTTTTTTCTCGAGAATGCGCAGGATTTCGGGGGTATGTCTATTCACCGAAAATGCTTGCAATTGGCCCCTGCAACAGAAAATAATTTTTTTAGCATGATTTGAAAAATTTTTTTTTCGTCGAAAAATTTTAGCACCTACTAGATTTTTTTTCTCGAAGATGGGTAGGATTTCGGGGATATGTGTAATGACCAAAAGTGATTGTAATTGACCCCTGCAACAGAAAATAATTTTTTTAGCATGATTTGAAAAATGTTTTTTTCGTCGAAAAATTTTAGCACCTACTCGATTTTTTTTCTCGAAGATGGGTAGGATTTCGGGGATATGTGTAATGACCAAAAGTGATTGTAATCGACCCCTGCAACCGAAAATAATTTTTTTAGCATGATTTGAAAAATTTTTTTTTCGTCGAAAAATTTTAGCACCTACTCGATTTTTTTTCTCGAAGATGGGTAGGATTTCGGGGATATGTGTAATGACCAAAAGTGATTGTAATCGACCCCTGCAACCGAAAATAATTTTTTTAGCATGATTTGAAAAATTTTTTTTTCGTCGAAAAATTTTAGCACCTACTCGATTTTTTTTCTCGAAGATGGGTAGGATTTCGGGGATATGTGTAATGACCAAAAATGATTGTAATCGACCCCTGCAACAGAAAATAATTTTTTTAGCATGATTTGAAAAATTTTTTTTTCGTCGAAAACTTTTAGCACCTACTCGATTTTTTTTCTCGAAGATGGGTAGGATTTCGGGGATATGTGTAATGACCAAAAATGATTGTAATCGACCCCTGCAACAGAAAATAATTTTTTTAGCATGATTTGAAAAATTCTTTTTTCGTCGAAAAATTTTAGCACCTACTCGATTTTTTTTCTCGAAGATGGGTAGGATTTCGGGGATATGTGTAATAACCAAGAATGATTGTAATCGACCCCTGCAACCGAAAATAATTTTTTTAGCATGATTCGAAAAATTTTTTTTTCGTCGAAAAATTTTAGCACCTACTCGATTTTTTTTCTCGAAGATGGGTAGGATTTCGGGGATATGTGTAATGACCAAAAGTGATTGTAATCGACCCCTGCAACCGAAAATAATTTTTTCAGAATAATTTGAAATCTTTTAATTTCATTTTTTAATAACTTTTCAACGAAGCCTCTAAAATCTACCATTAAAATTTTTCCCAGGCGTGACCGAACACCCTGTATAATTCAAATCAGCAGAATCTACCTTTAAAAAGTTTGACGCAAGGCCACGTAACTTTAATATCTGTGTTTAATCGCGGAAAGGTTATTTTATCCCTGATTGATCGCGCTTATTCGTCGATCGTCAAAGTCCATCGTTATTTCTTCGCCCCCGCAATTTCACGGGAGCCGGGTTCGAAGGGTGTTATCGGAGTTTTACGCGGTTGGTTGATCGATATTACGAGAAATCCGCGTCCTCGTAAATATCCGGTGCGCTCGTTTCTCTTCCGGGCGTGACAAGCGAACGCTCGAGGACCGAAATTCGACGATGAAGTCGCGCGGGGAAGTGCATCGGGATGGATCGGCGCGCGGTCGAGATCGCGTATAAATCTCGCGTGTCGTGAGCGAGCGCAGACACGTCCAGGTTCGCGCGAATCGCGTTTCACGGCCGCCGCCGTGGACCGGAAATGGGTCAAAGTCGAGCAACGCGGCCAGGCGAATTGATCCCACCCGCTGCTTTATTGCGTAGCGCGCGGGAGGAGGTCATTAACGGCGGGAAGAAAAGCACGGACACGTTTCGCGTGGGGTCCACTTGGCTCGCGAACAATGATAGGCTTTCCGCTCCCGTAACGATCCCCCGGGACGCTCGATTACAGGCGTCTTTTGTTAATCCCGACGCAGGTGTCGCTTTTGTTTCCGAGCGAGATCCCTCGACAGATTTTGGAAATCGAATCGAATCGCGCGTGAATGCCGTATTCGCGATAGGATCTCTATCCGCGGGAGGAGCAGATGTGCTGCTCGAAAACCATTGTCGTTTTTAACTATTTTGGTGGGCGCCATCGAGGGTTAACCGACGCCTCGATTCTTTGTACGCTGAAGAGCATGCAGCACCCTTCGATCCGTAAATAAACGAACCTCTTACGTACGCAAATGTTGTACCGAACGATCTCGCGTTTTGGAAGGATGCTATTTAAGCGTGGTCTCGGATAAAAGTTTGGTTAGGATTATTCCGTGGAAGTTAAATTGAAAGCTGGAGGAAGCCGAGGACAGAAGGATCCCGGTCTAATTGCCCGTGTTATTTTTCCAAAGAAGTTGATGTTGATCGAAAGGAACGTTTCCAATTCCGGGCATTTGTCTGAACGACGGAAAGAGAGCAAAACCCTCCGGCGCAGTTAGCGAAGAGTCGTCCCACGGGAGAAGCGCGTTACCCGGCCGGGGGAGGGCCGTGCGAGAGATTTGTGTATTTTGACGAGTTTCGGCCTCGTCGGAACCGGATGTCTCCTCTTGGAAGGCTCGAGGCGCGACCAGCTGTCTCTACGCTTTCGGTCCTCCCTTTCCGCGCCCTCTCGAACCTCCCCTGTCCAGGCTGTCGTTATACATGCAAATAGCCGCGCGTACTTTTTTACGCTTCACGGTTCCTTCTTCGGCCGATGGGAAGCGCGCTCGAGTCGCGGGCTAATTAGTAAGAGAGATTACGGGGAAATTTTATTTAGACGGGATCCCTCGAGTGCTCCACGAGACTTTCTCGAAAACGGCCAAGTACGGAGGCCCTTCGATCGCCAAAGAGACCGACGTTCCGCTCAGGGTAACATTTAAACGAGAGTTCTTTCACTTTTAATATTATTGTAGAAATTAATTAACCTGGTTTCATTTTAACGTTTAGTGTCTTTATATTTTAACATTAGTTCAACTTATTTGGTATTACAGTTTCGTTCTTATATACTTTGAGGGTGTTAGGCTAGAAATTGCATGAATCTTTCGAAGTGGATGAATTTGTTTCAAAATGGTTGAACCGAGTTGTTGTTAGTGGCAACTTAGTCAGCCAGAGGCAAAGAAATAAATACGAAACGCTTGAAATTCGCTAAAATTGTACATAAATCATGACGTGAATTTTTGGAGACCCGTCACATTTTCCAGCGAAATTAAAATACATTTATTTCATCGGGATGGAAGAAAGGAAATTGTATGGAGGGAGTCCAATACGGAACATCGTGTTCGCAATACGTGTCCAGCAATGAGACACGGTGTTGATATGGAATTGAATGGGAACAAACGGTACAGGAAACATAGAATCCATCGAAAGCACGACGAATTAAGTGAAATATTTAAATATTGTAAAAAACAATTCCAACAGCACCAATGTCTGTGCGCGTGTACAACATTTTCAGCAGGACAATGTTCCGAAACATGCATCGCGTTCGGTGCAAGGATGGTTATTGTCATATTATGAAATACACCTTCCCAAATCGTTCGATCTGTACCCGGTGCAGCGTGTGCGAGGAGAAATTAAAAGTAAAATTACGAGTAGAATGGGATAATATTTCGTTTTTATATTAAAAATAATCTGTCTCACGTTTTCCTCGAGTACGATCCTCTGCAAACAAGTTCTGTTGCCCCCGCCCGCGACGCGAATTGCATCGATACTCAGGTAGAAAGTGCAGTAAACATCCGTCACGATTGTTTTCACGGCTGGGACGGTTTCCGATCCTCCGTGGAAAAGTGTCCACAAACCGTGGCGCGTGCGCGAGCGCTCATGCACCGAGTCTCCGGCCGGCTTGCAGCGTGGCGGCGCGACGCCAGGCGTCGTCAGTAGCGCGGCGTGCGCCGTCACACTCGCATGTTCTTCTCCTTTCGAAGCCGCGCATTCCCATGTAGCGCGCGTCGTCGCACGTTCACGCTCACGATCCATCGCGACGCCTCGTAATCGCGGTGCTCGGGAAGAATAAAAAAAAAAAAAAATATAGAAAACTACTCTCGTAACAAAGATCGTCCGTGATCCGTGTAAGGTGTACGCGCGAACTCGATCGAGATGGCACGAGGCGCGAGGAAATCGAGCGGAAAACGAGCGTCGAGATAGTGGTCGTTTCGAACTCGGCGGGTTCCGGTTTGGAGAACGTGGGAAGAACCGAACCGACCGATGGGTAATTAATCGGGGAACGACGAAGCTGTGCGCGAGGGCACCAGCTACCTCTGGAAGGAAAATTTTCCCCGGGTGAAAATCGCGACGATCGTTGAAAATCGCTGGTTCGTGCCGCGCGCGATCCACACCTCGTCGCACGTGTCGAGCTTCCGCGACGAGAGTTTCCAACAAAACGTTTCGATCGTTTGCGAGCGCTGTTACGAGCTCGTTAACGCGTCAGCCTCGTCACCGTTGCTCGCGATGTTCCCCGTGGAGGAGCTCCCGAAAATCCGCCTCGGGTTCTCCGGTCGCGTGCTCGATGGTCCATCACATTGCTCGCGCGCGTGATCGATGTTCGCCGAACGCTCGCCACCGAAGATCGAGAGAGTGTTGTGAGGATATAGTGAAGTTGAACCGTGCCGAGGGACACCGACATGGCGACTGGACAGCAAGAGGGCAAGGAATCGCCCAGGTACATGTCTCATTTATCCGGATAGCTTTCGATAGTTGCAACAGACTCTTCTCTTCGGGGTAAATAAACGGATCTGATAAGATGTTAAAGGGAATAGATCTAGATAGGCGAGGAAGAACAGTAACGATTTTAAAAATCGAACATTCCCATGGACACACGCTAGGTAGAGCATTTTAAAGACGATCCTCGCGATCTAGCATAGCAGATTTCAATTCCAGTATTTATAGAATAATATTAACGTAACGTTGCTGTCCCCATTCGTTTGCGTACGATTGTGAATCCATTTACGCGGATTAATTTCAATATTTGACAGTAATTATCTCGTTTCAAACAAGGTTTATCCCAATAGCCACGTCCAATGGATATTAACGACGGGGGACGATGATTTTAAACTCCCGAAAGTGGCGGATCGAAAGACGATTCGAACGAAAATAACACAGCCCAATTTTCCAGTATTTGATTCTCGTATTTCGATTTTTCGTTGCCGTAACATCATTCGCGATTAATTGGCAACGAGCGACGAGAGTTCGCCCCCTCGTGTCTTGGAGTCGTTCGCGTTTGGAAATCTGTCGATTCCCGCGGATTACGTTGGCGTGGGCCAACGTCCAGGATCCATTTTTCCCCCGAAATACGCGACAAAATGAAAACGTCGGCCGCAATAATAATCGCGTGGCACGTAGGCAAACGCTTGTCCAGCTTGCACGGCCGAGCGGAGCGTACGCGATCGACCGAGCGCAGTTGCAGCTGCACGCGTGCACGCCTGCGAACGGGAGTTTCGGGAGGGTGGGAGGTAAATTGCAAACAAAACTTGAAATGCGCGCCGGACCTCGTCTACCGGGCCGACATAATAACTAATTAAAAATACGCAAATTGCTGCGCCTCGTTAACGGGAATAACGCGCGTCGCGAATCGCAACGGAATAGAACCGATCGAAACCGCGCGTAATTACTCGCGATTTCGACGCTAGAACTCTCACGGACGTTACATCGACCAAGCAGTGTGTGGGTGGGTGAATTCGCGATGGATCACGTGCGATCTGGCGCCAAGCACGCGGAAAATGTGGAAGTTAATCGTCCCTTTATTATGCAAGTACCTCCGCGAAATGGAAGTTCGTTAGTCTCTTTTGTGCTGCTCGTATCGACGTTTTACAGAAGCTTTACCTTACTATTGTACTTCGCTTTTGAGCAAAAATTTCACGACCACCGATGAAGGAAAATTTTAATAAAGAAGAATTTCCAGTACCCGCTACTGGATACGAAAAGATTAAATCGGACTTGAAAAATATGGAATTCCACGCGACTCGAAACAAGTACTTGAAACCCTAAAGTTCGAGATTCATTTTCTCGTTTATTACTCCGCATTTATTTGTGGAGTATTATGGGAGAATCTGTACTTCTTTATTTAATTCGTGCCCATTCCTGAAGGTAAAATTATTCAAAAATAAATTGCGAAATTAATTCAGCACGAAGGCTCTCCCCACCGCTGATTAATTTAGCAGAGAAAAATGTTAAGCTCACTTTAGAAGAAGGTTTTTAATCTGTTTGGGCTTACGGTATAATTCAGGGAGAAAGCAGCTAAGCACAGTTCTTTATTCGGAATAATTACAGTAACAATTTAAAAACTATTTCAGCTTCCCGGAAGAGAAAATAATTTTTTCAAACGCCTGTTTTCGACACATTGTCTTTCATTTTCCAATCACGGTGATTTTTACCAATTCGTACGCGTTTTATAATAATCACTTGCGGTCGCTTTCGGTGCTCCGAGCAGTCTACTCGCTGCCATTAAAATAAATATCGCTGCAAAATGTTTCGATTGCATCGTTAATTGAACGCTCCGTTTTGTTTTTTTCTATAATTTTTTACGGTCCTTTTTTCTCATCTCGTATTTTAATTTTCACGATGCGAAACCATAGTAGTAGCAAAAATGCACGACACAGGGAAGAGTATGTCGACGCTAAAAAATTGTCTCCCTTACAAATTTTTATAATTTTTTCGCTTCAGTTATTTGTATTTTATTACTGCTTTACGCATAGTATTAAAATTCACGTTAACTTTTGCTACGCTCGAGCCAAGGAATACCGAACGTTTCCAAAAAGCAATTAAAACGTGTCAACAAATTGAAAGACGCCGCTAAAACGTAGAAACGTAGTTCACCCAAGGCAAAGTTTACTTTATGAATCTACTCAGAGATTGTGGGACAGGTTTATCTTTCTGCGTAAATTACGGTAACGTTTTCTATATAATTAGCATCGAGTAACGTTCCTTCTTTCTATTTTATAGTCGCATCGATCTCTGGAACAGGTTGTACTCGTCTCGATTATAATCTTCGGTTAAGTTTTACAAGATCGGGACGAGAGTTCACTTTGCTTTGGAAATTACAGTAATTGGAACGCTTCTCTTCGAATTCTTTTTTACGGTGTATACGACACCGATTCGAGGTCTATTCGCGGTGAATATTATCCACAGAGATTACTCGTATTGTCGAAGAAACGGGGACGAGTAATCCTCGCGCCGCTAATCCTGATTCGCGAAATCGTAACTAAGTCCTGTCTTGGAAGGGTACATAATTAATAGTAGACTCGGAGAAACTGCAGATGTCAGAAACGATAATAACAGCCTCCGGGGAGGTTAATAAGAACGATATTCCGCTAATAATAAATTGGTCCTTTTTTCCAGCGACGTAATTTAACCCCGTCGTACACCGACGGTTTTAACCGTCGCTCGGAATAATTTATATTGTCTCGGTCCGCGGCTACTTCTGTCGTTTCTTGGTACACAGAATGTCAGGTGAAAAAGGAATTCTTCGTTGTTCGGTCACTTATCCACCTTACTAGCCTACGTTCCCATAAATACGTCAGACCAGACGCGATAAGTACGGCGCTGGAGTACGAGTTTCGCGCTCGCCTCGGTGCGCAAATTCGAGTCCGCCTAAACATAGCTCGAGATGTTAATTCGATTCGAGGAAGGGCCGAGTCTATCTGCAACTTCATACGCGTTAGTCGACAGAGTTTTAGCAAAGACGTTCCCGATGAATTTAAGGAGATACGCCGGATGCTCGGGGATTAAGACGAGCTTGATCGTCGTCTCGCGATCGGGACTTGAAACTTGCGATTTACAAAGGCAGAGCAGCAGTGATTTTTAGAAATGCATTTTGTAACGAAAGAATGCAAGAGTTGAAAAGTAAAGACACGGTTTGATAATTGACACTTTCCGCGGTCTGGAGAGGGTCAAGAAGAACGCGTTCGTATTTTCGCGATTGAGTTTTAACGAAAAGACAATGGAGACTTGGGGACGTGGAGGATCGGAAAGAAAGAAACGGTGGAAAAATGGCGAAAGGAAAAAAGAGAATGCCAGGCATACCGTGAGAAATCTGTCGGTCCACGCGTGGCCGTTATTGTGAATATTTCCGCGGTGGTTGTTCCGTGAGGGGGTGGGGGGCGGAATGCTCGCTCGAGATCAGCCGGAAGCTATCTAAGCCGGCGTGGCTGTGGAATTTAATCTAAACACGAAGACGCGAGTAATCTCGGGCGTTCGTCGGGTCGTGAAACACCGGCGAATAAGTTTTCCATTTCCGCGGGTAGAGCAAGGGGGACGGGGGCACTAGCCGAAGCGAGCGATCCCCGTAATTTTTCCATCGACGGGACGACCTCTGACCCCGGGATCGGTCTTCTTCTAGCCCGTCTCCACTTATTACGATTCAGCGTCGTTCCCTCGAAAGGAGACTCCAATATTCCGGATATTGTATGAACCACGGCACCCGATTATTTTTCCTTTTTTTTATTTTCTCCCGTGCCCCGCTGCTCGTCCGGTTATTACGAAACTCGCTTTCAACAGAGGCTGGTGGCACTACCTATACGTGCCACGAGAGAAAAATGTCGGATGTATGCCCGCGGGGCTTTGTCATTTTCGTCGTGGGCTCTCGCTCTCGCAGCTTTTCCGCGCTTTTCTGCTCGGCGCTTTCGCTCTTGCCCGCCACCCGTTGGAAGACCCTCTTCTTCCATACCCACGGTACGCCACCGGCAATGAAAATACGCGCCTCCTTTATTTTTAACGCGCGATATATATTGGCAAGTCCTTTGTGCGTCTCGCGCCTCCGCGACGCGTCTCGTTTCTTTGGCTCGCCGGGAGATCCGGCAGATTCGATTACGCGACGCCTCCGACGGTCCCAGAACGCTTGATTAAGTCACCGTCCCGACGCTCCTCTCTGGAAAATACCCAGACACGGATCCACCGTGAGTTTTTCTAATGTCTGGTCTCGTACCGCTTTGGAAATCTAGCCGAAATAAATTACTACGTTTATTCGGTGGAATTGCTTTTTTACGTCGTCCAGGCTGGCCCAAGTCGTTAGCCTTAAGGTTTATTATTTTGCATAGCTTTGACGATAGTTACCGAGGCAAGGAGCGAACATTACTTCGCATGTTTATTAATTCGCTTAAAATATTCGCCGACACATCGACAGAAATACCAGTGTTCGAATGCACCTTGCACATCACAATGCAGAATACGCTCGGAACGTCGTGCAGAACAAGTTGCAAATCATAGTCGTTAGCGACGTCGCTTCCATTACAACGTCGTACGGTTTGAAAATGGACTACCGTCGTCAGTTTTCTTTTTACCCGATTGCATAGCCGCCAAGGAGCCGTGGAAACAAGTTGCAAATGGGCTGCCATTTCTTTACATGCCCAGAGAAACGCGTCAATTTGCACTGCGAAGAACGCCATTGTACACGTGTAATTCAACGCGTTCTTTGTTATTGCGAATAATAATTTGCTGCCACTGTCTCGACTGTGGAACCCGAGGAAGCTGCAGAATTATTTTATTCCAGTTTCCATTCATTTAACTGCACCGTATCGAGCAAGATGGAAGGACGAGGATTTTAAATGGACGAAAGGGTGAAATATGTGGGGAAATCAACGCTCGTAGCTTTCCGTCGAATGCGTAACAGGTTCTCCATTTTTGGACACCCCATCCAGGATCGAGGAAACTTCCGTACGGGGGAAAGAAGGGTGCAAACGATGAATTTCATTGGCGAAACTCCGGGTCAGCCTACGCGTGTACCTCGTTTTGTACCCGTTGTCTCTATTTATTTGTCTCTGTCTGGGTCGTCGCGAAGCTTTTCTTGCGAATACGTCTCGTGTTTGTTCTCCTCGGCGTCTCCCCTTTCCCAGGATCCTTCGCGACCGGATAAGTTTGCACACACACCCCGATACACTTTGCCCCCGACACGGCAACAGGAAAAATAATAAATCTAATATTAATCCCAATGTTCCTGGCTGGACCAGGGTCCCTCTCGATGCCCGAAGCCTCGAATTTTCTGCGAACGGAGCTCGCAAATAGGGACGGGGAACGCTGAATCTCATTTCGGGACGTCGTTTTCTTTCTTTTTCCGTCTTTTTGTTCTAAATTTCGACGGACCGCAGCGGGGGCGGAATTTTTTTCTCCAACGGAGACCCGCGTCCGGTGACGTCGCGTAATACGTATTTCGTCGAGTCTTTTACCGAGCGGTTTGCGACTAACGAACGATTCTTCGCGGCAGAAAGGAAAGTGTCTCGTCAGCGTCAGCCTGAAAGGACGAGGAAAAGCTTGTCCGGGTAGGGGCCCGCCGTGAAAATTGCGCTTCGGGTGCTTCGCGCGTGCAAAGGAACGAGACGAACCGTTGTAATTTGTTTTCAGCCTCCTTTGCCTATTCCTCCTTTTTTCCCTGTTCTCCGTTCCACGCCCCTGCCCTCTGTCTCGCGCCTATTTTCCACCGACAGCCAGCCAATCGAGCTCGGTCAGCGCCCACCTTCCCGCGCCGATCGTTTCCTACAATTTTCACCTTTCTTCGCAAATTCGCTGCAGAGTTCCCTTCAGACGATCCGTTACGGGGGTGGTTTAGTCTGAAACCTTACCAAAATTCATTTTCTGAAATTGTTCTCCGATAAAATCGGCCATTCTAAATCACTCGCGAGTCAGCGCGAAGGGGGCGGAAGCTCGTACGATGTAATTAATTACTTTTCATTTCCGTGCAGTTGGAAGTTTCCTTTGGGAGAGCGGCTGCCGGACTCTTAGCGGCGCGCGACTCCATTACTCGTCTCTTTGAAAATTAGTTTGAGCATCGCGGCCAAGCGGCACGGGAGGGGGTGTAGTTAGTCGGAGCCGAGCCGGCGGACTAAACTCTCGCATAATGACGCCAGATTGAAAAAGTTTGTCGGCGTGTGGTCGGGTTGGAGGACGCCGGGGGTCGGCGGGGGCGGACGGGAGGTCCTTTTTCTTCCGCGGGAACACCGAGTCGCAGTTCAGCCGGCTTAAATAGAGGTTACGCGCGATTATCCTCCTTCGCTGTGCGCTACGCGAGAGATGATACCTTTCTAAGCGAGTGTGTGACGAGCACCCACGATACACGGCCCTGACGCGATCTCGCGGAATCCAGTTACGCGGCGACGAGCGATGTTTTTATCGCGTTGTCGTCGAGCGGATTAGCTGGCTCTGGAAACGTCGGTGCATCGTGCGGGCAGATTATTTATGGATACGAGAAACCACCCCCAAATACGTTCATGGAACTTTTTCCCCCCTAACACGATTGACGCTTTTCTTTTTCAACCAAGTATCTCCTCGCTAATTTCCAAATTTCTAGAGAAGAATTGTGTATATATTTAATCTAAGCTAGCTGCTCCAATGGTCTAATAAATCGGTCTGTTTTGTCGCATATATGAAATTGCAAAGAAACGGGGAATACATGGTACCATTTCGTCGTGAATAGTAAGAAATTCAAGATGATCTTCCAATCAAGTGTAATGGAGCTTCTCCAATTTTTACGAGATTATCAGCAGGAAAAGACGAATTATCGTTAAGAAGACATTCAAGCTCGACGGGAGACAGCCTCGAGGTCGTAATTAGATCATGGCGACATTATTAATCTAACAGTATCCTTATCACGACTTTGGATTTCAATAAAGTGGCTCGTATTTTAAACTACAGTGGTCCGTAAGCTATAAACGTCTTCCATTTCCTTTTACCGAGAATTATACATGTACCTTGAAGTTTTAAAATATATTTTACGTTTAATATTACTCGTTCGCGTCGCATGAATCGAGAAGGTCCCTTCACCTTTCGCTTTCCCGTCGTTTCTGTTGCTTTGAAATTCCGTTTCCAGTAGCTTGGCGCAAAAGTACTCCAATTTCCGAGTTTCCCACGGTTCCCTGAAAACTTCCATTTAAGGCAATACACCGGGCAACGTAAAATAATATAAAAGAGAATTTCAAGGCCCCCCCGAAAATAAAAAATACGCGCGTATCTGGTACGGTAAATGTCGCGAATTAACTTAAAAAACCTCGACGCGAGCTGCTTCCTCGTTTCTTTCGAGAGATCCTCGCAGCGTCGAAATAGCATAAATTCCGGCGCACCGGGTAAAACGTGACCGCGTATCGCGTGACTTTGAGGCGTTCTACCGCTCGGACGTCATCTTTAATAACGAAAAGCGCGGGCGGTACCGCGAGGCGAAAAGCCCCGTAAAAAATAAGAGCACGAAAAGCCGTTAATTACAGTCGCTTCTTTTATCTGGAGGCAGTCTCGCGTACGCACGGATCCGTCGGGGCGAGACGAGAGGAAGGATAACAGGCAGCCAATGAGAGAGGGACGGCGAAGCACGAGGTAAGACTCGAGCGAAAAAGCCAGAGAAAGCTGTGGAGCCCTTTCGGCCGAGGTGTGTCGGCGATCGAGCTTACGGAAGAGGGCGAGCGAAGGGCTTTCTTGGCCGAACGCGAGCCTCTCTCTCTCTCACTCCGGTCTCCACGGAGTCACCTTTGGGAGTCGATCGAGGCGTTCTCCGGTTAAACCCGACCACCGATTACGGACTTATTTATCGGCCCTATTGTCCTCCTTCGATCCCTCGCAACCCCTTGCCTTCTGCGCGCGTCAAAGACTCGCCAGCCTTTCTTTCCCGTCGCGACATATTACCTTTCACCTTCGATCGGGACGTCGGTCGCTTTTCTATCCGTGTCGGTTTTCGAGTCTCCGGCAATTTGTCAATGCCCCTACCAGCACCGCTGCCTTAAATCAACGTTATCTTTCGCCCCGGAGTGCGGGAAAGTCGTCAAGCCTCGCGGCGCAATGACTCGAGCTTGCCACTGATTTTCCGCGCGCGGAAAAACAGCCCCGATATAAGGAGGTTTCTCGGATCCCTAAACGTTCCTTTTCATTCGATTTTATCGTCGACCCCTCGATGTCAAATCGAAGTCGCGATCCTTACGAATACTATTTGTCGAAATGCGACGGTACTTTGTCTTTTGTTTATTTTCTTCTGGATAAACTGTATATATTTTATTATAGAGATTCCACATTCTTCGTTCTAAAGTCCTACGCTATTTCTGTACCAAATCCCGAATTGCATTTCTATCTGGAAAGGAACGAAACGGCCAATGGCCTCCCGGTCGACGTTCCTCGTCCCCCCCCCCCCCCCCGGAAAACCGATACCAGTCGACAGAGGTGTCTGCGGTCCATTTCTTCGCTTCCAGTGTATCTAGACCGCGATGCAAAGTGCACAAAAGCGACGGAACGTCGTTCGAAGTAGCATTTTACAAGCTGCTCTCGATGTACATCCATTTGTATTCGTTCCTCGTTGTCTCTCGCTTTCTCTCTCGATGGACGGGACGCGCGCACGACCTAGGGTGTCGTGTCGAGGGGAGACGTATAAAGCGCGGACCAAAACGCGCCGATAGAACACTGGGATATGAGAAAAGCGTCTTATGGAGGACGATACCCTCCCGTCCGATTTCTGGACACAAATCGCTCTTACTTTCCCCCGTTCCTTTGATTTATCCGAATCTTGTTCCGAACACGGTGTCGGGGATTGCCAGATTTTCCTCCTAACGCCCGCAACTTTGGGGACGAACTTCTTCGCGCCTCCCGGAAAACTTTTGGCGAAAGTAAACTGATATTAACAGAAATTGAAAGGGTAAGAAATTTATTAAAATATGAAACTCGCTACTTTCGATCGAAATTACTTATCGGCTATCGTGATAGTAATAATCAATGCCATCGATAGAAAAATTCTGTTTCTCTCTAAACCGTTAATAAACAATATTTACGCGACATCGAGTGTGGAATCGACGGGTTCCACGAATCCAGCGTTGAAATAAGGAATCGAGCTCCCCATCGTCGAATTTCAGCACGATTCGAATTCATATTTTGTTGGACTGGACAGGTTAATCGGGTGCAGGGCGATCGTCGAGCGGAGGAGGGAAGAAACGGGGCGGAAGTTTGTTAATTATGCGAGTGCGTGGCCACGGAGGATAAGACAGGGCCCTTCGTAGGACGCGAGCAGTCGACGTCTTTGTTTCGGGTCTCTCGTCTCACCTCGGCGAGACTCTCGTCTACGTGACGTGCAAGCTGAACGTCCAACATTCGTCGCTCGATATATACCTTGTGGGGGAGGATCTGGTCTCCCGTCCCTGTCAGTCTTACGCACAGCCAGCCCTTTGGCCATCCCTCGTCCCGTCGCCTCATCCTTTGAGCTTCTTCTTCATCCTTCACCCTCGCTCGTCCGATCCATCCATAGTCCGCCCTTGGTTGCGACGGTGGGCTGCGCGGCGGACCGATATGGAAATAAGATCAATACCATTGTTTCGCGGTTTGCGCCGCGAAATTGGGTCGTATTTTATTTGCCGGGAACCCATCAAGACGCACGACGTCCTCGTCCCTTCGCGACGCAGGGGACAACCCGAACACGCCCTGATTTATTGATCGCCGATCGTTCCTTTCTTCCTTTATATTCATGATACGATTGCTTCCCGCCTATTTTCCCCGACCAGGCGGAGGAAGATCGTTTCGTACCCCCCTCCCCCGGAAACACCCTCGCCATCGAGCTCGTTTCGATTATTTTTCCAGCTTCCGTCTCGCGACTGCTCGGGACGCAGGTGGGCCTAGCGCGTGTCTCTTCTCTTATTCCGTAGCCCGCGATTCCTCGTTAATGTATTAGGTTCTTCCATTAGTCGTTGCTTCTTTGTTGACGCACGACTTCTCCGGCGCTCCGACTTTCTTTACATTCGGTTCAAACAGACTTCCGTCGGCGTTCGTTCGCTTTGCCGCAAGACTTGTACGAGCTTCTGGGTTTAGGAGGATCCCGTTCGAAGGTACTTTCAACGGTACATGGGAAATTTATTCAGTGAACGGGAAGACGCGTATTTCACGGAACCTTGACCACGAGGTGATAATAAAATTTCCACCGGCGAAAATGTGTCTGTTTAATCGTAACGCGCGAAACGCGACGATAACGGCGACGATGTCACAGGCTGGATCATCGAATTACCGAGAAACCGGCTTCTCGCGAGATGTGTCGTAAAATCTAGATGAAAATTACGGGGAAACGAGGCGCTCTACGTGCTCGGCATATTATTCCGCGGGAGCGTGAATAGGGGCGTCGGGAGGGTGGGAAGAAGACGCGGGGCGAACGAATAAAAAGGCGAGCGTGGAGGAACGGAGCGGGACGATCGTGTCTATGCGTATCGCGTTATGTCAAAGCCGACGCATTCATCACGCGACCGGGTGACACTCGTACTGTTTTTCGTCGAGGAGAGTGTGGCGAGGAGCACGCACGGAGCCACGCACACGCGAGTAAACGCGCGTGAAGCACGCGGATCTCTCGTATCTCGGGATGGTTTGTGCGTCTCTGGGGACGGTTGCGGTGTCAGACGACGCCAGTGACGTGACCTCCAAGGTGACGCGACGCTCCCCGACGCCTTCAGGAAATATGCGAGGAAACGTGTTCCATTTTTTCCTCGTTCTCGCAGTAATTCCGTGTCATCGGTCAATTTTTCTTCGCCGAGACGCGCGTGAAATTGCTGGGGATCCGTTCCCACAATTCCGCCTGGGTCTCGTTTCCTTCGTCCTGGCTCCTTTGATCGGACTTTGGAAGGATTTCAGGTGTGCAGGATGCTCGTACGTTTTAAAATTGATGGCTCGTCCGTATGGGGAAAAACATTTCCACCCAAGAGACTATTCATGAACGCGCGAGGCTCTAGAATTCAATAGTTTACGGATGACAAGGTATTCATTATGAAGCAGTTGCTCGAAGCGTTCTTCTTGGTAGCGATTGCTGCGTCGCGGTTTCTCTCGCGGAGGAATAAAGGGACTGGCATTCTTGCGCGCGTGCAAACCTTGAATGAGAAAACGCGCCGAGGCGTGCATTGAAATGAGCGTAAGGCGCTTCGAACACCTGCCGCGGGTGAAATAAAATTTTCCATGTAAATCGAACACTGTTTCTGTTTGTAACCTTTTTCATTTGACTATAATTTTAACTCCGATAGATGTGTACGAAAGAATTTAAATGCGATCTTGGACTCTTTTCGTAGGAATTGGTGCGTCGTCTGGCCAAGTAACGTTGTATCGAGGGCCCTAAACTCGAGCTAAAGTGGCTTCGATTAACGAAGTCGCGAGGAACGCGGCGTTTGGCTCCCTTTGAAAAATGAATTACGAGCGAGGGAGGCCCGCGTCGCGAGAAACGTCGTCCGACAATTTTAATTTGAGGACCGCGGAAGGTTTCGTCGCCCGCGGCCCATAACTCACGCCTCGCGACGCCTCGGAAGATATTTTAATTGTTCGAAGTTCGCCGTGCGCCCCTTTGATCTGCTCGCCGCGTCGACACTGTGAAAACAAAAACCATTTCCTCGTTTCACGGCCAATGGCTATTCGTCCCGATAAAAATCGCCAACGAGTTATTATTCCGCGAGAAATATCCCTTTGTGGTGTTTATTTTATTTTCTTAAACTTTCGAAACATTAATCGGACAGTTATCTCACCTCCAATTTCAACCACCATTTCTAACGTATACAGAAACTAATCGGATTTAACGCAATATGCAACCCGTCGATAGACGCTAATAATTTTCCTTTGTTTTCTATTTTACCACGATCACCGTAACTTAAGCCGTTCACCTTTCCACGCACGGTTCGAGTCGTTCTTCGCGACTAATCTTTGCGCGACGATTCTTCAGAGAAACGCGCCCGGAATCGTCGAAACAAAGAACCCCCGTTTGTCTGGTTGCTTTAACATGGCTGCCGCAGACAGCACGCGGATTATTCCCAATTATTTCGCGTACGTCCATCGACTACGCGCAACTTCCGTTTGTTGCGCGGAGAAAGCGCAGCGGCAATTAATCGCGCGTATTACGCAAACCAGTCCGGGGGTTTGGTTGTTGCTTTGCAGGCGCTCGGTGCAAAAAGAGCCCTCGAGAGGCGTGTCCCTTTGAAGGCTCGCCATTATCGGCGGGCTCTCCGAGATACGGCGATCAAAAATAAACCGCGCGACGACGCAGACGCGTTTCAGAGAAACGCGATGCCCGGTTTTTGCCGCGTTCCAGTGCCTCTGTTGGAAAAAAAGCGAATGGTCGCGAACTCTGCTTCGAACAGGAAACTCCAGGTACGTTCGTAATAAACGTTCCGCTCGCACGACACGTCGGGGTAGTTTGCGGAGAAACGCTAAAAGTTAGGGGTTGTCTTTTCTTCCTTGGGAAGATGGTTAATTGGCCATTCAAGTAAACGTGACTCCCATAGGACAGGTTTCACTTTTTAAAAAGCACCCTCTGCACCATCTATAATTCCTTGTTAGATGCTACGTTGTATTGCAACGCGGAATGACAATCATGTCAGTTGGTCAAAGGATCAATTTACGATCCAGTTTTGTCGCACACCAGTCGTACGATCAATAGGAATTACTGAAACTTCGTTAGGTATGTAACGTCAAAGTAAATTGCAAAATAAACATAGAAGAAAAAATAAATTATAATTGTAGTTATGTTCATTGGATAGGGGATGAAATGCCCTTTAAAATGAGCGTTCGTGAGACTCGATAGCTTTATTAGTTCCGGAGATATAGCGTTTTTAGTTTCAAGTCGATGCGGTGGCTAATTACGGAGATAGAAGGGTTTGAAGCGTTTGTTTACGTTCATTGATATCAATGAAGTCGCGCGCGCGTAGATAGTACACAGTGCGTAGTAAATTCTTGGAAATACTACGCCCGAAACTAGGTCACGAGAGTCACGTCTCACGTGCGACAAGGAGGTACGACGCGACGCGTCAGACGAAGACAGAGATAGTCCAACTTAAAAAAATTACCTTTTACATAAATTACGATATCTCGAGAACGGAAAGTCGGATCGACAAAAACCAAAAACCATTTTAAAGGGGAGGCTTTGCCGCTGCTAACGATACCTCAATAATTAATAAAACGCTAGTAGTTTCGGAACTGCACGCGTCTAAAGTTTTAATATTTTTAATACGCGTGAATAGGCTATTACACGCGAGCCGGGCAGTGAGACGGTCGAAGTAAAAAAATTACCTTTTACATAAATTACGATATCTCGGGAACGGAAAGTCGGATCGACAAAAACCAAAAACCATTTTAAAGGGGAGGCTTTGCCGCTGCTAACAATACCTCAATAATTAATAAAACGCTAGTAGTTTCGGAACTGCACGCGTCTAAAGTTTTAATATTTTTAATACGCGTTGTTAGACTTCCAAGGCAGTGGAAACTGAGGATTCTTTCCTTTCGTCTTTGCTATACATATATTTCTTATTATTTTACAAAGGTTTGATTCGCTGATGTTTTTAATCCGTACTGTTGAGTTTTGTTTGATGGATGAGTGTTTGCACGCTTGTCGATTCGGTTAAGATTATTTTGTGGAATGTACGAGTTCTGGTAATGGTTATTGAGGTAATTTGCACATGATGTACAGCTGTCGAGAAGGTCGAGTTTTATGGGGGCAGTTCTGGTCGCGGGCGTCTTAATTGCCGGCTCTTCCACCTGTGTGCAACACATTGCTTCAGAAAGCGATAAAGGTATCTCGTAACCAGCTCGACCAAGAGTTTCATCGAAGGGAGAAGTAACCGGGGCGAAACTAATGACGCCAGGCGATTATTGAGACGCTAACGTTCCATCCACTCCAAGATTATTAAATGCATCGCGTTGCCAGGTGATTAGCCGAGTTCGCGTCGGGAATATTAATCGTTCGAACGTTTGAATTTTGACCACGTTTCGGTAAATTGGTCGCAGTGTTCGTTGGGTCTAATTACCGATGCAAACGCAAAGGGAGGGCCACGCAATCCTCTTAGCGCGCGTGCCGCGCTGGCCGTTGTCTCCCCGTCGGCCGCGAGATTACGCGGAGCAACAAGCGAGGAGGATCTTTGTTGTTTGGAGGCGGGGTGGAGGAGGCGGTGTACGAGCAGACGGGCTACGAAAGGATGCCGACGGGGTGGTAAGGGGCGCGAGAGCCCCGGTACGTAAGCCTTCTTGAAACTTGGCGAATACTTGGCTGGAACACGAAACTTCTTGCACCGAGTGAATGTCGGATGAAAGACGGAAGGGATAAGACGCGAGGGCGGGAGGGGAAGCCAGAGGGGATCTTCCGCAAGAAGTCGAGGCTCGCTGGGATTGGTTTCCGTTCCAACGTACCGGGGCTGCGTATGGACAGCTGGAAGGCTGTCTGTGCCCTCTAGCTCGCTCGCTCGCTGCTGGCTGACGCTCGTCTTCGCCACAATTTCGCTATTGCCCCGTGTACACAGACGCCGTGTTCCTCTATTTGCGTGTCGGCACGGAACTCGGACGTTCTTCGATCCTACGCGCATTTCTGGAAGCCGATAGAACTTCGCGCCAGACCGTCTCGCCGCCCTCGCTTTTGATCCCGCGATGGTATCCTGGTCACAGCCGGATATTCCTAATAGGAAGCGTACTTTGTCTGGAAAATTTACCCGTTTAGCCCCTTTAACGACGGAATTTACATCCTGCGGTCGGCCATAGATTCGCTGCCGAACAGAGACCGCGACAGAATCTCCGACGAAACGTCGATGGGTTAAGGGGGCTTCTCGTGTGACTTTTATATCATTTTTTTCTAGCAAACTGATAATAATATTGACTTAGGCTTTTTAAGGTGTAGAAAGATATCCATAAAGTGCAAAAAAATTGTTTCTTTTTATTGTGAGAGTAAACATGTGAGAGTGAACTTTCAGGCTCTGACGCGGTTCACTAAATGGACTACAACTTCGTCATTTCTTCGAATTCGACTTTAATATTTTAGGAATATATGTAGGAATTGTTATACTCTTAATTTATGGAAACGAAAGACATGATTTTTTTCACCTGTTACACGAGAATCCCCCCTTAAGTACTCGTACTTGTACCAATTTATCGTAGACGTCGTTGACTGATTTTAATGCTCTTGGAGAACGCAGCAAATGATTTATCTACTCGTCTGCTTCTTCCTCCAGTTTTCCTTGCAACGGTACCTCCTTCATTTGCTTCTTTCCCATAAATACATATATCACGTTGACAGGCTGCACGATGTTTATAGCAGGAAGAAAAACTTTTTAATTCTCTTTGTTCTCCACGAGGTTCTCGGACGCGGGGCGAACTTTATCGCGGGCTTTTCGCGCGAGAAGTACCCAAGTTTGCTTTTAATAAATCTCCCGGCCAAATGTCTGATCTTCGATTAATTTGCGCTGTCGCTTAAGGTGCGAACTTTGGGGAACGTCCTATACTTTCGAACTTCAATTTTCAATTTATCTGTAAACGATTTTCACTCGCTATAAACTCCAATAAAAAGAATCAACGTCGCTGTTTATCGACCCTCGAGCATCTTTGGAGTTTTCTCGAAAACGAAGCTTCTCACTGTACTGCTCGTTTCGTATTTATGTTTGTCCCCCGTTCGCCAAGCGGGCATCTTGCGCGGAATCACGTGGGTGGTCGTCGAGGCGTGAAAAAGTTGCGGATGACCATCGAGTGGGCAGCGATAGGAGGACGTGTTCACGGTCGATCGGAGGTTGGATTCTCATCCGTATCGATCCCTGCACCGCTCGTAAAGCTAAAACTTACGATTAGCGTCAACGCGAGCAGGCGCCTGTCTCGCGTGTATTAACGTGAATGGAAATGGGCTGACGGCTGAGAGCCGACCGGGGGGCTGAGCCCATAGCTTTCGAAGTCGCATAGTTTCCAGTGCTGGCACGCAGACGTTGCGTGTCCAGAGCCCCGACGGTCTCGACGAGTAAAGGGGTCGAAGGGCGGCCTCGACGGAGAGGAGCTGCACGGTGCGTGCACTGCAACCGGTTGTCGTCACGTACTGCACCGGCTACGCGAACAGTTTGTAAATTAAGATGGCGTACGCGACAGGGACGATCGTCCAACGACGGTGGTGTGGCTCGATGGTCAGTCGACGCGCTGCAGTACGCTCGAAACGGTTTCCAACGATCCTCTCTCGTCCACGAAGAAGACTGCGACGCAAACAAAAATCGAACACGGTTTACTCCACGCGAGGGAAATTGTAATTGTGGCGTTTCGTCCTGGATCCGATAGAGAGAACTATTCGAGCAAGTCTACTGCTTTGGGACGCGCCTCTCGGTCGGGAACAGACTCAAACTCGACAGCAGGAGGGAACACTGGTAAATCAGACGTTTGAACAGTCACTACAGCGAAGCGAATTCGAATCGAACGTGAAAGAGGAATGTTGAAGTTCGATCCAGATATTATCGAATTATTCTAGAGTGTTGCACGAGAGTTTAAATAGTTTCTAAAGCGACGGGGGACACTGGTAATGAGACCGAGAACATTAAGAGCTTTCTTCGCTATTTTGCGTCAGTGTCAGTTAACCGGGTGAAAGATATACCATTTATCCTGGTTAGAGATACGGAGCCGAGGAAATAATTATGATGGATATTCTCGCTGTTTCGGTAAAGCGCGTAATGTGACAGTCGCGGAGATTGAAGCGAAGATTGTTGAATATGCCGAGGTTGCAACTTCTGCAAATATATTCGAGTTTATTGAAAACGTACGAAGCACTCTTGAATTGGCTTCGCGAAAGTAAAGGAACGTTTTAAACTTCATCTTGTTGTGGGTGGGTAAACTAAAAAGTAGCAAAAGGTAGATTGTCCACGTGGAGAGTCGTGCAGGAATATCGTATCGGTGGCATCGAATCCAGCGAATTAATCGATGGAATCGGTTTTACGCGAAAGGATGATATTATTTTGAAACAGTCGTCGCACACTCCGAAGAAATTGCATTATACCGGTGGATATCGACAAAGGAATATTAAACCCGACCGGTACTTCCTCCCTCTGTTTCTATCTCTTTCCTCCTCTTTTTTCCTCTCCCTTTACGATCCGACAAAAAGGAGAGGGCAGAACGGTCGCAGTCTGCGGAGGGTGGTTTCTGTGTGTTCTCTATCGTTCGATCGCAACAACCGTAGCCACAGGCAGCGAGACGGCCGAGATTAAATAAAGGAACGCGTATTTACGGTCTGCCGGGGATGTATCTTCGATTATGCTCGGAAACTACGTACAATTATCGGCAAACGAGTAACGATGGAACTCCCGGACGCACGCGGAATCTCGGACCAACGTGAAATTGGACGAGCCTTGAGAGTTTCTCTCGTTCCCGATACGAAAGAGGTCCGAAATTTTCTTATTCTGTTCGGTAATAATAGGGGTATGGTCCTTAAAATACGGAGATCGAGACAACGGGAAATAACTAAACCTAACAATTAACTTGTTACCCTTGTTAACCTGGTAAATGGAAATCAACTTTCCTTTACTAACGAGGATTACATAAATTTTCAAATAATTACATTGACGTATACTAAACAATTATCAGTTTAATCCACTTAAGGGTCAAAAGTCTACAGGCATACTTCAAATTAAATTTATTTAAAAATCTTGTACGACCGAAAAGAGTTCGATCGTCTCTCTGATTAAGGTTTCCAATTGCCAATAAGCGTCGATCTGTGTGTTCAGAAACCTCGATACGAGGGCTCGTAAAATTTAAAAGAAATGTTGGCGCGATGGGCGTCGCGCGATATCAGTCAGAACCGGTTGAGCTCTGATGGCGGCGGTTCGCTGTCCGTTCCGAGACCGAGCACCTGTCGGCCTCCATTTGGCTTCAACTACTCAGAAGCTGGCCGCGGCTGACCGCAACAACGTCTATACTACTGGCTGCTGGGGCGTCGTGTTACATCGTGGGTACGGCCGGCCGCGCGAGTGGAGTAGATCCCGGCAAAGTCCGACCGACTCCTTAGTTAGGATCTCCCGGGAGATGGACGGCGTCTCGGCAGGTAATTGCACGAAAGCCAGCGAGCAAAGAGAAGGAGCGGAAAAGTGTATTATCGGTGACGTCCAGGTCGACCTGGTGAGCATTAGGAATATTACGCGTTGTCCCCTGTACCATCAAAGGCCACGCATGCTACGACACAGGTCCCGTGCAAACTGAACCGATCAGCATCCGACTATTCACTGCATCATTAACCCCTTGGCGTACGATTTTTCCTCATCACTGTGGCCCTCCACAAGTTTAATAATTGTTTAATGTACGTAAATTTATGTAATCCTCCATTAGCTCATTGATTCTTAAATGCTCTAAAGGAGAGTTGATTTCCATTTACCAATTTGATAGAAATCAACATTAAGTAAAATAATTCAGTTGAGATTGAGAGTATTACTCAGTCACTACAAGTGAAACTTGACACAAAGAACTTGTGACGTGTCAGACTAGTCGGGGTTAACTGCTTCGAAATTTCTAAAATTCTAATCACCTTAGAGGTGAGTTGTCGTACTGCTTCAAGTGGTTCTCGCGACCCGCAGGGCTTCTTTGGTCGCGTATGCTCGTAAAATTTGACCCTTCTTAAGCGTTACGAGCGCGCGCGGGTTACGTATGTCTGGACCCAGCCTTATATTTCGCGGCCGTGACGTGGAATCTCCGAAAGAGGAATTTTCGCGCGAGAGCAGGGTGCCTGAATATTTCCCAATAAGCGGGATGGAACCGTAAATATTAGTCGCGGTGATGGGGAACGACGCGAAATTTCCAGAGGTTTATGCTCCGCTACAGCGCCGGGAGTATCTTTTATGGATAATACATTTTAGTTCGCGTTCAATAACGCGACGACGATACGGAGAACGATAAAGTTGGCTGCACCGGGAGAAGGACGGTACTCCTTCGAGGCGAGGAAGAAACGGCAGTGTCGTCTCGCGCCGTGACGCTTTATCGAGTTTACCGGCGGAAGATTAAGCCGATGAAGAGGAGAAAGTTGAGGAAAGAAACGCCCGTGGATCCACGAGAAAACGGTACGAAAGAAGATGGTTTCGCGCACCGGGTTTATTGCGCGGAGATACTAAAGTCTTACTCCGTATACGCGCGATGCACGCGACGAAACCCGTGGGCTCGTTATTTCTGCGAACTCTGAAAGCGATCTTTCGTTTTGGTACAAATTCGTCTCGACGACAGGAAGACACAGTAATACATAATAAATAGCGATACGTTTCTGCTCGCACCTATCGTCCGAATAAAATTTTACCTATCTCTGTCGGGAAGTTTATCGCCGGGACGTAAAGGCGGAAGAGTCCGGATGTATTATGGCTCTCTTCCGTCGCATTCGTAGCTCCGGTGGGCGTTTCACGGACCAGCGGGCGAACGTCGCGCGCGTTTAACCCTCTTGCGAGAGCGTCGCGCCGTAAACTTGGCTCTGCAATCGTCCAGGTATCTTGACTTTAGTGTCACATGCCACGGAACGTTCCGTCATATTTAACTTCCTCGTAATCCCGGCGACTCGACCTCGAGATCTTCGTTCTCGTCGTGGCCCTCCCAACTTCCACCTCCCGCTGTACGAGCGCGCCCCGAAGACAAAAGAGACCGAGCTCCGGGAAGATAAATGAAAGTCGTTCCCCGGAGGAAAGCGTGGAACGCGAAGGTCGTCTCGGTCGGCACGACTTATTTTCGAGACGCCCAGGGTTGCGCGTTGCGGGGACCTGTTAACAATTTCGTCGCGGGACAGTTGAGAGAACAGGCTAATCGCGCGCTAGTCGAGGAAATGGACCTTTAACGGGAAACGTTCTGCAGTTTATCAGCCACCGAGGACGTGGAATGGAAGGAAACGGAGACGTCGTAAAGGAGACTTAACAGAGTCTGGTTTGTCTTGATACCGGATGCCCTCTTCTTCTTCGAACGGTAATATAAATTACGAAGTCCTCGCCGGCGAACGTGACGAGAAACTTACGGATCCTACTATGAAATTTGTTTAAACTTGATATTATGGGGCCACATGGTCGTATTAATCGAAATGACTGACGTTGACGATTTAATTGCTCGACGCGTCCGACCAATATTCGTTCCTTCTACTGGAATTATCTCTAAGCATTTATTTTGGCTCGATATTATCATTCCCATGGGTTCTATTTGCGCGCATGGGCGCTAGACGAGTAGAAGATCGTAGGAGAAACGAGAAATAATTAACTACATACTTTGATCAACGTTTGAGAATGTCGACGTAAGTAGAAATAGCTGATAATAGTCCGTCACGTGTATTCGACGAACTTTTCTGACAAACAAGGTGTTCTATCGAAGGATTATATTTTATATTTTAATCGATGAAATGGATCATTATAACATGGAGTTTAAATAAATCTCAAAATATGTACCAAGATTCGCAGAATTAAATTAAGATTACGACTCGCGGAAGTTTATATTATAGCGTGGCATTGCGCGAAACTAGTTTCTGAGTTTGTTGGAGTCAGTGTGCTATCAAAATTTGTAATTGTTGGAAATGTCATATCCTGTAGTCCTTGAAGGCACGCGTTTCAGCAGTCTACACGGTCCAGAGGTTTCCAAGGGTTAAGCCGCGTCCTACGGGGTAAATATTCCGACATTTCGTCTGCATTTCAGCTAGCTTTATCGCAGATATTCATCCCTGTATCCGCGCGACCGCAGATCCGTGACGAAGATAGCCTGATATCCTGGCGAAACGTTGGGTACGCTCCTCCTCAAACGGAAGCCTCGAACTGTACAAACTTGTAGGGTGGAATTAGATTTAAAATCCTGCTTTTGAATTCGGCACTGCGTTTCGTTTACGATATATTTCGCCGTCCAGCGTTATATTTTATTATTTCGACCGCCCTTCCCCTCCCCTTTCGGGATTAATTAAATTTTATGTGCCATCCAGTCTGTTTGAAAAGGTTCCTGTGCGCCGTAATGCGAACCTTGCGTCAATTTATGCTTCTTGAGATTCAATTATGCACGGCATTGCTTCTGAAAATGTTTACTTTTCGCAATTACTTTCCGAGATATAGAATTTCTCGAAATATTACACGGAGCACCATGAGTCAAAGAAAATTCAAACTTTCACCTTTCACGGTGTGTATTTCCTTTGATAATTATAATTTATACCTACTGTAGACTTAGAGATCCGTGTCTTTAAAATACACGGGTGAGACAGTTTTAAAACCACAATCTTCGCAGATCTTTCTTTCACACACAATAACAGTGTCTTAAAATTTTGCACGCTTATTTATGCATACTTAACATGGAAATATATTGCGTTTAACGATTCGATAAGGCATTGGAGGCCCTCGAATTTTAACCAAAAGTTGTTTCTCACCGAAGAGCGTCAGCGGGAGGGCGATGTTTGAGAGACACTGGGTGATGGGTTGGCAATTCGAGAACAAAAGAATGCTCTAGGCTGGCTCGTAGAGCCCGGTGGAATTACCATGCGGCAATTTGCACCGTGTTTCGAGGCATCGATACCGCTGCGAGACTTTCCATAATTCCGTCGCGCCCCCGGGAATATTTTCCGGCTTACATCCTCGCCGTTCTCCCAGACTGTCGATAACGTGAAATTTTACGGCGCCCTGTATAGAGCGCGTGAACTTATCCCCCGCGACTACGCCAGGCTCCTGTCTGACATTTTTAAGAAATTCCTCCCCGTCTTACCTGACCCCAACCGACGTTTTCTTGCTGTCGCTCCCGGCTGACATTATGCTAACCAGACTCCCGACCCTCGATATTTCGAAAGCTTCGACGCTTTCCTTGATCTACGAGGCCGCATTCCTCCCTCGCGCGGTTCGCTTGTTAACGCGTTCGCGATAGTCGAAAATCGTGAGTGCGCGGATCACTCGAACCCTCACGTCCTCGAGAACCTACCCCCGCCCCGGGAGTATTCGAGGAAATCGAGTTGAAAGCAGCTTTGGGGTTTTCGATTTGTTATTCCTGGCTCCCCGGAAGTGACTGTTTTCCTTCGCCACCAACGAAAATTCCAGCCACTCTGGTCAGTCGTAACTAATCCAAAAATCTGCGAGGTTCACGATATATCGTGTCTGTCGTCTCGTTTAATATTTCGTTTAAGAATCGATGAAATTTCTATGGGTTCACTGGCCAACAAATAGCTTTTCGACCGGTCGGTTCGCGTTCGCGTAGAGAGAGATGCTCGATGGTTAATTCGCCGGGAATTCATGAATTTTCTATCTCCTTCCGTGGTGTTTCCGCGCCGGGCGATCTCGTCTCCCGATTCGCTTCGCTTTCGGGTCACAGGAACGATAATCGGTCGCGTAACATCTTGATATCGAGCGAAACTTCCGGCAGCGGACGTGATTTATTTCGAAGCGTTCTGTGCTCAGACGTGTTCCTGTCACGCGGCTGGCATATTTCAGCGTTATTTCGGCGACGGAAATTCGATACGCGCCGTCGCGTCGTCGGGACAGCGAGATCGGGAGCGATCGTCGACCGTCGACGTCGGTTTATCGAAAATTTATTCGTCCCGCCGACATGTGACTGGCTCGCTTTGAAGGGGACCGACAGCCAACGAGCATCGTCACCGTTGACAAATGAAAGTTACTCGATATTGCGCCAATAAAATCCAATACGCGCAATAAATGCCTCGTCCCGTCGATCCGCGACGCCGTCCAAGGAATCCGCCACCCTCCACACCCAAAACAATTCATCACGAACCTAATCAATCTCCACCCTCGGGGCTTTCAAACACTTTATAAGAAGTGCATATATGTTTAAACCGTGGGTACCGTTAGTTATACGATATGTAGATAGAAATTGAGAGCAGAGAAACACTCTGCATCGAACTCTGGTCGAAAGTAGTCGCTTATGGTTTTCTCCTCTTACGTTTGCTATCTTCTTTTATTTGTCAAATAGTTACAGTAATATTAATTCGAATCATCCTGACATTCTTACAACTTCTTATCGATTAATTTTTTAATTCACCGATAATTAAAGCCTTCTTATCTTAAAGCGTGCACTTACAGTCGGTGCAAAATGCGAAAGAAACGATCAGTTTTGGAATTTCCACAAGCGTTCTCGCTAAAATTCAGATTTAGGAGGGTAGAAATTGCTGACATCGAGTATCGGAGCGATCGATTCGACGGGAAATGGTCGTCGTCCATCCGGCGAAGCGACGCGTCGCGTTTCGCGGAGGCATTTCCGGGTTTCGCGGCGCAGCCAGCGAGCGCGCGACGTCGCGAAATTCGCGGGGGAAGTTTAAGTTCCACGAAGACAGCGAAAAGTTTGGTTAAACGAGCTCGCGAACGTCCCGGTTCCTCCTCGAAAGCTTTTCCGCGCTACTGTCGCTGCAAAGGCGCCGCTCTTCCAGTCGCGTTCATATTTCTCTCCGCGTGGCAGCGGCCCCGCGCACGCAAATAACTCTTCCGAGCAACTTTGCGCGGACTTGCGAGTGCTTGTTCGCTACTTCGAGAGCACCGCCAGTATTTACACAACCGTCTGCAACGGCGATGCGCGGAATCGACGATCTTCCGGCGGCCATTAACGCGACACAAACTCTCCGAAGCAACTAAAATTTAAAAACTATCGGCCTAGACGATCTATATTTACTTTTTTAAATGCGCGTTGCAATTTCAGAATAATCTCCGTTGGAGATTCTATGCTCGTGTTCGCTATTTTTTCTGAAAAGAATACATCGACGAAGAATTTATATTCACCCATTGCTTGATTCAACAATTATGCTTGTGTTCACAATGATTTTTTATTTTTCCGATGATTTGGAAATTTTGAGACTAGCAGCACACTTCATTCTAAAGGATACATCAATGAAGATAATGTCGTCAACTTTGTATAGTGTACGAACTATTATATAAATTTCACTGCTCGTTATAATCTTGGATTCGACTAGCATTTCCAGCAAAGGAATGTTAAACAACGAAGTTACGCGACACCGACGGTGAAATAAATATTTCAAAGCATCGACGGCCCCTCGACTCTCGATGGCTGTTGGTTTTCGAGCCCTGAAATTAGATTTACCGGTGTCAGAGGTCGATGAGACGACTGGAACGCGCTAACGCGATAACGGTTCGCGGGAAAATCAAATATTTCCGTTCGCTGTGACCCGGGTGGACCGGATCGTCGTTGGGAGGACGCCCTCCTCGACGGCAATCAAACTTTTCCGTAACACAAATCAGATTTCCACGGTCGCGCGGGCTGGATCGCCTCCCCGTGTTTTCTTTCCCGATCGTTCTCGATGTCGTCGCCTCCGAATATTTATGGGCAGCTCGCGGAATACGGGGATCGTCGTCGGAGGGCTTCGCCGCTGCTTAATGCTGGGAATAAATCAGGACAATATACGAAAATTACGCGTGTAACGCGCCGTGAAATGAACCGATCGGCCGTCACGGTGCTCCTCGACCCCGAGTACTCTCGACAAAAACGCCTAACCATATTCCACGGTCCCGTAGGGATTACTTTTCCCACGGACTTGGTTTTGTTCTCCCCCGCCAGTCTTGTTTCATTTCGCGACTTCGAGCCTCCTCTGTCACCGTTCTTTCACCGAGGCCGATAAATACGCGTTTTTCGTTGCACTTGCCGCGAATCACGGGGGCGCGCGTCGTCTCTGGCCAAGCCACCCCCGCGCGTTGCAACCCCGTTCGCATCCTGTCGTTGATGGACGAGGAGCCGGCGACGCCGCGCTCCATCCCCTTTCCGTGCATCAATTTGGCGAGTTCGCGTCTGTATACACGCGTACGTGTATCGAAGGGAAACGGGGTGATACTCACCCTCCCGGTACGCTCTGGCTCTCCGTTCATCCCTCCCCCTCCGCGCGTTTTGCAGTTCCCTCGGCCGGCGTTCCTTTCTGTTTCGTTCTTATCAATTCAAGCGTAATGCGTCTGCAGGATGAAACGCATCGCGTTGCGCAGGATCACAAAGAGAGTCGGTTCGGTGAAGGACCGTCAAGGGGTTCGGTCCATCTGTAGCCCGCAATTTCCGCCTTTGGCTGGGCTTGGTCCCGCCGCGATCGCTGAGCGCTGCGACGCGCCCTCGATTTTCGCTTCATTTTTCTTTCGCTCGGTCCAACCACCACGAAACCTTCGAACCTCGTCGCCGTCGTCGAATTTATCGATAAAAGTTTGCGCCGCGGCAAATGACAAACGACGCGGCCGTGATAGGAGGCGATTTTCGTCACGGTAACAGCCGTCTGCTCCTCGCGTCAAGGTCGCCGCGACGCTCCTAACAATCATCGACGTCGACGTCTCCGATAGACATTTCAGCATTCGCCTCCCTCCTCCCACGAGAAAATGAACCCTGCGCGTTCCTTGCACGGAAAAGTAACTCTGGTTTAATTACTCCAGCCATAGGTCCAAATACAGTTAGATTTTTATTCATCTTTCCGTGCGATTTGCACAAGGATAACGAGTCGCTAACTCGTTTAGGAGAAACGAAGAAGCGAGATGCACGCTATTCGGGAGTTACAGTTTATAAATCGTGAAGATATAAGGGAAAAATTTTAATGAAAGATTCTGGAGGCCAAAATAAAACGAAAATCAAAAATATCAATTTGTTGATTGAGGCTTCGTTAAAAAGTTATAGTAATATTTCTGGCCAAACAGTATATTTTCGGTAAAGAATTTTTTTCTCGAAACTGCGTTGGATTTCGGGGGTATGTCTATTCACCAAAAATGATTGTAATTGATCCCCGCAACTGAAAATAATTTTTTCAGAATTAATTAAAAATTTTTTTTTTCGTCGAAAAATTTCATACCTTCTCGAATTTTTTTCTAGAAACTGGGTAGGATTTCGGGGGTATGTCTGTTGACCAAAAATGATTGTAATTGACCCCCGTAACCGAAAATATTTTTTTCAGAACGATTTGAGAAGTTTTTTTTTCGCCGAAAAATTTCAGGGAAACATATCAATGTATGGTCAGACATTACATTTTCGGTAAGGAATTTTTTTCTCGAAAATGAGTAGGATTTCGGGGGTATGTCTCTTCACCAAAAATGATTGTAATTGACCTCCACAACCGAAAATAATTTTTCCGTGAATGATTTGAAATTTTTTAATTTAATTTTTACTTCTACATTGGGAAGCGTGTACGCACTTGTCCGATATATTTAAACTTCGCGTATCTCCGTGCGTTATTTCATCGCGTGTATGCGGAAAATTCCGAATTTTCTTTATATTCGCTGCTAGATTATCTCTCGATGTTTCAATGTGTACTTCAGAAATCATCCATGTTACGCAGATTTCATATTCCTTGAATATGTATCATGTCGTATAAATAAAGTCCTCGCGAAGAAGGAAAATGGCTATGGAAGTAAAGGAAGACAGCTCGGAAGTAAAATAGGAAAAGCATCCGCGTTACTTCTAAAAAGCACGAGGAAAGAAATAACGAGGAGACACGGTCTGCTGCCTCCTTCTTTCGACTCGACGTACTACCCTAATCAATTGATGTATCCATACCATCGTCAGACTCCGTTTCCTCGAACATACGGAATGGCCGTCGTGTAGCATCGTTCTCCATTTGTCAGCGAGCAACATTTGCCTGCTACTCTTACGGAACAAGTTTCGTCTCGACGTCGGGGATCCATGGATCGCGTTCCAGGGATCGAGCAGAAGGCAAAAAGTAAACAGAAGATTCTCTACACCGGCAGTATAGACAACGTATGGTATATTTGTGATATAAGATAGAAGTGTAATTTTATTTTTTAAGATATGTCAAAATTAGAAACTGTAACCAATTATATTCTTGGTGTTCTCAGTCTCATAGAAGAGGTCCTAAATCGTTTAGCTATTATAAGGGGGTTAACGTTTATTGCTCAATGTCTCGAAGCATTAAGCACAAGAGTATAACGATAGAAATATTTTTCTGTTCTCCGTCCACGAAGTTTCATCCCTTCGGTGCACGCTCGATTTCTTCGAAGAGAGATCGGCACGCATGAACGGGAGTTCGCAAGGGTCGCGTATGGTCGCGAGAAAACGGCGGAAGCAATTCAATCAGAGCTAGTAGCAGCGAACAGCTGAGGCACCGGTCCTCCATTCGCCCCTTTTTACCCCTACGAAGAACTTCTTCTACCGCCGTTTCGCCCATTTCTCGACGACCCCGTATGATTTACGACGCCCGGAGCCCCGTGCAGGTACAACGATCTAAGTTAAACGGTCCTCTCTTGTTCCACACCCTGGAAAAAACTGCATCTGGACTCACTGGTTGGTTAGCTGGTCGCCGGAAACCACGGGACGTTCGTTCTCTTATTTATTAACCAATTTACAACCCTCGCTATTTTTCGTTAGCAGATTGTCTTTGACGCAATTTTATGTCGTCGTCTCTTTAACACTCTGTCTGTCTGTTTTATTAAAATTCATTCTTAGAGTGCAAAGGGTTAAGATGTCTGAGGTATCAGGGACGAATGGGACACCCTGTAGTTTCGGAAGCCATGCGAAATCACTCCGTTTAATTCCTCATCAATCGCCTATTGCCGCGTATCTCGTTTCCCCTTCCATCCATCGAATATTACCTCCGTCCCGCTGATTACTGACCCAGCTCATGTTTATTCATTCGTCACTCGACAATATTAGTTTGCTCCTATCCGACTTCGTACACAGCCGCGCCTAATCTGCTTACCGATTCCCGAACAGCGCCGCGAAAATCATCGGGAACGATTTGTTCAACGGTGTTTCCATTCTCGAGGTAAACGTATAAATTTCTCTTTTCCCCGGTTCTACGTTGCTCTAATCTCCAAACGCGGCCGCGACGTGCCTCGACAAACTTTCTAACCTTTTCCCTCCCACTGGTTCTCTCCCTCTCTCTCTCTGTCATTTTCTCGTCGCGAGAATCTCTTTCATGCTCTGGAGCTATCCAGTTCCCCGGAAACGGAAAGAAAACACCGAGGATTCCGATGGAACGGATGGAGAACATCCGAGAGGACGCGGATGGAAGCACGGGATAAACCGCATCCCGCGTCGAAACGACAAATCCTCGTCCCCTGGCTCGGCGCTCCTGATTGAATTGCCATAATCGATTCGTGAAAAATCCCGACCACGTATTCACCGGCCTCTCGCATTACCCGCGCTTCCCGTGTTTTTTTTTCTTCCTCCCCGCCTCTCGCCGCGTCTACGTCCGCACTTCGACCGGCCAAGATAATCAAGAGCAACCCCCCTTTTCTCTAATCCACCGCGTCCGCCATCCATCTGCCGTTCCAATCGACCATTCTCGACGCGCCCCGCCATCCTGCGCGTCGAAATCTCTCCAACTCGAGCCCTCCCGATCGCCCTTACTCCGAAATTCCAACCGACACGAATAGAACAATTAGAAAACAATTCTTATTTAAGATTACAAGATTCGACAATTTTCTAATGCACTGGATTAGTCGAAACGCATTGCCAATTATTTTGTAACGGTACTTTCCTTTCTATTATTTTCCGTGAGACCAAAATTTTGATGCCGTTTTAAAGAATATCGAAATTGTCCTTTTTCCCCAGAAAATTTATAAATGTTAGACCTTTGAATAAATTTAACAGAATTCAAGGATTAGTAACGAACGCAAGGTTCAATTTTTAAAAGTTGCGTCGTATGGAGCACGTTAATTAATCGATTCGCGAAGGCTGCTTCCACGGCGGAATCGAGATTATTTTCACGGTAAGGCGATTACGAATGTCGTCGAAACCGCGCTCCCCAATCTTGTCTCGATTTTCCAGGAATTCTATATTAAAAACCTCGGGAGCGGAGATAAAAAGCCACGAAACCGACGTTCCTCTTAATTGACCGAATCACTGTGCTTCGTAAGAAAGTGTATCACCGTTGTACTTAAAGTAAACAAGGAATAAGAGTAACGACTTCCGGCGTAGACGGTGATTTCCCGTGCTCGACGTGACGTTGCTTGTTACTTTTTATTTAACAATTTTAATTAAACTCTGTTCCGCGTGTCAAGGAACAGGACCAGCGATTTATCATCATAGGTGGATAGTCGATTACCAATTACATATAGTTGCTTCTTTCTGATATTTCGGTCGCGAATAGAGATTAGTAACGCGACCGCTGATTTGCGCTTACGTTTAGCGCTCAGTCATTTGTTTCGAGCAATGATAGATCTGCAAATGGAATGCAATTATCGGATTCGGTTTCGATGGTCACCTGTAGTTTACAGTAGACAGAAGTTGAACTGATTTAATATGTTGTTAGGGCAATCAGCGGGAATGGCTTTTGATAAATTATTTAAAGAGGACCCGAAATGGAGATCGATTTGTAATAAACGACGTTACAAAATTCCATTTAATTCGCCCTTTTTAAACACTAGATTTACAGACATTGATCGAACCCAGTGTCGTTGCCTATAGATTATCTTCTTTGGCATTTGTAATGAAACTATGACCTGAAACAGTTGCACGGGCCACCCTGTACAGTGCATCGAATAAAATCAGGGCAAACTTGTAGTTCGTCAAGATAGAGTGGTATTTATTTTCGATAATCTCGAGACTGCAACGGAGTTATTTTAACGAATTTCGTTTGGTAAACGGGCCCAGTAACCTCGTTAAAAGACGAAGAAAAAAAGGATGGCCGCGCGTATTCTTGTTCGCGGGTCTCTCGCGTGCTCGCGTCTTTTCAGAAGTTTTTAATTCCTGGCTGCCGCGTATCAGACGCGTCGGAGCAGGAGATATGCGACCTTACTAACGGCCCCCGACGTTTAAAGCGCTTCGCGCCGTAATTTCCTTGATTAAGCCGAGATACGTGGCGAGTTGCCAACCAAGGGTAGGAGAGAGAGGACGGAGGTCGAGGGCGAGGGCGCTAGTGTCCGCTCGCTCGTAAATAACATCGCGAATTAAGCGTGTAATTTCCGTGCGAATTACGAGCGCGCGAGAACGCGCCGCCGACCTTCCGTTCGTGCTCGATACTCTTCGTTATACCAAATAAATAAAAAAGTTTATATATATATATATCGGGAGGAAACAAAAAAAGTGGTCGGAGCGATGGAGGCTGGAAAATTTATGATCCCAGGCGACGACGAGGTCCTAGCGGAGTCCGTCAACGTTGGACACGGTCCCCGGACGCATGATCGATGCCGCGTGCAATCCGATTACGCGACAACATTTCTATGACGTTCGTCGTTTTAATGCCTTGTAACTCATTCACTTTGTCAACCGACGGAATTGATAGACGGTACGCTCGTTCCCGTTAAGTAACACGGCAAACTCGTGTGACGGACGACGGCTCGAACAAAGATAATGCATACGATCAACGTTCGTTAGGCTTCGATTATCAATTATAAGCGATTGGAAACGATCGCGAAAACTTTCCCAGCGGTCGAAAGATCGGAGTGAGAAGAGAAATCTGACAAATAACTCACGTGGGGGTTTTCCACCCCTTCAGCGGCAGAGAGTTGAGCCAGCACCTCCGACATGAAGTCCAACGCTTCCTCGTAGTCCTGATCCTGGATGTACGGCAGAGTTTCCGCAAGCTTTCCCTCGCTGGGCGACACGATCTTGGCATTGCGCGAACTTCTCCTTCAGGGAGGCGATTCTGGGTTGGACCACAGCCCGTGTCATCTTGTTCTGACCCATCTTCTTGAGGTTGGATAGGCCTCGAGAAATCGAACCCACAGTTTGGCTTTGCTTGGCCATAAACTCGTTCAGAGCTGCCATGATGATCGAGAGTTGCTCGGCTTCTTTGAGCGCGATATCGGCCACTAAAGTCCCGAGAGTGTTCCGTGACTCCAAAGATCCGGCTCGAAGGACCAGAAATATGTGCGAGATTCGATGGAACTATTTCCAAGTCGGAAATGAAAAAGATGAGGTACAAAAGTATTGGACCGATATTACTAGCGGAATAGGAATCACTGTTTATTTCGAGTGGTCCGGTCAGCGGGGACTCGACAACTGAGCTCAGTATCGAAGCGTTTCGGCTCGGTTCGATTCGAAACCGGGAGCAAAACATTTGTCGCGCGGTAAACACCGGTAACCTTCGAGACGGCAGTTTACTGATCTAACCGTCTCGCGCGTCGCGTCTGTTATTGTCTTACTAACGGCGAATCCGAAACAGTTTGAAAAATTACATTAAATCGTACGTCATGGGGTTAAAACGATTTTTCTGTTTTCAAGGTATCAGTGGGATGGCTAAGCATGAGAAACACTGTCGTAGAACAATTGAACACCGCATAATATCGCGTGAGACACGCGACGTAGAATCGGCTAACGCAGAAGCAGTTTGGAAGTTGTAAATGGGGCGCAGTTTCCTGCGTCAGACGCTCTTCGCGAGTCTCAATTTCAGAAATTTCTAAGAAACAATTTGAATCGTTTCGATTTAATATCGCCGGCTGGATATTTGTTTACACGCACGTGCAATCGTTCCTACAATTTACGGAATGCGTCTACGCTTTGAAATAAAATTCGTTGACCAACCACTGCCGTAACAATTTCGTTGGCGATATCGCAGGTGATCGTCGATTATGCAGCCATGCTGGAAAATGACCTTTCGTCGAAGATTGAGGACGCGCGAGATCCAGTACGCATCTGTTCCTAGTGATTGATGTGTAGATTGCGTTCGCACGACGCGCACCTGCGTCTCCTGGATCCTCTGCTTCGTTTTCGAACATCCGGAGGCTGGAGGGACGAAAGAAGCGACTTCTTTTTTCCCTCGAAACGGGAAAAGGCCGTCGTTCACGTCTCGTCGAAGCTTGCCACGTTCTTGTGCCGTTCTTAATGGAATATTGCTTCTTCGGTCCCTTCTGCTTTTCGATGTTGCAGATTTACGAATTTCTCACTCGAGGAACTCTGGTCTACAAAGTGTTTTTTAACCCTTTGCGCTCCAATGGCGACACCATAACATCTGCTACAACTCGATCTAGGGTTTACGTACAGTAACAAAACCTGTACCAAAAAAAGTAGTCACTTACTTCTATTAAAGTGAATTCTTGGAGTACAAGGGGTTAAGAAAATGCAAACGAAAAATAAAGTTGTACACCAATCTACCCCTCCCCCCTCACCTACGATATTAAAATATTTTCAGAGTCCGAGAGTATAAACTGTAACGAATTACTCGAAATCTGAAACTACTCGCTTCCTAAGTTTGCCTCACTGCAAGACGTTGTAATTGTTTCTTGAGAAGAGACTGTTCCGTTACAATTCACGAGTACATGAATTCTACGAGCTACAAGTATTACTCCGTGTTCTACGAGTCGACGATACTCTTCAGAGCCCTCCTGCCCTCAAGATACAACAAGTACTCGACCGGTAGTCGCAACAAGTGTATTTTCGCGACTACGAGCACTCGTCCCGCGTAGAATTCTAGCGATAGGAAGCAATCTCTTTCCATCTCGATGTTCCTTCGTCGTGAGCGTCGTTGCGAATGCGAGTGTTTGTTACCGTTTCGACCGACGATTCTTCGTCCATAATGGCGGCTACTCGTTCCCCGCGGGGATAAATATTAAGAGATTTAATTGAGTAGACTTTGGAACTAGAGAAGAAAAGTGACGTACGAAGCCGGGAGTACTTTCTCCCGACTACATTTTCTCGATCGCGATGTTGACTCTGGCGTCTGGCTGTCGCAAAGTATCCCAAGTTCTCCCTCTCCATCTGCAAGTTACTTTCCCCGTTTAAATATTTGACCGAGTGAAATAAGTTTCTCGCATTCGGCCTGCCGCCCCTCGAGACCATCGATTGGTCATCCGAGAACTGTCGCCAATTATAACGGCTGAATCTCCTACCGCCAATCACGGACCTAATCTTCTCGTTCGAATCCTTAAAACGATTTCTATGCGTGTACCCTAGCGATCGGAAGCGTTACTTTGTTAATGCATTTTATTTCAATCGGTTGTTCTCCAAACGACGAACAGAATCGCCAAGAATTGTTCGTCATTTTAATTTTAATAGCTTCCTTGCTATTTCTAATATTGTCCCGTTTGTAAACGAAATAAATAAAATTGCTGGTCCCCGACGACGCGTGAAACGAATCTCGATTATCGGTGACGATTCCGACGATGGCGGGGCAGTTCCGTGAATGGTCGAGCGCGACGAAAAATCAACGGTGACGAATAAAAACGGCGTGGCGCCTGGGAAAAACGATACGCAAGCTCGATGACCGATCGTGAATCCGACCAATGAGTCGTTTGTCGAAATTCTGGTTCGCGAAATCGCGACTCGAATCCGAAACGGGTTACGCGAATAATTAAAACGCGCATAAAAGTCAAAAATGGAGCTGTCGACTCGACGACAAAGAGGAGCAAGCGCGTCGATTGTGCTGTTATCGTTCGACGTGGCCGGCGCGCCTCGCGAACGATACTTTATGACAGATTCCGATTGCAAACGCGATGTTTTGATAAATTATTGTCTCGCCTCTTTCTATTTTTCGACCGATCGACCGAAAAATTACTCTCTTGTTTATCGGATTATCGCCGGACGAACCGTTTATTCTATTTTATTCGCTCGTAATCGTTGGACAATTTTTATCATTGACTTTGTGGTATTGCAATGTTCCTATCGTATATGATATTTATGGTTCCAGGATCAATGGTTATTTCAAAGCAAAAAATAACTTTGAACTTTCATTAAGTAAGATTAGTCTACCGTGTCTGACCATTATCGACTATTTCTACTTAATTTTGTGTCATCTGGATATTAGCAGTTCGAAAATAGTGTGATCGATGAGAAACAAATGGTAGGATAGATGTGTACAAATAGATGCAAGTAGAAATGTCGAGGTATGGCCAGACAGGCAAGTCGACGACGATCTTCGGGTTTCTAGACACTGTTTTCACAAAATTTGTTTTGTCTGCGATGATTTCATACCATGATCTAACCCAGACCTAACCGAGCGACTGTTTTATTAATTTTTTAATGTATAACTAGTAATTCAGCCACCCACTTTTTCTATCCATCGTCTACGCGCAGTCTACCGCAGAATTTAAATTAGAATTTGAATAGGATTATAAAGATAATTAAAGATTATGTAAGAATTTAAACGAGGATTTAGTGCGGGATTTAAACAGACTTTGTAAAACTGCTGAGTTTGTAATACGGGCGCTTCTTCGTTATTCCTAAAATTAAGACTTTTTCCGGTCATTCGTTATAAATCCAGCCAACGATAGACGTTCGATACTTTAACGGGAGTCAGGTTTCTCGAAGGACGATGACCCAGCTACACTGTCTCGTTTGCATCGTCCACTTTCAAAGTGGGCGGGAACGTCAGGATATTCGAGAATACCGCCCCACCGATGTCACTTTCCCGGTTCACCCTCCCCATTTTGATTACCTTAAACGATACTTTTGTCACGGCAGGTGAAATAATCTCGGACTTCGGAACAAGCTTCCAGTAATTTTGAAACTAGTTTCGCGGAGTTCTCGAATCGTCCAACAGCAATAAGAAAACAGCGCGTGGACCTGTTGGAACGAAAGGTCCGCTAAAAGGGTTAAAATATCTCGGCCGGTTGGCTGGCCGGGGTCAACGGATTTTTCCCTGCCACGTAGTTGGCGTCGAGCTGTTAACTACGAAAGCAAAGCTGGTAAACACGATCCGTTGGTATCTTGTCACGTCGGTCCGCGAGACTATTAGCCTCGGTCCATGGCGGCGAGCGTGAAACTGGCGCCGATTATTCGTACGGTAATGCCGGGCCGGAAGTCGTGCACGCCGCGGCGCCGACCGTTGATAACCAGTCCGTGTCCCCCCCGTCCGCGACCCTTTCTATTTTTTATGACAGCCCGACACAGCGGTCGCAAATGCTTGCACGCGCAGCCCGCAAAACGGGGGCGAGCCATGTCTGGTTCGCTCTCTCGTTGGTATTTCCAATTTCACAGAGCGTGGGTTAACGAGGCCCGAGGGCTGGAGAAGTTAGGGCGACCGAGCCCCTGGAACGTTCCCCCCGTTCCCCGCGAAAAGCGAGCCCCAATGGCCCCACTGTTACAACGCCACTTCCCCCTCTTTTTTCCCTATCCTCGTCTCTGTCTCCCACGCACCCCTTTAAACACGGCGGTACCCTATCGCGCACGGGGTTCCGGCACATTACCTTCGCTGATTACCGGCCTGCCCCGCGGAGTATGTCACCCAGTCACCCTCGAGACACATACCTTCCGGAATCCTGCGACCCTTTCCTACGGTCGGTTCCGTATCTCTCAGATAGGCATCGCAGGAAGCGTTCGAGACGAACGAACCAACGACCGTCTGCTCCGTCCTCCTGAGATTTAAGCGGTTCCCCGGGTGCTCCTGCTAGCCCCCATATTGGATTTCGCGCTTGTAAAAAGTTTATTATACACGCGAGCTTGCATGCGGGAATTCTATCTCCCGGATACCCAAGAATTTCGCCAACGCGCCAAACTCCGGGGCTTTAAACGACCTTGGAATACAGAAAATGTATACACGGGGGCAGAGATGCCAGACGGAGGCCCGAGTGCACCTGGCCAGTCGATATTCCAGATCGTATGCCATTCACGTGAGGTCGGATTTCAGTTGTTAAAGAGAGGGTAGGCAAACGTGAGGTTTTCTTTGAGTCAAGGAAATTCCATCTTTGGACAGTCGAATTCCTTCGATAGCAAGCAAGAGTGAGAAACTTTTAAGATTCTTCGATGAAAAGAAACCCCCAGTGCGATGCAACCAAGTTCTTAAATTTGCAATGCACAATTTTGGACTCGTTTTTCGCGATAAATGAAACACGAATGAAATGGAATTATAGCGATCGTTGAAAGGAAGTTTCCTTTGGGTTTCAGAGCAGCCCAGAAGTTGAACCTCTCGTCGAGCCCGCACCGTCGGCGTCGCTCCGGCGACGAGAACATCAGCTCGGACGAGCAGCCGATCTTTCCGAATGGATATGCAGCTCTGCTCCTCAAGTCGCCGCCGCCCGCACCACCTGCTCTCCTGCGGAGGATAGGCGTCAAAGAGCTCACCGGAGTCGGCAAGGTAAGTTCATCATACGCTCCGGTTCCCCGTATCGCGCTCTGCAACCACTGCTTCTTCCGCGCCGGTGCAGTGCTTACGGAGACTAATTAACGTAGTGCATTCGTTGGTCCGTCGAGCTCAGCCATTCGTACGGCTCTTGATAGAATTTCCACGCGGTTTAATCAGCGAACAGGACCGCCTTAGGTCCCTCCCACGCGATTCGATGCACACTGTTCCCAAGTTTTTCGCGCAATCAACGCTGGAACCATGCTTCGTCGAAACAAATATTTACATCGTAATTTACACACCGACTCCTTACTTCTATTCTCCTCAAGTACAAAGAATCCATGGTTCAAAGTTTCCACCATTTTTTAAAGCTTCACCGAACGTTGCTCTTCTAAAATGTCTTCAATTATAATTTTAATTTCAGATTTATGTTTGTTTTGGAGGCGACCGAAAGCGCTCGAGTGGACACGCAGTAAAAAAAGCTCGTCGAAATCGTGTAATCGATCGTTATTTATACATCGCGTCGACAAACATGCTCTGTTGTAAAATAATTGCGCAATAATTGTTCATACGCGTCGGACGACACGGTAATAAAGTGCAAATTGGTCCTCGGGCAAAAATGAGTTTCGCGCGACAAGCGGTTCGATCCGGTCCGGTCGGGAATTTCGCTCGAATTCGGTGTTTAAAAAACGGTGGCTCGGTGAGATCGAGTTGGAAAATTTATTCGCGCATTCGGAACCTCGGAATCCTCGCGGAGGGATTCGGTTTTGGAGGATCGATCTTTACGATCGACGCTCGCGTATCTGGTATCCGGACGTACACAGGCGTCCATGGACACCCGTGCAACGTGCAAGCAGCCTAAATCCTGAGGACGACGGTCGATCGAGCCAGGAAGCAAGCACGACTTCCGGTTTGTCCCGGCGTTTATCGTAAATTCGCGCGCGTTCCGAAGAACGGTTCCGGCCGAAACGACCGCGCGGCGATCCCGAATCCATCGTGTCGCATTCCGTCCCGACGCGTGCACACGCGACGCGTTTCGGTCGCTAAGAGATATTTCGAGCACACGGACGTCCACGGGCGTGGAAATCTTGGCGAGGGCGCGCGATTTGAAATGCAGATGAGCGTCTCGCGCCGCTATAAGCCGCGGCTGCACCTTCTCCTCGCTCTTCCTCTTCCTCTTCCCGTTACCCGACGGATTTTCCACCGTCCTTCTGCCCGCGATCGTCCTCCGCCGCTTGAATATTCCTTTCGAAACGGATTCACGGGTTCGAAGCGGTTTCACCGACGATCGATCGGGGAAACACCGAACGCGGCCCTTCAGTCCCCTCCCTGTGTTTCCGGTTCGGTTCCATTAACCGGACATAGCCCCTAATTTATTTTCAACATGTAATATTTTGATTGATCCTTTGATACGGAAAATAAACAAAGTAAACAAAGAAGGAATATAACATCTAAGGAATTGACACAGTTTATATCTTGCATGAAATAAAATTTCAACGAAAGTTGGTAAACCAGCTCGCAGACTGATCGCTGTTTATCTGGTCAACAGCCAACAACTGTCCACCACTATTTATTGATATAAAGAGTAGCACAATCGTCTTTCATAACAGAATTATGCAATCCAAACATAATTATATGCCATTCATAACAATCTGCGACGCTTCAAACAACTTTGTAACAACGGAATACTATATTAGGTTACTGCTGTTCCCACTCATTTACGCCATCGATTTATTTGCAATTTCCATAAAGCGTGTTTATGCCTTGATTGTCGATAGACTGTAAAGTACAGGACTGTTTGTATTAATCGGCACTCGATTGATAATAATTTCACGCTGGTGAAATGATTTTTTTAGCTAATTGAAGTCTAGCAGCGTTATTGTGCGCGGACGTAACATCGCAGGGTTAATTATCTTACGTACTGTACACATTTCTTGGTAAAGCAATTGCAACTTGGTGTATCTAGCCACGTTCTGAGAATCAAACCTATAAAATTTTATACGCGGAAACGTTTCTTGCGGGCTAGAGTAACCCCGTTTCGCGTTAACACAACCCCTTTAATCCTACGCAGTATGCAGACGGTGGACCTGGGTTGTTTCTCACGTATATTAAAGTCTCGCATTCCTGAATAAATTTCAAATATAATTACGTTTCTTTCCCACGTGTTACTATTCTATAAAAAAGAGGGTAAAATAAGGAAATACGTTCTCAGAATATTATTTTTACTTTTACGTGAGTTAGCGGACGTGTTCCGGGTCGAAGGTGACCCAGGTTTGACTAAACCTCATCGTTTGATTAAACAATCCCCGTTGCTCGTAGCTTGGCTGCACGGTGTCGAGAGCTCGCGTCACAGATATTTCAGGAAACCACGGATACGCGAGATAGTATTACGTAAAGGGGGATGCTCGTTACGTTGCGAGGGCGTACCTCTGGCGGAATAAAAGCCGAAGCCGCGCGTAAGCCGACCGGCGGAATTGTTGAAAATTAATTCATCAGAAATAAGGGCTTATTGTTTACCGGCCGGTAAAGCTAATTAAAACGGGGGGAGGCGGCTGGGATGGGTACGCGTGAACAGGGGGGAGGGGGTGGACTTCGAGAATGCTAGTCGAGTCTGTCTTCTTTAAAAGACGAGCCACATTGTTTCGATGCTAGCTTTATAAGCAGCCGCGTTCCGACTTTCGTTTGTCTTCTCTTCCGCGTTCCTTTCGTTTTCCGTGCACTCGAAAAGCAAAATTTTTCAGAGTCGAATGGAGAAGGAAAGTTCAGTTTCCAGTATCAGGCGACTGACCAACGCGGGTCGAATCTTCCGCACGAAAAATAATAGAACTCGATCAACTTTGAGAAACTTTCCTTTACAAATATCAGAACTTCCGTATAGCAAGATTTTGCCTCAATCAGACACAAATTATAATCCAGCACAAAGTCTGTAATAAGTTCTTAAAAAGTTTGTTTAACACGTCGACTGACAATTTCCATAAAACTTCACCCGTGAACGCGGTCTGTGTTTCTGCATAATTCATACGTTTAATTCCTTATTTTTAAATCAACTTGCCCAAAAGTTTCTGCAACTACTGTACTTTTAACGACGTATTGGGTTCCCGCGCGACGTTATTTAAATTTCGATATCGTTGTTTGCTACTCTATTTTCCGCGAAACGTCGGGAAAAATATATTTCTCAAGCTTAGACGGAGGGAATATAGTTCTACCGATAATCGTAAGATCGTACGACGGGGTCAAAGGGGTCTGTCTATCGATTTCTGGCGCGTGGCAAAGCGTGCGAGCAAAGTCGAAAAGCACGATTCGAGGTAAATCGAGCGGTAAGCGATCGATGGTGAAATTAGACGGGCAACATTACGGTCGCAGACGCGCCGATAGAAGCCGGCTTCGCTTCCGTAATTATCGTTTCTATGACGGGCGGGCAGAGCTCAGACCTGCCGTCTCACAGACAGTCGAATATTTAGTGTCTCTATGAAGAGAGTAATTAAACCGGCCGGTAGCGCGTCGAATACCGGCCAAACGCGGCTTTGCTTTGGCTTTCTGCTCGTTTAGTCGCGGAACCGTCTCTGTTCTGGCCGTTTCCCACCCTGTGGCTCTCGCATGTGCGCGTTTTACCGGACGCTAGAGATTTCGTTGCTCCTGGCCGTCACTCTGTCTGTCCGTCCGTCTGTACGTTACCTTCGGTACTTTCAGGGCCACGCTACCAGCTTCCAATTTGGCTTCCAGCCGCCGTTGCTACCAACGACGCGCCGCTCCGAGCGAAGCCGACGCGACAAAGCCCGGCCACTCCGGTTTCCTCGTTCAAGTACAAACTCCTGTTTCGACTACCCTGGCATTTGCAGGGCAAACTGTCTTTCCCTAGCCGCGAAACGAACTCGACGATACAACTTTTCCACCGTCGACGCGATCTACCCAACGATACTCTTAGTCACACGACTTAGAATTTTAGGATCTCTCAAGGCCAGGTTTATTTTACCTTTCTATAATAATATTTTAGTAATCGACATGACAAATTGAGAATTAAGAATTAACTCAATTTAAAATAGATATTAGTTAGGCGCGCGAAACCCTTGGGCCTGAGTCACCAGCTCGAGTGAGTTGATTCGCTTCTCGAGTGACCACCCTTTTCCCAAATTGTATATTCAAGGGCAAATTTAAACGATTTTTAAGACAAAATCGACTGTTCGACAAGACACTATGTCGGATTATTGTCTTGGCAAAGACTGGACGTGCGTGGAAGCGGATTTATCGAGCGCTCGTTAGTCGGTTCCGTGGACCTGCTCTGTCTCTTATCGGCGCGATGAAGAGGTCCGAGCGGACTCCGGAGGCAAACATTCCGATTTCCGGCGAATCTCGATCCAATATGCGACCCGCGCGGGCTCAATCTGCGAAAGAAGAGCCGTTGGCCTCGGAGGATTGGTAGAAGGGAACGCTTGCGACTCCGACAAACGCAAAGTCAATAATCCATCCGAGTAGGGAGAGAAAGAGAGAGAGGATGAGCGTGATTTTTATGGGTTCGTAGGACCGTGTACCGGCTATTTTCTCGTTTTTTCCCCAGGATCGGGTGACTGGTCGAGGTGGAAGGCGAACGAACCGCGGTCCGAGAGACGCCAAGAGGGAAAATACGGAGTTGGTCGGGATCGTGAGAGCGGGACGAAATGAACCGTGATCGCCGGTGGTCGTGGTTCCCATCCAGGAAACAACCTGGAACTCTCTTACGGACCCGATCGCCTCTAAGACAAAGACAAGAGAGACGCTCGGGATCCTCCCGCAGACGCATCCCTCGCCACTCGAACACGGAAACGAACAACGGGGTCGGAAATGAAGTTTTAAAGCCGAACCGACCGGAACGTCCACGCGATTCCGACTCATTCTCGGAATCCAATTAAATAAAGAAAAGTAATCGACGCGTTAAGATAAATCTGATACTACATCGTCCTCGGAAACTGCTACATTTCGAACAAATTCGGTTCTCGTTTAAAACGCTCGATCCAATTTTATTTATGTACGCCCACAGAACGTTCTAACGTTTTATTAAATAAAATCGATGGAATACAGTAGAAACACACGTGGCGACAATTAACATTCGACACCCTGTAGATGCACAGCAGAGGAGTCAGCCAAGTTCTTCTTTCGCAACTAAAGAAACGATAATCAGCGGTGACGATCGGTTGCAACAGTGCGGGGCGGAATGGGAGCAGTCTCGCGAGGACTAGTGCACCACGTAGGAAAAGTTCATCAGCGAATCCATTTCATCGTTCACGGGCCATCGAACGATACCTCCTTCAGCAGCGGGTCTAGAAAAAAATCGTCCCGTCCCTGTGCTTTGTTAACGAAGTTTGTTAACAGCGCGCGGACGAGCTTCTGGTCGAGTTCGTTCCAATCAGACGCCGTAATTCGTTTCTCCGTGGAATTATTTCGACGACGAATCGCTGTCCGGCAAGATCGAATTTTAGCGGCGTAACGGAACCGTGAAAGAAGGGAGACGCGTATCCGCGGTACCGTCGTCCAATCGGACGCCGCCGTTTCGGGGGAGGATAGATTTATAGGGGAGAAAGTGACCGAGGACGCGAGGCGCGGAAAGTTTTCCGGGAAATCGTTTCGCTAATTCGAGAGAATTGATGTGGCGGGTAGACAGAGGGAACGCTGGCAGAGTCTCCCTCGGAAAAAGAAACTTTTATGAGCTGCTCGATGCGGCTGAACTACCGCCACTTACTTCCCCTCGATTATTCGTTTATTAATAGAGCGTTTGGGCGAGATCTTCCTGTCTAGTTCCCTCTTTTCACGTCCTTCGTTGGATATATCGTAGATCACCGTTAAACTTTTTAAGTCCATGTCAGAGCTAACGAGATACTTTCTATAGCGATTTCCTTTGAAAATCCACCATAGATGACGTTAGGTTTCGGTTCATTTTATTAAATATAATTCTTTTGACTACAAACATTGCCAGTGGATGAGGGCTCCTTATGCAGTAGTTTCTTATCAGGACACGTCAACTCTAAAACGTCACCCTGGTGTCCAGGGTACCCCAATCTCTTTCATAAAGAGTGACATTTGGGTTCCTACCCCCATCAGAGAACTTTATGATGTCGACATTATGATTGATGCTGTGTCAGCCTCGATATGCTCGAGGAATTGAACGTAAATTAAATTACGTAAATTGAATTACATATCTTACAAAAAGCATAAATATAAAATAAAATTCCTGGCATCGATAATTACAGGTACCAATCCCTCCATCGAAGCTTTAAAAATATTAATATCTTATGGCAGTTAGGATGTTTGTTTGTTGCATGGTGTTGGTTTCGCGGACGATGCGTCGCGACGCAGCGATTAAGAGCGACTGCCGTGAAAGAAAGAGCAAAGTCCGTCGCGACGCGGTTAGCGCGCGAGGATCGATCGATCGTCGTTATCCTGGCGTGCCCTGGGGATAGACGCGAGGACATGCGCAATTTGATCGAGGAAGCTGCTGACCAGGACGCGCCGCGGTCAGCGGTTTAAACCCACGCGTTTGCTAGGGTTTATTGAAATGTCCGGTCTTAGGCGGGCTCCTCCGTCGTCGGGTGAAAGACGAAAGGGATGCCGGACACCCTCGTCGGTCCCGTCACCCTCCGACCTCAGAATACCTAATGAGGACTTTTGATTTTACCCGGGGTACGGACGAACTTCGTCGAATCCTGGCCAATTGCGCGTGTCATTAGACGCGACGGGTTGATCCGTTATTTCCGAGTCGACGATGTCCTCCGAACCTCCAGTTACTCTTTGGTGTCTAACAATCCGAACTACGTAGCTTGGAAATGTTTTGACAGCCCTCGAGTTAAAGGAAATCCCTTTCGATATCATTGAATATTATGGAGGGTTATTCTACTCTCCAAGCTTCATTTTTATTAAACATGAAAATGTCTCCTAATATTATATTGGATTATTTTTTAATAATACTTTGACGTTATCTAGCAAAGAGAACCAAAACCATCAGATTTGGTTATAAGGACCACACTCTTCCACTGTAGCATTCGATGCGTTCGCTTTCGCGTTGGCTATCGATTTTCAGGGAATCTTTTAATGTACAATTAAAATTCAATCCCCGGGTTCGATATCACGAAGTTAGTCGGTTAAAAATCATCTCGCGACCGTCTTCTAATTCGATTTCGCGCGATTCCACTCTAATAGAAGACGATAACAAGGTCTCACCGATGGGGTTATTTTAATAATGAATTAATCCGAGGGGCGTTATAGGCACCAGGAAGACCGACGTAGGGGTGTTTGCGGGCGGTCCGCAGGGAGCATGGGTACCACGTGGGCCACGTGGTACCCACAGGATAATTGGAGGTCACTGCGGTTTTAGGGACTCCTGCGGCCCCTTCCCGGCCGTCCTACGGAAACCCTTACGTACGAGCTTGTATGCACGGCTGTTCGACTGCTGGCATTACCCGGATTCCTGATTCGCTTTGCTGCATAATAATTAAGGATTTTGCGTGTCGTGATAGAGTACCGCGTTACCGCAGGCGCACGGAGGCTGGGCTCGTCGAGGAAACCGTACTGCAACCGGTTACAGAGAAGCACGGTTAGAGCTTCCGTGTAATTATGTCTCGTGGAATTATCCGTCTAGCGGTGTTCGACGTCCAATAATTATAATTGATGAAAAAGCCGTCCGTTTTACCACTGCCGTAATATACTTTTTCCTGGATGGGAATTATTTCTCGCGTGATAGCTCAATTCGACGAAAGAACGATCTCGTTCCGTGTAATATCTTCGATGTATGCCCATGTTTCGTTCTGACTTATTTTACACGTTGCAATGGAATATTTTAATCCAATTTTGATCGATATTAATTTTAAAAAACTGTGTGGATTTGCTCAAACAAAGGACGCGTGTCTAGGTGATTACGCGCGGAGCGCATTTTGACGCTCGTTTTTCAGCTTTGTGGCGACGAATAGCTAACTATCGTCGCCACGAGGCAAATATACCTTGGCACGTTGACGATCCAGCGACCGGACAAGTCACCGTGTCAATTTTGATCGGTATATCTCAACCGAGTTCACGCGTTATGTCTTTATAAGTGATTTCTCCCTGATACAGCTAATAATTTTAATGTCAGAAAACTTATTTTTTTAATCTAATTGCACCGTGATTATTAGGATTGGCACTGTGTATAGTTTCTGTTAATTTAGGCACATATTTCCTCCTCGAAGATTATATCTCGTGATTGGCATTCGTTCGACTCGCTTTACGTTATCGCTGTGAAGCGAACATTCGCCTATCGGATCTCGAGTGATCCAAGCATCGCCAGACGAGGGTTAATTAGCTTTGATCAAATTTCAATGGAGGTGAAATTATATCACCGGCAGAGAGAGAGACGGCAATTCGGAGGAACGAGCAGCGCAATTATTTTGTTGCTGGTTCTTGAAATTATCGATCCGAGTCGAATCCCCTATTTTTCAAATTTATTCATTGAAATTTCACCATCCGAATAACTTCAACGTTTTAAATTGTATACTGGTAATCACCGTACGTGTCTTCGGTATAAGGAAAAATTCAATTACACCGCGCACTTCGCGTTCATTTGTATTCACGAATGCCAGTAATCCGTAGCACAAAGTGAATAAAGTACGGCTTCAAACTTTCATATTGCGTTATATGGACACGGAGAAAGTTAATATGGTTTTCGTGTATGGCGAGCGTTGCCGAAGTACGAACTAAGCAGTGCGTTTGTATGCTGGAAAGTTCCCTGACCGTGCCAGATTCGACAATATGGACAGTCTACTTCGAACCACCCTGAAAGTCACCACCCTCGAATACTCGTATCAGCAACGTGTATATAATAGAATTCTCGAATTATTTAACCATTTTTGGTCAAGATATTTCCCAAATTACTTACGCTAAAACGTACCTAAATTCCAAACGTCGTTTCGTCGATCGTCGTACGATGTCTGACCATGCGTCGACTTTTCTACTTAAAAACCAGCCACGATCGACGCGGTGAATTTTCTCTACGTATCCTACGACTAAAATTCTTCGTGGAATTTCCGTTGCTCGTTTCAAGGCTAGAAAATTCAAATGCAACGCTGGGATTTCATCGTCTTCGCGATCCACGGCACACAACCTTTATTCCAGGGCGTCGCGATTGGTGCTCGCAATCGCGCTAGTTAGATCACGACTCGGCGCATCGGGACACGTTTAATTTTCCTGCGCGTTTTCCTTAATTGAAGTTACGAAACAAAAGGAACCTCGAGACGCTCGAAAGGCGTACCTTCGCTTTTGGGAAGCGAAACGTTTCCGCGCGTTTCATTAGGAGGCCCTTCATTCCGGCCGACAGGCGCGCGGTGCGCAACCCGCTGGGAGAAATATTTCAAAATGAATTTCTGTTTAATTCAACGGCCCGCCCGAGAAACCGCGCGCCGTTGCCCCTAGCCCATTGCTGCCTAAATAAACCAATTAGTAATTATCACGTAACCCGATGCTCGGGGCCCTCCTTTGTCCTGCGAACCGAAAACTTTCAAATCTCGAAGATATTCCGCTGGAAATAGAATAGCGTGTAAGAAAATAGAAAATTTGGATTTTCGTCTTGAATATTTTGAAGGTGCAGAATATCTTAAAAGACTCGAAAGTCTCGCTAGTATTGAAAACAGTCACGCTTTTGGCATTCGTTGCACCGTTTCTCGGTACTGTTACGATCAGACTGCGAAATTCATGCATTTATGATATATTTTGCTACGGGAAACGTATGCATAATGCACGTGGAATATATTATATAAACGAACACAGTAATTTCAGCAGATTCTATTAAGAAGTTAAAAAGGGGCGAATAAAAAACAGAAGGGAAGAAGCTCGTCGAATAATTCCGAAACAACGGCGGTCGTTATATGGTGGACTCGCGTGTTAATTCCGCGGTCGTTAATTACCGGTGACGTATCACTGGTTACAATGGCCCGATTCGAGACGCGACCGATGGAATTTCGCATTCGATTATGGCGGCGAGAGCCGGTCGTCGGACAGCTGTCACGGATGTATCCACTTTGCGACAGATTCTCTTCGTTCCTGCTGTTTTCCAATCGTTCGCCTCGGTGCAGCCACGCCGCGTCGATAGACGAACTTTCACGATACTTCCTCGAGGAATTTCCTTCGATCGCCGGGAAAGTGGATTTCCAGTCGGGGCGCGGCTAGGAAGGAAAAGATGCCTATCGGTCACCCAATTCGTGCCTTTCAATTTCTCCCATATCTCCAAATACAAACACAATCTAGCAAATTTACTCAAAACTTGCTTCGCCCTTTTTTAAAAAATAACGAAATATATCGCGTTAACCCATCGATTGTTTTCTATAAAATTCTCCAAGCGTCGATTCTTTATTTCTATATTATCTCTAAAAGCACACTTTAACCCTTAAGTGGATTAAGTGGATTGTATATGATTATTTAATATATATAAAATTATGCTTTAAAGTTGATTTCCATTAAGTAAAATAATTCAGTTGAAATTGAGAGTGCACCGAAGGGTTAATGTGACCAGAAAAAACGTTGTGGGGTTAAATATGCATACAATAATGGGGATCGTGTAATCCGATCGTTTAAGCGGGGTTTTATCGCATCGCAGAATATTCGACGGAAGAAATTGAATGATGGATAACGGCTAGCGTGGATCCAGCCTCGTCGGTTCGGAAGTTTATTAGAAATCTTTGAACGGAAGAAAGAGGAGGAGAGGGTGGGTGACGAGAGACAACCGGGGTCCAAAGCGAGCCGCGTGCGTTCGCGCCAGTTGTTTGCGAACGTTAGTTTTGACAGGGTAATCCGTAAAGCAACCCAACCGTGACGAGTCTCTGAATTATTTGCCCGGTCGTGTGTATATTTTTACGGAAGCGTTGTCTGGCTCGTGGCACCTGGCGCGCGTCAGAAGCAACGGGAACTAATGACCGAGCCGCTGTTTGAAGTGAAATTTTTGATCGCGGCTCAAAGCGCGAGGAGAGCCGTTTCTCTCCCGCTGCGTTTATTGCTAACGAAGCTTCTAACAACAGCGCCCGGGAATGGCTCTCGCAGCCTGAATAACCCTTCAACTCTCGCGCATTGTTCTCCGTATTTTCTCCGACTCAAAGACTCTCCCGTTCGATCTGTTGCTCGCAGAATTCGTTCCTCCTCGATGTTCACTTCGTAATTACAGCAATACAAATAATCAAAGACGCTAAAACGTGAAATACGAACTCCCTTTTATCTTGCATCCTAAAAATGTTTCGAAAGGTAGTAAATCCAAGTATCGAGGGACCAGAGCGGTTATTAACAATTTGATAAAAGCCCGCGATGGACCAAGAAGCAATTAGTTCCCGGGAAAGAAGATGGCGGATGACGCGGGAAAATGTTTGCGCGGCATTTGGGATGGATAACGCGACGCGCGCGATTAAACCGCGCTTTGCCAGCGAGCGTTCGCAATCAAACAACCGAGGATCGATTATGGTCGAACAAATCGACTCCGCGGAGCGTGCGCTGGCTGTCGATTCGAACGTCAATCGCGCGGAGGGCTTTCGATAGGCGAAACGAGAGAGGCGGTGAAAAAAACGGGCTCGCGCTCTCGCGTTTTTCTTTCCGCCGTTTTGTTTGTTTTCGAACGTCGAGGACGCGAATCGTCGCCGCTTGTGCGCGGAACTTTTCACCGCGGCTGCGCGGCCAAAAAATTTTATTGGCGAGCCGGACGCATCCGCGGCCGGATTTCCATCGAACAAATGAGAAATTCCAGAAGAGGCGGCCCCGAGCCGGCTTTGAGGCGTAAAATTACAGCGAAATTCGCGCTGCCGTCGCGATCGACGCCAGCGTTTGGGAAAACGCGCGCGTTTCGACCTTTCGCGCACGATTCAATTGCCATCGGCTCAAAAGCGGGACCAATCCACTGGCATGCTGAGTAATATCGATAGGTATCAATTCCCAGGCGTTGCGACGAGGCGGACTCGTGGAACATCGAGTCGATCGTTTAGTCGATAGGACGATGTAGTTTATTTAGCACCACGGTTGAATAACTTGGAGTAAATAATGTAAAATCTGTTATTCTCTCGAGCGAGTCTCTAGATAATTTCTATTTGAAATATTCCTCGATATCGTCTGTAATTTAATCGTTGATTGCATTTAAACGAAACGTATGGTAGAAAGTATGGGTGTTTTGCGGGGTCAAGGACCAACTTTTCGACTATTTTTGCGATTTGTACATATTCTCCATCAAAATACGCGTAATTTGCTTTTTTAAACATTAAAATCGTCCAATCCGTTCAGAAGTTATGACGTTTTAAAGATTCGCATGAAAATTCGGGCAAACATTTCTGGCCAGAAATTAGATTTTCGGTAAGGAATTTTTTTCTCAAAAGTGCGTAGGATTTCGGGGGTATATGTAATGACCAAAAATGCTTGCAATTGACCCCTGCAACTAAAAATAATTTTTCCAAGACGATTCGAAAGTCTTTTTTTTCACCCAAAACTTTCAGCACTTACTTGAATTTTTTTCTCGAAAGTGAGTAGGATTTTGGGGGTATATATAATGACCAAAAATGATTGTAATTGACCCCCGCAACCGAAAATAATTTTTCCAGAACGATTTGAAATTTTTGAATTTAATTTTTAATAACGTTTCAACGAAGCCTCCATCAAGAAATTGGTATTCTTGATTTTCGTCTTATTTTGACCTGTAGAATCCTCTATTAAAATATTTCCCAGGGGTGGCCGAACACCCTGTATAGTAGAGGCGGTGCGATGAAAGGGCTGAATTAGACGCAGCGTTCGCCTAGCCTTTTCAATGTCCTGGGTTTGGAAGCAACGTATCTGGGACGCGAGTAGCGTTTTCGTTTCACGCGAGGGCAGACATTCTCTCGACAATGCGCCTCGCTCGTCGAAGCGCGCAGCCTCTATTTCGCGTACGTTCGGCTTCCACTATTAGATCCTCTCGACGGCTCGTTCGCAAAGTTTCTATCGTAATTACCCATTCTAAGCGGTTTAACGATCCGTGGTTCCACTAAACACCCCTGTAGCTACCATCTTGTTACCCGGAGAATAACTTCGGCTCGACGCGTATTTAACCAACGTGGCCCCGCGCCGTTGCTCGTGTTTCGTTTAATTCCGATTTCTACCCCCGTCGACCGAGTACGGGAGGCGGTTCGTTAAGGAGTTAAGCTGCCTTCGGTCCGGGGAATCGACTAGTTGTTGCTCGTTTCGGACATTCGTTGATTCCTCTGCGTCGCGCGACCCCCCAAACTTTCGAGACGACGCTCCAGAAATTATGGCGCGCACCTAGTTGGTTCGCGCGACGATCAAAACCGTAGAAATCGAGGTTAAAGTCTCGATACTTGCACGTTCAAACGGAGAGAACGTGTAATAATAAACGAACGAACATTTTTGGAAAATAATTATATAAGAAAAAATATCTCATTGAACGAGTAATTCCAAAGTCTCGTTCGCGTGCACTTTTATAACAAACGAATCTCGCGTATGGATGCACGATCGTCATTAAAACAAGGCGGAAAAGCGAAGTATACGTACAAAATAACAATTGTTATCGTTGCAGCTGTTTTACCATTGCGCTAACAACCGCGTGTATTAAAACTTTACACACGGCACGATTGTCGAATACGCAACTGAGGAATCGCAAACCTTCAACTAGATTTAAACGATCGGGTGTCAGTAAAAATCAAGCGTCCCCGGCAGTGTCGGTTCTCGTCAGAATCAATATTTGCGTAAATATCGAAGCAGTTTCATTCGTGTGACCCACTCTGCACAGTCGTTTCTCTATCGCGAACGTCCTCTCCGGCAATTTCGTTCGTTTAATCCTATTTATTTCGCGGTCTCGTTTCCCTTTCGCTCTCGCTTTCGTTTTTTAATAAAGCGATTGCAACACCGTACATGGAACAGAAAAGAATCCGTTGTTCGACAATGGGAGGGGGAACCCGGAATGGTTCCGGCCACTTTCTGTTTGCTCGTCCAATGAGTATTTCGATGTAAACGAAACTCGATGGGACGAGATCCGACTACGTTTCGGGGAGCACCGAGGAAACGTTGTTTAATTTCGACGAACACGTCCGGTGCGTCTGGGGTTCCGGTGCATCCTGGACCAGTAACACGATTCAGGACAAAAAGCAACCGCAGTTCCGACGAAAATCCGTTCTGCAAACTGTATCGACGTCCTTGTCAGTAGCCTCGATTACCGATATCGAGTCCACGGTCTCTCGATCCGTCCTCGATCCCGTCGAAGCAGCACTGTAAGCAACGACCATTTCGAACAGTAAATTCGCCCCGAGAGACGACCTAAATCGAATATTTGGATCTCGACCACGATCGAAACTGCATACATTACTTGCTCAATTTGCAAGACAATCGTTCCGTCGTTGATTTCAATTCGTATCAGACGGAGAAAAAGAAACGAAAATTGATCAGAGTCCTTAGTGGAATATAAAAATTACACTCATGGTCCGTTGTACAAAATACAGAAGACTCAACGTCGATGTTCCTTATAACTTTTTCAGTTCTCTTTCGAATCCCGACTAATCCCCAAAATCCGACGGTGGACTATCGGAAGAAAATCTGGAGTCTCCAAAGTTTAAAGTACGGAGACTGGTCCTGCAACGTGTCCTTAATATGGAAACTTGCGAAACGTCGCGCAAATCCAGTCGTTCGACCCTTCGACGATCGGTGGTCCCTCGAGGGGCAGAGGCTGCGCGAAACGGTCATTCGGCTTCTCGTCTCTCTCGCTCTCTCCGTCGAACTGGTAGCACTTTAATAAATGTCCCTGACGCGTGGTCGGCAAGGGTACAAATCGCCTGGAACCGCAGACACAATGCTTAGTAATGGTGAGCGACGGGTTCGTGCAATGTCCCCCTGCATTACCGGTTCCTGGTGGCGCGCGATACCCATTTGTTACGTTCCTTGGCTGCAGGCGTCGCGCGTTCGTCCGGCGCGATTTGATTTCGGCGCAAATCGCCGGACAAACGACCTTAATTAATCCTTCTCGTTCGACGGCCACTCCATGGTACTCGCCATCTGACGCGAGTCCATCGAAACCGTCGTCGCTTTGATCCTGGCCCGATCCAGTCCAGACTTTCGTCGCATCAACGATCGCGCGACCCTCCAGTGCCGCCATTTCCCGAGCAGCAACCTCAAATTTGCCTGCTTTTATCACTAAACGAGGCTTGTTCCCCGTAACAATGGATAGACTGCATAAAACTGTGGTCTTCGCAATATTTGGTTAAGGGATGAAATTTTACAGGGTGTCCGGCCACCCCTGGGGAGAATTTTAATGGAAGATTCTGGAGGCCAAAATAAGACTAAAATCAAGAATCATAAAAAATGATTGTAATTGGCCCCTGCAACTAAAAGTAATTCTTTTCTCGCCGAAAAGTTTCAGCAGCTACCCCCTGTATAATGTGTATGCTATCCCTAAAAGGCTTGAAACGACGCAAGGAAAACGTACTCCTACGGTTGTATTAGTGGGGAAATAAATATTCAAGTCAGTCACATTTTTCAACGCGAGAAAGTTTCTTTCGCGTCCCCGTTGCCTCCCCTGGGGGTCGCGACCCTTGCGTTGGAGAACCTTGCTATATGGGAAAATTTGACTCTTTACGGTCGCAGTGTGCCGGACAATGAGTACGGTAAAGTTGAACAAATTTTAGTTTCGTTCGTAAACCATGTATGTTATATCGGTTTAAATGAGGATGATAATTTGTGGATAAAATTTGCCTGACTCTGAAGTAAGGTACGTGACTGTGACTATCGTCTGGGGCCGTGTAGGGTTCAAGGTTTAATTCCCCGCATAGTATCTATTGTTTGACGCGCCATAATCGTCGGGAGCGTTTAAAAAGTTGCTCGTTTGGCTGGCGGAACCGATCTCCGGGCGTGGAGTTTGCACGCGAGAGAAAAACTTTCATCGACGCGACAGCTCCTCCCAGGAATTTCGAGCGCGTCCGCGACGGAATTCCACTCGCAAACTCCCCGGGAATTCTCGACGACGACGCCGTTAATACCGTAAAACTCGATACGCGCGCGTGCTTATGGATTATCGATATTTACCTGCGTACGGTTGCGTCGTCGTACGTCTGCCGGCAAGTCCTCTGCCCATCCGCCTTGGATCCTGAATAAACAATATTCTCGGGGCACGGAGAAGAGAGTCGGACTACCTGGAAGTATTCATACGTCCGACGCCTCCTTCGGAATTCCCTTTGAATTTTACGCTTTACGCCATCGTCGTCTCGTGCTTCAACTTTATTACGGTGTGTACCAGTCGCAACAAAGCTGCGCGGGAATATCTCAGGAGGCGGATAAAATATACAAAAACCGATGGCACGGACGCACGACGACCTTTGCCGGCAGACCTATAAAAGTGCAGACTTTCAACCCTCTTTCGCGAGGAGTCTCTTTCGAAATTGTCCGCCTCTCTCGAGCCACGAGAATACCCTCTTTAAAACTAAATCATCCGTCGAATCAGACTATCTAAATAACGTTGGTCTCTTTGGAATTTCTGATCTTTGTACGTCGTAGAATCCGATAAACTATGCTGATACAGATTATATTAACCTGTTCAACTATTCCGGTACGACTGGGATTCGAGGCGGCCATGAATTTGTAAAGGTTACAAAATTAAATTGGCGTTTCGCTGGCGCAGCCATTGTAATTGCAAATAAATACGCTTAATTAACCCACGCGTAGCCGAGGTATTTATAATACAGTGGCATGGCGGTCAGCTGAATTTTCAATGCGTCTACTTTTTTACGTTACGAGTAAATTTCCTCGTCGTCGTTGTCTTTTAATTTAATTTTTTCCATTTAGGTGAAAAAGTTGATAATCTATATCAGACATCAGCGCTAATGCATTATAGTAGGGTAACTGGATCCCCACCTACTTAAGGGTTAAATTTCCTAATGGTACAACGCGGCAACATTGTCGCAAGATTGATGGATGTCGTAGGTTAACATCAGTATGCACTTCCGCTTATTTTAAATAAAATAATTCCTCTCTCAAGAGGTGAAATGCACGCGAAAAAGGTATTCTCGTTTCTCCGAGGGCGCAGTAACTTTAAACCGCTAGGTTTATAAAAGTTAATCGACATTTGTAGAATCTAGCGACCGTGAGTTACAAGTTATTGGCTGTATTTATCATGAAATGTCAAGTTACGTTTCAGTTATCGGTCAATAAAGACAGAAATATAGCTTCACCTCCATTATATTTCCTTTTGACTCTGTCTATCCGGTTCTGTTGTCTGTTCATAATAAATTCGATCTGCCTCGTTGTTTGATGTTCTTTCATCGAAACAATCACGCGACGTTCATTTCCCTTCAGACATCCGAGCGATTGCAAATAATCGAAACCACCGCGGTGACATTATATGAAAGATTATGGTGCACGCAATGGGATCGATAAGCGTGTCTATGTTAAACGTTCTCAACAACCCTCGACCGTATATTTTGTCCTGAAACGAATCTTGCGGTCGTCCAAGGGTCAAAAAGTGAGATCTGTTCGCGATCCCCCCCTTGTATCTTTCAAATTCGCTTTCGATCTTCTATTATTTACCATCTGGATTGTCCTCCGGGTTATTCTTCCTCCCTGTCGGTCGTGAAAAAGAATTAGGGAGTCGCTGGTTTACGACAGCGGCAAGAGACAGTCGCGGAGGGGGTAAATTGCGTTGCGAACGAGTAACACGAGTCGTTAGCGGCTAATCCAACAGAGGGAACGAAGGGGACAGGGGTTCGAAGCGGTGCTCTAACCGTGGTGGCCGCCACCTTCCCCCGTCTATGGGGGCTCAAGAGTTGCGCGAAAACAAGCAGACAGGTTTCGAGGGGTCGCGAGAGGAAAGAGGCTCGCGCAGATGAGCGACGCGGCCCGAAACACGGGGCCGCTGTTGATTCAAGTGGGCACGTGATAAAAATGACAATGATGAGTTAATGCAATAACTGTGTACCTACCCGACCCTCCTCTGGCCGTCTAGCTGCGCGGGGCCGCGCGAACACGCGTTACGTTTGCGTTTCCCGCTGTTTGCGACCTACACTACCCTCCATAAGTATTCACTCGCCCCGAAAACCGAACGATACGTCGCCGTTTCGTCTCAGATTTCCTGCACCCCTGCAAAGTTCCTGTCGCGTCGGTCGACGAATTCGCCAAGTCGATTTTCCCAAAAACGAAACATCGGGGAAAAGAAATTTTCTTTCACGCTATTTCTGCACACGGAATTATCTCCTTTCTAGTTGCGTCACCCTCTTGGGTGCGCGAAGAATACGAATTTGAACGATATCGATTGTCGAGGACGTCGAGTCGAATAAAATGGCGGTAAAGTGGAGGAATACTTGTGAAGGGTAGTGTACGTAACACGGGCATCCATCCGGTGGACCGTTTCCCAATTCGAGCTCGATACAGCTCGCGCCCTTTCGCTCTCGGCGCCCTCCCTTCCGCCGTTGCTCCGGACCTCCATTGGCGTAGACAGTGCCAGGGGTCGAAGGGAGGGCGAAGGGGCGCCGATAAACCATAGCCATAGCCGATGGAAACTGTATTCCTGGTATTTAGCGCAGGCCCTACCAATTTACTTCGCGCGGGCAATAAACCCTAGCTAAACGGGATTAATGCCTGGCAGTCTCGTGCACTCCGAACTTTCGATGCTCTCACTTACGGTTTCCGGGGGGGGTCACTGCAAAGAACCGAGTTCCTACACCCCGATTTTCCTTCCCTTAGCCCTAACCGATCGTCGCTTCTTCCCTTTGCTTCGCGTCTTACGTCGAGCGTGACTCGATTATGATATTCCCGTTCGAACTCGAGGGGCTCCGAAGGATCTTTGGGCGTCGGGGTTAATGACTGACATTTTATTACGAGTCCTTCTAAGAATAACTGGTACGTCAACATTGTCCATTTTTCTAAGACGCAGCGAAACCCTTTAAGTTTAAATTGATCGGTAATTGAACGAGGCTCCGGTCGACCGGATTTGCAATTTAAAAACGCTCGTTAAAGTCGCGAAGGGGTACGAGGATCCCCCTCTCCTTGGTCGTTGGTGCCCTTTTCCCCTGGTCGGGCGACGTCGGTCGAGACACGGGACGCTGCTTGAATTTCGGTAGGTAGGAGGGGGTCTCGCGATTGTTTTTGGAGTTAATTGGCCGCTGGATGGGCGAGAACACTGCGCCGGTCGAGGCCCGTTGCATAATTAATCCACCGCCGGCTGACCTCACGGTGCACTGACCACTGTTGCCGCTGTTTGCGCATTTCGAATAGCCAGTTGCCAGCACGGCCGATAGCTAGTTGGCTGAGGGCGCATTGACTTCTGTAACGAGTGAAACACGAGGCCCCGGAGGCCGTCCAGATTGCCAGCTCTGTCTGGCAAGGTGCTTTCATCCGTGCGTCGCGATCGATTCCATTGAAAATTACGCCCACGACATAGCCAAACCCCCCCTCAAACCTGTACGTGATTTAATTACTTGTACGTGGAGTAATATTTGGGCTGAGATTCTGGTTAGCACCGACCAACAACTTACCATGGTTAATTTACGGTGTAACGCGAAGTGCACGAAACTTGGATCGTTCCTCGATCGTTGCGTCCCGTAATCCTTGCGGCGGCGGCGGATGACGCGACTTTTGATCCTGTTTACGCGGCTGGAGAAGATTCTCGATATTCCTGGGTGAGTTACCGTCGATAAACTAACGATAAGTGCTTAGTTATTTGTGCAGATTCACTGTACACCGCGTCGGAAATTTTATAATTTCCTCGGTGAACTTTACAGGTTTCTTGATTTCGCTGGTTTCTGTAACGAGCTTATCGCACAATGGAGGTTTAAACGGCACGAAATGCGATAGTGAATGAAAATTGAATGTATCTCTGCCGCGATAATCTGATTAAGTGGACGCAATTTCCGGCGGATAATTACTTTTTTGTTCCACTATACGCGCGGCATAATCTTCCGAGGATGAAATTTCCTTTTTGCAGCGGGAGTTTTTTCTACGTCTCTCCATTGTTGTGCGCGGGCGACATTACTGCGCGGGATCCACTTCTCGTCCCTGCGACAATCCAGTCTTGATAACAACAAAACGGCGATAGTCTTTCCAATGGTACGATTCTTCAGCCTCCCGAATATTAATATTAAAAATAACTTTCCAACCTTCGACGCGAAAGGGTTAATTTTCGCCGAGTCGACAGGTACATTGGACACCTTTCGTCGCGTCGAATTTATTCGACCTTCGATGGGGGAAAAAATTCTTCCCTTTGGGCGAGCCTCCCTCTAACGAGGGTCGGAAATTCATACGTCGGGGCTGGTGCTTTCAACGGTCGTGTTCGGCCGTAACACGAGCGAAAAGTCGGAATCGGAGTTCTTAGTATTCCGGCACGCGAGCCGCCTTTTCCATTTCCCGTTAAGAAATCCATTTTTCCTCAAAGAACAGCTCGCGCCGCGCGAGATCGCTATCTCCGGTTATCTCGCCGCGTTCACCTGTTTCCCTCTTGCTTCCGCCCCCTCCTATTCACGCACACCTTCGACGAACCCTCTCTCCGTTTCGCTCGTTCCGTCGATATATCTCGAATTGGCGGGCGCGACCATTAATTTCATTTTATCGCCGCATGGGATTCGAAGCGAGCGCCGCGGTAATGCGTTTTAAATGTAAAACAGGCTAAGGCCTTCGGCGCTAACGGGACGAGTCGCCGATAAAATTTGATTCGAGCCCCGCTGCTCCGTGGTTCTCTCTGCTCCGACCTTGATCTTCGCCACCCACCCCCGCGTTCCCTCGATTGTCCACAGGACTTCCGACTAGCCGCGAGACCAGGGCTGTCCCGTCGTAAATATCGACGAGCCACGACGGCTTACAAACTCGCGCCGCTCGTATCGCCGGATAACGAACCGTATCCGCTTCTTCCGACAACCCTGCCCCGTTCTCGACACGAATTAACGCGATACCAACCGACCGGCTTGACGCGATCGCGTTGACGTTAATCGGTTATCCTCTGTCTGCAACGAAGACTCCGCGATACCGTCACGTCGACTTGCAGGAACTAAACACGTTGTAAATCGTTCCCTTTAGCGTCGATTTGGTTAAATGCAATAGCCAGTGGGCTTACGTGGACTCTCAATCTCGACTGAATTATTTTACTTAACGTTGATTTTTAAATCGACTTTCCTTTAAAAAAAAAATGAATTAATGGAGGATTGTATAAATTTTCAAATAATTCATTGATTGACACCCCTTAAAATGAGTGACTGTATAAATGTGGTCCCTCGTTAGCGAAAAATCCTGGCGGTCATAAATGGTCGACGCGACGGTTCGGTGAATTCGGGCATCGGCGAGTTTAATAAAGACGACTGGTTGATATTGGACGATGGGACGCGGTTCCGGCCCCCTTGGCTCTGGTTTTAATAAAATTGATACTCCCGCGCGAAACCGTCGTCGCTTTCTTCGGTTGCTCGCAGCTGCACCTAGACGTAAATTACTGCGCGCTTGGAGAACCGAACCCGACGATCGGCTCGCTGGCAACGAAGGATTAGAGAAGCCGCCGGAGGAAGGGATTGCCCAAGGGGGTAGGCGAACTAGATGGGTATCGTCTGCCGTTAAGCGGCTCACCCACCCCGTACAACTTTCCGTTCCAACCTATCCCGCCCACCGTCGACGTCCTGGAGGACAAGGGCGGTCTTGGTGACTTTATGAATATTCTCTCTGTGGAAGTCGCTCGATGCACTCGTTCACTTAGAACACGCCGGTGGCTCGGCTCGGTAAGCAGCTCCCCACCCTCGACGCGACGATCTTCTAACGGAGACGGAATTATTTACGAGGAAATCATTAAAGTATTACAAATAGTTCCGGATACCGTGTACCCGCGGAAGAGGATTACGAACGAGGTTTCCGACCGGCAAAAACCACCAGCGATTCCAACCGCGGAATCTTACGGAAAGGATTCCTTCGGTGGACCATCGGAACAGATTCCGAAAAGTCAATTTTCTTCTCCTGAATTGGAAACGCCTTCCAAACCCAGAGGAGCTCTCTCTCGAGTCGGAAGTTTTACCGCCGCAATCCGCGTCCGTGCGTCGATTAGAGCGTCGTCGTCGTTCCGCGTTGTTTCTTTTCGAGTAAAAAGGAGGCTAGGAATGTTAAGAGGTTGGCAACGACGATACGCGCGGCAGGGTCGGGTACGGGATCGCGGGAGGAGCGGCCAGGGGGGGAAAAAAGGAGGCTGAAAACTTAGGAAACAGCCAATTCCCTACATTAGGCGGGACGGTTTTTGCGTCCTGGGGGTTGTAGCCGGTGGATTATAGCTCGCGAGGGGGTAGGAGATATGAGAGGACCCTCCCGGTAATAGACGAGCACTATTAATTAGGTAGATTAAACTTTAAGTGCGCGTCGTTAGCCGGGACTGTGGGTGGTTCGTTATCCTCGAAAGAGAATGGCAAAAAAAATGAAAAAAAGAAATAGAGAGAGGAGGTATATACACAAGGACTCTCTCATTCTCTCACGATGGGCCGTTTACGGCCGACGGAGAGGAGGGATACACCTCGCGGGTTTAAAGAGCAGGGGTGGAACATGGCGTAACGGGTAATTGGACCGCGCACGCGAACGTTGAATATGATTTCCTCTTTGATCGGGCCAACAGAAAGATTCGTTATCGGTTTAATTCGTTTCAATTACACGGAACGCCGTGTACATCCGGTTACAGAAATTCGAGCCAAATCAGGGGAATATGGCCAATGCTAATGATATCCTTTCTCCTTCTCGGCTCGAGTCACGATCTTTACACTGAGGCTGGTTCAAGGCACTCGATACGAGTCTAATAATTTCATGGAATTGCAATAGCACTCGATCCTGATTAAACTCGTCCAATATATTTAGAATGTGTAAAAATGCAAACGATTCTTCTGATATTCCAATCGGTCGAGTAGAAAAAGAATAATTGGATCCAACTTGCTGCAAGAAGTACTATATCCCGATAGGCTGGGCGTGTTTCGTGGGAGGATAGCGAATCCGTTCCCAGCGAAAGTTTTCGTCCCAAAGTTGTGAGAATAGGCGATCGTCGAGTGGTTCGACGCTCTTTCGTCGGTCTCTATTTTTTCCAAGGGCGTTGCTTCTCCGGTTGCCAGTCCGCCGGCGACTCCCGAGGGACTTCCGGTTCACGAGCGTCCGCGTCTAATGGACTCCCCGAAGACCAACGTTCTCGTTCCGAGTGGACAGCGAAAGGAAGTAACAGCTTTAACAGAAATTGCATTTGATCTCGGTATCCAGCATCGAGGAAGAAAATAGAAAGCCGCGGGACGCTTTCTCCTCCCCTTTCATCCGCGTCGTTGGTATTAATTTCATCCGCTGGAATTTCCACTCGGTCTCCCGACTCCTCTATCTTCCTTCCCCCGTTCGCGTTCCTCCTGGTTCTTGACCGTTGCTTTGATTTTACCCTCGACTTCCCTTTCGCGACCCGCGGATCCTTTGAGCGCTGACAAAACTCGTTCTGGAGATTCGATTATTGGTAACCTCGTAGATTTCCTTTTGACGCAGCCCCGGCCGAAAGAAAAACTCCACGACGGGGGCAACGAAATCTGTCTTTCGCGTAAATAGCGCCGGCGAACGAGCCGCGGTCGGTTCGAAGGAAGAATTATGGTCCTTATCGAGCATTTACGGGAACATAAATATGCTCTCCGAGATCCTTTCGCGGACTTCGGAATAATACGTTACCGTAAAGACCGCGATTTCTCTTTTTGATTGATCCTCTACGAGAAGAAACGCGGTCGTCGATCGTTTATCGACGCAAACTAGCTTTCTCCACGCTTTTATTACCGAATTCTCTGTTAAATAAATTACCTGCTACTTTTTCTATTTAAAGAATTTTCATACATAGATCCCCGAAGAGTTTAATTAAAACTATTAATCGCTAATTTTGCATGCATCCAAATGTCTTTAAACCTAAACGAGGAAACACTTGAATTTTCGTTTTGCATCGCAACGGAGAAACAATTTTCGCGACCGCGTAGTCTCCCGACACGGTCGGTCCGCTGGTCTATAATTAAATATCGCGAGGTCATCCGTCAGGATCTAGGATTTCCCAGGTGGTCGAGATCGGAATGGAAGTACGCGGCGTGGGCGTATAGCGTTCGCCTTCTCGAGTCAATAATCGATAGCGGGTTCGTATTCGGGTGACTGTGAACCGCGCTACCCCTTTCCCGAGCATCTCTCACCCTCTGCGCGCGGCCCGATCCTGGCCCGTTCGGAACTTTAATAAAATATCTGAAATACCAATATTGTTTCGCGCCCGCGCTGTCACTCCGAGACGCTTCAAAGGATTAAGCTCGCCCCGTCGCGATCCTTTCTTCCCGAATTGCTAATAATATTTGTTCCCGACGGTTGCTCGTTTTCTGCTGGAGATTCGCGCCGGGGCGACGTCCTGCTCGATCGAAAGGACCACTTGTTGACGCGCGTGTAACGAAACCGCCGCTAGATTCACGGAAACGTTTCGCAGTCGACGGAGCACGGAGAACCCGGTGGAAATGGCCGGCGTTCGGGGGAGTGTCCAGGCTATTACGGGGTCGTTTCGACCGGAGGAAAAGTGCCCGGTGGACGAGGAAAGTCTGCAAACTCCGAGCAGAGAGCAAACGAATTCTGTGAAACTTTGATTTTCAGGTACGGCCGTCCAGCGCCGCGTTTGACGCGAACTTTTCCCCTGGTCCCTCGTATGCTCGTTTTCCCCGGCGAAGAAAGGGAAAAGATGGGGGATTCGCGAAGGGGGATGCAGCGAGGAATGGACGAGGGAGACGTTCTTTCGAAAAAGTTGAGTGCTCGCCCTCGGTAGCCAGCCCGGAGAGACTTAAACAATACGTGTCCTCCCGTCTCGTTCGCTGGTTCCTTCTGAAAAGTTAAGTGTAACTCGACTCGATCTTCCGCAACTGCCTTTGCGCGAAGATCCACCGAAAATGACCGTTTTTCCCTTTTATTCGGCCGAAGATTATTACCTGCACGAGAGTCTCGATACAGCGAATGCTTTCGACGCGAAAAATTGGAATTTTACGTCTATGTACACTGAAATATTAGCCCTGCAGAGTTTTATCGGTAAGTGAACGCGCAAACATCAATTATATTAATTCACATAACTCGTCGATAACGCTGCAAACATCGGAGAGAATATCTGCGCATATTTTTTCGTTGTCCGTGAATTTTATTACAAATTACTCGGTTCTATTGATTCTTTGTTTACCGGACTTGACTGATTTAACAAAAGCAGAGTAAAAGAGTGAATTTTAACAAATAAAGTAAAATAAATTATGGAATTTCGCTCGTTATAAATTGAAGTGTTTTAATAATTTCAGGATGAAAAATTATCTAGCGTAAGGGTTAAATAAACCCGCGTTAAAACGTATTATATGTAGCTACTCGTCGCTTCTTAATTATATGTAAAACGGGAATTGAATACGGTAAAAAAGGATGGAGGAAAAAATTATGTTTTTTCGTAGAAAAAAGAGGCGAGTTTGGCAGACTGCTAAGCGCCTACTTACATTAGGAATACGAACGCGACTACTTGACGGTTACAGCATCGGTTACTCCTTTCATTTGGAACGCGAGAGTTTAATAAGTTTGGAAGTAGGTTCGTCGGGAGTAATTAATTCACGGACATTATGTCTGCGCGTTCGTCGTCGCTTATTATAGATCCTCGAGATGTAGATGAGATCCGGTATACGTGGCTCGTCTTGGAAACACTCTGATGGCTTTCGAGGATGCGAACGACGCGTCTAGTGGCTCGAAGTAGGTGCATCACGGATTCTCGGAGCGTCGAGTAGCAGCCGGCAGGCGTCGTCGACTTATTATCGTTCGCCGCGAAAACACGTGGCTCGAAAACGAACTTTAACCTTTTCCCAGCCGGAGAGAATTACCAGAAACCGCTTCGAATATTTTCCTTTCTTTCATTTTCTAAATACCTTTTGTTCCTGGAAACCACGTCCAACGTTTTTCTCGTTTCTTACATTAATGGAATTGTTGCACGTTCGGTGCGCCTCGTGTTTCATTACGCTAGGAATTTCTAATCTTTGATTTAAGAGGTACGTATCTTCGCTTTAGTTTCGAACGTATAAATAAAACGGTCGTAAAATTGATGGAATTTTCTGTCGCCAAACAGGCACAAAGAACCCAATTATTACGGTGCGCGTGGTGTCGATAATGCAGCGAATACAAATATTGCTTGCAAACACGGCACGTAGGGGCGGCATGAGTTTGCTAATTTATAGTTTGCAACCGACTTCTCGGAATTTCCAACCGTGCGTACGCGACGCACGAAATTTCTTGCCTGTGCAGACGGATCATTATACCAGCTTCCGGTTTTTGAACGCTTCATCATCCGTGCGCTCTAACGCGATAAGTTTATCAAGTATACAATTGTTTTCTCGACTCTGACGTTTGTTGCAAACCTAAAAATAAAATTTCAGAACGCTCGCGAGTTCCTGGTGGTTCGACCAATGGAAATTCTACGGTGTTTCTCAGCGGTCGAAGAACGGAGTTTAAAATCAGCAGGTTCTTTCGAGCCAATAAGGGAGTTACGTGACGTCCAGAGTCGCCACCCTCGTTCGACATTCTTCTCGTTCTGTAATCTCGTTTTTCGATCCTCGGCGAAATTAAAAGCTACACGAGCTCGGTCTATTAGGTTCGACGGTAGTTTCTTGTCCGTGACGTGACGAAGGACGTTTAGGAGCGCACGACGAGGGTCGTGGATTCTTTACTCGGACGCGTGTCGAGCGGCGGTTGTTAGCCCGCGCAAGAAACGCCTTATGAACCTACCGAGAGGGCAAAACAGTGTCGAAACGTCGTCACGCAGCCCAGGGAGCCAACGTGGCGGAGCAAAAACGGTAGTTTGACGCAAACTCGACCCTTCTCAGACCAGAAACGGTCTGCTGGAAAACAATGCTTGGTCCTCGCGCCTCGTCGCTCGCTCCTACCCTCGTTTCACCCCTTTCCGCCTCTTTTTCGTACGACTGCTCTTTTATCCTCGATGTCCGTCGTTTCTGCCGCGTCAAATCCTAGGACGTGTTTCCACTTTTTCGTTATCTGCTCCCGGCCGATCGTTCGTTTCTTTCGACCCGTGATCCTGATGTTATTGCGATCGTGCGAAGCGCGAGAGATTTTGGGAATTGAGTCGTTCGGAGAACAGTCGTATTTCGAGAACGATCCAACGTGCTATACAATCCGTCGGAAATAGAAAAGACGTCTGTGCTTGTCCAGCTCTGATTCAAGACCGTGTTTTCTCGTGGATACCGATTGCCCGTAAACGTCCTACGAGCTTGCATTGAAGATAAAGTGAAAATGACATTCGACGCTGCTCGGATCTGCCAGTCTCTTTATCGGAGACACCTTTGCAAAGACTGTAACGTATTAGTTTCCAGAAAAGTTCGAAACGTTACTCCGAGAAGCGACTCTAGCCCCCGTAGTAAATTTGACAGTTGACGAGCATGTATCTGAAAGGGGTTGTAATCCCTTCCACCGATATAATAACACCGACGAGTGTCTGAAAAGTGCTTAGTCGGGTTCTACAAATATCTCCGGGTCCCCTTGTTCGGTTCGACGCAGAGAGGTCGAACGGGGTTCGAGTCGGTCCACTGAAATAGTCTCTGCTTAGAGAGTTGTACAAACTCTCCTCTTCCGTTGCTGGAATGCTCTTGGAACAATACCCGGGGCTCTCTTGAGCGCTGTCGTTTCGTTTTCCCCGGGTTTCTCGTCTTCTCTCTTCTCATCATCTTTTCCCGTTCCCCACTCGGGGCGCACTTTTATCCACAATCTCGCGTGCGCGTTCAGTACGTGCCCAGGACGCTGTATTAATCTATCTTCTCGTCCGCGGAGCACCCGAGATTAAATTCAAAGTTCCCGTGGTTCCGGATAAAATGGAAATAATTTCAGGTATTCGTTTGAATGTCTGAAACCTGCGACGGGGGTCCAGAATCCTCTCGCGAGCCCGGCGAATCGAGACGGATCTCTCTCTTTTGCAAGAAATTTAAACACAGAGCGTGGCCAGCATTATCGCGGCTCTCAAACGCCGTTAAATCTGGGAATCCCCGGGCTGTCTGAAATAATTAAATTTAAAAACGACAACACTCCGAGCAATTCTCTTCGTTATCTGTCGCGAATGCCTCGTTGAATTCTTTGTTTGATATTCGAAAATATCGATAGAACGTACGATATAGTTGGAACTTTTCCGAGCTAAACGTTTAATCGCCGCATACGAATCGATACGCACGAAAAATGGAAGGAAAATAATAAATTAGGAAGTTTTTTTTACGGTCGGATAGTGAGTTACGAAGAATCCCGAGATATCCGTGCCGGGGAAATTTTTATAATAAAGCGAATGCGTTACAGCGGAGCCTGCTCGCCCCCACAATCGATACCCTATCGTTTAACGATAAAACGGAAATACCGAAGATAGGATCCGGTGAAACGCGACGCGGAAGATCCGTGAACCGAGAAAAGGAGAATCGGCCCGAAATTGGGGAAGCACTCACGAGATATCCCGCAGACTTTTATTTTTAATGGCATCGACGGACGGCGAAAGTTGGGCGGCCGAGTAAATAAGTGGAGATAGAAGAAAATTCAGCCCTAAACCGGGCGTCCCCTTTTAAATTCTCGAGGTGGTACAGCGTCGAGGGCGGGTGTTGGCACCTCGAGCGATACGCGTACGTGTGGGAGGAACGTAAATCCATCCTCTCTGCCCTCGGCTCGAATTCTCTTTTGCGCGATCCCTTTTTAGTTTTTACCGCGGAGCGTAGACGTATCCTTATCTACAGCACTTGCAGGGAAACCGGGAGTAATCGAGAAGGGCGAAGGGACCGGATTCCCAGCCGTTCTACGGGCTCTCTGTTTCTGACGGAGGAACTTCGGTCATTTGACTTGCTAATGCACCGAAAATACACCGCGGGATTGCGGGAAAGAGCGACGGAAGTCGTCTCGGCCCGTCGAAGACTGTTCGCGCGCCTATTTCGCGCTCCTCGAGCCTCGATGGACCCCCCGCCCTCTCCGTTTGTCGCCGCGACGCTGGATTTCTCGATTCAATCGGCTCCAGACTTTCGGGCTAAGGAAATATTTGCACCGGTCCAAGTGTCGTCGGACAACGGGAAAACAAACCCGCCCTCGAGTATTTACTTCCAATTAGCCGACACGTGTCGCGGCGGTTCGATACATTTATGGTCGGTTTTGCATCCCGCAGGGACCGACCCTACGAGTCCCGTGCCAGGGGTAAAACTATCAAAACGCGCGGACCCTATTCTAATCTTTCACGCAACCGGGTAACGCGAGACGGGAGCAGAAAGTACTGAAGGACTTCGAGGGTGGTAATCGATACGTTTTACTCGGGGCGCTTAAAACCCCATTCTTGATAGTTACAGGTGTCGACCTTCTGCACCATAGGAATTCTTGTTGTTTCAATTTAAATGTGAACAAAAATTAACGTGGAAGGGATTTATTTAAAATTCAATTGAATGGAATTTAGTATTTTGTAGTATTTTTCGTAGACAATGCCTCGACGAGCGACTCTTGAAATATAGAAGCGAGTTTGCCTCCCCGCGAGTGCGTTGGCACCCCGAACACGCGCCCCTAATATCTATTATATTTCATTCCGCGTACCTACAATAATAGTTTTTCCGTCTAAGCATCAATTTTCCCCGGGAAAAGGGCGTGTTCGAATTTCCGTTCTATGCTGGGAGCGCCCTCAAGATTTCGCGTACTCTTTCGTCCAGGAATTTCCCGTAGACGCGTCGTCGTCGAGGCCCGAAGGTATTATACGTCCCCTCGTGTAGAAGGGGGTGAATCGAAGCCCCTATTCTGGATATCGGAGCGCGGCGGATGGGCGTATACGATGTATTATTAATCCCCGCCTAACAATGAACACAGGACCAGCCGGAATTCGCAAATTGAGACCGCGAAGGGCTTTCGTGATCACGGATGACAGCCCGCGCGAAGAATTATCGGGTCATTTCGTAAATCTCTCCACATTTTTCTCAAGCAAACTCCAAGAAAATATGCACCTACCCCTATACTAATTTCGATCTATTATTGCGTTTATCTTTGTCTAAAATTTTGCTCCAACTTCAACGATCATCCCTTATATTCTCGTTACTAATTCGATGCGTTATTTTTGGAAGATCTGACTCTTAAACATTCCTAGGAATCTTGGAATTTTAGAGAATCCAGCCCTCGAAGGTTTGGCCCGTTGCAAGACTGCTTAGTCGTCCGATTTGTCGCGAATCGCGCGGCTAATTATAAGTTTCGCGTTTCGGGCGTCGCGCACCGTGGGAAAGACTGTCCCGCGTCGGTGAAAATTAATAACCTGGTCGGGGTCCGCGCGAAGGCGTCGCGTCTTGCTTTTATAAATAACGAAGATTGCATCTGGTGGGCGCACGGGTCCCCGGCGAGCTTTCTCGCCGGTCCTAAAACTTTTAAGAGGGCGTTTCGACCGTTTCGTTCTTACCCTTGGTCCCTTCCAGGGATGAGTGACGTCCGTCGAGGGTGTACTGCTCGAGATAACCTCTGCGCCCGATGGGCGAAAAAGTTAAGTGTATAATTACTTTAGGATGACGAGGCTCGCCGTTCGGGAGCCACGAAGAATTCGCTGACTGTAATTTAAATCGACCGAAGGGTGTTTCGCGCCGTTACGGGGACTCCCGGGGTAATTTGTAAATTTGTAAATTACGAGAAGTTGAGTCAATCTTCGTCGGGAACGTCGCTCCTCTCCGTCGCTCCGGCTCGAAGATCGTTTCGGGACTTTCTCGCGAGACGCGAGCGCGTTAATCGAGTTAAACGCTCGTCGAAACCCTCGAGTTTTTCTTCGAGATCGCGAAAGGGAAGATTCTCGCTCTCGCTCTCTGTCCCTGTTTCGCGTCTGATTAACGAAGGACGCTTAATTGGAAGGAAAGGAGGAGTTTTATGGAACGATCTCGCCGTAGAGGCATTAAAACGTTAATAAGATCGAACCGTCTAATTGACGAACGAAAAAGGCGGTTCGGGAAAGAAAGTTTTTGACCCACTGTTCAATTCCATCAGGCTCTCCAACGGCGCGGAGCCGTAAGCCGTTTCCTCTGGAGAATAAGCGCGTCCATCAAACGTCTCGTTACGACCGTTCCTCTGCCGTTTCCCGTCGCGTTCTCCGTCTCATTTTTTTTTCTTCTCTCTCTTCTCTCCGTCGGAGAAGTATCTTGTTCTTAATGAAAATGAGTAAAATAATTTGACGCGATCAGACCGGGAGACGCAGTTAAATTAAACGCTTGTCAAAGAGAGACTCCGCGACGCGCTCGTTTAATAGAAGCAGAGATACACAAAAGGTGCGGGCGAAGTGGTTTCCGTAGTCGCTTGTTAACCGGCGATAATTTCCTGTAGCCGGTGCCCGGCGTTCGAAAAATTCACGCGGAATCGTAATTGCAACGCTAACGATAATGGACGCTTTATTTACGGGGGCCGTGACGCATTATTAGCCGATAATTAAGGCCGCATTCGTTGCCCGCGGACCAGCCTCGATCGCTGGGAAATATCTTTTGTCTCCGTGACACGCGTGCCTCGTCCCTCTGTGTCGCGCAATAATCGTCATAATTATCATTCCGCTTGTAACGAGCAACGGGTATTTTCGCTTTATCGGTAATTTCGTTCTTTGAATAACAAGTGGTTTATTTAAACGCGGAGCGTTGCCGCCTCTCGAACAGATTTCGGACACTCTCGACTGTATATTTTCAATTAATCTTAGATGCAATCGAGTATCGTGTAAAGTTCTGAGGAATTAATGGTAAATTCGAGTTTTTCGAGAACGCGAATCGCGTCGTTTCGCTTTGCAACCGCAGATAGCGGATCGAACGTCGAACGAGAGGGCTTTTTCGGTTGCTGGTCGATGGCGCGTTCTACACCGCCTGCAGATTTTCGAAAAAGGGAAACATCCGGTGGTAGGGGGTGGACGAAAACGCGTCACAGTACGCTTAGCGGCACGAGGTATAACGGGAGAAATCCCATCAAAGGCAACGTGTAATTTTGGAGTCCAGCGTTGGAGCGGTCGCGCGCGATCGCACACTCGCGTCCGCACAAAGTAGCATAGCTCGATGGCCAGCGCGGCGACGTATTACGAGACTCCGGACGGTAAATTTTTAATGGTCGCGGCTTAATTGTGCTTTGAATCCGAGCGGCACCGCGAGCCAGCCAGAAAGAACCGACGAATTAGGGGCGGAACGAGATGGAAAAGGGAGCCGGCCGCGGGTTCGTCCGTCGACTCTCTCTGATATTCATGCATAGATGAAATGTACCGAGGAGCGAAAACTGCTCGGAGCCTGCTATAAAATGCATTACCGAAAGGAACACCCGGAGCGCTCGCCCGCCACCAAGAAAACGGGAACCGTCGATATCGAGCTACGGCCGTTCGAAATTTCCCTGTAAATTTCCCTGACTCCCAACCCCCTCCATTCTTTCCACCGTGAATTATTCCCCGATGGAGTTTCACCGTACACGATCGGTGTTCTTCAAGGAATTGGTATCGCATAGCGCGCGGCAACACCGACGATCGCGATAAATGACAATTTAATACGGTCGTCGGTGTACAATACATCGTTGCTCGACTTCCCGCGCTGTTGTTTCTCGTCGAAGTTTGTTTCCGAGCATGCTCGTCGCGACTGTAACAGCTGTATGCGCAGGCTATACCAAAATTATGTGTGCAGACTATCGCGGCTGGATTCCGTAACTATTTCAAATAATTACACGGATGAAAAGTCTCGAAGCAACCACGGGTCGGATATTCCTGTTCGGAAAATTTCTATTTCCGTAATTTGTTCAGCCTTCGCGTGGGAGAAGGTGGAAAGTACTTTCGAAAATTATTGTTTAAGGGAAACAGAGTTTTATAATCGGGTTTCTCAATCAAGAAGTTATGAACACACTCTAATCGTAATCTTAATTTCTGTTGCAGGTACGTACAGTGTCAATAGTTATTCCCGAATAATATAGGGTAAGTGTTCCTATTATTACTATTATCAGTAGAAAGGACGGGCGTTAACAACTCTGCACACTAAAATGCAAACCTTGTAAGTTTAATTCGTGTAAGCGTTTCTAATAAATTCATAACAGAGAACTGTTAGTTTTCCCCCCAAAAAACGATCCCCGTTCGAGTATGATATAATATCCGAAGGAAGAAATTCATCCGGGGAAAACAACCGCGCGACTCGTGGAACAGCTTCCGGAAAATCGACGGGGAATCACGTTTCGAGCTCGTTAATCTCGTTTAAAGAAGACCGCGGGCGCGATTCGGTATTTTCGACGCGCCTCGTTAGAACGCGGTAATCATCGACTGTCCGGAAGAATCGCGAACGAACGAGTTTTCGCGTCGATTTTCTCGTAGCGGGTGCCTCAATCTCTCTTCTGGTCTTCGTCCTTTTGCGCGGCCTTTTATTTTCCCAGGGACGACCGTTCGAATTTGAGGCGAAGCTCGTGTTCCTTCCGCCGCGTTTTCCGCTATTCGATTTCATCCGGCGAAAGGAGAGCGAAAGAGAGGAGCTTGCTCGCAGAGAAACGGAAAGTTCCGTCGGGGAAAAAAGGGATTTAATTACTCGACTGCGAGCGTCCCGGGGAAAACTGGCTACCTCTGGTTTTTCTCGTCTCGAAACGCGCCGATTACTCACAGCTGGAAGCTTATCGCGAAACGATGTTCGACGTATCCTCCACCGTTCCGTCGTTTAATTTAAACAAATTAATTTACGATTAATTTGCGAATCGTCGTTTCATTCTCGATTAAACGACGAGTAACAAGAGCGTGCATAGTTATATTGCACAGAAATTGTTACTCTGACTATCGTATAAATTATATGGACGCTCGTGTCGACTGTCAAGAAAGACCAGGTCTTCACCACTGACATAAGAGATTCCTGTTTACTTTGCAGATTTGTGCAAATTTTATTCAAATTTTTCATTCCCTCGTAACTAGCCCGCAACTTCGCTCGCCTAAGTAGACGAGAGTTCAAGTTTCCGTACTGTGAAAATAAGCAGACGAGCGCTACTCTTTTTTTTAACTGGACGACGTTTAGAAATCACAGATTGACGAATATCCTCCATGTAGAATTAAATATTTTACTGCAGAATCGGGGAAACTTTCATCCATGTTACATTCGTAAATTAGAATTCATTAATGGACTTTTTAAATCAACGTCTAAAAGTTAACCCACTAATGAATTCAACATTTTTATTTGCCATTCGTGAATAAATATGCCCAACTCCGACGAAGCTCCGGAACGGACCGTCGAAATGCAGAAAATGTATTAAATTAATTTCACGTAGATTTGAGTTACGTTCGTAAATTAAAATCTAGTAGATGCGGAAGCCGATTTGTCGAAATTCGTCCAGCAGACCATGAGTTTTATGATCAACCGCGCGTCGTTTCTTTCGTTTCATACATTCGCTGTATGATTCGAGGAAGAAACGAGCAATTGACGCGGCCGGAGGAACGATCGAATCAAAGAAGCAAAAAGCACCAGCGAGAATGAACCGTGTTTCAGGACGCGTCGTAACCGCGGGTTTTAATTATACGTCGCGACCTCGTAAATCACCGAATAACCAAGGCTCACCCTCGTCGAAAAGAAACCACTGTACGGCTGGTTAACGAGCGAAACCGTCGCGGCTGCTCGTCGAATACATCCCCGGCTTCTCGAGGGCACCGTTTCCTGCGGCGAGAACCGCGATAAGCACCTGGCACCCTCGTCTGGCCGCGTGAAAATCCGTGCACTTGGCCACGGGGTCACGTCGAGCCGTTCCTCCGGAGAAACGCCACGAACCCTCGACCTCGGGAAAACTGCCACCTGGGGGATCGTACGCGAGCCTCCCACGCGCGGGAAAATGAGAAACGTGCTCGATTCACCGTTCGAAATATTACGCCTCTGGGAATTATTCAAATTTTGGTTCTTTCGAATGCTCCGGTCGATCTCTTACAGGCGTTTCCATCGTTTTCGTTTGTGTGTTTTGCAAATAAGATTTTACTTTTGTATCGAGTCATTGGTCTGAAGATTAGTCTGACATCGACACGAGTAGAAATAGCGAGGCATATTCGAATACTAAAATTTGATTATCTCAAGAATGAAACACTTCGCATAGTAGAATATTTGTTCTGCGTTCAACATACTTCCGAGTCAAGATCAACCCCACGCGTGGATCGATGGACGCCCGACTTATTAATTTAAAGTATAGAATCGTTATAGTAGAATTTACGAAAACGGTGTACGGTAGAGATTGAGTGTAAATGAAATCTTAAATCTTGTTCTCCCCCATAGTTCACGATCGGGCGAATTGAACGCGAGGGGGAAGAAACGGTGGTAAAAGTGGCGCGGAAGATTTCGCCGGTGGCGGAGTAAACCGACAACAAGAGGGTGGGCGCAGGAAGGGTCAGGGCAAAGGTAGTGCACCCTCAGGTGCTGTTCCCGGCCGGTGGCAACCCTTTCGGGGTAATAATCGGGAACGATACCCCAGAGACACGTCCGAGCCGCTGTGTATTAGAACGAATGGTAATGATGGAGCGGTGCATACTAACGATGTTTGTAACTCGTGGGGGTGCAGGTTGGTGCGGTACGTTGCTCGCGTTCGACCACCTTCCTCTTCCGGATTGCAGATCTATCCTGAGCGCGTACTATCAACCGAACATCAAATACTCCATTTTACTCCCTACGTTTTTATTTAATTGCGTTATTAGCGCGAGTGTACCTTGCAACGAACTCAACTTATCGCTCTTTCCCATCCGACGCTGTCAGTTACTTGTTCCTTCGTGTGATTAACGACCTCTCTATCTACTCGTTAGGAATTTTCAAATAGGAATGGAATTCGAAAGTGGTAGATATTTTTCAAAACTCTGTAAGGCGATTCCAAGACACTACAGCTCTACGACCATATACTGTAAACTTACATCACCAGGAATTATAATTTGCATAGCAAACGCTCGTGGAGAAATTTATTTGGCGGCGTCCAGCACGTACCTCGGTTACGAGCCCCGACGGCGGACTAATAAACGCGTAGTAATACGATCTTAAGATACCAAAGATTAAGATAATGCTGGATAATGGCGGAGCTCGTTACTGGCTCCCCGGAAGGCTCTGCCGGCCGCGCCCATAAATCCGTTATAATTGGAAAGCAATTAAAACGTATCGTGGAAGGGTGGCGAGGGTGAGTATAGATACCAGTCGGGACTTCTTAATCGGTGAATTTAATTGGGGCCCGCGATACGGGATGATAAAATTCTAATCGGTGGTTCGCGACGAGCCACGGTGCAGTGACTTCGAAACGATCAGCCGCCCGGTCGCCGAACTTTATCTATAATTCAGCGTGCCCCGAGAGCTCGCCGTCGGATATCCTCCGGATTTAACTCGTCGACGACGCCGCGGCGCGAATTATCGAATCGCGGGGGTGGCGAATTCGAGCGGCAGCCGCGTCCTGCAGGTGGCGAGGCGGAGGATCGATTTCGAGAGATTTGACTCGGTAAGCGACGCGGTCGCGATGCTCGTCGTCATGGTAGGGGGTTGAACAGATAGAGCAGGGGGTTACGTCGCGACTCGTAAGGATGGACGGAATTTAGATTGCTTATTAAACGGCGAATAAATAACCGGCGGCATAACCGACGACTCGGAGGACCCGCGACGAGGCGGCGTCGCGTTCTGGAAATTTCTTCGGACTGGTCCGGAAAAATTTTCCGGGGCTAAGAGTCGCGAAACCGAGGGAACTTTTCGCGCAGTCGATTCTCGAGAAGCGTCAGGAATTTCGTCCGGGGGATTTGTTTTCGTTTCATGGTATTTGCTCGAGCATTTCCGGAGCAGTCTAAAGTGTTTAACCAGAGCCACCCCTCGAGAGCGGGGGCGCAACAACCGAGAATCTTCGGTTTTCGCAATGTTACGGGACGCTGAGGAAACCTGCTTCATTCTTTGATGCATAAAGAATGTACGAAATTAAAGTATTCGCTCCTCGAGCGTCCTAAAAATTTGAAAGCCCGACCAAAAGATGTCTATCTTTCTTTTTTTCGAAGAAGACATAGACAGATATCGTAAGTTTCTCCTCCCATTGACCGCAAGAAGTGGCGTCGACCACAGTATTTTCCCCCCGAAGCGTTAAACCGAGATTTTCTTCGAGACGGTAGAACTCCGACGAAGATGCTCGGAATATTCTTCGACGTCGTTTGAGCGAGCGTAGAATTTGAACGCGGCGTTTCCGGCAGAGACAAGCCCGGCGTTTGAGCCCTCGGCCCCGCGAAAACATCTGGACGACGCAGACGGTGGCAGTGCTAAACTACACTTTTAATTTGAAAAGCTCAGACGAGCTTGCCGCCCCCTCCACGGTTCCTTCATTGTACCGTTTCCGCTACAAAGGGAGCCGAAACCGGCTTTGTTGTTTCACGGCCGTACCAACACTGCTAATGCGCGTCTGCCACTGTTCGACGTCCATCCCCGATGTTGCCTGCTAATCCTGAGAAGTAACGCGCGTGCCGTGAAATCGCTCGTAGATCCGACTTTTGTATTCTTTCATTCTCGTTAACTTCGCTTCACGAATGTTTCGATGCTCCGTACGAAAGAAAAATTGTTGAGATCAGGATGACAAAATTCTATATTACAAAAATGAGCGAAGAACCACGCGTATAAAGGATGTTTCTTTTATTAGGAAATGTCTTTTTTTCGTGCACTATGTATTGTACAGGGTGATTTTTGAAGGGGGTGAAAACTCTACGGGCTCGCAGTACTCGTTAAATTGAATAAAAAATGCTTAGTCAACACTGGTCTGCAGTTCGATCCCTTCAGAGTCAACAGCGATTTTCTATTGCAATAGCAATCAATAAACGCTGATAGATAATCGAGATTATTGAAATAAAAAATCGCTGTTTACTCTGGAAGGATTGATCCGCGGATCCGTATTGACTAAGAATTTTTTATTCAATTCAATATTGAACGACCTTTCGAAAGAGGTTTTACGTACAAAATGCCGAATAAAAAGGAATGAAAATAATATTTATAAAGTAATTTTCATCGTATTTATGGTATTATGGTGAATGCAAGGGTTCCAGGCATGGCGGTTCTAGAAATCTGGGATCGATACCGGGTCCATCTCGATTTCATACGATTCACTTGGGCCACCGCTTCAGCCACGCTTCATTATTCACGCGAAGACACCCGTACTGTCGAAATAATTCACGAAGCCGGCTGTGAGAATTCAAATCGCGAAGGAGGATCCATTAGGTTCGCTCTAAAATTCCGTTTCGATCGTCTGGGAAATTTATGTGATCCTATTCCAGCTACTACGGTTTTTGACGTTGGCACGTGAACAATGTATTGTTCATAGTCGCCCCTTGGATGTATCTTTTTCACGCGGGACGCGAGATTTTGGGCAGGCGACCAATATCAAGATCGAAGGGAAACGTAGACTGTCACCTTCGACGAGTTTCAAGTTAAAAAACTATATCTGGTACCCGTAACATGGCAGCAAAGCATACATTGGCGCGGGGGATGAAAATGGGTTTCCCTTAACGAAGACCCGGGCGTCTAATTGATAATTTAATTAAGCACCCCGCCGTGAGAATTGGAAATTGTGCCGGCAATGACGCGTGTTCCTGTCCGTTGAAGTAGCCGACAAGAACGCGGCCATCCCTATCGTCGGTGAAAATTTCCGTTTCGCGGCGGTTAACGCCGTGACGGTTATCCGGAACGAGAGGGTGGACGTAGCCTCCGACGCTCTTCTCCGGCTGCTTTTGTGGGAAATAATTGAGACATGAAATACCGACGCGGCGCGCGCGGGTTTTGACGTAAGCATTCCATTGTCTTCCGCCGCCTCCTTTAGAGAAGGATACGAAAAACAGAGAAAGGGAGAGACGGAGGATTGCAGCCTCGCGGGGAATAAAAGCCCTCGTTGCGCGCCTTAAACAGGGGAGAGGACGTTCCGACGGTTGCGACGCATCCCACGACCGAAGGATGTGGATTACACCGCCTCGTTATTGCATTCGTTGCATCGCGATACGTTCACCGACCGTTTAAAGTGCGGATTACACGGTCCATCGGTCGCGATCTACGCTGCCCAACAACAATTACGCTCGTCCGCCATTTACGTTAGCACGTAGAAACGAACTTAACAGAGGAGAAATATTATCTCTGCTCTTATTCGTTTAAAATACGTTGCAAGAAAGTTACAAGGATTTGAATAGGGCGTGTATTATGAACGTTGCTGTTCCGGAGTTAACAATAAAACAAACAGTGGCTAACGCAAATTCCGTGGCTGTTGCCAGTGTTGAAACAAAGCATTTGGATGGAGGGATCGGAATTGCGAAAACACGAGGGCGAGGGACACGGAATGAAAATTATTTCGACTCGGTGGAGCGTTCGTTTCGCGACAAAAATTCCAGGCTGAATTTAGGCGCGACCCGCGAGGCAAAATGTCAAACTTTGTTTAAATAATGTATAACGGCTTAACACGCGGTCGACGTCTAGAGAGCAACGTTGAAAATGAAAAACGGAGTAGCCACGGCGCATTTCTTCGTTAATTTTAATTGCCGCGACGGCTCGTAATTCCGGTTAGTTTCGCGTCTCCCTTGAATAGCTGAAGAACTAGTTGCCGTTGGAAAAAGAAACCGCCGCGACTAAACGAAATCCTGTTAGGGCGGAACAGAGGAAACGGAAGGGAGCGGAGCAGGTGGAAAGAAATTTCTACGCGAGTTCTATCGGTTCTTTGTTAATTATATAACGTTACGTAGAATTAGTTTATCTGTTATCGGAAAAGTTGAAGTTAGATCGTACTCTATAATGTCAAATATTAGATTACGATGAAAATGGAAGGGCGTAGAAGCATTTCTACAATTTTATAACGATGGTGTCAAGTTTCCTAGATAGCAAGTTGTAATAAAATATCTGCTGTCTTATTCTATTCGCCGGTTTGAAATTTGTATTTCCAACTACGTGTTCGTACTAACTCTCGAACAGCAAGTTTCCAGGGAATCCAGTTGATTTTGAATATTACGTTATCATAATGGATCCACCGCTTCGAATTTGGTACTTTGAACTCCCGATTCGTAATCGACTAACCCAAACACTCTCAACTATTAATTTTCATTTCTATAGTACGACTCGGTGCGCAGAGTAAACAAATTTACTAACCGAAAACGACAGCTACACAATATGCATAGTTTATTAATACATAGTACCAGAGGTAACTAAAATCTCTTGGTAGTCCAACGGTATCTAAAAGTTCAATTTCACGAAAAGGAGAAATTCCAAGGGTAGTTTACGTGTTCGACATCGTGCAAGAAAGGGTTAAGGGAACTCATTGCCCGAGCAGTAGCAACTTTCGGTGTCGGTCGAGTGCTCGGATGAACAATGGACGCGTTGAAACTCAATAACCAAACGATCGCGTTTCGTTCGAACGGAATATGAAAAAAAGGGAGGGGGGCGAGCGATTCCGAGCCTTTTGATCTACAGTGCACGGCGACAGATAGAAAACGAGGAAAAGGAGGACTAACGAAAATAGTTGGCGAAGTAAAAAAGACAGAGGGGAGCGGCGTAGAGAAGAGGAGGCTTGCTTGATCCACCGGAATCCCGCGTCTCGTTCGCAATTTGCGGTTCGCGCGGCGGACGCGAAATTGCGACGCGCGCCTCCGCTATCAGCAGCCGTCGATAGACGCGTCTGGGGGTGTATCCGTGGCTCGTGGAAACTCGACACTCGACGCTAAATACTAGACGCGCTCGATATTCGATATTCGTCGTTTCGCATTATCCCAGCGAGCGTTTCCTGAAACCCGTTGTCTGGGCTTTCCGAAAGTTATTCACAGATTTTCTTGGCTTGCTTTCAACTCCTCCGAAAAAATGGCGAAACTTAACTCTCTCGTTCCACGCGAAACGTCGCACGGTGTTCCAAAACGCTGAAAATCTCGCCAAAATTAAGAACATTTAGAAGTTAAGGCATGAGTAATCTTACCTCTTTGAATGCGATTATTTAAAGCAATTTCACGCGTGGTAATTTTGGTTTGAACGAGATAGCTGCAAACGAAGGGTTAAGATCGATCCTGTACAATGTTCCTCGAGCGACGGTCTGTCGAGAGAAGTCACGGATCGAGCGAGAGTCTTTGAATAACCACGGCGGTTCGTTTCGGTCGGACAATCGAGCGTTGTGAGGGAATAAATTACCGGTGGACGCGGAGTAGACGAAGTCGAAAGAATCTAGACGTTTCTCGAGCGGTCGACGCAACATCGCGAGCGTCGTCTGGCGACGATTCGCGGCTCCTTTGAACGAGCTTTCGACGGCTGTTTGTTTTCCTTGCTTTTCCCGCCGTCTACGACGCGCCACTTTCCGATTGAAACGCGGCGACGACAAGGAAGATAGCTCGAAACACCGTCGAGATGAATATCTTCCGCGAATCCCAGCGTTTCGCCACCGTAAGTCACCGTTAAACTTCTACACGGGTGAAAAATGTATTTTAAGTTCTGCCCTCAGACGGGGCCACGTTCCACTATCTGCCCCCCGCGTCTCTAGCGCGTCGCGACGCTCCTTACGCCTCGTCGAATACGTCTACGCGTGTACGACCCCCGCCGCGTTGCTATTTGGCTTTATAGCGGTGCCTCGATTAGCCGCAGACAAACCAAGGAGAAACTTAGAAATTCCGAACGTTGAATCGAAATATTTATTTCAGTCTAATAAATGAAAAACTGAAGGTATTTCTATTATTACTACAGGTCCACTCGATCGCTAGATTTCCGTGACGACAGTTTCCGCATTCGCCAGCAGAGGGGTTAGGTCAATCTGTAGCTCGCTCGCAAGTGCTCGACCGAGCACCTATTCTTTCCTTTTGCTATCTCGTTCGCCTCCTCCGGCAACCACAAGCCGCCGCGTTAATTTTCCCTGCGTCTAGCGGCGCTATGCTATCGAAATAGCCCCGTTACTCGGGTAGCATCTCTGTCGCGATTCTCGTTCAAAATAATCCTCCCACGTGGAACGGTAACGACGTTAATTCCCAAGGGGAGAACAACCGCGGGTACAATTCAATCCAAGTTTTGGCCGTGTGTGGTCCGCGAGCGCGGAGTTTCCACTTCCGGGGATCGTCTCGCGAATTCACGCTGAAAGAGGCTGCTCTCGCAACGCGCGCGAAATTATCCGCCGTAATTCAGGCTGCTCCCCGGTCTCGTTCCCGCAGTTTCAACACGTAGCAGCCGGGACGGTCGAGTTTCTCCGCGCGACGGGACAATCTCGCGTACAAATTTCGTCGAGATCACGTCATTCTGTGGTTTTCGCGATGGCCGTTCGCATAATTCAGCCGAAACGAGCGCATACGCGCACGTCCGTCGGTGCATTGCCTCCGAATGCGCGCGACGCGACCGAAATATGTCCCGTCGGATCGCGTCCCATCCCGAGCGGCGTTCCCGGTTGCGAGGCAACCGTGTTCCCGTATCCCGCTAATTTCGCGGACCTGTTGTACGCCCGTCGAAACTGTTCGCGGGAAATGTACCGAATTTCCAAATGGGAGACCGAGCAAAACGAACGGGGACCCAGGAGCAGCCGCGGTTTGCCTTTGTAGGCGGACGCGCGTGCAACTTCGGGGGAAAAAGGCTGACGGTTCTGCGACGTTAATCGCGAACAAAACTGAGCTGTGGGGGCCGACCGACGTTTTGAACTTGGACGGAACAGTGGCGGACGTCGTCGGAGTCGTTTTCGTCTCCTCGAGTTCCTTTTATCCCCGTCAAAATTATTTGGGACGCCTAACCGTAGACGAGGTATACGACCAGACCTTACACCTTATGGACCAATCTGTCTTCTCATGGATGGCGGTCAGTTGAGAAACTAACGAGATTCGCTATCTTTAGGGAGGCAGCTCTCTGCTCTGTCGGTAGGTGTCTAAATTTTTCGGCGAAAGAAAAATTTTCAAAACGTTTTAGAAAAATTATTTTCAGTTGCGGGGATCAATTACAATCATTTTTTGTCATTACACGTACCCTCAAAATCTTGCGCGCTTTCGAGAAAAAAATTCCTTACCGAAAATCTAATGTCTGACCATACGTGATATTTTTCCCTGAAATTTCAAAACTTTTTCAACTCGTTCTAAAAAAATTATTTTCAGTTGCAGGGGTGAATTGCAATCGTTTTTGGTGAATAGACATACCCCCGAAATCCTACTCCGTTTCGAGAAAAAAATTCAATAGGTGCAGAAATTTTTCAGCAAAATTAAACTCAGAAAAGTTGAAGCTTTTCCTGCAACGATTCTTTAAATTAATTCTCTCTATTGAAAGCTAAAAAGACACAGATAATTTGCATATTTTTATAAAATAGAGATTAATTGTGTTCCCCGTTTGGACCGTGTCACGACTGGCGTGTTAAAAATTTACAACGCTGCAGAAGCGTCTTGGCCAACGATACGTTTCGCGCTTAGGCGTGTACTGCTAGGTTAACGACTATGACCCGTTCCCGACCGACTTTACGCCGTTCAATTATCCACGGGGTCCCTACGCCGCGGGGTAATATCCGCTTCTGGCGGGCGGAACGCGCGAACCTTGTACATTTGCTCGCGACCGGGCATAAAGACGGTCTCCTTAACGCCTGCCTACCTACAACCTCTTCGTTAGGTCTGCGTTCTCATTTCCTTCGGCTGCATCCTCGACGAATCTCTTAATGCGACGTTGATTCGAGCTTCGGTTACACGCTTTTAAGCTCGTTTCGCGGCGACACAAATTCGGGGACTCCCAAAAACTTTACAGTATAAATGAAATAGTAGGCAAAATTTGTATCGAGCGTTTTTGCTAGATTGACCTAACGATCGAATAATTCACGCACGATGGACTAAGATTTTTGCGAATCAACAGGTATTTTGCCCGTAAATAAATAATATTTGATAATTTCCAGGGTTTGTCTCGTCGCCGATGGTAGTTTTCGATCGAATCATTCTCCGTGGAGTTTGAACGTCGGAAAGAGTCGTTCTCTGGACGGCTGGCAGGTGTACTGGGCGGGTGGTATTTACGCGCGGGTCGCGTGCCTCATGGCATAACGCCAGTCGTACATCGGACACCCCTTTTCCGCGCGGTTCTCTGGAAACCATCGGAGACGATATCGAGGCGCGCGTGCGTATCGTATATCATTGATAAACGTCCATACCGAGGCTCTTGCCGTTATCTTACGACTGCCTCCCACCCTCGTACGATTGCGGTATCGCGATCTCTGTATGCGAAACGCGGCGTTCCTTGCCTCGACCCCTTTGCTCCATTATTATCGTCTGGCATCGAACAGGAAATATAGAGTCGGACGATATAATATTTATTCCCAAGAGCGCGAAGACTTTCTTGAAACGATCGCGCCGCGTTCTCGTACCTGGTACCGCCATTGATCGATACGGATCATTAGTCAATTTTAAATTATTTGGGAAGACATTCACGAAAACTATCCAGTTCCAATAGTTAATGTTTAACAAACAGTAACAGAGTCCTTTAATCTACCTTCGACAGGGGGTCGAAATCAGAAAAGGGTCGAGTCATTTCCTTCCCGGTTGCTGACCCGCGAAGGCTTGACTAATGCGTCTGACTCAATACGGCTGCAACTCCTTCCAGAACTGATCATTCTTACAATACAGTCGATGCGGCTGGAATCGAACGCTTTCAGCGAGCTTCGGAATCGGAAGTCCCGTTAACGATTCGTGGCTCGCGCAGGCACTTCCGGCGCGGGGTAGAGGAAGCATTTAGAAGTCGTACCTGCCTCTTGTCCGAGCCAGGCTCGCATTCCGCCGCGGTGTTCCCTAATGGCGCATTAACGCGGCGACCGCACGCGTCTGAAAGGTGCTCCAACGGAAACGAAATAGCACGGCCAAGGGAAAAAGAGAAGTAGAAGAGACTCGAGTGGGAGGGACACGGCGAAAAGGAAGACAGATAAGACGAGAAGAGCTGGCTTGACAATCCTCGTGCGTCGCTGGCGCGAAGTAGCAAGTGCATTTGCTCTGTCGGCTCGACTAAGCGACTAGGTCTTCGTTCCTCGACGTTTCGATGGATACACCTCGCCCTCTGGGGATTTAAGGGAGGACTCCCATTATGAACATTAAAAGGAACGGTTTTCTTTAAAGTGTATAGGATAAAAAATATCTCCCGCGAAGCTCGAACACTTCCATTAAAACTTCCACGTTCCCGACGCGTTTAACTATTTAAAAGCGTACATTTTTAACGTTTAGCGGACGATTCAGGATATACATTAAGTAGAGTTTGATCAAATTATTACATCCAATGTTCAGAAGGTTTTCCCCGTATTCCGTGGGCAGTGGCCAGAGTTCCGAGCCCGGACGCAAACAATAAAGTCATAAAGCCGGCAGATTTGTAATGCATGCTGAGACCGGGGGGGGGTTAAATATGCGTTGAACACCAGTTAAATTCAACGGGAACGAAAGACGAGAAATACCGCCGCGAACATCGGGCTACGGCGAGTTTATTGCTGCGTCTGTTTTCTGTAGGGATTTTGTCCGTCGCAAAGAAAAAGTTTCCGTATTCCGATGGTCATCGTAACGGGAAATGTACTTCCTAAAGGTAGAATTAACATTTATTTCGTATAGTTGGACGTAGTTATGCAACGCAAATCCGCCCGACTAGTAAAATACAGATAACAAACTTGTACGGAACACGCAAATTAAATTAATTTGCTTTTGATAGTGAAACAAAAATCGTTTACCATCGATTCCCTGCTAATATCACAACCGAGTTTTCGCGGTTCTAATCAGAGTTGGGCAAATCATGTTAGTAAAGTTTGTCCGTTTTCGAATCTCGACGCGCTGACCACCATTGCGTTTATGGCCGATCGGTTGTTCGCGCTCTATTTATCGCGTCGCAAATAAGCGGCGTATTAATTGTATTGGAATAACCGAGTCTCCCGACCTCCATAATCGCGGCCACTTTTAACGCGATTAACCCCGATCGCGTTCGTTTTAATTTCCACCCCCGTCGCGGCGGAGAATCGGCGCGTTTGGCGCGTAGATTCCGCAGAGACCGGTTCGTTAGCGGTTCGAATTCGAGCTTGTTCGTCCCCCCCGACCGTTCCTGCCTCTCTTTCCAACCCCGAATCGACTGCAGGTACTAGCGCGGACCGTTCGTCGAGAGGGTGGATCGGACAGCTAGCCCCGGGTGATGGTCGTGGACTCCGGTGCCGGCTGGTGGCCAGCTACCACCAACGTTCCACGGTTCCCAGGACTAATGTTCCCTCGGGCGGGATGCACGGTATCTCTCTGTACACCCCCTCGACTTGCTCCTCCTCGAGCGACCCCTGCTCCAGGCCCTCGTAATAAAGGACCGATCTCGGAGATAACTGCTCGCGACTCCTCGTAAACCGTTTTACATACGCAGTAAAAGAAACGTTAATCACGGAACCATCTGGCCCACGCTGAGTCGACGATCCGCGCCTCCTCGGCTTTTACGTCCCGTAATCGAGTCACCGGCAATAAACCACGAATTAACGTGTCGTTACTTTTTTTCTTTCCGCCCCCTCCCGACCTGGGATCCCGTGATTCCTTCCAGAAGGGTATCCCCTACGGTGAGGGGAACTCCTTTTTGAAAAGGCGTAATTGAACGTACGCCAAGTGGTACGGGATTCCGCGCGCGTCTGCCTCGGAGGGACTATCCTTTTCGTCTACGAGATATTTGAAAATATTCAAGTTACAGCGATAAAACGTTAGTTCTATAATAGTTTTTAACCCAACTAGAGCGACCCTTATTCATTCCGTAATAGGAAGTTTGATAGGGTTTCCTAAGACGAAATACTGAGGTTAAAAATACAGGGTGTTCGACCACCCCTGGGAAAAATTTTAATGGGAGATTCTAGAGGCCAAAATAAGACGAAAATAAAGAATACCAATTTGTTGATGAAGGCTTCGTTAAACAGTTATTGACGTTTAAAGTTCCGACCGTACTGAATTTTTGTCTCGAAAGTGGGTAGGATTTTGGGGGTATATATAATGACCAAAAATGATTGCAATGGACCCCCGCAACCGAAAATAAGTTTTCCAGAACGATTTGAAATTTTTTAATTTAATTGTTAATAGCTTTTTAACGAAGCCTCCATCAACAAATTGATATTCTTGATTTTGGCCTTTAGAATCCCCAGAGGTGGCCTGACACCCTGTATATTCTATTTCGAACAGTGCACTCGACCAGAAGTCGCATCGATGAATTTCTTATGTTTTCTAAACACGCGAAGAGTCGCCAGAATCCTCTTACTCCGTCGACGATCCCCTAATGTGTATTTTCATTTAGAAATATTATATAAAGCGATATTGCGGGGGGAGAAACGACTTTCCCTCGGACGAAAGTAAACGCGAAAAAAGAGCCAGCGATCCGGAGGGGTCAACGGTCGGGCATTGAAGGTATATAAAATAAAACGAAGGGCAAGTTCTGAATGAGTTAAGAAATCCTCTTTGTTGCGAATGCTCCTTTGGGATTTCTGCGAGGCAAATGAGACTTCCAGACTCGACGTGACTTTCGCGGAAAAGTACAATAAATTCTGGCATGAATATTAGTTTATCCAGAAAAACCTTTCTCCCCGTTGAGATCGAGTTAAGGCACGCGTAAGAATAATACGGGGCTCGGTGTCAGGAATGAACATAAGCGTTTACGAGCAAAGTTACGGGAAGCTGCATTGTGCCGAATCGGTGCCGAAACCGTGTTTAACTGGATAACAATTTTACTTGACTGCGGCGCGCATTTAGATCCCGGTGCCTCTCGGAGAAAACGCGCGCGAACGCAGGAAATCACGTAATTTTCGCAGGGGAGGGTCGCGTCTACACCCGTAAATTTCCCCGCCGTCTCTTTTGGCGATGGTCCAGTCGATGGTCTTGGAAGACGATCGTGGGCTACCTGGTCGGGCCAGGAAGAAAAGCCGGTTCCAGCTAGCCGGCAGGGCCAATATTTTTGACGATTAAGGGAAGAGGTGGAGCTCCATCGGTAGGGGGAAATTGAATCGTACGGTTTCCCCGTGTGTTCCTCCTCGAGAAGTCGTTTCCGCAGCCGTTGTCGTTGGCCTCTCTCCAGAAAATATAACCCACTAGCGGCGTTCTGGCTTGCCTCTTCTGCCTCGTTCTCAAGCTGGTCGCCATCTAGAACCATTCGCGAAACGGTCGGACGAAGTGGCAGCCGATAAATATCGAAACACTTAGCCTCTGTTTTCATAGTGGGTGAATTTGATGTTCGAGACTGCGCGGCTTCCTCCGTTCCACACCCATCCCCCGCTCCCTCTCTCTCCCTTAACCTACCAGTATTTTTCTTGGCCCTTGCCCGATCGCCTTCGGCCTTTCATCCGGACGCAATATCCTCGAACTGTTTGCAGGGAGAACGCCAGGAACAGAACTCGAAACGTTCCACGAAACAGACGATCGCTAGTCAAACTCGTCCAACTTCTGTCGTTGTTTCGGAAGTGATTCTTGTTTATCGTTTTCGGCCCGAAGAAATTCAATGTTCTTTGGTCGCTTCGCGAGGAGTATCGTTCTCATTTGCACGGTACACGATCTGGTTTACTATTTTCCGAATTAAATTAGTACTAATAAAATAATACTGAAATTATAGAGAATTCGTCCTCGGTAATTTTCGTCGCCGACTAAGAGAGGAATGGAATATTTCGTTTGTTCGATTCGCGGTAATCGGGAATCGTTAACGGAGACGGGCGTCGCGGCGCGTTTCGTTGTGTCCAGGAAAATTTCGATACAGTTCGCGTGAACGAGGAAAGACACTCGAGAAATGGGGATAATTATGGCGACGTGGTGCTGGAAGGCATCTTTCTCGTGTCGCGGTATCGGGTTTATCTTTGTACGGTCGGGTGAATAGAACTTCGGGAACTGGATTCAACCGAAGAGCGTAACGGATATCCTATTATCCATTAACATATAACCGGGTCGACGACACCGAGGCCGCGACGGGAGGTTCGAGTCGCTCCTCGTTCGAGGACTCATCGATTTCGCGGGGACGTTGCCCGCCTGCCTTCGTTTCGTTCTTCGTATTTCGAGATCGCGATATAAAATCGTTAATTCCTTTCAGCACGGTGGCTAGCTCGTTCAGCCACCTAGGGACTGTCCATTCAAGCACACCGGTTAGAATCAATGATCGCTTGTTTCACCATCTTTCAATAGTGTCAGATTTTCATGGTTATCCTGGCTTTTCCTCCCCTGTTGAAAGGTCTCAATACTGCTCTAATTTCTTAGCAAAAAAGCTAAAGAGCCTCGGTACTATAACAGACTGAAAACATCGATTTCCTTTTTAATCTTTTCTTCCATTAGGAAGGAGCTCTCGTCTTCCACCCAGCTTTGTACGAATACTCGATAGAATAGCTGGGATAATAATTCTCTTCGGGAGAAGAAACTTCTTATTTTTGAGAAGTGTACAAATAGTATTTTTTGAAAGTATATTTGTCTGGAAAGATATGAAACGTTTGAGCGGAAAATGAATTCCGAGAAGCGAAAAACTGCGGGAAGTTTGAAACTTAAAACAAAATGGATTAAACTGGAATTAGTTTAATATGAAGTGTGACCGTAGCGACGTGATCCATTAAGTGACAAGTATAATTGTCCGTCACGCGCCACTAGGATTAGAAACGTCGCGAATTTTGGATAGAACGACACGCAATCGTCCTGAAAGATTCATACGGGTCGCCGGGCAAAAGGCCGATCACCTCTTCCCGTGACTTCCGCTAAGCAACCAGAACGTTTTTCGCCCGTGCTCCAGGGGCGATGTTTCCAAAATAGGCGACGGTATTGAATTTTAACGAGCTCGTGTCGCGATCCGCGAACAGCCATGCGATATTTCGCGCTCCCAGTTTGGAGATTTACTGGCTCCAGCGAGTCAACCCTATCAACCGTAGATCCCTTGACAGACGCGGATGTCACTTTACGTCGTTAGCTTCCGGAGATTGGCTAATTTACGACTTCCGATTATATCCCGATGCATTTCAGGAGCCAACGACCCCGCGAACTCTCCGACTTCATAAATAGTCTTTCGCGAATTCAACGAAACGCGAGGCCAACGTATTGTCTTCGGACCGATCACCATTAAAGATTGTCAATTTAAATTAAAGATACGCATATAAGTAGAAGGAAATTAAATTTACAAAAAATTACGAAAGTTCGCTAATAGTTCGGTAACTGAATGAAATTCAAGACGATAATATTATTTCTTTTTTAAGATACCGTGAGAAATATAGAAGTTTCCAGTTTAATTAGAGGTTGTCACTCCCGGGCGCATCGAGTTTGCTTCTCTCGCCTGGCGATACTTGCAACACTCAGCCTCGGATCGAGATAAAAAAGGTCGACTCCATGAATAAATTTGCTTTCGTCTCCCGTTAAAACGTTCCCAGCGATCTCGAGTTTGAACGTTCGAACGAGAAACTACTGCGCTTGTAAATATAGCGATAGGAAACAATTGGACCTTTTTAGATTCGTTTCTTCCGTACTTGGAACTTGTTTTGTGAAATCGAAGGGGTTGCAAATCGACGACGTATCTTAAAAACTTGTTGAACGAACAGGACATCGGCGCGGTGGTAAAAAACAGATTTGTCCCGAAAAACTGTTCCTCGATTCGCGATAGGATCGACGAGCAGCCGCGTAATTGCCCTCTTTCAGCGTATTACGATACGGCCGATCGACGCGGCGCGTTTCGCTGTTTGAATCGTTGGGCCAGATGGAAAGCGTTGCGCAGGACGAAAAGGAAAAAGGGGCAGTTCGCCCCTTTGGCTGCGCGCATAAAGCCGTTCTAACGAGGTCTCGATTTATCGAACACGCAGCCGGTTACCTCTTTCCGGGCGCTGTCATTACGTGGCATTATGCGGCTTTCCCGTTTGAAGTGTTAATCAACCACCCTCCCGCCCCCGTTCGTCTCAGCCTGCGTAAACGAACTCTAAATAGCCCGAAACGTAAACAGCGTGTCACGGTAAAAAAGGGCTGATTTCGTTCTGTCCCGCTCCACCCCGTTTTCTCTTCTTGGCTTGTTATTTTTTTCTCCGTTTTGTTGTTTATTCGCCAAGCGCGTTTCTCTCCCTTCGTTTCCACCCGTCGCTTTGTATTCTATATCGCGACACAACCCTTTGCGGGGACCGAGGACCGCGCGAAAAGCGCGCGAAACGAACTTAGACGTTCTGAAAGGCATCAAAGTTCCCACCGCTTTGTCCGCGACTTGCATGGAAATTTACGTCGACGTCTAATTTCTGCCGCGAGCTCGAGAGTTTTACTCTCGAGAGCCGGGGTTTTCGGCTCTTTCGCGCGGACGAGCGGAAAAAGCGTCAGAAAGCGCCTCGTTACTCGCCAAGTTGCCCCCCACCTGTTCGCGCGAAAGAATCCTTATTCACCGTTAGCCACCGCAAAGTTTCGCGGGCAAACAATAAATCCAATTTAAGAACGCCCTTCGAGGGTTTAGTGCATTTCAATGCTCTAAATAATAAAGTTCTTTATTAAATAGTACGGGTGAAGGTGTGCCTATTTTCGGATAAATGTCTCCATGAAATAGAAAAGATTTTTCGATTTATTCTTTTTGTGTGGCGAAATCGGGTCTTGGCAAACTGTGGATGGAAGCTGGGTTTTACTTTAGATAGCAAAACTTTCCAGCGTACGGCGGGCGTAACGTCGTTGTCCGTTCAAAAGAAAATCTCCGAGTGACCCCGACCATTTTTCCGAGCTTTCCCGTTGTCCCGTTAATTGAATCGACTCGAAGGACGAGCGCGTTACCAGCGACTCGCAGAGATCAAAGCTCGTCCATATATCCTTCCGCGCGTCGTCCTGTAAAGGGTGCCGATACACGGCGCGAGGGCTGATGGGAAAGAAAGGAATTACAGCGGGGGCGTGAACGAGGCGAGCCGCAACCAGACCGATCTCCCGTGCAACCAGCGCGCAGTAATGCAACCCAGTAATTACGTTATTCGCGGCTGATTGGCTCGGTGCTGCGTCCGCGTTAACGCGATTATCAAGGAATCGATCACTTATTCCGCCGACCTCTGGTATTTCCCAACTTTTCCCTACGACCGTGCTTTCGCTCTCCACGCCCCCGCCATCTTTACTCCTGGCTCCGAGCCGCCAAAAAGTTTCCTTTGATTGGACGACGGACGCAATTAAAGCGGCACGGCGAACACGCAACGGAAGTCACGAGCGGAAGATAGGCGAGAAAGAAGGACGAGGGTAGTTGGCGTCTCTTGGTAATGAGGCCTGGAGACTGGAGACATGGCACGACTCTTCCTGTCCGATGGAAAGAACGATTTTCTCCTTCCTTGTACGGGGCTGTTTGTCCAACCGCCCAGACAGGGTTAATCGTTAAGGGTAAACGTTTGTTCTTCGCGAGACACACTTATTACACGAAGCTAGTAAAATATATTAGAATGTATAACAAAAATGTATGCCAAAAGAGGAGTTGCCTCGGTATTATAGAATTACTTTCAGTGTGCGTTCATTCTGTTTTATCATATTTGTTGTGTCTCTGACCGTTTCAGAAATGTAGCTTTTCCCAGTCGAGAGTCTGTATAGCGTAATCTGGTTCCCAAATGGCCTTCCGCTCTCCGACACGCAACAGTTTCGCATTGAATTCTGGAATTCCTCCGGCGCGAAGTTATCCTGCTGAAAAACTGGTACCGTGGCGAGATAAGGGCTGTTCGCAGCCTCCATTCTTCGGGCCACGTCCGATGGAAAGCCCGTGGGATCGTGGCGCCGAAGTACTTTCTCGGGTAGCATTCTCCTCTCGGGCGTCCATCGAACGTTCGTTTTTCTTACCCGGGTCCGTCTGAAAAATCGAAACGTCGCTGGCGTCCCTCGAGGAACGAGAGGCGGTCGCGTGTTCCTCCCGCGGCCGGAACTTTATCGGAATACACTCGGCCCAAAGCGAAACCTCGGTTTTTGCGAACGGGGGAAGTACCTGAAATGGGGTTTCCAACGTTTTCGTGCTGGCGGAACCATCTCGTTTGCATAATGCTGTTAGTACTGCTTGGGTGGCGATGCTTCGAGCGCGGGGGTGGGACTGGGAAATGCACTCGGAGAGAAAGTGAAACGACGAAGGGCTCTGGTCTACGAAAGTGCCACGCTTCGAGACCCTGGAAGTGTGTCCCGCGGAAAGTGAATTCACTTTCTTAGGCTTTTCCGAGGACCCTGAGCTTTCGTTCCGACGAACCCGATCGATGCCCAACGTCCATCTTTCTTCCTCGCGTGTTAGACATCCGTAGCGATTTTGGAAATTGATTTCCCAAGCCCCAGACCAAAGAACAATTTTGAAATTACGTTCGGTACTCGATCAGTCATCGCGCGATGTGCATTCGGAAGCAATCTTGAGCCGAAAATTACGAGGACGCCGGAATACGATTTATTGTGGCTTAACTAATATTGTGCAAGTTCTCTGGATGAAACTGTACGGAATTCGGCAACGTAATTAGTCGGGAAGACTATGTGAAACTAGTTAATCCTCGGTAACTACCAAAATAATTGAGATCGAAGGTACTCTGGTGCAAGGATGGTACTAGAAACTCGGCTGGTTCGTAGCTCCTGTCTGAGCGATAATAGAAGAATTCGATGAAAAAATAGGCGAGTTTATATTGATATTCTAATCGTTATTTCAAATTACGCTTTGGTGCTGTTTACGATTGGTAGATCGCGTGCGTCAACCATGCTTGTTGGTCAGTTATTAGAAGAAAGAGTGGCTAAAATTAACACGTAGTGTAACACGTGTGTCGACAATGCCGCATACCGGATGCAGGTACATGGAAGCTCTCACTCTATGTATTAACCGTACGTTTAATATGCAATCAGCACTGCTGACACGCTTGTTACACTCATTAGTCTGATTTTGGTACCTGTACTGCAACATAATAGTAAATAAAAAGGTTCCTTAATTTTGTTTAATCTAAAAGACTTGATGTGATAGCCCATAAAATACACAGTGTAAAAGTTGCTCGGGAAACCAATAAATATTTCTACGTTTCCAATCACTGTCGCTACTATACGCAAAGTGGAAAGAGGTAAATCCTCTGGGGCTGAATCCTCTCCACACCCATCGAGATTTAGTCGAGGCGAGATCTCGAAAACAAAGGGTGCAGGTAATCGCTGCTCAGTCGTTTGTCGATTCGCCTCTCTAATAAAAAATTCCACGTTACGTGCAATTACGAAACGTTCTCGTCGCTTTGTCGCCCGACGGTTTTTTTTCCGCGTTTCGTGAAAAAAGGGACTCGAGCGACAAAAGTCATCGCACGGACGAAAGTCCTTTATCGTCGGCGTTGATGCCATGCTAAAAAGGGAGAACAGGCCGTGGATGGGGGTCTTGAATGACGGGCACGTCCCTGCAATATGCATAACCGGGACCGGGAACACGGGAAACCTCTTTGTGAGGCGCGACCGACCCACTAAATCATTCATTGCTTCGGACCGTCTCGGATGACTAATTAACGCTGGCATGGATTGCTTTGTCGAGACGTATCTGGTGATCTAATCAATGTAATTCGGTGTGTAACCACCGCGGGATAGGTGTGTTTCGCGGTAAACACGATCAAAGCCGTGTAATCATTTCGATCGAGAAAGCACGACGAATTCGTTTCGTCGCTGCGAACGTACGAATCTATCGAATCGAATAAAATGAAGAAATTTTCGAGAAAAAATTCGTGTGATTTGTCGCGTACATCGAAAAGAAAAGGACTCCCCCGAACGTCGTCCATTTTTCGACAGGAGACATTTGGAAAGCCTCTTAAGCTTCTTGCGCGATAAAAGGCAAGAAGTCCTGGCAGAGGCGCTTGGAACAATGGCAAATTCAATGTCGCGTCAGAGAAATCAATTTCACCCCGCCGCGACGACGCTAAATAGTCTGTTGGAGTCTTGCACCCCCGTCGGAGAAGGTCGGTTTTTTCCATTCCGGAGGACCAAGATGTTACGAGTAATCCTGACTCTTCGTTTCCCGTGTAATAATGTCGTTATTCGAAGATTGACGCGGAACCATGCGATCCTTTCCGGGCCGATTGAACGATTTGAATTAACGGTCGCACGAGAAGGGGGGCAGAAGGGTAGCCGGATAGGAGGGATGGTTTTTATCGGGACTGATACGGGAGTGGTCGATGTCCCGGGGTAAGGAGAAGCTATAAACCAGGAGTTGCGAACAAATCAATGTGAGTGCTTTCGAGGAGGATTCGGGGACGGTCGCAGGAGGGAAAGGACGAAGGAGAGTCGCTCATTTACTTTAACGGCCTACACGGGCGCACACGTGGACCCGAACGAGGGGGACTATCAATTTGGTCATCGAAAACCGGTCCCCCTTTTTCCCTCGAGCCAACACTGGACGCTCAAAGGAAGTTCAAAACGAGTTTGTTTCCACGATTCGACGACACGTGTCGCCCCGTCGTAACAACTTCGTCGCGTACTCGTAATTTTCAACACTTTTTAAAAGAGAGCGTGGGACGTGGACGAGTTTCAACGGGAGTACCTTTCTTTATCGGCTCGTTTACGAGAAATGAAATTTTTTAATTTCATCGAGGGTCGTCGAATTGGTAATAACGGCAACTGATAATCGAGGGGATCCACTATCGTGAATCTCCGTTTCCCTCGCTTTCTTTCGAATACGTCTTAGGTTAGGTCTGGGAGTGGGAGATGAAAAAGATTTTGCGGGAAAGTGAGCGAGGCCTGCGTTTGACAGCCCTCCGGTGGACAACGGAAGTACACGAATTGAAAGTGCGCGCAACGAAAGAGTCTGAGAGCTTCGCAGACTCCCATGAAACGCGTCCTCGATCAATCCTAATCTCGAAAAGAAGATAATCCTTCGAAGACTCGTCGTCCGACGTTTCTCGAAAGAACCGAGCTTAACCAGTCCTCGGCCACGCCGTTGCTCAACACTTCCTTTACGGTGCACATGGCCGCCGTTATGGTTACTCGTTACATAAATATTACTTTCCAGAATGGAGTAATCATCAGAAATTAATCGTTAAACGAGTATGGATACCGGGGTACGGTCGGTGTTTGGAACGAAAGGGTTAACGAGGAAGCATTGTAACGCGCGTCGCGAGAAATAAAAGGGACGCGAATCGTTGCAAGACGCCGGGGACTCGCGCGGCAACAATGAAATTATCGCGAGGTAAACCGTCTGGACTTCAAGATTAGACCCGTCGCGCGAGAGGCAACTTTCTCGAGGCATAAAAACCTATTGTACTTCCCGAGTTTCTTAATTGTCGCGACGCCGAGTCTCGAGTCATAATATGTACTCGGAGTGCTCGGCGCCGTGTCGCAGGAAACGCGTATCGCTGACGCAGACGCCTCGAGCAGTAACACACACCAGCTAAATATAAAAAAACTACATTACTACGTAAGATTTCTACGGATTTTGTGAAAATCCATTACGATTAAATATACTCGAGGGCTGCGAAATGTTACCCTTAAGTAAATTTTGAATAATTGTACCTCCGTTATTAATTATTAATACAGGAATAATAGACTCCCTTATTTTCATAGACCCTCGACTACTTTTGTCCCTTGCCGTGGAAGTATCATAGCTCGATTTCTCGGTGTTTGAAGGGGTGCATGAGAATGAGACGCCAGCTCGCGTCGAAGCTTCTACCGAATCGAAAGTTATCGTTCGCGCGCGAGGAAGGAACAGGCCATCACCGGCTCCTCGACGCGGAGGCGCGAAACCGTGAATCCTCGAGTTTCGATTTCCATAAAGATCGACGGAAGCGTAAAGTGGCCCGGGGCCAGCCTCCGACGTAGGCTTCCCGGCAGCTTGGAGAAAATCGTCGTGGAGTCGCTGGAAGGAGCGCAAGAATAACCGAGGGTGGAGGGTTGGTCGTACGCGAGAACGGTTTACGAGCAACCGTGGAGCACAAGTCGGTTTATCGGGCCTCGGTCGGCGGGGCTATTCAATGAACAGCCGTTTAGTCCAGGCGCAGCATTGTCGGACTAGACATCAAGGAAATTCGACTTTCACCCTCTGGTTCGCCTCGTTTCTTCGCCCCGATTCCCCCTTTTCCGCCACCTAAGCCAGCCTTCCTCAAAGCCAACGCCCACGCAGATGCAATTGAGTTTAAACTTAAATCCCACGCAACCACCCTTAATTCCAATCGTGGAAAATAATTTTCTTGGCGAACAGGCTGATTCTGGGTGATCATTTTCTGCTAAACTTTTTGGTCCATCAATTTATATACGTATCGAAGCTGAATTTGTCGAGCGGACCATAGTCAGAAAAGTTTGAGAAGCACTGTGCAAAGCTACACGCGAAACTGGCTGGCAGACCGCGTCGTCGCCTCCATCGAAGAAGGATCTTATGCATCTTTGATGCAAGCTTGTCCGTTTCCAGAGCCGCGCAGTGTCCAACAGCGTACGTGGTTGGGACACCAAAGTGGCCCCGATGTGGAGACACCCGAATTTACAGCGGTAGCGAGTGTTACCGATGGGGATACGGTTGATTCCAGTGTTTTACTCCTTTTTACGGGTTGCTCCAGTGCCTCGAGAGGTGGCTTGTCTTCCGGCGTGTCGGAATCCTGAGCCCCGGCCCGTGGATACTACCGCAAAGGATATTCTCGTATTTCCCCAAGGATGAAAATTTGATATCGGGCTACTAGAAACGTAGATCGGGATGCCAGTTTATTGTCATGAAACGCGGTGGGCGTGGAGGGCATTTATAATTAAATTGCGAGAGCTCTTAGTTAACAGAGTCGGAACGTTATACTTTGGGAGACGAGTTCAGAACTCGAGGGCAATAAAAATATGACACGAGGACGCGTAGTCGCCAGGGCCTTGTTACGACTTTTCCTCACGCGAGGTTCCGTTAAACCGTAAACGCGAACAATTACGCGTCGCCATCGACTCTCCGTCGTTTCGAATTAATCAGCGTCCGTCGACGTTTTAGCAATATCTGTCTATCTGATTGCAGTATGGATCGAAAATTGCCGGCCGGCTGGCATCGATTTTCGCGGTTACCGCTTTCGTTCGCGCGATAACGCGTTCAGCGAAACTCTTCGTTTCGCCGGCGGCGATCTTATCGGCCGCTCCTGGTAATCGTCGGTAATTAGACGGTGCAAATTATTATTCGCGGCCCGGCTCCGGCCCGAAATTTATGAGAGCGTCGTTCGCAGCGTTCGTGCGATGCCGCGCGATAAACTTTCCTCGCGGCCCGACGGATTCGCGCCGCAACTTGTCCCCCGAAGCGTTCTTTTTCCCCCCCATCGGTTTCATCCCCCCGCCCATCCTGTTCGCGTCCAGCGGATCGAGAGGTTCGAGAAGGCGTCGGAAAGATTATTATACGTTGCCCCCGTCGTTAAAAGTCAGCCACTTGGCTATTCTCCGCGGTCCTCGAACAATTAGCTGGAATTAATTATCTCGGAATCCCCCCGTTCCCGGTTTCCATTTGCTCGTCGTTCCCCTTTCGCTGTCCCCCCGCTTTAGCCCATCCACAGGGATCCTATATAATAAGCCGGGACCTGAACTTTGAACTGGGCGTCGAAGTCCCTTAATCCGGACAGAATCAGTCTGCCAGCAACTTCCGGCACCGTCGGCGTCTCTTAAGATGCTCCTCGCCACCCGCCTCCTTCTATGGAAGACCTAACCGCGCCGGCGAACCTTTTGATATCCGCCAGAAGGCTAACGACCCGCGGAAAGTAAGAGTCCGACCATTGAAAATTTTCCAGAAGAAACGTCACCGGGGCCTCTGCCTATTATTCGGTAGACACCTTAAGCCTCTTGCTCTTGTTTGCCCGCGCAGACGACTCCTCTTCCCTCCGTCCCAGTCCTCCTCTCTGACGGTTTGGACGCGTGCAATTTATTCGTCGTCGCTCGGGAGAGAGAGCCTTTCCAAGCCGACGACGCTCTGATAGGCCGGATGATGCGGCCTTAACGGTCCCTCCTCCGGCTCCGATCGTCATTTGCGGAGAGAAATTGCTGCTCGGGATTTCTTACCGCGGTTAGCGCGCGAATTCTAATGAGAAGAAATTCGAGGAAACCGTGGAGGACGCGAACAACTGATAATCCAGAGGGAAATGATTTGGGAAGGCGCGGAAAAATCACCAAGTAAAATTCAAAAAACCTGCACGTACGAGCAATCGAATCGTACGGTTTCGAAAACCTTTCTAAGCAACGTGCAGTGTTTAAAAGCCCGCGCGAGCCTTTGAAAAAGTTCACGAAGCGGGCGGGGTGGGGTCTTCCCCTCGCGTTTCTATCCCGAAACTAATTCGCAAACGTTCGGAAGCGAAGCGCGCGTCGGCGGTTGTGCAACGCCGCGTGCAATCTGTTGGCGTTCTTTGGGCAAATGTTCACCGAGTTGCAACAAAGCCGTCTAATTTGCGTTACAATCCGTTTGTTTACAACGTTGCGCAGCCAACTCGGGCGGAAGGTACTCTTGGCGGTTTGCTTCGCGGCGGAGATCAGACCGGGTGTGTGTCTTTGAAGTTGGAGCGCGGTCCCGCGATTCCGCGTTGTTGTCGCAGAACCCGCGGCTGGATTAAGCGCGATTCGTATATTAGGTACAGTAGACACGCGTGTAAAACAACCGACGGCAGACGCGGAGCGCGTAACACTCGTAGCCGGGAAGCGCGGATTAAGCGCCGGCCCCGCGGAAAGTGTCGTAAATTGTCTCCCGGCAGACTAAACGAGGATATGTGTGCTTTAGCCTTGGAGGCTAAATGATAATTTCAGCTCGCGAACCAGACGAGAGAGGGGGAGGGGGGAGGGAGACGTCGAAAACGAATGGCAACGCGGAGGAGCCGACACCGACGCTGGTTCGAGCTCGGAAATAAATCGCCTCCGCCGTCCCCGTTTCCGTGGTCTTGATTTAACTTCTGCGCGATTATCATTTTCCCCTTTCCGCGCCAATCGGACCCGAGTTCTACGTTTTTTTTCCACGTTGTTCTTTCGCGCCTCGTACCGGGGTTTCCATTCGCCCGACGCTCCACAGCTTCGAACTTAAAATTAAATGTAAACTGAAATCGATTTAGGAACGAATCTACAATTTTTATTCGTTACTCTTCGCAGAAGCAGAGTGGGACGAAATTCCGAAAAACTAGATGCATCGAACTTGTTTGAAAATACTTGACGAATTAAACAAAGCAGCGGAGACGCGTTAAAATTCCAAAGTGCTCGCTAAATAGAAAAATATATAGTGACAGGCGACATAAGGCGGCGCGGAGAAGGAAAGTAGAACGGAATTTGCATATCGTACGAATTAACGAATTTTCGCTTTACATAAATTAATGGTCGAAAGATGCGCGTTGGTTCTTTTGACAAAGTGCCCTAAGCTTCCTCGAAAAGAAGGTACACGGGAGCTTCGAAAGTTTAATGTAAGCCGTCTCCGAGAAAGAATTCTTCGTGTGCCAATAATTGGCACCTTCTGGTTCTCGTCGTTCCGGTGCCAGTATTCATTACGCGAACATGGCCATTCAGCCGGCTAATAATTATGCGAAGCACTTCGGAGTCGATTAACACCGAAAACGATGCCGATCGATAATTGAAACACGCTACAAATCAACGTCAACCGTGCCGCGTTCCTCCACGTGCCGCGCGGATACGTCAGCCTATAACGCAATTTGTCTCCGCGGCTGGTCCGGCTGAAAATGTTTTTTTCTTCCGTCCCAGAAAGTCACCGGAGCACGGGGAACACCCTATATTAAGTGGAAGTCGGCCCGTTGCCGAAATTTCCAGCAATTTTTCATCCCCTTTCGCGCTCAACTCCGCGAAGGGTGGACCAGTCCTCGGAGCCTGGCCTCTCGTGGATGCCAGTTTCGTCGAGTAATAAATGGCACGGAAGCACCTACTTTTCAATCGGGGTCTCTAAGAGTCAATAAGTGTCGACGGATGATGTACAGTCCTATGCGCGGCGTAATAAGGATGTATAGAAAAGAAGGTGCTCGTTCGCCATTTTGGAAATTCCCCGAGCGGGCGAATGAATTTCTTCATTTTAAAAGAATGTGTAAATCTATTTAGAAGATAACGCAATTTGTATTAGAAACTTGGTAGTCTTAAAGGGGTAGTTTTTTCGAGCAGAAGATCGTTTGGGAATTTATTCCAAGTGAACGGAAGATCGATACATCCGAAATTTTTGCCATTTATTATTGTATGAAAAATAGGTCAGTGTTTTATATCTGTTAATGTCGTAAATTACCAGAATGGCCAAAATATCGTTCACCCTCGTAAACCCTACATATTTATTACCACTGATTAATATTATCGAAAATTTGGGGATCCCGCGAAATTGTTTACACAATTGACACAGTTTGCGGCTGTTCTCGTGCCCGATCGAAACAGTCTCACCCCCGACGCGTGCTTCCGGCTCTCCATCCCAGCCACTGCTTATTCGTCGTTTGTTTTTCCAAATTACGCCCGTGAATAATTCATGCCGGCCGCGCGCGTATGAATTTATATTAAAACCTCCTGGCCCGCCTAATTTCAATGTTGCTTACTATGCAGCATCGTTGCGGGTGGGTTGTGTATGCGTGCTCGTCCGCGGTAGCCGCGAAAACGCCGCGAAAGGATTATTTACGATTCGCCCGTTGCCCGACCAGGCGATGAGCGAATTTAAACCGTTCGAAGCTTCTGGTTTCGAACGCGCTCGAGCATAATATTCACGGCCATTTTCTGCGAGCAGTGTCCAGGAACGTTAATTTAGGATATCGGATCCGTACTTGTTACCAAAATATAACGTATACACCAAGTCAATTTAACAGTAGATTTATGGAAATTACTTGCATGTTGTTAATTATAAATTGTCTCTATTCTTCTCTTATTCTATCGTATTAAATTGAAGAAATGTCCTCTTAAAAAAATCGTGATTTCTTTTACCCGATTCCCTATTTCTTCTTTACGTTCACGATCGCCTCGTTGAAATCTCGCCATCGTTACCATAAACAGACAAACTCCGACACAGCTGTTGCAGCGAGGCGATAGAGACCAAGGTAAAACGCTGGGAGGTAATAGGTTTCAACGACCGACGATAAATCTCACCTGCTGAGGACTCGAGAGGAATCGGTGGCCGAGCGTGTCGACACCGACGCAGACGACTTTCGAGAGACGTTACGATCCATCGGTTGGGCAGACGCCCTTTGAAGAAAGGGCACGCTCGTCCGTCTGAGACGGGTAAATTGCATACCCCCGGTATACACGCGGCCGGTCTTTTCCCCGGAAAACACGAAAGTGCACTCTCGCGAGGCAGGAACTCGCGAAATACCATTAGGAGCGCTGCTTGCTCCGTTTATTAAGAGTTATGATAGCGCGAGACACTTATTAGCTACCGTGTGCTCGCGACGCCTGGCATCGATGTCTCGCGAGTAACGACCGGAAACCCTCTACTTCGCAGCTACACGCGAATTTCGTGTAGCCGTACATTAATTTTTTGCTCCATGCAGCGGCTACTGATTTAACAAATTTTGGGAGACTATTTTAGACGCCGGAATAAGACTTTTTCACGAGACCAAAACTTTAATTTGAAATAATTGCAAACTTATTTCCTTTAACGTTCAACTTGAAAACTAAAAAGTTCTGTCACCCCATGTGAATATGAAAGAAGGGGTGTTTTAACGTTTTCCTTTAAAATTTACACTCCCCCAAGTTCTCGGTTCTTTTCTCCCTTTAGAGGTCGCGAGGGAGGTTCGAATCGCACCCCCGGTGACGCGAGTTCCCGATGGCCCCGGTAATGCCGGCATCCGGACCGCTTTTGGCAGCTTAACGAGACAGTTGCACGAACTTGATCTACGTTTAGATATTTTTCTCATCAAGGTTCGGGCCCCGGTAAACGGAACGGCCACGAGGCGGATACGAGAGGAGTCGGAGGCGGCTAGGGGTCGACGCGGCTGCATAGGGTGGACTTGACAGCGGGGGTGGCCGCGGGGCAGCGCGGGGAGGACATATTTTTCTTGAAATTTGTCGCAGCTATCTGCCCAAAGGGATCTACCCTCGCGTATAATTCGCAGCTGGAGAAGCTGCAAATCTCGAGCACTCTATCTCCCCGACAACCACCCCCTCCCATTGGCCATTCAACCGCCCCGTCACGCCCTCCCCCGAGGCTGATATAAACGTTTAAGATTTCTGCGTTTACGCGCGGAGAGACGGATTCGGGCACAATAAACGCGAGCTAAACACGCTCTTTGTCGGGGATCGTGCCACACGACGTTTCGTGTGTGCTCGCCCCATTCACCCCCCATTAAAGATGCTCGCGAGACTTTGCTTTCTCGAGGTTTATTTAACAATTGCTACAGAAATTAATGTTCGCTTTGAACCTAATGTTGCGGCACAAGTAACGTTCGAAAGTAACAAGTAATCTACCTTATTGACGCAAACATATAAGTAGATTAATTCTACGATACGATGCTCTCCAAGTTCGCTCGTCCCTATACTCCGGAGTATTAGGCGAACTTTGTTGCCTAAAGGTTTTGCGGGAATTTACGCTCCTAGACTGTACTTTCGACGAAATAATTCTCCGGGATATCGAGGCTCGAGGGATATAAATTTGAAAATGGCAACAGAGTTTTGTTTTATTCGGGACGAAGGGGCTGTTCTCTCCAATGTGTTCAACCCCTTGAGACATTGTGGTAATATATCACTACGTTCAATTTTCGTAAGCGTTTCAAATTTGCGCTATAATACTAGCTTGCTAACTCTTCTTATTTGTCAGGTAAAATTGAGTTACGATAGTTGGAATCGGTCAACTTAAGATAACGAGAACTAGAATGTTAAAGATAGTTCGTCGATTAGCGAGACGGAAATTAAACTAATCGCGACAGGGCTGTCGTTAGGGCCTTTGCTTCGGAAATTTCGCAACTTGGGAGCCTAGGATGATATTCGTTATCGCTAATCTGGAGACACAGATATATCTCGGGGGCAGAGCAACGCGGGGTGAGTTATGCAACGGAAGAAGCTCGTGCGATATTTCACGTAATCCCTGTCGCGCAGTTAAGAGGGGCTCGTTAAGGTACATCTCGGGCATCCGCGACAATCGGGCCGTACGTTTACATCGTCGACACGCGTTTCCACGGACAGCTCTAACCCACGTAGGTGAAATCAAGAAGATTTGTGGACGACGGATGACGCCGGGGAAGAACGGGTGCGTCGTCCTTCGCACCCGACAAAGCACCCGAGGGTTCCTTCTGGAGAAAGTGCCCTACGCAGCTTGGATAAAGTCACGCGCGCGATTTAAGGGCGAATTTCATGTGGGAAACGCTTGTTGGTTATACGGTCGTCGCGAGCCTCGCCATTTTTCCCTTCGTAAATCAGTGGAATTCGTTCGCAGACGCGTCGAGTAACGTTCGATACAGCGACCCTCTTAATTCCTGTTAAAAGAAAGATTTATTAAATACGGTACGATCCTGATGGCCACAGAGGATTCCAAAGCAAGTTTTCAGAAAAAAAACTGAAACGCGAATCTCTGCACTACTACTCTATCGAGTGCTACTGGAAGAACGCGAAGGGGGCTAAAATTCAAAGTTGACAGCCCCCGTATGCACTCGACCCCAATCTGGGTCAGCGGAGTCAAGGTCGTCTTGTGTAATTCGTCGATTCCCCATGCAAGTTGTCCCTCGTCCCCGGAAGGTCAGGGGGTTGGGAAAGACGCGTAGCCGGAGAGACAGTCGACTGCGAGACTCACCCCCGGCCGAAGAAGCCAGCCCCGACTCTGGCGCGATCCCCATGAAACCGTACATATTTAACGTGACCCTGCGTGAATAATCGATGGACGTAGGCGCTAGCCATTTGTACTTCTCCGGTCGCTAACTGCGCCCCGTTTAAACATTCACGCCGCCGGGCGAGGCGTTTCTTTCCCTGCCCCCGCGAAACGCCAACCATCCCCGTCGTCGACGGGAAACGGAAAACAAGGGAATGTTTCGTAGAGTTCCCGTCGGCTCGCCGTGATCCTACAGGAGAATGCTTTTTCTTCGTTTTCAGTTTCTTTCGCGCTTGAGAAATTGCTTCGATCCGGTCATAAAATTTCAAATGGAATTCTCGTATTTTGCTCGGATATCGCGGTCCCTCTCGGCCCTTCGGGAGAACCCAGGAGCAGCTCGAACACGGTGAAGATACTTTCGAAATTATTAAAAGGTGTAGCTTGAAATAAAATATGTATGCAACGAGTCTCTCGGAACCAGTGTCCTCGAGTCAGCCAGCTTTATGTAATTCATCTAAATTCGGGTCATTTTCGAAAGTCCCATCGACTCGATGGCGTCCTTTCCGTTTCGAGCGTGGAAAGAAATCTCAATTCCCGGGGCTCGCTTTCAACGGAATCGGTTTGGTTTAGGTTGCGCAGGGAAATCCGATTCGACGAAGTCGCGTAAAGCCGCGCGGCGCTGATCAAGCGAATCACGGTCGCCGTAGCTTCGCAGAGGAATAAATCGTTCGGCGGCAAAACCGGGGGTTGCCCCGTTCGTTTCTCAGGAATTTGATCGGAAGAATGGGGAGAGCGGGCGATTGAATCGTCGCGTCCCCGCGATACTTCCGCTTTCGTTCTCTTTTCGCGTAGATCGACTCGGGATAGGACTCATGAATAAAATCGTAATTTTTCAGATTACCTTCGCAACAGATTCTCGCCTTCGAGAGGAGATCGAGCGATAACGCGCGGCCCTCCGACACGTATTCGGTTCTCCATTTTTCAACCGAATTCCCCGAGCTCTCCGGGCCGCCGAGAAGCGCCTGTCGAGGCGTGTAACGCGACCTCCTGGTGTATCGAGCGGATCTAACGACCTGTCTCGGGCTTGTTGCGCGAGTAAACAGCTCCGGCTAATGAAAACAAAACAAACTCGCAGAGTCGGAGCGCGACCGTAAGGCGCTCTATGCTCGCGTCTCCACGGAATCGCACGGTCCGCCCTCGACTCGGAATTTCTCCCTTCCCTCCCCGACGTCTTGAGAAATTAATAATGCTGCAAAATTAATGCCTGGTCCGTCTATGGAAAAATGCCTTCGTCAGCGTGCAATCGTTTATGGCTCTTGTAAAAAAGGGCGCGTTTCTACGCTCTAAATGAGCTTACGACGCGGTCACTGAGGAACAGGCTTCTTTCGAGGATCCTCCCTTGGGAATTTCTCCAGTGATTAATCGAATTTTATCGTGGAATATTCTTCGTTCCGTGTTTTGAGTCATCTTATAAACGAAGTCTTAAATAAAGATTCGAGAAAGATAATGACAAACTTGCAAAGAAAATTCTGTGAAAATAACAGTAGAATAGCCGAGGTCTGGATTTAAAATTTTACAATTTGTACCCTTTTACTGTGTTGATTTCTACGGTATCGTTTGCTCGTAATAGTGGCCTGCAGAGAACGACCGAGACGGCAGCCTTTTCATTTGATTAATTTGCCTCTCTGGGGTTAAAAATGGGACAGAGTCTTTCAACATTTGCCTAGCTATTATTCTTCCGCGAAGTACGAACTTCCGCAAAGAAATACCGCGATGGATCAATTTATGCGCCCGGCGCCGCGATACTTTAACGTTTCCTCCTTTTCTTCGCTCTCCGCGAATCCCCGAAGGACGAGGTACGCGAGACTTTCGTCCAAAGGAACAAGTCTCGCAAGGCGAGCATAAAAATGTATCTGCCACGAACAAGCTCTTCTTTAAATTGTTTATTATTCCCAATGAACACGAAAACAAGAGTCTCTTTAAAATCCTGAGGACGTTAATTCTTAGCACCGCTATAATACAATCCTCCATGTCGATAACTCATTCGTACGATGGAAGCAGAAGTTTTCCAATTTCGCCCCGCGTCTTATTTCTCCCGTCGTTGCAAAATATCAACACTCTGTTAAACAGATTTTGCAATTTCTCGCGGCGCTTCAGCGTCTCCTGCGTTTCTCCCCGGAAAGACGAGCCGTCGTTCGGCGTCCAAATAAACGACACCGCGCGTCGTTCGCGAGGCGGATTCAATTCGAGCATAAAAATCCACCAGTCGCGGCCCCGTGCAACCATATTCGCGGCCGTATAAAGAGGTTTCTGCGCTTGCATCGGCGTTATTTCCGCGTACACGTGGCCGAAATTACCATTTTCACCTTTACCAAGAGAGGCTGGTTCGCTTTCTTCGCGCCGTTCTCCTCTCTTCTCCGCCGCCATTTCTCCACATTGATATTAATGTTGCCCTCCCGGTCGGATTAATATTAATCGTCCCGGGTCGTGCGTGGTCGTGTTGCGTGCCCCGGGCGTACCCCGGGTGATCTGTTGCTCCCGAAAACATTCATCCTCGCCGGGGCTCTTTCGGGGCGGGCGTGTTCAACGTCCTTGAAAACTCGAACCGACGTTTTCCAGTGGGAGAAAGGGTTGCAAAGGCGTTCCGTTCCCCGCGTTCCTCCCTCCAGCCGCAGAACTTGTTTTAAGAAGTCCCCGGTGCAATGCCGACACGCCATTGCCGGCTGGTTGCCGGTTGTTTACGAGCCGGGAAATTAACGACTGGGCCGCGCAACCGTATAAATTTATAGCAACACCGGTGTAAATTTCATCGAGCCGACCTGCGTTGACGTTGCTCGCGTTGCTGCCGATAACGCGTCCGAGAGCCTCTTCGGAGTGTTGCTGAATAAAAAATGGACGGTTCGGAAAGGAAGAACCGAGGGAAAACGTGTTTGGAGTCGTGAAGAGTCTCTCGCGATTCTAAAAAATTCGAGGGTTGATTGTTTTGGGAGTCCCCTTGGTACGGTTCGACAGACACGGTTGGGCATAATTTAATTTTACTATATTTTAAAAAATATTTCTGATAGAACAGACACTTGGGAAACGTAAGTTACCGAAACTAATATAGAACTTATGATTCGTTGCTTCTACAGGGTTGATTCATTGTTTGTTCGTTGTTTCTGGCGATAAATTCTGAATAACGTAGGGTAAGTGTTTGTACGCATTATTGTAGTTGAAAGTGATTGTCGTTTAGGAACGAGTTAAATCGAGGATGAAAGTAAGCGGTAGTAGCAACCATATCTGGCGAAGATATAGCGTGTAAGTAGGGTACCTTCTCATTGGGCTGGTTATCTTAATTGCATGTCATGAACCTTGGTTACAGGTTCTACTACATATGCAACGTTCTACATGGTCTTGTGCATGTTACGTATCAGAGATGTTTACTTCCCAGCGATTTATGCGACTCTCTGTACATAGAATTTAAGTAGAATACAAACTAAAAATACAGTGAAAGTTTAGTTAGTGTTTTTAATTTGCTACATCGTCTCGACCTCGCCTGGTGGATTTGAATATCCCGTAACGCGTCGAAATAAGTATCGCGATGGGATCGTGCAGCTTCTTTCAATCGGACGACGTTCGTTATCGCAATTACGGCGACAAAACGCTCGCGAGTCGGTGGAAATTCCGCGGAAAATTAACTCCGGTGCTCGAAAGGAAAAATCCGCGAAAAGAATTCGCTGGCGTCGAACGCCTGCGTCTCCAATGGAAGATCGCGCGAACTCTCGACCCCGATTCGTCGTCGCTCGTCATTTTGTAGCCAATTATTGCGAGACCTCGCGTTTCTATTAATTAACATCGGTCGTTGGCGTTCCGCGGGGCATTGAAAAAAATCCTCGCGGCAGTTGGGACCGCGAATTGGCAAAGGAAACGGAGAAACATCGACACGGGCGAGTCGGGGATGAAAAACGTCGGGTAAACGGAACCGTTGCGCGATTTTCCAGCGTATTTACGAAACAGTTGCACGCATAACCGAGTCACGGAGATAAGAGATTTTTCGGAAGCTGAATTACCCCAACGTTTTCCTATCCGGTCGTATTCTGTTGCTGTTGCGGAGGAAGAAATTACGCGGTGAACTAACTCGGTGAATCGTTCTCCGATCCGCCTAGATTAACATGTCGCGTGTCAGACTAAAATACGCGAAGCTTTCTACGAGGCAGGAAGTTTATTTTCAGACAATTGAAAATTGTATCGCATTACGTTGGTTATAGCGCACACTATCGAACAACCAAAGGTGAACAACCGTTTGTTCGTCAGACGTCAAATAAAAGTTAAATTTAATAAAATGAAATATTTCACGATGGACGGATCAAAATTAAACTGATCGACCAAATAAAAATATTACGTCTAGACTTTGAACAAGCAGAATAATAATCAAATATACCGAGAGATATATATGTATTTTTGAAATCATATGCTATGGCTTTATCAGGTGTTTATTGTTCGAACAAAGTTTTGTCATAGTCTGTCTAAAGCGCTTTAACGGCAACAGAATATAGATTCGCTGAACGTTCTGAAATGTCTGGCATAAACGAGACTAATCTACTTACATGCGACAAGTTGCATCGCCATGAAATAACAAGTTTCATACGTAGCTCATGGATGTTTAAAGTTTGGGACACGTTACCAATTTCAATATTAAGGTATTATTTATTTACACGTGTTCCATTGCAATTTAACAATTAATTCCGTTCCGTGCAATTTAAATAAACCAAGTCCGTTTAAATTGGAACATTGCTCTATCCGCAACACTGAACTATTTAAAGTTTCTAATAAATTATGCATCTACTGGACCAACGATTAATTATTGAATACGTACCACGAGGATGAATTCCAATATGCTCAACCGATACGTTGCATATTCTATTGCAATGCCATTAGATATATTTAATACGTTAGAATATGCAAAGCACATTAGAATATATAAAACAAAATTTTGCGAAACGTATCGAGATCTGCAGAAAATGGAGCATGCATGATATGATCAATATTCTCAGCGTTTCGATGTATTCTGACATACGATATATTATTTTTAACACAACGCGACATATATTCGAAAATTAATAGTTTAATCCTCGGATCGACAACCTGTTTTAAATTTTGAATAGTATGTCGATGCTGATAGAGCATTTCTCATATTTTATATCGAATCTTGCGACCTGTCGAATACAGACTTTCGCGTACCCGAATTTATTATGGGGAACGCAATGTATATTCAATTTAAAATGGCACGTTTAAATCGTCGAAAGTAGAACGCGTCAAATACTTAAGATAGTGAATAAAAATCCATACGTTACTTTACTCTATACTGCTTCAGATTGGCACGAATTTCTGTGCCTGTATATATCTAGTTACGGATTAAACTCGTCGCGGACCGAAAGCTGAACGAAACGCGTGCGTAATTGCATCGTGATTAAACCATTAACGGCGACCCGGCAAAAAGAATAGGAAATGCGGTTCGGAATCAGAATGCAAGCAATCAGGGGGGGGGGGGCCAAAAAGAGGAAGATTTACCGAACGCGGACGCATCGAAAGAATATATTTTTGTTTGCTCGTTGCCCGAACAATCGAATCAATTTTCCAGCCGGGCACTGTCGCGCTTTGCATAATCCGGCTGGATGAATTTGAAAATCTAAATGGTCGCTGGCGAGGACACGGCATCGTCCTCGAGCGACACACGAGCGTGTTTTTATGAAATTATGGAACGAAGCCATTCGCAACGCGCTCGGCCAGAGGCACCGTCAACTCGACGAGCCTGTACTCGATCGTTTCGGATTTATAGAAATCCCACTTTTTTTTATATATTTTTTCAACGTAGTGTCCCTGGGTGGAATCATGCGCGCTGGACGACCAGTCTGCTTCGAGTGCACGCCGAATGTTTCGAGATTCGGGTAATCTCTTTAGTATAGAATATTTATTTATAGATCGGCCCCCACGGTCTTTGAAAGAATAATATTTTCGACTATATATGTTTGGTACTCTTCGACAGTTGGTCTAAAAACATTTGTCTGGATCGAAATATACAGTTTAAAATAAGCAGACTGAGACATTATAAATCCAATCGTATCGAATCGAAAGAGATCGACGACCCCGAGTTCCATTATTATCGTCGACCGTAAAATCGTGAAACGAACTAGGACGATGGCGTTGTTTTGCAGAAGGATCTCTGGAATTGGAAATCATAGAGTAAAGGTGGAGGTAATGTTCGCGTGGGAACTTAATAAATTAATAATTTGGTTTTCTTCGGGAAAGAAGTTGGCAGTTAGCTCTAAAAGGGGGATGGTTCGCTGAAAGCTAGTCGAGGGCAGTAATTTTTACAACGCTTTCCGCGTATCGGGGAACGACGTCGTTCGGGGCGCGGTTCATTGACACCTTTAAACCAGTATCCAAAGCCAGGATGAAAGCGGGGAGAGGAGTGACGGTTTACGGGGAAACAATCTAAATCGCGCCATTATCGGAGATCGTCACAGTGCATATTCTCGGAGTGACTTCAATGCGAAAGCGCCGCGAGCTTATGAATTATGAATTTGCACGGCGCACCGCGGCAAAGCCACTTTAACGACCCGCGCCTCCCCCTTCCCGTATCCGAGATTAAACTGCGGTAGAAGTTGCGAGAACGGAAAAGTGGGAAACAACAGACCACTGAATAAGAAAGTGGTCTATTAACTTCGATAGTTCGACAACTTCGTTGACGCACGGGGGCTGAAAACTTCTATGTGTACCTGATCGATGACTGTACAGTTTGCTTTCGACGTAAAAGCATGGGCGTGAACCATTCGGTTAAATCATTGACTACATTGAAACTTCTCTGATGCAGATTTGTATTGTTCAATCTAATACTTGTTTCCTTCCAAATTCGGTTTCAAACCATGTCTAATATAGCATAGGAATAGTAATTCGAAAGTGTCGATGTTTCTCACATAATTCTTTTAGTAGTTGAAACTTTTTCGTTATTCCGGTGAATTCCCGAAACGTTGAACAGACTGTTCCGTATCAAGTAAAAGCGAGGAAAGCCAGACTTTCTCGTTTTACTGGCAATAAAACTCACCGCGGAAATCGTTCGCTGCGACGCGACGCGACGTACGCGTTTTGTTCCGGATCTCCGTATTTCACCCCGTATCGCCCGGTCGTGTTTCCCTTTCGCTCGATCGAGTGATCGTTTACGCGCGAGAACGCGCTCCGCGAGGGAAACTGGCGACGACGTACCTGTTGAAGGCTCCAGGTGTGCTCCAGGGGGAGACGGATGCAGCTACCGTGGTATATTCGCCACCCCCCGATAATTCAATGCAACCGGAAAACGCGACGCTCGATTTTTTCTTGCCAGGCTCTCGCCCATCGTGGGTCTCGAGCGTCGACGGGGGAATGGGGAAATGGAATAAAATTCGAGCAACGATCGCGTATTCGGATACATCGAGCGGAATGATATATTCGACAAGTTCGCGCGACGGGGTGCCTCGTCTGACCATAGACGCGCCGATTTCCCTCGATGCGCCCATTCCGTCTCCATTCTGCTCCAATGGTGCGGCTGGAAATTTAATAAGCGACGCACCAACTAAAATTAATAGACAGCAATCTGTCACAATATTTTCTGACGCTTCGAAAAATTTTATCACTTTAAAATTATACAGGTTTGATTCTGATCCCTACAATTCACCCCATAAATTTTGTATAGAGTTTAGATTCCCTGTTGATAGATTCGATAGAATTCGAAAGTTCTATGAATCCTTAACAGAGAATATAAAAAGATCAGTGATATGAACGAAGTCATATTATATCGCGTGTAACGAGTTTGCGCTTAGCCTGATACACGCAAAAAATTTTCCAGCAACTAAAAGATGGATAATAGTAGCAGAGAGCGCAATTGACCCCTTAGTTACTGAGTATTTCGGTCTCTTTCTCCCGTACGACATACATCATGCGAGATACCAGATACGGTTGGAAACGCTAAACTGCCGTTTTCATGTAACGTTGCTCGCGTAGAGTTGGCGCGTGCAAACAGCCAGCTCGAAACCAGAGAGAGAAGAATGTCTTTGGAACGTCCGAGAGCGTGTAATCGGAGATATAATTGAACGCGGCCGCTCGCGTCTGACCATGCACCGAGACGTATCACTTGATCGTGCTCGTCCGTTTCGATCGAGGTCGAATACACTTTGCTCGCCAAGCATCGATCGGTCGCGTGTATTTTCTCCTTTGAGTGCTCGCATGATTCGTGATACTGATTCGTAAAGATTAAAAGCACGAGATATCCTCTTTGACGTGAAATGTTTAACTCGTTACGATTACGATTTCTACCGCGTCAAAAGTGTTACAAATGTTATGGATGCGTGGCTTGGTATTTAAATTTTAAAACAGATAAGGTAAATGTAATGCCCGAGGTTCATTAATATCCCTCATTTTTCAATTCTTAAATTCCAAGGCACGAACAAACCACGGCGACACTCGACGCTAAGATCGAGAGTTCCACGCCATGAAATTGCTATATTTTTCGTTTCGACGCGAGGTAAATCCACGCCACGTGAGCACGAGGTAACGAGATTACCATCCAGCGAAACAACATTTTTCACAGCGTCAAAGCGCGCTCGGTCGCGTGTCTCCTGGAATTGGAGCCGTCGCGAAATATTTCACCGCCGCTGACAGCGAACAATTAACGGCGATTCAATTGGCAGCGCGCGTCGATTCGTAGAATCGGATCCCCGATTTCTATCCATGCTGGACGCTTTTTCTCTCATTGTCCGCGTTCGCCTTAGAACGCACGCTCATTCTCTCTTTCTGTGCATCGTCGTTCGTTTATGAATATGTAGAGGGTTGCACGGTAGCAGTGGTGTGGCGGTGGTCAGACACCGGAAAACTCCAGATAGGCGGCGCATGAATATGCTAAGCGCATCGCGGGAACGAGGGCTAAAGTAATTCTTTTTTTCTCGCTGCATCGACCCTTGGCCCCGCGAACGTCCTCGGGGGTGGACGAGGAAACCATCCGTCCTGTGGCCGCGGGATGATTTCGCGGTAACGTACACCTTCTTTTTCCCTACCCCCAACTAGCAAACGTATTCCAACTGTATATTTGCTGGCGTTTCGTCCGTGAGACAATTTTCGTTCTTCGCGTGGAATAATTGCGAGGGAATAAATAACATCGGGTTTCTGCATAAATTCGCGCCGAAGAGATTCCCCGCGTAAGACCCATCGAGGGTGAGGGAAAATAAAATATTCCACCCCCTCGAATTAAATTTCTTCTAGTTTTGGAAGCTATCAAAATGTTGAAACAGAGACGACGATCGATGAAAGAATTAAATGGCAGTGAGCACGATTGGCCAGGTAATTGCCACCTAGGACTGTCGTAGGATTTCTTGTGGAAAGGAAAACGTGCGAAAGGGACGCGAAAGGAGAGTTTGCTCGTCGAGCAAGCACAGTAAAAAGCTCAACGAGCCAAAGGGTATCGAGCGAGGTCGAATTTGCGTGACGCGGAGCCGTTTACGCGACCGTGTAATCATCGTTCTAACCGGTGCGGGCATATTTTTCGCGACGTTTCAGCAAGAAGTGAATAATCAAAGACCATGAACGCCAACAACGCCAATTTTCGCGATCGTCGGCGCCTCGGATCGTTAACTACGCGGGATTTAACGCGATGCGTCGGTGCCCTTGGTGAGTGATTTCTTACAAGGTCGCAAACATTGAGTCGTACTTACGGCGAAAACAAAAAGGAACAAGAAACGGTTGATAATAATATCGGTGTAGCGTGACGGGAGGCCGTAAAAACCGGCGCGCAATGTTGTCGTCGACCGGTAATTGCACGTATTTTTACAATACAGACCTCTTTCCTGCTCTGTCCCTCCCCTCTCCACTCGCGGCCAATCTGACGATCGATGTGCTAAAATCCAAGATAAAGCTCGAACTTTCCCGTCACTCGTAATTTTCGGTTTTCATATCGAGGAACGGTCTTCGTGACGAGCGGCCGTAACGAAGGAAACTGCGCGATATTAACCGTCCAGGTTTGTCGATAGTTTTCACCGAAGCTAGCTGATGGCTCGAAATTATTTTCCATCTCTGCGCGACTACCCGATTGTTTCCTCTGCGACCAACAGTCAGATATCACTCCCCGTTATCCATAACATTTAGTTAAAACTATATCTACAAATATAATCAGTATCTCTCCTGAGTTATTATCCTGACGTGATAAATGAAACCGTTGGTCTTAAGTTAATAATCCGAGTCTCCAAAGTTTAGGTATGATACCTTGACGGATGCAATATAGAGGAAAATACCCATTCCTAATATACAAGTATGAATATATTGACGCGAAGAAGATTAACCTCGGCTGCATCGTACTGTTTATAGTCCCTTAATGAAACGCAGGATTCCAAGCAACGCATAAGTGACGCGGATCCAGGACGACGCGACGTGGACGCAAAGAGATCTGGAATTGCGACAAATATTTGCATACAAGAAATTGCGCGTAGATTAGGGTGGGTGCATTAAACTTGTAACGGATTCCCGGGTTGGTCCCGTTGTTCGAGCATCCGAAACTCTGTCTTTGGGGCGCGGGTTCTATTATCGCAAGGAGCAGCGTGAAGACGGATCGTTGGCGTGATCGATGGGCGTCGATCTCGCCGTGACAGCGCCGGTGCGTTCGAAAGGATAGAAAAAAGCATAGATCATCGGGATGTTCGGCGGTCTTTAATCCTCGTGCGTGATTCGGGACTTTATCCCCGCTGGGTAGACGGCAATCGTCGCGTCTTCGCCGTCGAGATTTATTGCTCCGTGGCTTCGGGCAGACGCAAGCAATTTACATTCCCGGCTATACGACGTACGCCTGGTTCCCCGGTGTTTGAAGGTGTAGCCAATCGTCGGGACGTCTCCCCCAACTAGTCTACTCGACGTCGAAATTACCAGGGATTACGGTAGCGGGCTAGTTGCCCGGCATCAAATACGAAAACCGATGAAAACATTCCTCGAAAGAGACAACTGCGTCCACCGATAACTTTCATCGGTTTATCAATTTATTGCCTAACAGAACTATCGAGCATTGTACGGGCGTTGAATTGGGAAAGGTAGCTCGAATACCGGCGATTGCAACGATACCGAATCGACGCCACAGATACCAGATCGTAAATTATAATCTGCTGTCGATACCCGTTTGACAGTTCGATGCTTTCTGCGAAGCGTCGTTAAGATTATTAAGATTGCGAATGTGATACAATTGTTTTATATAGTTAAATAAAATTCGAATACGTAAATCACTGTTCCAACATCGCGAATATAGGAAAATGAAGGTTTCGTTAAACTTGACGCGCACTATTTATTATGGTGATAATGCAAATGAGTTAACATGGTAGCAAAGTGCAAACGTGCCCTCGAGCCGAGACGAGTTTGTCACGCTCGCTTTAGACGATCGGCGAGAGATTAGGGAGCATGTCTTCGAGGAAAGGGACGCGCACGAACGAAGTGCAAGCTTGATAAAAAAGGAAATGATTGTCGGACAGCGAAATTGACGTTCCCCTGATTGGAGACGACAATGCGTCTCCACCTTTGTCGCGTCTCGTCGTGGCAATAAAACCGACGCTTGGCTCGCGGGAACATTTATCAGGGGATGCGTTTGGGTGTCTCGTCTGGCTAGCCAAGCACAACTACAACGACGACGACGACGACGACGAGGACAACGGGAATACAAGAGTCAGGGTCAGGCCATCGAGTCGTCTTGATTATTTCGTGAGGCAGCGACGAAAAATTTCGCCGTAGAACGAGCGAGCGGAGTCTTAATGGACCCCCGGTGCGCGCCATTATGCTCAAAGGATGAAAGGGTCCTTCAAAGGATCCTTGGCTCCACTTTCATTTGCATTCAGGATTGGAAAAGGCCGGGATCTCCTCGTTCGTTCGTTGCTCGCGGAGCTAGACGATGATATCCCAGGCGTTGGCCGATGGTCCTTTCGTAAATGAGAAATTGGGTCAGGGAAGTTAGGGACGAGAATGAGAGGAAAAACGACGTTGACGTCTAGAGAGAAAATAAACGGCGAGAAATAAAGGATTCGACGTGCCGAGGGAGGAGGGTGACTTTTCGTCGGAACGAAGTGGACCGAAATTAGTTTACCTTTGGAAACCAATTTCTTTCTTTTTTCTTACATCGTGCCGTCTTCCGCTTCCTGCCCGACGCGAGGGCGATTCTTCTGTATCGTGGCGGGTACGTCCTTGCGGAGGGACGAAAACGAAAATAATAAAAGAGCTACGCACGATCGAAGAGCAATATCTGGTAACGTTCCGGGTAATAACGGCCACGATTGTTCTCGCTTGACCGTGTACGTTGGAGGAGGTTTTGTTTTCTGTGCACACGCGCGCACCGAGACGGGGAACTCTCTATTCTGGATCCATTTATTTTTACGATTGGCAAATGAAAAGTCGCCGCGATCCTGCCTGGACGGAAGAATTCCGTAATAACCGTTTGGGGGACGACGCATATTCGAGGGGATGATTTTTTAAACGATATTACCGCGGAGAAGTTTACAAGGACTATTTATTCATTTACAAACGGGGAAACGCTTTATACGCGTCACAGTAGTAACATATTGCAAGAAAACGTAGTTGGGGTTAGTATTTAGATTAGTTTTATTCGCGTTTCCATCGAATCATTTTTATTCCGTCGATGATTTGTTTAGAAATTCGACAGACCCGCGGGACGAAACGCGAGAAGGGACATTTCGTTGGGTTAATCCGCATAAATCAGTGGGCCTCGCAAGTTTTTCCGATTCGCCTGGAGGCGTTCGGCGAGAACAGAGAACGCGGCAGGGAATTGATGACGCTCATAACTCGCACCCCCGTCAAGCTGTTCTCGTGTTTGGACTGCCATAATCCGGCGGCTTAGCGTCCAGAGAACAGGCACGGGCGTTTATCTCGCGCCCAAAGTCTGGATTACCGTCGAAGAACGTTTTTTTATACGCGTGTAAGTACCCATCACGAGGTCTCGGGATAATTAACATCAAACGGCGACTGCCATCTCAGCCTAGTGCTCGTTACCCTTCAAGTTTAATTACTCTTCTTCGTAAGTTTCGCTGCTCGAGTAATTTCACGTTTATCTGTTTTATTAAATATCCGTAACGATCGAACGGCGATGTAAGAATTCTCGTAAGCGAGTTAGCAAATAATCAAAGTTTAAAAGGGTGGAAAAGTGTTACTCGCGTTCGTCGCTGTTGCAGAATAATACTGATACAGGTATAAAAATAAAAAAAAAAAACGATAATTTAAATTTTCGCGTGGCGGTTCTCTGCCGTTTCGTTCCAGTATGCGTCGCTCTGAAAATCTCCCTCGATGCCCCGGCAATTAAATCAAAGGCAAATTCGTTCGAAAGTTTCCAGCTCGGTTTCAAAGCGAAGAAGAGAACCGCGAGCTGCGAGTAGGGGCGGCTGAACAGGTAGAAACCAGGTACTGGAATGTAACCGAGTAAACCGAGCATTTCAAGTTGTTCCTTTCCGCGCTGCTAGACGCCGCGATATTAACCCTCCGCCGTGGTCGCCTGACTGTGCTACGCAACAATTTTAAACGTCAATAATTTATCAATTCGCGATTAATTCCAAGCAAAAAAAAAATACTATACTCAAAATTAAAATGAAAGTTCTCCTTGGCCCCCATAGGAATCTCTATTTTAATTCTCGTCCATCTCTAAATATATTATTCATGCAAAATCTCGGTGATTTCTGGGAGGGGGTTAGGTCTCAAAATAGGCGACTATAGCGGAGGGTTAAACGTATAACGTGTACCCCCGCCATTATACAGCCATTACTACGTCACGGACTCGTATATAAGCGACGCTGGCTGTTCGAGTAGCGTGTGGCACGCTTCTACCATGCCGCCTATCGCTACTTGACTGACAACCCTAACCGACTCGATACCCCTCTCTGTCCCAACCCCTACGCGACTGGTTTCAGCGAGACGACCGTGGAAGTATTGCGTTACCGAACGCGTACAGGTGAAGCGGGCCTCCGTCGTGGCTTCCTGCTAAATCGCGACATTCCGCGTCGCTCGCGAGATAAGCGACATACCAAAGCTACCGGAAACGCCACCGCGGATGTTTCGGCTCGCGTGGGCGTACGCTGGAACATTTTTAATTGAAAGTCCACGAGGAATTCCATCGTGACCGGGGGCAACGAGGCGTGGAGCCAACGGAAGGGGTTGAGAACGAGGACGAGGCGCGGACCGAGGGGGTTGTTTTCGATAATTTCAATTATTATTAGTGAACCGCGTCTGTGATTCAAATGGTTCGTGCAGGGGTGCTTTGTGGAGCCCAAAACCACGCAATGCCGTCTTCGTATTACGTAGTTTTAAGGGGGGCCAGGGTCTCCATCAGCGACGAAGATTCGCCCCGTCGTAGAATTGCGTTCTCCTCGTCTGGCCGAAAATCAGATTTGTCGGCCCCCTCGAAGGGGCTGGCCCGCCCCTGACCCATTTCGCGACGCAAATTTCGTTGGAATAGCCCGGAGGTCTCCATGGTAGGAATTCCAGGGCGCTCGTCGACTTTCACCCTCCGCCGTTCGCCCCCGGGGCCGAGTATTTAGATACATCTAGCCGGGGTGGAATAGGTAACCGTTCGAGAAAGTCTTCCCCCCGGTGGGGCGCGCGGGAAAGGGTAGCGGGCAAAACGTATAAATTCCCAGTCGTCGAATCAAAGGGTCGTAGTATCTCACCGACTGTCGCTATCAAAGGCTCTATCTCCGCGTCGTTCGGGACCGCATAATAACGGGTTTAGCGTTTGACTGTAAGTCGATCCAACTTGGATGTGGGTTAAGTTTCTCTAATTCCGTGGCTGGTGAATCGGAAACTTCCGCCACGCCAGCCCAGCCCCCGGGGCATCCCCGACGGCTGGATATTTAGTCTAATTATTATTGAACTCTAACTGTGCACTTGGGCCACGAGTACTGAGAACTATCGTCGGGTTTCGCCGCGTTCGTGCGAATTTATGTGCGTTTGCTCGGCCCAGTGGCGCGCAACCTGTGGCTCGACCGTGTACCTTGGTGACTTCATTTTTTATTAACGATTATGTTGCTATTCGATATCGTGGCAAAGTGGTAGTGATTCGATACCCAACTTCCTTCGTTTTCCTGGACTTCGTACAAACGAAACTTACGAAATTTAATATTCGTTTCACGCGTTGTTTGGACGGACCCCTTTCGTTAATAAGCTGTAAGTTCGTTCGGAGAGAATCGAGTTATTCCCGGCTGGGCACGGACAGAAGCGTCGAACGATTCCCACGGGTCGATGAAAAATCCAAAGGACGGTTGGATTTGCATAAACGCGGCGGCCCTTTATCGCGAGTCCTGTGCAATGGGGAAAAAACTGCTCCGGGGAATTTGATTACCGTCGGGAAATCGTTACCCGTTGGAAATCGATTGCGTTCGCGTCCGTGACGTTAACAGCGCGCCCCTTTTTAAACAATACCGGAATATCTGATACAAGAACAGCGGACGGCATTGAATTTTTTCACCTTTGAATTATCGAACCGAATGTAAATGTCGAACGATCCGTAGTCGAAACGATTTATTCAACGACGAGTCGTGCCTCGAACTGCACCGATAATCCTTTCCCCGGTATCTTATTGCCATTTAATACCGCCACGTTGTTTCTGGAAAATCGTTGCCTCTTTCCCTTTGTTGAAATTTGACGTATTCGATGGTAGATATCAATATGTATTAGGAGCTATAGATTTATTGAAAGTATCGGTGGAAGATTCTGTCAAAACCCAGAAGAAACTAAGCAAGAAACTTGGAGAGAAATATCTATTTTTTCACGAAATGGATACTGGCATTGTTGTCTGTTCTTTCTTCTCGAGAAGAGTATACCTCAGGACTGTAACCTTTAGGATTCCACGAATGTCGTAAACTTTCTATTTTGTATTCCGTTTCGCTGCAACGACTATGTTTCAAAGTTTCCCAACCGAGCACCGAACAACCACCCACGTTCCAAGCTAGCCTTCATCAAACGTACAGTACTCCAGGGTTTATGGTAGCGTCATACGCCATCTAATCGTGCCGTGCAACACTCCACTTTACAGTAATTGATCAAACAGTTGTATCAGTTATAATTCCGCGACTTAATATTTGACTGTGTCTGTGGCTCCCATTTCACTGCTGCTATTGTCACAAACCTAACACTAGTACCAATAATAAAATAAAAATTGTAGAAAATTATTTCAAGAAAACTCCTACTAATTGCAATAATTTTGCTCTTCGTAATTAGATACGCTTACAGTGGAAATACTCGACTTCCTCCAGCTTCAACTTCCTTCTATTACGTATGCCCCTATCGGATAAACGATAAAGGAAGATTTCGAAACTCTTCTATCGCTAGGAACATCCTGCGGGCCTAATATTGCCTGGACTTCGCAAAAACGCGGTCGTGCTTCGTAAAATCGACGGCTCCAGAAAGGTCCAACGACGTTTCTATCGTGGCTGAAGTTCGCGTAAGCGAGTGCCCCGGAGGAAGTTTCTTATCGGACGCGTCGGATAAAGTCGTCGCGTAAGACACAGGGGGCGGCCGGTCGATCGACTCGGAGATCGCCTTGGGGCTGTTCGTCGATGACGTTACTACCGTTTTAACGAAGGGGTTGCCGCGAAGGAATCACATTCCCCCCCTTCAGACGACGATTATTTAGATTATCCACCGATCGTTCGAGTAATCCGCGCGCAAAGAGACACCGACGTCGCGTCTAGCAATCGCTTTGATGACGTTCGTCGTCGAAGTTGAATCCCCGCGGGCTGTTTCGGTCTCTTATAACGGAACTCGCTACGCGGCAGACTACGGAAACGGGTCTCTTGTCGGGAATAAAGCCAGGCAACTCTCGGGGTTCGATTAATTCTGGTTATTTGGCGCGGAGCCGATCGGCTGGAACCGATCTCTGTTTGTTTGCTTCTCAGGTGCCTGAACGCGAATACTGTGGATGCACTACCCGACGCACAAGGCGTCAAATGGCAATGGAAATTGAAAAGCATGCTCGTTAATTAAAGCTCTAGTATAGAAAATTGATATACTGAAAATACATTGTCTTGCCTGGTCTACCGTTATTAATTTCCCATCGTATGTCTCTATATTCTCAGATTTATGATCCGTGTTCTCGCTCGAAGCCTCGCGACGTTCGTGGCACGCCATTGTGCAGTTTGGTACAAAGCATTACGTGTTACACGTCGCGAGGGGTTCATTTATTTAGGTTTTTCAGACGGTATTCGATGGGTCGCGTAGATTTCCACACTCCGGTTCAACGAGTCAGAAAATATTAACAACCGTCGGGCAGGACAGGGCCGAAATATAATTTTCGGATCCTCGTGCTTCGTAAAATAAGAAGTTAATTGTTTATCCGCGACTCGTTTCGTTGAAACTTCGTCTCGTTTCACAGAGCATAGGTTTCCATCAACGCATTTCGCGCTGCAGCCCGCGTTCTACAAATTCCTGAATGAGAAAATTCCTCGTGTCGCCTCCGCGAAGATCGTTTTCGATCTCCCGCGGAATTACACCGGTATTTCCCACGCGAGTTATCGCTTCAGCGAGCTTTAATAATTTCCCTGCTTATCCGTCGTTTACGCGCACTAAGCTCGATGTAAGGCCGTAACGGTGGGTCCCTTTCTCGCCCCAGCGAGAGTCCCCGTAAAAATGGACAAATGCGAATTTATATCGAGGTTGGCAGGGACAGCTCGTCGCCGATACGAACGCCGGCGAGAAGTCGAGGATCGTAAATTGGCGGATAATGCCCGCTGACGCCATAAAACATTTCTACACTTTAACGTCCGTCCGGGAAACGACAGCGGAGGCCGTGTATGAGGCACGATAGGGCTGATTCCCGTTTGGACGTTGAGAAATTAACGGCAGGCTTCCGGCTCGCGGCCCGTTTCCGGTGTCACCGAGAGACCTCTGTTAAAAGCGAGAAACTGCCGCGTCGGATCGACGCCTCCTCGCGCCGAACGAAACCCTTCGCGATTAAACGCGACGATCGCCTCTTTATTACTCGCGATATGAAAAAAGGGAATCGTAAAGAACTACCAGAAATATAATGCGAACGAACTGTGGGACAGGATGATTTAGATTAGGTTGTAAAACAGCTTTAACGAACATTGGTAAAACTAAATGGAAAAAATTCACAAGAAACAAAAGTTTCTTTTCGTTTGTAACGAATCGCCATGCGTACGAATACGAGTAGGAGTGACTGTAGATTGCATGGATCCAAATGGACCCAGAGTACGCTGGTCGAGGGTTAATCGAACAAGTTTCACTCGCTTTATTTAGGCGTGTTACAAATTCCCCGTCGCGTATCGATTAAGCAACTATTGTTTCCTGATTTCTCAGGGTGTTCGAATACGTATTATCCGATAGCAACTTTCGAACATTGTCTTCGCCTTTTGCTATCTTGGCCGCGATCGAGGCGGGTAAAGGATTGTAGGAACGGCGGAAGAGGAAACGCACCTGTGAAATTTAGAGACTCTGCCAGCATGCCTAGGAAGAACCTAGGAAGGTCATTACATTGAGATCGAAGATTAGAGCGGAGTAAATCACGAAGGTAAATGAGTGTGCCAGCTAAGAGGACTTCCTATAAATCTAACGCTGCGTTCGACCTCCGAAAGAGGGAGAGATATCCCGTCCACTGGTGCATACTACATAAGAAATCATAGTGACCGCAGTGCAGGCAACAGCCAACCCTCTACCATACGATGGGAGACCTTGAATTTTTCCAAGATTAACAATTCGTACCAAAAGGATTGTTATAGAAAAATAAATTTTTGACTTGATAAAATTCTGGAGTTAGGGAAATTAACGAATCCTTCAGAACTCGATCCAGATTGCGGACGCTTAACTGGAAACACGAAGCTCCGCCACGGAAATAATCGTGGCCGGGCGCCGGAACTAATTAACTCGAGACGGACCGCGTAAACCGTTCGCGTATTTCTTGCAAGAAGCGTGCATAAATCGACGATGGCGGTACGTGTGCGGAACCTCGATACCCTCGAAGCAGACCGCGGACTTTTCTCGCGTTTCATCAACGGTCGCCAAGTCCGTCGAGTGGAATTTGGCATTCGCGACCAACTCGACCCGTTCGTGCGAAATGGACATATCCAGTCCCGAAATCAGCCTCGTTACCAGACGTATGGACTCGCCTGCTCAAAGAGAAACGAAAGAGAGACGGAATAATTTACACATCACGCGAATTGGGTGTTGCAGAAGAAAGATTCTTGAAATTTTATTTTGTAAGGGAACTACGAAACGTTTTTGAGTTAAACAAGTTTATTGGTACGATACGGTCAACGGAATGTTTGTATTAAAATATTGATTGCTGTACCTTTGACGTAAAAAAATGCATGCGTGGGAGGCTCGAGCACGAAGCGAGCAAGAAGAAAGAGGGAGGTGGGGCCAATCGATACGCAGAGTTTTCTCAATAAGACTGGAAAGGAGCTATTTTATTTCCGGTTCCTCGATCGCTGGCGCTCGGTCTTTTTCACGGTAAACTACTCTAGGTACAGAGACGTCGTGGTCGCCGGCGAGAAAGAAAGGTACATCTAGACGGTGGGTGGTCTGAACCGAGAAAAGTGGAGCGTCTCTTTTTCGCAGCGTGGCCCGGTCGCGACGGGGCCGTTCCGTATGCAAAAGATGGAACGTGCACGGCAATCTGAACGAAATCTCGAAACGCAATTTCCTGGCCAGTCGGGCCGAACGGACGCCGTGACGCGACGGTACACCGCCGCCTATGAACATCGATCTCCGAGCAACGAATGCAGTTTTAACGACGCGTCGATGCATCGTTCGGCCTCCTCCCCGCGGAGCCTGTTGTTCCTCTTCCCGTTTGGAAATTCGATTCGAGTTTCTTCGATCAACGAGCGAGGGTATGGCTGGGAGGGACGTCGAGCAGAAACGTTGATAAATAGTCAGGACCGCCAAGTATTTTTCTCCGAGCGGGAAATGAGATATTTTTATTTATTTATTCAGGATATATCCATTAGTATGTACGTATCGTGTATTATAAATAATGGTTCCTTTTGACGTTTATTTTTGTCATCGAACGCGAACGAGAGGTTTGGGACGATTGTGCTCGACGACATCAAACTTGCTGCTTCTCCGTCCGTGCTCGTAATTGAACGTTACGTAACAATTACTCGACGATCGACTAATTTCTCGGTGCTCCCATGACAGTGTAAGAGTTAGGTTGCTCCAGGACGGGACACCGTCGTCTTGACGCGTGTATAATTACGCAATTCGGTTGTTACGTCTGTAAGATCGATACCGTTTTGAATCTGGGAATGGATGCCGACCAAACCAACTTGGCGAGTTTGAATCGGTACATTACAGGCTCGATTTGATTAAAGATGTCTACCTTGCGCAAAATGGATTTGAACAATTTTGCTTCTGCTAAAATACGGTTTAGAGATTCAAACGAATCGAGAATGGAAATATCCTACTAGAATATTCCGGGGTTGAGCAATAAATTTTCATTTGCATTTGGCACGAGAATAGTTGGGACGGTTCATTGAACCGCATCGATTTACTTAATTCGTCCTTATTTTAGCCGTCTATGTTCGGTCGAAGCTGACAGAGCAACTTGGATTTATTCGACTAAAAGAAGATCTCATTTAGTTTGTATCGCGAAGCTATTCCAGCCAACTCGAGAACACCGATACATTTTTAATCGTCTATAAATAATGAAGCAATGTATTTTCGGGACGATAGTATACTCGAATTATTAATTTGTAATAATAAAATGACATTATACATAAGACCTTTTTAATTTTCACACCGCTACGCGAATTATAAATAAAGATGGACATTGAACACAAATTATTTTTGAAAGTTCAGGAAATGCTTTATAGCTGGTGAAAGGTCATTTCAACCCTCGAAAGACTAGTGAAATTTATTTTTAAAGCGTTTCGAACGCAATTGCACCGCGTGTTTGGCTTTCCCCCGAAGACGAGTGTCTAAGAAATATTTAATTTTCAATTTTCAGGTGAAAGTTATGTTGAAAGTGTCTCCGGGAGAAGGTGGGAGCTTCTTCAATGCCGACAAGAGGAAGAAGCAGGTGACGCTGGTCGACCCGACGTCTGGACAGTCCCCTTCGGCGGAAGATCGAAGGCCGACGGTGGCGGCACCGAAAATGTTTGCTTTCGATGCGATATTTACCGAGGAAGACTCTCAGGTAAGCGTCACAAATTCCGTCGATCCCCTTGCACGGTGCATAAAGTGACCCTGGTAATTCGCGAACGTCGATTTCTATCATGGTCGGCCAACTGTTCCGCCTTTGGCTTCTTGGAAACCCCACCCCCGGCGACCTTCCTTCCTCGTACGCGGAGAATCGCTTTTCCACGGCCCTTCGGTACCTTCGAGATTCTCCGAGAGCACGGACGAGCCGACGCTAGGTAGATAAATAGGGAAAAAGAGGAATTCTAGACGAAGTTAAAGAGGAGCGAGGGCGGAAAGTCAGAACGTTGAAACGTCTAAGTACGTGCTCGTCGACTTACGTTCGTCCTAGTGATGCAGGAGACGTCCCTGCCGGGCGCATAACTAAACTAATTTCCCGACCTCTAAACTCCACCTCGCGGGAGGAAAATCCAACCCACCCCTCCGGCGAATGTTGCTTCTTGCCCGTGACTTCTCCTCGACCCCTGCAAATCCAATCGAACTTGATAGTCGTGACTGTTTTCAAATTTATGTCCTTCGAGCCGCCTCACGGCGTCAACACCATCAGTTTCTCCTTTTATTTTAGTTTAAATGAGGTATTTGAGGTCACATTGTATAACGCTGCTTCGACTGTGCCTTCCCTTTTACGCATTTATATGTATCGTTGTTTGAATTATGTATTTCCCCTCATACATACTGCATAATACGGACGTTATTAAATTAAATTAAAGTACACCTTGCGACAAGTTGAAGATCGAAACTTCAGGCATCCGTTAGAAAGAAAAATGGTGTTCCTGATACCATTTGGTTGCGTGTTTGAGACCATATTCGCCCTTCTGCGGTGGGTCGTTGAACTCACCCTGCCAGCCAACCGTTCTGTACAATGAAAAAGCGTCCTTAGCTTCCCGACATCTTTCGATCTTTTTCTATTTTCTTGCATCCAATTTCCTCAAATCGCTTCTTCCTCTTAAAAATGAATACCGGCAAAAATCGCGAAATGATCCAACGCGTCTTCGGAGACTGTTCTTGGCGTCCAGGTTCTTTCCTTGTTGAATTTGATTGCGTGACATTGACGAACGTCATCGCCACGGAAAACGTCATCGGGGACCGTCGAAGGGCGTTAAAATATCGCAATGTACGTACGTGTACATGCACCGAGATATTTCGGTGTTCTCTAGGGACATTATCGAGCGTCGGATTCAAATGAGCCTGGAGCTACTCGGTTTTCCCAGCTCATCCCCTCGCCACCCTCGCCCTGGCACAGGATCGTTCTCTCTCTCTCTCTGCTCGTCTCTCTATCCAGCGTTGGCTGCTACTCCTCTCCAGGGACTAGCTCTTCATTCCTCTCGTTCCCCTATCCCTTCCAGTTCTCCAGCCCTTTGACGCGCCCCACACCACCTATCCGGCTGTGTTTAGAAGACCCATAGAAACCAATCGATTGATTCGATCAAATGTCCTCGTCGGTCGCGACGATTGTCATCAAAAGTCACAATGGCCGTTCTCCTTTTTCTCCCCTGTTTTTCGCGTGCGTCGATACGGTACGTCCCTATGTCGAATCGCTTCTGGACCGGTCTCAACGTCAGAATCGATGGAGGGACCACGCGGCCCGACAGAGAAACCTCTGGGAGAATGCGTCCCAGCGTCCTGGGGGACGGCACTCGTCCTTTCCGAGCGTCCCGTCAAACGCAGCGTCGCGTGAATATTTTAAAGACCGTCGTCGACCGATCCCCGCCGGAAAGTGGTTCATCTTTAACCAGTATCCTCTCCCTCGTTCTTTCAATTTTTGTCCGTCGAACCGTCGCGGTTCACGGACGCCGTAAACCGCAGTGCTACGATATCACTGCGGTCTCGGATGGAATTGTTTTTTCTAGCTGCCTTTTCCCAAGTCGCGATCCTCGAGCTTTCGGTGTTGCTAATGTAGGGATTTTAGGTCACTCGAGCGTCATTCCGCGTCGCGACGCCTTGGAGTACCCGGACCTAAAAGCTCATAAGTTTCCGGTTCAAAGACCATGGAACGCGTTTCATACCGTAGCCAGAGTTGACTAATATTATTCGCGAATTTTGATTTAATATTTTTACGCTTCTTTTGTTCTTGGCTCTCTATAGTCGAGTATCTCTGCTCTAGAATGAGGTTTTTTTTAGACCCCGAAATGGAAGCTGTCTCCCGTAAGAGAAGATTACCACTTCGAGAAAGGTTTGCTATCTATGATTCCTTTTGCTGCTCGAACAACCGCTAAGAGACATCGCGCGTCTAAACACGATGTTTAAAGCTCGATCGTGACAGCTCGCGTGACGCTGTTACCAATTACCCGATGTGCCATTAATGTTGTCACGTGACAGCTCAGTCCGTTGTAATCCAGCCTGGCTGCAATTTCAATTCCCCGATAATCTTCGGCCAGCGGATACCTTTGCTACCTGAATCCGCAAATACGCGAACCGCGAATCCGCCCGTGGTCGCTGTGCGGCAAAGCATTCCGATATGACGCGCAAACAGACCGCGTCAGATTGATTATGGTTCAGTCGAAAATTAACGTCGCCGATGGACGCCATTGGCCCTTTATCGCGCGTGAATTACGAGTCACCGTACTAGACTCTAGAAAGAACTAGCCAAATTTAAGAAATATTAATTCCATCGTGAAGAGCAAATTTAATTTTGCGATCGAAAAAAATTTTAACGCGTGCTACGATCGAGATCCATCGGCCGTGCAGAGAGCAGAGAAAATAAAAGGGTAAAAATGGACGGAGAGAAAAATTGGCGGAATCCTCGAAACGTTCCAAGGTATTCCAGCGAGACGGGAAGTGAATTACAATGCGGAGGAAGTTCGCCACGGGCGAGGTGAAGCGAATTGACGTTACGTCGACTAAGCATCGTCCGAATCCTCGATAAATTCGTAATATTGCTACCTGTCAGGGCCATTCATCCTCGCGAAGCCGAGTTACGTCCATTACGTAAGAATAGACGCACGTTGCACCTCGTGGGTAGTTTCACGCTCGTTCGAAGTTTATTTCTGCGAGAAACGCCGGTGAAAAGAAGACGGAGGAAAAAGGGGACGCCATTCGGAGAAGGGAAATGTCTTTGAAGTTCCAATTTGTTCGACACCTTCCACCTACGCCCGTTCGGGGCGTCGTTACGCGAGCGACTATAACTTGGACGAGCATAGCAATTTGTCAAACGCACCGCGCGAACGAAATATTAGATCTTCGTGGATCTAAAATATTTTTACGAACTATATTTTATTTAATTTTTACGTTTCGACCAGCAGAATAATAACAGAAATTTCATTTTGCCAATGTGGCTTGTAAAGTTTCATTAGCGCGATGGTTACTTTACGTGTTAGTTAACGATCGCTGTCAGCTTTCGAGAGATCAAACGTCAACAATTTCGCGATGCCCGGATCTAATACTTCCGACGAAATATCCCGAGAATATTCCTCCGAACTTTAGCTTCCAACGATTCCGGCTATAACCGGAAGAGCGAAGGCTCGTCGATCGGAGGATCATTCTCGAAACAATTTGAAATTCTCCCGATGCGTAGAATTTTCCGTTGAAACTCGACGTGCCGCGGCGGGACAAATAAAACTGATCGGGAATTAGGTAGCAAGTTCGGGTGAACTTTGAGCTATTCGTTAACGGATTTCGAGCGAAACTTTCCCGATTCCGACGAGTAATCTACCTCCACAATTGGGGAACGAGTCTTCGTCGAAATCTCAAGTTATCCTATTTCACGGTTAATACGATGTCAACTACATGCAGGTGAATTCAGGTGACGTGGAACGACGGCCCTCAACTCTTAACTAGACGCGTCTGGATAGGAAATCCTTATGGGAATAAATTATATTTCGTTGCTAAATACTGTCCAACCCGTTTAAAAATTATCCTGTCATCGTTTCCGAATCTACAAAGTTTCAATATTAATGTATTAATTAACTCGCGGATTCTGTTATCGGAGGAACCACTCCTCGATGCACAAACCCTGTCCTATCCGTTAACGAAGCTTCGATTACGTTCGAATAATCTTCGAGGCGTGAAACAAAAGTCGATCGAAGCGGATGATCGAGATGCTCGATCGTCAGCGGATGGCCATGATGAAAGCTGTCGATCTCAGGCGAGGCGATCGCGGGAAAGAAAAGGAAACGAAGTGTGCTCGAAATCGTCGCGACGGAGTGTGTCCGGTGTGCAAATGAAACCTGGTCAAATTAATTGAACATCCATCTCAATTACGGGGCTCCGTACGTGAATACGCCCGTAGACGCGTTCGAGATCTTACGCGTGTGTACACCGCATATATCGCCGGTGGCCGTCGACAATTCTATCCCCGCGGACGATCCGGCAGGACAATGCATCCTGGACAGAATAATTCACTGGAGCCATTATGGTCGGTCCAGGACAAGGGCTTTATTATTGACTTACGACTAATAGTCACGCTGTGGATTACGCGCGTGTGTACGATGCGGTACGCGCTTGCGCTCGCGTTCTATCTCTCTCTCTTCGAGTCTGCTTCATCGTTTCCGCCATTCAGTCACACGATTCCTTTCTCTCTCGCACTCCACGACCGCTAGATCCGTTCTCTACGACCATGCCTTCGATCTATTGCTCATTTCCCCGCAAATGCTGATCGAATGGGCCGCGTTGCAACGCCTGCTGGCTACCCGAATGTCCCACCGAGAATGGGTCGGTTGTTCCTCCGCGACGGAGATAAGATTGGACCTCGACACCAAAGACACACTAAGTCGTCGATTCGGTCCCCAACGCAGCGGTTTTTAATATTTTTAACGCTTTAATAGTCGCGCGTTTCGAGCCAAGAAGCAGAAGGCTTCAAAGCATTTTATTAATGGTCAAATTAAAATGTCCAGTCATGTGTTACAACTTTGCAGTGGAGGCATTCATTAAATGCGATAAGCATAACATAAATGGTACCAGAAAAATATACTCCAACGGTTGTTTTTTTACACGAAGCCATATGTAACAATATGGGCATAAGTAATTCTTGATAAATTCCAAATGACCCCTTTATCGAACGTGTACACAGTTATTAACAGGAAAGAACCTACCAACAAGCACGACACACCCGATACTTTACACGCAGCAATATTTTAATTTGCCTGCCGACTCGATTATGGCGATTATCGAAAAATTATTGCCCTCGTCGGAATGGGATTAAAACAGAGGGTGCGTTCGAGGGTAGACCGATTTAGAGGAGCTTCGGTGTTTCTGCGTCGAGCACGCGAAAGCCTAGGTTGATTCAGAATAGATACACAGAGTCTATCTTTTTGAGAATACTACCGAGGCGATTTAATGACATTCCACGATAATGTTACATTTTCCTTTAGAGTTTGTTGCATCGTTTTTAGTTTTGCATTTCTTGCACTCGCGGCCACCCCGTTGAGAATCTCTACACCAGAGAGTCGTACTCTTGACAGTAACTCTTGAGAACAACTCTCCAGTAGACACTAGTTACGAGTCTTTTAAAAATAAAGATCTGTTTACTTAAACGTTGAACTCGTTTTCTACCCTTACTCTTTTATTTAACGACTGTATTCATTAAATGGTGAGATTTAACAAGCAAGGCCTTTTCCTATATATTTGCAATTGAGCATTTCGCAAGAATCTGAGTTTCACTGGGGGTGAACTAAACTTGTCAGTACAGTTGGAGCATTAGAAAAGTGCATCTGACAGGTCCTCGACGCGATCGTCCAGATCTGTCTAACAAATAAGCATCGTCCGATAGGGGTTGATAACGACGGTCTACGGCAGACGCACGGTAATCTGTAAACCAATCATACGGGCTCGTGGAACGGATCCACCCCAATTGGCCGCATCCATATTCCTTGTTCTGCCCCGACCGGATTCGATCGTTCGACCGGATCTTCGCGCGGTTCGCCCGATCGACGCATTTCCATATTACACTAAGATTAATTCGGGCCATGACTCCGGGTTCACGACGCATCCATGAAACTTGGCAGCTGTCTGTCGCGCGTTCGCCGTTTTCAGGAACTGGTTAAATTTACCTTCAACGTCTGTTATTATTCCTCACATTCATTTTACTTATTCTCAGCAACAACCCTCGACTATGTATCATCAAGGGAACTATCTACCGCACTGGTAAGTGCAAAAAAATGGAAAAAATGAATAATAGAGGCACGGTGACATCGACGTCCCGCTCGTAACGTCACGTTTCGGTCCCGGGGCCGCAATCGTTGGCAACGGTGGCCGATTTTTGGCCGCGCGGCCTCCCGATCGTTAGGAAGTTGCTAGCAAACAAAAAGTTCGCAACAGATAGGAAATTATTTCCTCCGTTTGTCCACGGTCAATTTTCCCGGGAAACTCTTTTTAATTATTTTTTACAACCGTTGTTTCGAGCATTCCGAAATTCCAACAAGAGAGAAAAAAGCGCTTCGACCACGTAGGGGGGAGGGTCGGGACGGGGAGACGGCGGAGAGTGGCAGCGAAGCGCGGATAGGGTTACTAACGATTTCGATTCCGCATCGCTCAAACCGAGCGCGTTGAATTTCGCGAATGCTTTTTTGATCCGGCGAGCCACCACTATCTGCGAGAGTGGGGTGGCGCCGGTTGGTTTTGGTCGAGGGTGACGCGAGGGTGCTTCTCCCGCTCGCTCCCCAGGCGCCAATGACGCCAATCTCCCGTGTAAATCGCGACATATTTCACCAGCTGCCTGCCGGGGTGGGGACGCAGGGGATGCCGGTGAACCTCCATACCTTGGCGCTCGCCCCCGCAACCCCTTCCGACCCCGTGAGCCCTCGATCGGTCTTACCGCGTTGCTTTGAAAACGCGCCGGTGCTGGATAAAAAGTTCCACGGCCTGTTATCCCGAAAGTTATCGCGCGCCGCGGAGTTTCTCGTCGAAGTCGACGAGTTGAAAATTCCGCGTTGAGCCGAGCAACGACGAGCCTCGCCTGCCAGGGAACGCGCATCGATTTCCACCCGTAATTTATCCCGACTCTCGCGGGATCATTTTTAACGCTCAAATTCTTCTCGAACGCCCAACGAATCTATACGATATACTGCTAGTCGACTCTTTCGGAAGAAGTCTCGATAGTAAATGTCATCTATAGTTAATGAAACGATTCGATACATCAAAGATCGCTGAGACCTAATTTCTATTCTTTATTCGTACAAATGTCGGTTAGTCATGTGTGTTTTCATCGACGATCGGACACGGTTCGAATCGAATCGGAATTCGTTTATAAGCGAGTAAGTCACCGAAAGGATCACGGTGCGGCGAACAAAAACCGGACGTGACGCACAGGAGGACGCAATTTTCGGAATTATCGGTTCGTGAACGCCGACTGTCGAGGTTTGGCGCGAGTGCACGCGTCCACGCATGGGCGCTCCGTAGACACTCGCGTTGCTCGACGAAACGGGGGCGAAAAACACACCCTCGGGCCAGATTGTTTTTGATACCGTTTCCATCGAACGAGCCCGCGACTCCGTGGCCCGTCGTGGCGTATGCATGCAAATGGGTACCGCGTTCCTCAGGCGTTCTTTCCTCGAGCGGAAGCTCGCGTTCCCTTGGAACAGACGTCGCATAAAATTATCGTAACCATGCTGCTTCTATGGCGCGTTGCAATTGGCCATCGTCCGTCGGGGCTGACGTTGGACTTATCGCGATGGTTATTAGAGAACCGCGACAGTTTTTCTCCGCTTTAAGCGGCCGCGCACCGCGTTCGCACGTCGTTCGACCTCTGTTCTCGCGTGGCTTTACAACCCCGCAAGCACCGCCAATTCGAAGCTCGAGTGCGTTCTCGATAAAGCAGTCGACGAACTTTCAACGTAGGCGATCCCCTGGATGGAGAATTTCATGTTTATAATATGCTTTGGACGTAACTAGTTCCAATATTAGCAAAGGAAATGTTATTTCTATTAATTAGAGTTGGTAGAATTGTACTCAAATTTTGTAATATTTAGAGGAAAATATGTAGCGTCTATCATTAGCGAATATTTTAACAAATTGCCTTTACGTTGCTTTCATGCTCGACAAAAATTGCAATTTCCATTTTTCGATGAAATATTGCGCCGATCTCCAGCGTCGCGAATAACTAAGGGTTGCGCCTTTCAGGTGCAAGAACCCCAACGGCGTCCAATTTGATTTATGATTTGTTCTATTTTGTTTTCTTTAGTAATAAGTCTCGCGCGAGTTCCTTCTACGCGGGAAAGAGGAACTTTCGAAACTTAAATTGGTATACAATCCCCTTATTGGTTTTATTACGAAACATGGTAAAGTGTTTTATAACTTTCACATTTTGTACATATTTTTCCTTCTCCGGATGACTAATTGAAATTTGATAGACAAGTTTCTACGCTTCGTATTACGTCGTAGAAAGTACATATTTACTTTGTTCGGTAGTTACTGACCGTATAGTAAATGTCTCTCTTCTCTGGTAATTTCGATTAACCTTGTAAGGTAGTTTTGAAGTTAATTATACCCCGATAGCCGAGGAAGTTAAACCGAAATTGTGATTTGATGTGACTTCATCCAACGTTATTGATCTTAATTCTTTGACTTTCTGCTTCAACATTTTCCTGGCATTGTATTCAACCCTCGTTCGGTCTATGTATCCAGTTACGGAAGGAAGGGAAGCTTTCACAGGATGGCACGCGTGACGATTCGCTTCGAGACAAATTGTTTTTAACGTCCCAAAGAGATTTCCAACTAGCTTGCGTTGCAGTACCGGTTAAATAACCGAAGATAAAATAATATAGCGGTTAGCATATCGTTTCAGCATGTGAGTGTTCACCCTGGTGAATATCCAGTGGAAATTTTTTGGTTTAGATATAAATTTGAGAAAAACAATTTTTTAATCATTTAAAAAACAAACATTGAGGAAAAACATGCGCTCTGAAAAAGCCTTATTTGTTCAATATTTTAATATGCAATGTGCAAACAAAACTGTTCGAGTAAAAAATATTTTTCGCAATTTATTTTTACTTCGAATTTAGTGTCCAATATTTCGCGCAAGGGCAAGTATTAAAAGTTTTATCTTAAACATTGCTATCAGCAAATTTTTGCGCGAATATCCTGCTCTGTAATTGTGCGTTTTCCACGAAGACAGCTTTTCCTGTGTATTTTCCAAGGGTTTTCAGGAACTATTTGGACTTATTAACAGATATATACCCTGTTGTTTTCCTCGATGTTTTGTTTTAAAAAGAAGAATGTTATCGAATGTTCGAATACAACGGTGTAATTTCGAAGGTAAATATTGAGAAATGGAACTGCGAATTTTTCTTTGCGGAATTTCTTTTCTGAGGAACAGATAAGAATTGCTTGGAGGCATGACGAAACGAAGAATGGACTCCTACAGTCAAACTCAATAAACATTTCCTCAATTTACGAAATTAATTATAGACTGTCTCTACCAGTTCGTGGTCTTTATTTCTGTGAATTATTGTTCATCTACGTCCGTCGAAGTTGATACCATTATAATATACAGGATGTTCAGCCACACCTGGGAAAAATTTTAATGGGAAATTCTAGAGGCCAAAATAAGTCAAAACTCAAGGATACTAATTTGATGCTTGAGGCTTCGTTAAAAAGTTATAGAAATCTTTCCGGTCACAGTATATTTTCGGTAAAGAATTTTTTTCTCGAAAGTACGTAGGATTTCGAGGATATGTGTATTCACCAAATATGATGGTAATTGACCCCTGCAACTAAAAATAATTTTTTCAGAACGATTTAAAAAATTTTTGAAATTTCAGGGAAAAATGTCATGTATGGTCAGACATTAGATTTTCGGTAAGGAATTTTTTTCTCGAAACTGAGTAGGAATTCGGGGGTATGTCTATTCACCAAAAATGATTGTAATTGACCCCCGCAACCGAAAATAATTTTTTCAAAACGATTTGAAATTTTTGAATTTAATTGTTTTATTATTGTTGTTGTCTTATTTTGGCTTCTAGAATCTCCCATTAAAATTCGTCCCAGGGGTGGCCGAACACCCTGTATAATTCTATCATCTGGTTAGGAATAATATGAATTTTTCAAAAATATAAACCAGTTTTAAAATTATCGAATCAGTATAATACGCAAACGAATAAGAAGTAAAATGAAGGGACGAAACTTTGAAAGAATATCATCCCTCATTTTTGGCCGCTTCTACCTCGTTTTCGAAAAGTTTCTTGAAAATCTGTAGGGGTAAGGGACAGTTGAGGGATGTTCCTCGTAAGCAAAGAAGCAGCAAAAGCGCCGGAGGTTCGCCGAAATGGAGGCTGGTGGCGTGCGACGACGCCTGTTTCGTTCAGCCCGACGCACCGAGACATCTGGAAACTTGGGAATTAAGAGATCCGCGAAAGGCGGTCATTCGATTATTTCCAGCCATTAAAAGGGCTGCCGCCCTTCCTTTTCCAGGCGTTCCTTTTCCCAAGCAGCTTCTTTCCGGAACTTTCTTACACGAGTTTTACATTTCGTCGCGCGAACGGAGATTCGAAAGAGGGTCGAAGAGGCGTGGGCGCGCGAAGGGAAAGGAAAACACGCGGCCGAAAGAGAAGAGGAGCGTGTGCAGGCTTCCCAGCAAGTTCCTCGTCTTCGTCGAGGGGGTCGAAGAAGGTTGTCTCGGGCCACGAGCATCCCCCAAACCCCTCCCCGTCGCTTCAATCCCCGGTGTCATTGGTATTCCACGCGGTCGCGGCAATATTGCGTTACTAGAACGCGTCTTGCAAGCGGAATCGAAGCGACGCGGGCCACGATGACACCGAGTCGACGACGCCTTGCAAGTCACACCGCATGGCCGCGGCTCCCTTTTAATTTACACCCGCCGAAATTAATGCCCAACCACCCCTCCCCCGTTCGGCCGTAATTGAGACGAGGCTCGATTTTTTTCAATCGTCTCTCGACGTCTTCCTTTGACTTTCAATTTCCTCGCACGTCTTTCGCGAACCAGCTGTTCCAGCTACCAATTTCTCCGAGCGTCCCTCTTTCCCTCCGGCTCGGAGGAATTCCTTGGGAATTTTTTTTAACGCGCACTCGGGATCCTCGCGAAGTCCCCGAGGAAAGTGTCCTCGTTTGAATGGCGCCAAGGGGCGGCGGGGAACGGTCTGCATAAAGACGATCTCGAGATCGTAATTATTCGATGCTTCGACGGAAGTTCGGCAGTTCTGGTAATGGAGGGCTGGAAGAGGCTCGCAGCTGGACTGAGATTCTAAGCGTCTCGGGATACGTTTCCCTTCTGCCTCTTGCGACGAGGAACCAGACGACAATTTGTGCAATTTTAAGCTAGAAATTTTATAAAAAAAATTCTGGAGCGAGATATTGGGCAAAAGTTACGAGACGCAGGAATTGAAAACCCAAGAATCGCCCAAGGTGAAAATGGAATTCGCAGCTTCCCGAATCGTAAAACAGCGAGCGGAACGTGTCGGGGCGAGGGGGCGTAAAAATTCTTAATCTACAACGCGGCGAACAAGTCGTAAACTCGATTCCGTTCGCAATAAATTTCCTGCGAAACGCAATCGAGCCGGTCCAGCCTCGGAGATATATAATTTGAATTCGACTCGTCGCCGGGCCTACGATCCACCAAAGGGATGTTTTCCTCGCGCCCTTCGTTCGTCGCGGAATCAAGTGCTTGAGATTATGACGGAGGCTTCGGTCACGTATTTCATTAACAGCGATGCCGTCGGTTCCGTGGCCACGCAGGGATCCCTCGGGAGTGTAGGCAGCCGCGAAATATGTTTGCTTTGCGTTACATCCCCTGGGATGATCCCGTTATAATTATGAATATCCTTGTTGTCGGGCGAACGACCCTCGAATCGTTCTTCGCCTCTTTCGACGCCGTTAATCTTGACCAGGGTTCGAACCCTACTACCTGTCTAAAAAATTATCAATCGACTGTCGCTTGTACGTACAAAATTATTTTATATTTAAAATTTAACATAATACACCGGTAGGACTGCGACATTTAGACAATTAAACGGCGAATGATCACTCTAGTTTCTTCGCGACGGTCGCTTATTAGTCCCTTGAGAACCGTAGCTTTAATTAATGTGTGGTGAAATCGAGTGATAACGTAACGGTGAAGACGAATTCCCATCTATGTACAGAGTGTGGCAAAACTAGTACTACAATCGGGCATCGACCGATTCTACCTGTGAGAATAAACCGGGAAAAAGAGAATAAATTTGCTCGGAAATACCTTGACAATTTACCCTCCCAATGCGTTTCGAAGTCACGTTTTCGAGTTTTTCAACGGAACAGTATCTCTCCACGACTCGGCGTCCGATCGAAGCGCAGATTTTTCCGCGGGAAATTCGTTGGTGCAACGAGAGTCTGCGTCTCGATCGGGCCCGTATCGACGAGATTCGTTCCCCGGTCTGGCGTGTTTTGAAACGAGCAACGACAGATTGGAATTACCATATTGGAAGAGGGAACTGGACTCCTTATTTCCGTTTCCTTTAGGACGGGGGGGAAAAAGACCCCGGAGGGCTTCCTCTATCCAAATCGCTCGCCTCGCTTTCCCGTACGATTCTTCTCTAGCGTTAGCCTCGCGTTCTCGGGAAACTGTCTCTCGTCCCTTTCTACCACTTTTCTCTTTCCCGTCGTATCCGCTCTCTCTGTCGCGCCCAGGGTGCTTTCATCTCCCCTTTTCCATCTCGGGTCTGGGAGATTCATCCGATTCTCGTCCACGAAGATTTCAATCTTGTTTGGTCGAGGTATCGACACGTCCTCATCTTCCTCTCGATATTCCCTGCAACCTGCTCCCCCTTTCCGTCGTCTGTCTCTCTCCATCTGCCCGCCCCTTCCGGCCGCGGAACGTTTGCTAACCCTTGCGAGAACGAAAGAGGACGGTCGATGTCTATATCGATCGGTCAGAACGAATCGGCTGTAGGCACCAAGGAAATTCCCGGTCGCTTCCGCAGGAAATTCGCGGAACGCGCGACCCTCCGCCGATTTCCAGCCTCTATCCTTCCTCGACGTGCCAACGAAATCGTCGGTGTCTTCGAAAATCACGATGCTATCGACCACTTTCCAGCCTGTTACCGCGCCGCGAAAAACACGGAGGGTTGGAGGGCGAAGCGGCCACCCCCCTCGAAGATCTCGACTCGCGCTTCTTCTCGATCCCGGAAAGGACTTTTCCAGTCTATGAATATATTAAAAGCAAACAAAGCCACTCCTCTCGTAATCCTCGCCTTCCTTTTCTCGGCTCGTAGGACGTTACGCGCGCGTTTATTAAACCGGCCCGCAAACGCTTTCTTAAGCACTTTAAAGTTAAGGCTCCGTCGTTACCCTCGAAAGTCCTGACGTTCCGTCTACCCCTCTCCCCCTCTCGACGCTCGAGATCCGTTTTGCGCGACGACGATGACGAGAAATTCAATTCGCGTCCATCGTTCTCCACTAACGAGCCTTTCGTCGTCGAATAACACATTTAATTGCATTTCGTCGAAAAATGAACTTTCTTCCACCTCTAAGTTCTCTGAGTCTATAGTTCTCTAAATATCCATCGATATCATATATGAGCGACAGGATTTTTCGCTAAGGACCTATGTAAAATAAGATTCTTTTTCGGTTCGAAAGTTACACAAAAGTATGACTAAATTTCTCAATCCAGCCCCTCGTCCGTTGGTCAATGGGGAGAACGTGATCGATGTGAAGTATTGCTTCATAATGGAGTTGAGCTCCACCTGTAATCCATCAAGGTATAAGCAATCGAAGTGGCGGCTGGACAGGTGCAAGGAATAAGAAATAGTCGATGACTTGCTTTGGGTTCTTTTTGTAGAGTTCAACCACTTCCCTACTGACTTTTTTTTTAGTTGGTTCAAGAAAGGTTATTTTACCTGAGATCGGTTTCTCCCATTTATAGAATTTATTTTGTGGATTTCACATTTTTCTTTCAACGTTTTATGTGTTCTTTTCAGACTGAAATATGTTCGAGCGCCCTGACCGACGTCATTCACGCAGTCATCAACGGAACGGACGGTTGCCTGTTCTGCTTCGGACACGCGGGCTTGGGTAAGTCTTTTGTAAATAAAGTCTTTTCGTATTACTAAAAAGTACCAGAGATATTCTTGGTAGTTAGAGTCACTGGGCCATCTCGTGTATAAAAATTCGTACATTTCGAGTAAACATTCGTTTGCTTGCACGATGAGGATCGACGCTCCGTGGAAAGAGGGGGTTAAACATTTTTCCTCGTTCCGCGCGATGCGTGAGGGCTGACAACGTCTCCGTCCTTCTTCCCAGCGGCTTTGTTCGGCAAAGTTCGACGTCCTCGTAGACAAAACGCCATTGTTCCCCCGCGAGGAACTCATCCGGACCGAGCGTAGAAATAATTACATGAAATATGAATACCTCGAGGAATTCTCGTCGTTCTTATCGTCCTACTGCGCTCTTTTTCACGCGCTCGTCCAACGACCGGCTGCAGTTTGCACTTAGCGATGATACGAAGATCGCAGGACGTCTTGACGCTTCGCGTAAATATTGCTTACCAGACAAATGTACAAATTTGTGCCTCCTTTCCCTCGTCGGATAAAAAATAATTGCGAAAATACGTGAATTTCCTCCGCTTCATTTGCGGGGTAAAAAGATACTTCGCTTAAAATTTTTCCACCGCCATTTTCTTTTTTGATACTCATACACCTCTGTTATAATCAATATTTCCATATACTTGTATGAGATAAGTTAGATCCAGTTAAAGTTGGTAATACCATACAGTTGTGAATTTCTGTAGGCACAAGCGCAAGTAGAAATAGTAAATCATGGTCAGACACGATAGATCGTACGCTTAGCAAATAAATTTTCAAACTCGATTTTCTCGAAAACGAAGTCCTATAAGAAAATATTTTTCATCGATCAATTATACCTCTATCTAGAAGCATTTTGATTACTTTTCGTATCAATTTGCCTACATTAATCAACGCTGATTGCAAGTTTGGGAAGAGTGTATTTTCTCGAATCGAGTATTATAAATTGACGGACCAGAGAGACCGTGAATAGAGTTCGGTCAGTAAGCGCCGAGATTAGAAATCCTATGAATAGCCCCTCGGTGGATAAAGTGTTAAGTGAATCGTCTCCGAACGTCTGCTGAGTATGCGCAGCGACGACAGAAGCTTCTTCGCTAATTACGCGCGCGCTTGATTCTTCAATGTCGCCTTTATTCGAGGACCAAGACCCGGACGAACAAATTTCACTGCGTTCTCTCGGCTCAATTCATTATAACGAGTACGAAACGCGAAATTCAAGGGCTGTAGCTTCCGTCCTTGAATCCTCCAGCTACCACTAGAGGAACTTACTTGTCTCGACACTTTCCAAGACGAAAGATTCCATTCGATAATTCCACAGAAAATCTGAAGCAAAGTTTCGCGCCGAGTCCTACGCTGTGAATTAACACGTTCCTGGATGAGGTTCGGTCTTAAATCAAATTTAATATTCCTTGCGTTTATATGCATCGAGCCTCTTACCTAATCACCATCGAATCTAATTGGTACCACGTTTCGAAAGATAGCTAATTTGGTAGTAAAGGGAACGTAAAGAATACAAACGAACGAAGATTCATTTTAGTTTTTGATAATATATCGGTTTCGATGTATCTTTGTTGGGATGACACTGGTATTAACCCTTTTTGAGGAAAGACGCGTACTCCAGCCCTAAACGAGCGCGTTGAAGATTCGATAGATGAATTGGGGCGTTGATTCTTTACTCAGACGGTTCCCTTCTCCTCCCTTAGACCGCTCGTTTGCCGCTTGGTTTTCATCGTTCTCCGCGAAACCAGCCGGAGAACACGGTCGACGAGACGCGCGAGTTGTTTTACATTTTAAGTAGTGATATCGAGTTTGCATGCAAATGCATGATTATGCGAGGCAACCGAGGGGAAGGAAGGCTTTCTCGGCGGGTAATGCCGAGAGGGTAGAAGGAGGATGGATAGGAGACCGCGTTCCGCGGGGAAAATGGACGAGGCGAGAAAAGGGGCGAGAACGAGGGACCGAAAAGGTGGAGTCGAAAGGAAACGAGATAATGTATGCTACTGGGGCACGCTCCATCCTCTTCTCCGCCTTTCGAATCATAACGTATACCGGAGAGTATCTCCGCCAAGTCCTCGCTTCACTTTCAACGGGAGTAACTTCCGAGCTGACGGATTTATGGCGAACCCCCCGCGAACAGACCGATTAAACTTTCCTGATCTGCTCTCCCGCGGCTTTGTATCGACTCTGAACATTGCCAGGATTCTCGAGAACCTCGTACAGCGATCGAATTCCTTTCTACTAAGTTCCTCGCTCTTCGAACCGAGCGTTATTAATTCTTTCCAAGCTGATACCTACACCAATAAAAAACATAATGAACCTATAAGTACTTCAACCCCTGCTTGTGAATATTTGTAAATCTCGATTACCAACGCGAGAGAACATCGAAAGAATTCCAGTCGGAGCAACCAACCCTTAACGCGCGGCGATATCGAGCCGCGATCGTTCGAATTCTCGCCGTAGTTAGGTGAAATTTACCGCGAGAGAAAATCAATAAAGAGAGACGCGTGAGATAGTGTAACAGAGACGCGAAGAGCACGGTAGCGGTGGGAGATAAGAGTCTACCATTCGGAGATAAAGAAACGCGAGAGACGAAAGACGTGGAAGGAAGCCGAACGAACTTTCATCCCCTCGCGCCACCGGCGGAGATACTTGAGGCAAGTCCGCTAGCAAACTGCTTTTGATCATCGCTACGACAACGCACTTCTCTCCCTTTCTCCTCTCCCTCTGTGTCACTCGCTTCCCTCGGTTCGCCTTTCTTTGTAGCCCCGACTCCCCTAACTCTTTACCTCGTCGTCTCCCGGCTGCTTTGACACAGAGAGGAGCGACGAACGCGGGACAAAGCTGCCGAGATCCGCGTGGCGTGGCTGCGAGAAGAAACGGAGGCCTACGCGTCGCGGGAACGATCGAACGAGCCCGAACAGTCTTAAGACCGTGGCAAACTTAACCAAACCAGAGATAAACACAATAGATCCGACGCAGAAACCATTTTATCGCGCAACGAACGAGGTTTTAGTTAAGTATACGCGCGTAGGTACTCGATTCGCATTGTCAAGCTGCGTCAAACAACGTCTAATCACAGCCCTGAGACGTTTGAAGAGGTTTGACCAAGTTTGACAGTTCAAAACAGGTCCAGCGTAGTTCGTGGTTGTTTTGCTTATCGAATCGTCGCTGTTCTCCCGCACGATTTAGTCGCGACGCGAGTCCGTCGACCCTCGCGAGTCGAAAGACGGGAAGAAACGTCGACGGAAGGTTGACGAAGGCGTCTTCCAAGGATCGACGGTCGACGCGAGAAAGAAAAGAACGGGAGAAACGTCGCGGCGCCCTTTGACGGCGACGGGATTTGTCGTACGGAAAGATATAACAGGCCACGTGAAGAGAAAGAGAGAGGAAGGAAGCGCTCTCTGCACGCCAGCCAGACAATGCGACCTTTTGTACTTTGTAACGCGGGTGCTAATTACTCTGCATCAGCCGCGGCCCTTAAGGTGCGCGCTGTCGAACCCTTTCAACGCGAGAAACCACTGAGAAAGCAGATTAACCAACAAAACGAGAAGAGAACCCGCGCACCTTTGACATGCAAATATTCGTGATAATTACAACCGACGACGATGATTCGCGTTACTTTTTTCCTCCGCGTAGGCCGCTTGATCCCAAACGAGAACTCGGCGGTGGGGAATTTCTTTCTGGCGACGTTTCGCCCGCGAACCTTTGAAGTGTAAATCTCTGTCGCGAAACGCGATGCGGTTCAGTCGGCCAATAGTAACTCGCCTTTTCAATCGCTCACTCTTAATTGTTGCAATATCGTAGCAGCGATCGAATTCATAGTTTGTTCAACGATTGGCGGAGAGAAATTGTTTATCTCACGTGTATCTTTCAGCGTCCATTTGAACGCTCTTCTCCGGCTGCTCGATCGCGCGGAATCGACGAGACGTAAACGACCGGCGGGAACACTTACGGACTTCGTTTCGCGTTGCGTTCGTGCGATCGACGAGGCACGATTCCCCGCCCCCGCGGGAAGGGTGAACTCGAGGAGAATTCCAATCGGCGGATGCATCGGCTTTAAAGTACTCCTACGCGAGTTTTCAGCGACGCGGTACCCTGAGAACGTTTCTCGCCTCCTTCCGCCGCCTTCTCTGGAAAAAACCTGGAAAAGTTGCCGCTAAATCTTTCCGCGTTTTCATGCGTAAATCGACGACTCGTTGCCACGACTAAGCGCGATGGTGCGCGTTTACGTACAGGGCGCGAAGGAAATATTTGTCACCGCCTTCGAAAATAAATTTGTCCATCGGCGACGGAGACTCGTTAAACCTTTCAATTATTCCTTTAAATTCGGAATCAATTTTTTTTATTCCGTATAAACGAGTGGTTTTATGAATATTCCGGAAAATAAACAGTGTGTGTGTTTAGACGAATACTCCGTTCAACGTTGATTTTATGCTTCTCGCGAAGGTCTCGGAATCGGTGCGAGTCTCTTGAACAAATCCAGGGAAACGTGACGAAAGCAACCCGGTAATAAGAAAGTTTTTCAATTTAATAAGAAACTGTCGAGATCAGTTCGTTCGTTCAACGTTCCAGAATTCAACCAAGAGGTTAACTTTGACTCGAAGCGGCCGTGATGCCCGGTCTTTTTCCCGGTTTCTAATTAAATAACAACATAATTCACCGTCTTACGTTCAAACAATTAAATAACGTTTAAGATTCAGCGACGGCTGCCGCTGCTTTTCCATTACTACGCCCGTCCACCCCTGGATTCTTACGCCTTTTGCTCACAGTTTTCATCCCTCTAACTTCTCCCGTCACTTTCTCCCTTTCTTCGGAGAACAGTCGCCGCCCAATTATTTTATGATTTTAATAAAACTCTTCGGTTTCTCTATCAATAATACCACTTTTCCCCAATCGAACACCCAAGTTTCGATCCTGCAAATTAAATAGCGAACAGGTGTTGATTCGAGGCCCTGCGTTTTCCGCTCCTATTCGCGAAACAAAATTATTGACTATCACAGATTGGACAAAATACATGGAGATATTTATTTTCGAAACAAACTGGAACCTTTTATGTTGTTTATCTCTGAAAATAAATTTCATCGAAATGTGCGGTTGGATACGTTCCCTCGTTAGTAACTTTTACATATTTCAATGTTCCAAATTACCAACGTTATTCGAAATATTCCGCGCCTCCTCTATCGATTCGATCACATAAACCACAAACTCACGCGTACGAATGGAGGTTCGCTAAAAGTGTACGGTCACCGTCGAATACCATAAATGGCCTTTTCAGGGCGTCGTATCCTTTCTTTCGTACAAACAACGTCGGCTGTTAATGCGCGAACGTCAACCGCTCGTCGATCCCGATTATATTCGTTTCACCCGTCATTGGTCACACCCGTGAACTTGTAATGTAACCGAATTAATCAGTTTCAATCTAGCCATGGCTATAAATTAGATCCCCGGTGACGGGGCTTCGTTACGCGTTGTAACCATCGGCGGGGGAGGATGGAACGTTTATCGCGGGTGGGGGCGTCGAGCGCGCGCGCGAATCTCGTTCTCTCGTGGTTCCCGCTAAACAGTAAACAAATTAATTGTCGTGCCTGGCCGCAAATCGGGCATCGCGATTGTTGCGTTCGACGGCGATCTGCAGATTTACCGTGCACACTGGACAACGGAACGGCGGCGGGGGCGGGGGTCGCAGGATTTTCAAAGGCAGCCGTGCGAATCGATTCGCCGCGACACGTGGCCGGGAAAAGCGAGGGAAATCAATCGTAAACCCGACTGTTTGTTCCGACGTGACGATGTAATCGGGGCAAACGGTTTCCACCGTCCCCCCTTGGTCCGCGCGCGTGTGTATCAACGTTCCAGCGAAAGAATGCAATTAATCGACAGGAATGACCGACGTTCGTTCCGACCGCTTGGTAAACAATACGCGATTCCGTTGTAACGGAGATTTCCCGTTTACGCGTAAGGGCTCACTCAGACTATCGACTTTCCCACGAGTATCGAGGACCACCCTCTTTTAACCCTTCGCTAGCACGGTCGAGTGTTTCGACAACTACATTTATTAACCCTTCAATGGTCACATTTTTTCGGGCTAACTCTCCAAGGATGATCAGTCTGCTTATCTCTGCTTTTTATTCTAGGCAAATCGCACACGATGCTGGGCACACCGGAAGCAGGGCACACGTTGGGGGCGATCCCGTGCGCGATTGCTTGGCTCTTCCGCGGAATCTCGGAGCAACGGCAGAGGACAGGCGCCAGATTTAGCGTCAGGGTCAGTTGCGTGGAATTAACCGCCGGTCAACAGCAACTCAGGGACCTGCTCGCGGCTCACGCCAACGGTGAGTAAATACGTCCAGGCATAATTACCGCATCCGCAAAATTGGGAACAAAATTTCTCTTTAAAATTGCAACAAATTCTTCATCTACGAAACTCGGAATAAAAAATGTATTTTTAACGACAACTGGAAAAGTTGAATGAAAGAAGTCTCGCGTCTCAGTGCTTCTGGACAACGAGGAGTGACGCTGGTCGCCACCGGGATTCCAGTTACAAATCGCACGTAATATTTGTACCGTAATCTCAGCGGCGCCCAAGTTTTCTCGTTTGAGCGCCGGATCGCGATAACATTGTGTTCCCGCGCGTCGAAGAAACTTGAGTCGTAAGAAACACTTGTCTCGAGCGTCATCCCCCGGTTTTAAGAGTTCCGACTGTCCCGACGCCCTTCGAGGACGATCTCGAGATCGGCTTTAACCCCGAATAACGGAGCGTCTTAGATATATTTGCGAGGGGGTCGAAAGTTTTCCGGCGCGTTTCCCCTTCCCGCGATAGGGTTGAAGGTTTCCCGCAATTAATTCGATGCCTCGAACAATGCGGGCAAGTACAATCGTTCCGGATTAATTGGTGCCGAGTGCAGGAAACAGCGAAGGGAATTTTGTCGTCACGGGCGTCAAGCGTCGATATATCAAGGATGGAAGAAATTCTTCTGTGGACGAAGGCCTCGAAATACGAATAAAAAATAAACAATCGATTCGCAAGAGGTAACACGGAAACTAAATTCTATCTCAGAAACTGCGAAGAAATTGCATCTATAAAGAAAGAAAGCATTTCCGGGTTGCACAGTAATACGGAATTAAATGCTGTAGACTGAAATAAAATTAAAAGTTGCGGTCGAAAATCGCATGTTCCATTTGCTTTTATCCGCAAAACTCGTCGTTCCGAGACTCGGACCTGCTTCAGCGTTTTCGGATCGCTAGGAATGGCTCGTAATAACGCCGGGAGACGCATCGGTCGAAAGCCTGGAAGAATGAAATTGTTCTTCCCGTGTTGTTTTTCTCTTTGGTTTGTTTTTTGGCCATTGAATCTCCGTTCGTTCGTGGCGACTCGCGTCCACCGAGCATTCCGCTGGTAATATGCAGGAAACGGCCGCCATTCGGCTCTGTCTTCACGGGCCACCGAGTGGACGAGGTGGTCCGTAAAATTGAGGGGTAAGATTATTTCTCTTCTTTTTGTTTGTCTACGAAAGCGTCTCCCTACTCCTTGATTCGCTTCCGTCTTTCCTCCCGTTGTTCCCTGCTTGTCGAGAAATTGCGAGCAACTTGCCGGACTAATAAGAAACCGAAGGGTGGAACCTCCGTCGTGATGCACTTATGGCAACTCTCGATGAGCCTGGGGTCACGGACCACGAGGCACGATCCCTGGAAATTAACACTCTCCGGTCGGCGAGCATCCAATCGAGATTGTCTATCATCATCTTTCCTTGACGTTGTTTCCAGAAACTTTTTTTAAATAAGATCAAGTTTTCTGTTTTCGAAAATCGTGTACTATAACTCTTCCAAGGGTTTACGAAGATCGTTGAACTCTCCGATATCGAAGCAGAAAACGTATTTCCATTTCGTCGTCGCAAATGATTATTTTACGAACCGCGTTATTCCGGGAACTTTGCTAACCGAGGCTATCGGTGGAGTGTATCAGCCACAGCCGGGTAGTTTACGCGCTTTTTAATGCCGATCGAATGTTATTGGGGTGCTTAGGTCGTTGGAATTATCATGGAATAGGTAGAGCAGTCGTTAAGCTCGAACTTTACAATTAAAAAGTTACGGTGCAACGGGCGTGGGTGCATTAGGAAACAATTCACCGTGGTACAATGTAACCGTAGTTATCACGATCGTACCGTGGGAACGATAAATGCGAGAGGGCCATAATCTCAAAGGGTTTAGAATCCGTTGTAAATTTCATGGCTGACATTAACGCAGAAGTCGCGTGCCGCGTCGGAACGCGGTGTATTAAACTTCCGGCGTCGAACGAGACGGTACTCTTTCCGCGAACGTTGCCAGTACAGACTAGCCCCCCCCCCCCCTCCCCCTCCCCCCGTAAACCGATGCCAATTTTTTTCCGTATTTTACATACTTTTAACGATGCTTTTGATTCATGTCCGCGGCGTTCTCAGAAACTTGAAAGCAAAACGGAACTTTGTCGTATCACGATTCCTGGCTTTCATCGTTACATTCCGTCGCGCTTTTTCGCTAAATTAACGCCCAAATGAGATCGTTGGGGGCGTGGAATACACAGGGTCGGGCACGTAACATGTTCACGTTTCATAGCTTGAAAACTACGCTTTACACCAGGAATTATTATACACTGAAGATGTGCAATTTTTATTAGAGAAATATTTATGTATAACAATGAACACATCGTATCAACTCGGTGCAACCTTTGAATTACGCTCTAATAAAATATACGACCGCCGAGTTCTCGCAAACGGCTGGCAATTTCGCCCAAAAAGCCCCGACTCTATATAAGCTCGGCCCTAAAGTTCAACCCTCTCGGAAAGTAAGACGAAAGACACGGTGTAAATTTGTTGGCGCAGAGTTTCCCAGTTTCTGGCATTCGATCGAAAACGTACGCTTCTGCCGGGGCCGAAGTTTCGCGGTGATTTCAGTCGCGTCACGAATCCGGGACCGAGTCTTAAACGAGACTCTTTCCGCTCTCCCGAAACGCTAACTAATTTCGAAGCGGTGCAATTAATTTTCCAGCTTATTAAATAATTAACTCGTATCCCGAGGTCTGTTTTGCCAGTGTAAGCCCTCGCCTTCCCCGGTTCTCGTTTCGACTCTCCTTGTCGCCCGCTCTGCCTCGGTTAACGAAAGCTCCGTTGCACGCGCGGCCCACGAATTTCGGCCTTTCTGCCCGGGGAACTCGATAATCCCTTCCACGTAATTATTTAAAGTTTTCGACGGCTCGAGCCCCGGAGACTGGGCGGAAACGAAATACCACCTTTGCGGTAATTCACTTTCCTTTCCTTGCGACAACGGTCTACGGGTTAGGTCTACTTTGTCCTCCATTCGCGACGACGCTTTCGATTTGCTCGAATTTGATTACAATCACTTCTCCGCAGAGGTTGAATCGATTTTGGGGCCCGTGTCGAAAAAAAATTAGCGTGTAAGACGGAGTATTGGAATATTAAAATTCAAGTAAACAGAAGCGACACAGTGAATTATAGTGTAGGAATACGAGTTTCGATGTTTCAAGTTCGCCAGGACGTTCAAAGAGGATCGCGCGTCGCGTGCACCTGAATGGTCCCGGCGAAGAAAAATGTTTCGCCGGAGTATTTTCCCGTGCGAGTTTTTTCTTCCGCGACGACTACGAGTTGCCGCGGAATAATTCTCATCGCGGCTCGCGCCACGGTTATTGTTTTATACTTGTACGCCGCTCGGCGCATAAAGCGGATAAGAAGGAAGATATAAGGACGAGAACGGGGGAATAATGGAGGAACGCACAAAACGTCGTAGCTGCATCGTCACTGGAGCACACGAGCTTTTAACGTGCGCATAAAACGCGGTCGGGAATGTTTTTTTCGTTTTGTTTCGCGGAATGGCTAAAAGGGTTCGAGTCGATGGGAAATCGAAGAGAGGTATTCCGCGGCAGCGCAGGAATTTTTATTCCGCCTCATTTCGCCGCGCGTCTGCAAGAAAATTTCCCTTTTCCTGTCGACGATCATTGGAACGATTATTGCCAATGATATATCCAGTCTTTCGCGAACGATAGGAGGACGAGAGAGAGAGTTCCCGAGCACCGAGCAACTTTCATTTGCAAATGCACGAGACACTTCGGGCAAGTTTACGGTCGACGGGAGGCGGGGAACGTGCCTTCGATCGCACGAATTATTTGTTAATATCCATTTGTATGCCGACCGACCGAAACACTCGATTAAATAACCTCAAAGCCGCATGTTTGCGTTTCGATGCACGGGCAGAAAGTATACAGGATCGATAGAGGGTTGGGGTTGCAGTCGATGGTGCATCTGTGGCCAAAAACATCTCCGCTTCTACTGGCCCGCGAATACCGTACTTTATTCCATTACCGGATGCATTATTTATTCGACTTCACGCAACAGTTGCGTTTCATTTCATTCTACATTTTTTTACCTCGTCGGAAAATCCTCTGTCAATAGTGGTATTTCCCCCCCCCCCCCCCTCCCGGATTCTAACCACTTTCCGCTTCGAACTCGTCCGCGTGCGTTTTAATTTATTTCCCTGTTAATTTGTTCGTCGCGCGTATTATCCATCGAGCGTCTCCATTGGAAGTTAAGTACAAGGATATTCGATGCTAAATGAAGTACTCCGGTCGCTTCCACTTATAATAACGAAGTTATTCGAGCGAAGACTTAAGTGCGCCGTCTTATGAAATTTTTATTCCGTACATTTCCCTCGTTGGTCGCATCCAGCTGCATTCTCGAAGCAGATTCGTCGGTCCATCGACCCGTTAATATGCCTGTTCATTTCCTCCGAGTTCCTTTCTTTTCCTCCCGCTTTTCCCGTTCCCTCTTGGCGACCGAATCGTTTACCGGAGACGGTAACTTTTACGAGGGGATACGCTTCAGGATCTACCGTGCGGTAGGCAATTAAAGAAAACCGTCGTCTTACGTACCGACTGGCTTCCGAAGCAAATGGTAGCGCGAGCAATGGTCCATGCTTTGGTCTCGGAGAGGAATCGGAGGTCATTTTGTTAACGACAGCTTTCCTCGCTTCGTCACTTGGAAGTTTAATGACGCGACGTCTTCGTACCATTCGGCCGGAAAGTGGATTGTTGGTTTACGTTGGCAATAATTTTAAAACCTACGTAAACGCGGAACCGCGCCTTTTATTCCTAGACCGTATCGCTGCCCGTCGATTTCTCGTAATAACAATATTTAGCAAATTAAATTTACGGGTGCTCTGTAGAATAATGAATAATTACTTTTTTAAATTAACTTCAATTCGAGGTCAGATTTCATAACAGAATTTTATATGCATAACTCCGCTTCGTGGTTTTTAAATTAACGGGTTAATCTCGGTAAGTTAATCTCGGTTCGCAATTTCTGAAGCCATTCAGCTGCCAAAGTTTATTTTTTATCCTACGTCTTCGTTGCGCAAGTTGTGTATAAAACCAGCAGAAGAAAAAGTAAATATACAACGAGAGGAGGTGTGCTTCAATTTGAGGGTAGGTTTCACTACGCCATCGTAAAGCATTATATAGTATTTTTTTAAATTACTTAAGTTCTGAAGCTATACAGCCGTCGAACTGTACATCCATTTTTAATGTCTGTAAAACCTGCGTGGTGGAGTAAACAAAATGAAACGGACGTAGTTTGTATAATTTCAGAAATTGCGATACCGTAGTTTCGCGAAGATCGAGGATTGCGGTAATCTAAAAAGCGCGAAATAGAGTTCGTGCCACGGCCGCGGGTGGATATGGAGAAAAGTAGAAATATCATGAACTCGAACGAAACGACGGGAGTAAGGGACGGAAGTGCCCCGGAGGATCTTATGAAAGAATAACACGCCAAGTTAATTCTAATGGCCGTTCCGTGGATTAACAAGATGGCGCGGAACGGAGGCTCGCGAGACGGTGTCTCTATTATCCTCTTTCCCCCTTTTTGCAAGATTTCACGCTAGTGCGCCTCCGTTTGCGGAAACTTGGAGGCAACGAACGCGAACGGACGCGGGCGAGAACGCCTTTCCGCATGTTTCGTTAAGAAATTCGGCTCCCGTGTTCGCATTAATTAAAGCGCGTACCTCGCCGTGCGCCGACGGGAGACCGGATGCGTCCCGAATGCCGCCATAAGAATGGTTATAATGCTGGCCATTGAGGTGGTATGGCGAAACAAGCAATAAGTCACGAGTATTAAATTAAAGGCAGTTCGAATTAAAAGTACCGAGCAATTTATACCCGGGCCGTATAAATAAAGTTAACAGCTGAATGAACATTCCCGGTGCTTATTACAGCCAGAAATGATTTATAGGAAACTTTTTCCCTCCCTCTGTTCTCGCGGCAGCCGGAAAAATACGCGAAACGTGGCCGCGCGCGTCTCCCTACGGATCCTCGAGTTATAGCCGAAACGGGGCCGACTTTCACGACAGACGACGAATATTCACAGCCGCTTATTACGAGCTTTCCCGTGGCTTCCTCCCGAGTGTCCGGGGTCTCGACGACCTACGACCTTCCCTGCGGCCCTTGTCGGGTCGTCTTAATACCTGAAGCGACCCTCCACCCTCCCGCGAGACGACGACCCAGTTGCTCCTCGCAGGGCGCACTTATTTCGGCGAACGTACGACCGCGTAAAGTACGTCTGACGCTATTCCACGACTGTTTCTACTTCAAGGAGATACACGCGTTGGCTGAAGAAATCAATTTCTTCTTTTTAATATTCTCTTTGTAGCATGTAATACTACAACATCGAAAGCGGAGGAGAATCTTAATAAAACGTAAACATTAAAGAAAAAAGGTAATCGAAGGCTCTGGAGGAATTGCTGTTTTGCAACCTGAGGTTAAATTCCATCCACGTACTTCGAGGATTAAAATTGAGGGTTCTGCGATCCCTGAATCGCCGTTTAATTTTCGTAAATCACTTTGCGCCGATAACATACCGAAGATCCCTTACCTCATTACGGCAAAAGACTAAAATTTCGATCCTTTTAACGATTTCCTAACTTGTTAATGCCACGGAACGCGTTCATTTTGCCCGGATAGAGAGAAGCAAAGGTTGTCGTTACGCGCGAATGAAAGTGCCAATGGCCGGTCGATCGTCGCCGTGCGAATTATAGGGAAAAGCTACCTCGCGCTGAGAAACCATTATCGATCCCCTCGGAAACGAATTACTGCTTCCGGTGTGTCCGATCCGCCGCTGATACGGTGACCAATGATTATCGCGGTTCTGGTTGTCGCGAACGATAAAAAGCAACGACCGAGAAGCTGGAAAATTGAAGCTCGACGGTTGACCGTTTTCTACAGGAAGAGAAGCGGAGATAATTGAGAGAAGGTGATACTTAACTCGAAGCCGATTCCTGAATTTTTTTCAGAAAGCGGCTCCTCTGGTAGGTTTCCCAAACCGGTTGTTCACTTTCGACTTCACTACTGTAGATACACATGTAGTTTTAATAGATTACGATTATCGTGGACGATATTTCATCTTTCGCGGACTGGTATCGAGTTACAGTCGCTGGATAACGGGGATAAATTACAAATGGAAACATTGTACATCAATTTCTTTCTCAACACTATTTAATTTTATATCGAATTACTAATTTTGTTTGGAAAATCGACTTTTAGGTCTTGCAAACAGGCATACCATGTCGTTCAAATAAAGTATCACGAATTGTTTTAGAAACAAATCTAATGACAAGTGTCCCTGTTTTATCAGACATCCTTCGATCGAATATTTAACGGTGCAAAGAGGGAAAAATTCGACCCTTGACCCAGAAATCCAGTGGCGTAGTATATCCCTTACCCTTGCCCTAGATATTCGCTTCGAACTGCGTCGTTTGGATATTTTTAGTGGCCATAATGGCCCCTGCCGGTGGCACTAAAATTCCTGCGTCTCATCCTGAAGGACGCAGAACGGTACCATTTCGAATACTCTACGAGGCATTTGGGAAACCCAGTCTCGTAGTCCGCGCGTCCCCGGTCATTCGAAAAAACGGAAACAGATTTTTTTTAGTACCCTCCGACAGACTCACCCTCCGGGGACGAGATTGGCCGCGTATGTAGTATTCGAAACGCGTCGAAAAACGATTTATCCGGCACAGTGGAGTTTCTCGACCCCTGAACGAGATGCCACCGCGGGAGCACGCCTGTACGGATCTCGCTCCTCGAGCCACGTCCATTATGCGTCCATATACCGGCGAGTTCTTCTCGCGGAAGATCGTTTTTTTATTTCCACGCGGATGTCCCGTCGCTTCCTCCGTCGTTGCGAGCCTCTGCCACTCGGAACAGATGCCGACAATATTACTCTCACTCTGGTCCCTTTTATGGATATTGCCACGCCTCGTGTCGCATTATACACCCGCGCCAGCGTGTGCGTGAACATCATTTTGCGTTCGTTAGATCTTCCTACCACGATCCGCCTTACGAGTTCCCTTCAACCGGGGACACGCCTCGAATTATTCCCAATGTAGTCGCTTGAAAATATCGATGACTACGGAAAGATCGAACAGGGTTGTTCTAAATTACGATCGAAATTCTTGTGCAGTGAGAAAACGTCTCGGAGTGTACAAATCTGGTCACGAGAAACGGAGTGTAGCTTCTAGACAATCGAGGAAAGAGTTTTCCAGTCACGTCTGATACGCTCCGCTACGCAACACGCATAGTTTCAAACGCTCGTATTTTCTATATCAAAAAGGAAATCGTTCAAACACGTTTCGGTTTATTTTTGATGAGAATTCAAGACGCCTCGCGTTATATCCCCTCGGGAGTGGCCGTGTTTAAATTTGATATTAGTCCATTGAAAAATATAGGATAAAATGGTGGATTAAAGCAGGGTCAAACGAGTTCGTAGAATGTAATTTTTAGAAATTCAGAGCTCGCTTGAACGCTGAAAGAATGTCGTAAAGTCGTGGAAGACATCGGATACCGCGGGTCGACGAGCAACGACTAACTGGAATAAACTATCGTCTACGTCCTCGATCGCTACATACTCCGTCCTTTACGACGTCGGTAGCTGCGCTACAATAGCCAAGATCGCGTCTCGCGGAGCAGTAAAACGCTAATTGGCAATTTATGGAGGGTATTATCTAAACGTCGTATCGCCTGAAACGACGCTCGACGATTGTAGCGTCAGTGACGATAGGCGATTGCAGAGGAGGGATTGCACATTCACCGACCTTTTCAATTACCGGTAACTCGATAAAATGTTCAATCGACACTGGTTTATGGCTGTAATCCGTAAAACTAGTTTATTTTGTTTGGAATACGCAAAAATTGAAACTGATATGGACGTGTTATATTAAAAAGAATATAATTCGAAACTAAAAGTAACGAAAATCAATTTCTGAGAGGTTCCGGTGTTCCCGGGAAAATTGAAACGAAGCAGATTCGAAACTATAAAAATTCTGAAACGATTCTCGAGAGATTGTTTTCGCAAGGTTCGCGAATTTCAAGAAATCTCGCGACCGTCCTAGCGAAAACGAGCAGGATTTTTATGTGTCTCGCGTCGTACGGCGATAGACACATAATAACGATCGTTATCTTCGGTTATTATTTCTCTGTCGTCGTTTCGCATCGAAAGCTTTTTTCCAAGGCGCGGACAATACGTTAGGAACGAGAAACTGTACATAAAATACGCGAACGCTGGTTTACGAGCCGATCAGATGGCGCGCGTATTATTACGGCACGTTTCGAAAGTCGCCGGCGCGCGTGCAAGGGCGGGACAATAAAATTCTGTTTCCCCGAAGGTCCACAGGTTTCTTAATCTTTGCTTAATCTTCGAACGACTTGCTCCTTTATCCACGGTTCTTGGAGAATTTTTTTTTGTTGGAAAATCTTTTGTAGAGGCGCCGTCCTCCAAGCTTTCCATTTTCTTCGTTTTTCTGTACGTTCAAGTGTTCGCAAATGAAAAGCAGTCTCGCCTGCAGGCGACGCAGAGGGTTTGTCAGTTTGTGCAACCTTGGAATGGTGCGTCCCATCAACCCGAGACTCTAAACTTCTTCGAGGGGAAGGCAGTAAAATGTCTCCATTAAAAATTTAACGTTGGAGGAAGACGACGTCGAGTCTTACGGGCTGTCCGAAACTTTGCATGGTTGGATCTTCGTGTCCGAATACGACTAAATTAAGTTGGAAACTATTTAAATATAGATTGCGTATATCATCGACACGGAGTTTCGTAATTTCCTCTTAGCGCGGTAGATAAAATCAGCCCTTTAGATTTCGATCTAAGACTCAACGAGGCTGTAACAGTGCTTTCGCTTTGATAACTGTTTACAGCTACGTTCCGCATTACGCTGATTATTCGCGATCATCGATACACGCGAACCAGTCGGTGATAGTCCCTGATAACACGCCCGTGATATCTCCCATCGCGTATCTTTCGATGTTTTATCGACGTCGTAATTCACATTGAGACGTTCCCGCGGATATGCCGAGGCTAGGCGTGGTCGATTTATGGTCCTGACTGCTGGCCACCTGCATCACCGCATTCTTCCTTCGCTGGATATTATTTCTCCGCGAAATAATGGAATCGAATGACGAGCCGGGAAATGGACGTGACTTACGCGTCTTATGTTGGGTCCAGATTCGCGAATAGAACGCTATGTTTGATCTCGCGTGGCCACGTATCCGTGGTTCTTGGAGGACAGAGGGAAAGAGGAAAAGCGTTTATTACATTCCCCGGGTCGAGATCCCCCAAGAACATTTAGCCAACGGTGTAGTAAAGCCCGGAGCTGGCTTTGCGCAGAGGTAACTGTGTTTTTTTGCTGCTGGTGCTTTGATAAAAAGGAGAATATTAAAAATGTTAATAAAGAAAACAGGATTACTCCTTTGCGAATTTAACAAAATTTTTACATTGTCTGGAACAGAATGTATGTTTATTAGATTGTATCTATGGGAAATGAGCTCTCATTTTATGAATTTTACGAAAGACGTTTTCCTGACAAAATAGGAAACTAGGAACTGATAAAATTATTAACTTTCTATTAAATGCCCTGATCCACCTTTTCAACGTACTCGCCAAATTGCATTTCCTTTATTCTCTTTCGATAAAAATCGTAAAGTCTCATTGTTACCACCCCCCCTCCCATGTATTATATTTGATACCCGTGCGTTAAAACGCTTATGGCCCTGTTACTTTTACGAATTGTCGTAAAACCTTTTACGTGCATATTTTTATCCTCAGACTATATAAAATGCGGGAAAAGGAAAATTGATTTTCCAAAAGTGCTGGACTACGATATCCTCTTTTGCCACGTTACTTTCTAGCGTCGATTCTATTCATCCTATCGGAAGAGAAATCAAAGAAATTGAAAGAATATCATCGTTTGTCGGCTTCGTAAGGTGTTCGGTTCGTCGAGCCAGATACGCAAAGGCAGCGACGTGAAATCTGTTTTAGCTTCACCGTTTAAGTGAAACATAAGGAAACAATAAACAGAGACATTCCGCGAGATATATTTCCCCATTTCACTGCGTACGTTCACCGAAGATGATTTGTTATGGCTTTTTGTTCGCCAGATTCCGAGCAGTCACCGGCCGTTTACTTGAGGGACGATCCATTGTTCGGAAGCTTGCAACTGCAACAGCACAGCGAGCTTCGTGCACCGACTGCGGAGCGTGCCGCCTTCTACTTGGACGCGGCGGTCGCTGGCCGCCAACGAGAGGACGGCGACGCGCACATGCTCTACACCCTTCACGTTTATCAGTACAGTGTCGCGGGCAAAGGAGGAGGTGAGCCTTTGTCTTCCTTTCCGAAACGAATTCCCCGTAGTCCGTGCTCGTAAAGTACATTTGTCCTCGACACTTTGCCAAACGTTGAAACGCTCCTCATAGGACCTCGCCGTTTCTAGTGGATGCACGGTTCGTCGACAATTCGCGCCGTCCATTTGAAAATTGATTGTCTCTCAAAGATACTCGACAAAATTACTACCTCCATATTTAACCGCAGATAATGCAACTTTCTGTCCCACTCCATACGCTGCCCGTATGATAAAACCAAACTCTAATCGATTCCGGGGAGCAGCGAGGCGAGTAACGATTCTCGATTTTCTTAATTCCGCAGTTGCTGGCGGCAGAAGCAGACTCCACTTAATGGACCTCGGCAATTCGGATCGCGGCAAGTCGTCGGGCGGCATCCCCCTGTCCGGGCTAGGTAATATCTTGCTAGCGATCTTCAACGGGCAGAAGCATCTGCCTTACAAGGAGCACAAGCTAACCCAATTACTGAAGGAGTGTCTCGGCTCGTTGACGTGTCACGCGGCGATGATCGCCCACGTGTCCCCGAACGCTCAGCATTACACGGAGACGTTAACCACCGTGCAACTGGCGTCCAGGATCCACCGGATGAGGCGGAGGAAGATCAAGTTCGTCGGGGGCGGAACGCAGGGGACAGGGAGCGGTGGGAGTTCGGGGGAGGAAGCGGCTAGGCAAACCAGCGAGTGCGATCCTAGTTCCAGCGACCTGTCTGCGGACACTGTGATCTACGTGGGCCCTAGCACCGACGACGCGACCGACGGCGAGCATCCCCCGGTTTATATACCGAGTTTGAACTCGGGGGACAATCGCTGCGCCATGGGGAAAGCTTTGCGCGGATCGGCGGCCGAGAGACCCTGCAAGATCCCGGAGGAGCGCAGCCCGGTGCACAAATCGACGAAGGCGGTGAAGGCGTTGACGCAAACCGCCTCGAAGCAAACGTCCCCGGCACACACCGCTACTCCCAAGGCTAGCCCGGCCAGGAAGTGCACCGCGACCAAGGTGTCGTCTTCGAAGGCGAACGACTCGCCCGGTAGCAAGATGATACCCGTCGCGGCGCCCAGCGGGGGTTCCGACGAGCAATGGATAGACGGTCCTAGGATCTCCAAGTCGAAGGTCGCGGAAGCTAGACACATGCTGAAGGATCCTCATCACAAAAGAGAGACCTGGATAGACGGGCCTATGCAAATCACTAGTCCACCCACGTTGCAGATGCACGCCCAGCAACAGCACTCCTCGGGCTATGGGTTCATGGACAGTCACAAGAAAAGCATGATCAGGAAGTGGGTCGAGAATCAATCGTCACAGATTCAGAGGAGCAAGCACGTCACTGCCAGGATCGAGTCGTCCAAGCTGTCCGGTCAGTCGTCGCAGTTTAAGGAGCTGACGACCTTCAAGACCTGTGGCGGCATGGACGACGACGACACGTCGCTGTCCACGGCGGAGAGCGACAGTCTGAAGGCTAACGAGATCGAGGACATCACCGAGAAGCTGGGCGTCAAGTTGAATCTGTTGAACGTCAAATCCAACACCGACTCTGGCTTGGATCTGACGGCCAGCCCGATCATGGATGATAGCGTGGATAAAGGGAAGTTGGACCTGCAGGAGGACGAGGACGACGACGAGGAAATCGTCGTACCGCCTCCGTTGCCTCTCATAGAGCCTCTGAGCAACGGAGTTAGCAGAGAAGTTTCGATGGAGAGTCTGAACCTCTCGCACAAGGACATCGTGCTACCGTCCAGACACTCTTTGTCTTCCGAGGACGAGATTCTAGAGATCGTCGAGGTCGAGGACTTGGAGCCTGTTCCGATGCAGGACTCGTGCCTCCAAGTCACGGAGGAAGACATCGCGTTGTGCATGGGAGAGAATCCCTTACCTGAGAGCGATCAGGAGGAGCATCCCTTGAGAATCCTCAGCCAAGAGAATCTCACCGTAGTCTCGACTTTCACCGGTAAGTATCGCGCACGATTCTCGTTTCGATCGATCCTAATCGGGGCAACGAACTGTGTCGACGCAGATTCAAGGGATTCGACTTTGCATCTAAACCGTAACCAAGAAAATACTCTGAATTCTCTTCGACAATTTTTCATGGCGTTTATAGTGCATCCTGTTTCGCCGCAGAACCAACCTGTCATTCCCCTTTCCTCTTCACTCCGAGTGCACTCGAACAGATGCCTTCGGAGATTGTTCTCCCGGAGAGTCGGTTCTTAGATCCTTCCAGCTCGGTAATAGCGCGCCCGATGGAAAACAATCGTATTGTAGGAGCAAGGGGACAAGACGGGGATCGCGACCAGGCAAAAGAAAGGGAAGGAAAGCAGAAGCGGCTCGATATAATTACTCGTCAATACTTTCCGTCTTCGAACTATGGTCGAAAGAGTCGGTCTTCTCGGTTAAACGCGCTCCTTTTTTCTCTTCCATCTTATCTGTCCACTTCTTTCGTCCTCGACGAAGAAACATCTGGGGACACGACGAGAGAACAAAAAGTATGTCAATTTCCAGACTCGATGTCGGTGATGTCGGACACGGACCGCTACAGGCCTCAGTATCCGCCTCCGGTTTGCACAGGAGTGCTGCCGAGGCCGTACTTCGACCACGAGGACTTCCTGGAGCAGGAAACTAGGCATAAGTTCGACCAGTTGGCCCGGCTCCACGAGCTTTATCAGAGCAAGCTCGCCCTCGCCAATGTCTCCAACTCCGTGACCTACCAGAGGGAGAACTCCAACGTCAACGTTAGAGACGTTCCATGTAAGTTTCCACTTGTTTATTTCGCCGAAAGGTCTATTCCTCTGTTCCTTGGGACGTGCATAGGTGACGAGTTAATAATCAGAAGTTTAGTAAATTTGCTATGACCCTTGACTGACTAAAGTTGAGCGTGTCTTGTTGGTCTACAGCGTTGGTCTACAACAGGTATAACATTAATGCAGGACAAATTCCAGCCGCCGCCGTCTTCCGTCCGCCGTCGCGCTGTCAGTCCTTGTCCCTTTCGGACGTGATGTTCAACGACAATGCGAGCAATCACGGCAGCATCTACAGCGAGCCCGCGTACATCGCTGGGAAGTCCGACCAGGAGAAGATCTGCGACAACTGTCGCCAAAGCATGTCGAGACCGGCCACCGCCTCGTATTGGTACCCTAACAGCATGGCGCACATAGCCAGCCCCAGGAGATACTGTGGGAAGCTAGGCGACTGCAATATCTCTAGTTTGAGGCATCCCGACGGCGCTTCGAACCCTAATCTCAAAGAGGAAGTGGAGAGGCTACCGGGGAATGGAGCCTCGGGTTCGGACCCTGAAGAAGAGTACGTCGAGGCGAAGAAACTGTTCACCGCGGCCGAGAGGCCCGAGAGGACCGTCACTGGGAAATCCGACATCGAAGACGATATCAAGATCCAAGGTAGTTAGGAAATTTTTTCCCCTTCGAATCGAATGATGTTTAAAAAATCCTCGTTAAGGTAGTCTATCCTCAAACAAGCTTTATAGAAGAAGATCTTGTTTTTATCGAAGTTAAGTTAGCATTCTAGGGAAGAGCGTCACAAAAACTTTATTTTGCAGCCACAGCACCGCTGCAGCTGTCTATTCCATCGCCAGCACCGTCCTCGGGTCGAATGCAACGCAAAATGACCAGTTTGGGTTCTTCGTTGGGTCTGAACAAGGAAGGCTACGATTCCGGTGCGGATTCCACACCACGGGCAACGAAACTCTCGCCAGCCACGCTGTCCAGGCATCGTGCCGAAAGTTCTGGCTACGACAGCATCGTCAGAGATAGCGAGACCAGCAGCATCGCCAGCGATTCCTCGAGGCAGACCAGCGCGCTACAGGAACATCAAGGTAACGAAAGTTCGTCCCGTGTTTTGAAACGTATTCCGAGTAGATCGAGAAACGCTCTTTTTAACCAGAAACAAATAACGCCCGGCCCGGAAATCCAAGTTCGAGAAAACGGTCCAATTAGCGAACGGAATAATTAATTGATAATTAAGTTTCCGCGCGATCGATTACCGCATCGACGACGTTACCGTTCCACAAAAGTTCCTCCGGAATTATTTTCAATACGGAACTCCGGCGCGATACTTTTTTACGCGTTTTAATCGCATATTCTTTTAACGTTCCCCTTTCAAGCTCCGCGCAGTTAACGGGAATGCAATTATCAACATCGTCGCTGATGCATGTCGTTGATACAGCTTTAGAACTGCTACGGTACGTCCGAGCATCCGGCTCGTTCCGACGGGATAAAACTTTCTCGACCGACACAAAGGCTGTCTTTTCTTTAATAACGGTAAAGAGAAAAATTACGCACGGGTTGTGAAATTAATAAGTCGTCTCGATCCGCGAACGACCAAGGCGAGCACAGTTTGCGAGCTAGCTTAGAAAATCGGAGATCCTGGACGGTGGCGCGATCAGAAATTTTGGGGGATGTTAAAATTGATGGTAGGGCCCTTTTAGAGGAAACTTGAACATTCCCTTCAAATTTCTTTGGTAAAAAATAACCAACGAAACTTGCAAAGCAATGTTCGCTGGACTAAACAAAAGTTTCAGTCGCATAACTGATCCAGGATCGATTATCGACTGATTCCCTCCCTTCAAAGTAATGCATGCCCCGTAGATGGAAAAGTAACAATTGGTAGAGAAGTTGTCTAGACTTGTAAACGAGGTAGCTCGCAAACAGCCCAGTGCAAATGATATGTAAACCCTCTAAAATGGTCCCTCCGTACGGTGGTTCTCCTCAGGTGGCGCACTGGGGGTTCTAACCTCGACGTTGTGCGGGTGTTTCAGCGGTGGAACAGCGGGTGGCAGGGTGCGGGGTCCGGTCACGGGCCCAGTACCGGGCCCGTCTGCCACAGGCGCCGTCCGCGGTGCCGGAGATACTCGCGTACACAAGCGAGGACGTGGACATCCTGGACAGGCGCGCGCAGTTGCGCTCGGATCCACGTGGCACGATGTCCAGGATACACAACCTGCGACTACGCCAGCGCCTTCTTAGGCTTGAGCTGCGTAACGCCAAGAAGCGCCTGATGGTGCCCGACAACCGCTGGAGCTACGATCGTGAGTATCCTTTTCTAGTTCTGCGCTCTTTCAAATACCATATTTTTCGATTCACCGCACAAGCGAATAATAGAAAACGATTTAGAATAGAATAGATTCGCGTCCTTCGTCTGACGTAATCATAAACTATAATGTCCCTACTATGCATTCCGATATTATTAATATAGTTCAAGTGTCGTTCCTAATTTAGAAGAGAATGTCTCCGACGAGAATAGAAACAGTTTGCGTTGGAGAAGGAAATATTAATTCGCAGGAAAACGAAGTAAAAGGAATGTGGGAATACTGGCGTCGGAAATAATTTCATGCAACTGTACCGTGGCAGATTACGTGCTAACTAGTGCTCAGAAACTCTTGAAAAACCAGTAGGAAATTATAACTGCGACAGACACGATAATCACTCAATTGATCTGTGATATTTCCTATCGCATTACCGTCTCATTCCTCTTTTGCGCTCGTTTTTGCCCCATAAAAAGAGATCTCGATGACAGATTTTTGTATTAGAACTGGTATACATGTATGGTATTCGTGAATTGCCATAGACTTTCGGAACGAATCTCAAGCTACTTGTGACAGTGGTATTCCCCGCCAATTTTAAAGATAAAACTACCATCATAAACGATAAGGAACATCGAATAGCTAAATTACAAGGAGACCCGTTTCCTGATTGCAGTTCACGTGGAAGAGTGCATGGACTGGCGAGATCCATCGTTCTTGGAGGCCCTCGAGGTAGAGACGTACATCCTGCAGAAGCGAGTGGAAGCCTGCAAGAGCCACGTCCTGCTGGTTACCTGTTTCGATTCCTGTCCCCGGCAGCAGTGCACACGACGGGTCGATCCATTGTCTGGAATTCGGATCACCTAACCTAGACTCGGATCAGCGTGCTCGACCGCGTGCTGATCGTGAGAAAATCGCCAATACGATTAGAAACGAGACGAGCGAGGTCGCTGATGATGGGAGATGGGGAAGATTGAAGAGAATAATCGGTGTCACGATGTCGCTCGACTCCGTCCAATAGTTGTTAAAATGACATAGTTATATCGTCGTCATCGTCGTCGTACGTCGTCGCTATTGTTACACGTGTAATCGATAATAAAAAGGAAGCTTTCGACTTTTTTTCATTTCACGAGGAAAGCGTCGTTCGCGTTGAACGATCGTGCCCGTCGTTTCGTCGCGTACCAAAGGCCGTGCAATGGAACCTTTACGATTATTGGCCCGGAAGTAGCGCGGAACGTCGAATACTTGTTGACTTAAATAATTTAGCGTACGAGTTGGTGCTGCATTTACTTCTTTTGTGTACCGATCGCGCGTCGGTGTCACTATTTAGAGAAATTAACGAAGTCGTTTTTCGCGCGTCGGGCCAAGATTCCAGGGAACAGCGGCCAAAAAGTAGGAAGTAGTCCGTCGTATTGGAAACGCCAACGTCCGACGCCGAATTCGTACACCGACGCGTAACGTTGCGAAAGAGTGGAAACGACGAAGAACGAATATTACAATTAAAATTTCGTCGTTTTGGGGGATGAATGTTCTGGTTGTCGATCGACGGATTCAGAATCGAAATTCGACGCGAAGAGATTCTTTTAGACCCCCGTGGTAATTTAAACGGTAACACGGTGCGTCGTGGAAATTCGAGCGAATGAGAAAAATACGAGAAAGAGCACGAAGGTTATCTACACGGCTGCCAAAATGAAAAGCATACGCGAATTTATGATTAAGACGAGAAGAGGACGATGGATGAAAGAGTCGATGAAACGCGTCGTAACCATTGTATTTAATGCACGCACATTAACTCAAGATATTATCGTAGCTTTAATCGTTATCAACAGTTACCGCACTTCGTAGGGCTCTGTAATTCACTTAGAGAGATGAGAGAACCGATGGGAATGCGTGAGAAAGAGAGAGAGTGAACGAAAGGTACAACGAGCGCAAGAGTAACCGAGAAAAGCGGCCTGGAAAGTGTGTGAGAGAGAGAGAGAGCGAGAGAGTTACTTTTCAATAGTAAAAACGTATTCGTAATTCGTAAAAAGGTTCGTGTTCGGTACGCAAGAGAGCTCTCTGGTAAATGGAGGACGCGATGAAAACCTGGAGAATAGGAGAACGAGCGATGTTGTGTATATACGTATGTCTGAGCGCGAGACAGAGAGAAAATATGATCGTGTCGAAAGGAAAGGGAGAAGAGAGTGTATGCGGGTTTAAACGTGAGAATCACGCGTCGTGAAGACGTGGGCGTAGAGTTAGTGGGAGGGAGAAAAGGAGTCGGAGAGAATGAAAATAGACGGGATGAAAATAAATCGGGGATGGCGGTAATGCACAGCAGAAATAGAAAGATTCCAGCGTTCTGATACGAATCGATGAAAACCACCCGTCGTTCTGGCCGAGTTGCCTTCGTTCCGCGACTACGTATCGCATTTATAAACGGGGGAAAGAAAGTCTGGGGTTAAAAAGAACCTGCTACCATGAGTAAGTAGAATGTGGACAATGTCGAGTAATTTTCGCTCGGCCGCAAACCCGACTAAAATTATACCACTCGCGATTCTACCAAGGATTCATTCTGGGGGCCACGGACGTAACGATTTTTCTTGTAGAATTAATTTTACAACTGAATAGACCCCTGGAATAAGTGTTAAGAATGGTCGAATTTTGGTCAGTACGATCTGTAAAAAGAATATTTGCACCTCGTCGTACCAAATCGTCGCGTCTCTGACCCCTGCACGCGAATACGCAACTTGTCTGCGTGGTTTTTAAGAATAGTTTTAATCGCGAACTCCGAAACTGCCAGTCTACGAGCTTAATTCCTTTTTATAGTTATTGTGGTTGATGATGGTTGGGTCCATGGAAATTGATTCGACTGCTCAACGATTATAAAATGTGTAGGGTTGTTCTACAATAGCGTTCTCCAAACTAGAGTCCATCCAACGAGTAAAAAAATACAATGAAATCAAAACCAATGAACACAACCTCATTTTGAATCCATTGAAATTTACCTAATCAAAATTTGTTATCCATAAATTTAAAACACAGAAATTTTCATTTCTCGCGTGGACGTATTGTATAGCAATACTAGAAAATATAGAGGAATAATTCCACGAAGATTCGATCGAGTTGTAACAATACTCGTGTAACAGAGCTGTACTTAAATCCAATATGGCCGCGTCCCGCAACAGGTTGCGCGACAACCCCCCACACTTTACACTTATCGTTCAAACAATCGTATCAACGATAATTGTACAAATTATTGTATGAAGAATCGTTATGCCTGTGGGTCCCCTGTACGGAGCTGGCATACTATTATCGCTGCGACTCGACGCGAGAGACGTTGTACGATAAATCGTTACGTCAATGGCATGTCGGACGCGCGATCTGACGATTTAGACTGGTTATGTTCTCGAGAACGCTCAACGAGCAGCACCGCCGATCCCCGTTATTCCAGAGAACCGTTCTCGAAGCTACCGGAACAAACGATCTAAGCCGAGTTTCCTGTATCGTTGTCCGTTGTTAAAGGAACCCGTACGCTATTCGTCCGTGTATTAGACTGTTCTTGACCCACTATCGCGTATCACGGTCCACCCTCATTTCCTTCCGATTCGTTTCGCGAACCTTCTCTTTCCCCGTCGACATCTTCCAGGCGCCATCTTCTTCCAGGCTGCCCTAGAAAGATTCGATTTCCGCGCCTAGAGTTAACCCGAACGATTCGTGTTCCTTTGTACCCTTCTCTAGCCTCCTCGTTTCCGTTCGAGTTAAAAGCGTCGTCACTCCGTCTGCCGCGAATACAAATTAGCAACGATTAACGAGTACTAGCGCCATAGTATGTTATCGACTAAGAAAATAACCGACCTCCGCAATCCCGCTAAAAGAATAAAGCGTATACACAGACACAGGAGCGCGCGCGCTCGCACAATAAGACAAAATGTACCACACGCAAGCGTCTACTGTACCATAGTACTTGTACCATATTTATATTTTATATGTACAAATTAGTCACGTAATTTCTTGTAATAAAGATCAATTTACAACGTGTAGCGAGCGCGTTCGGTATTCCGCGCAACCGTCTCCGTTCCCTGTTGCCAGAATTCCCGTCTTCAATTCCGTTCCGCGGAGACGCGGCAAAAACGACGCACGAGGGAGGGACAGATGCCGCTGAAGAATTCCACAGACAATTTATCGGAACGTTCTACGCCGCGCCAGACAGCGTAGACGCCGAATGTAGGTCCACCTCCGTTTGCACGCGACTGACCGTCATTCCACCGCTGACAACTCGCGCTCGTGCATTCCTATGAATTTTCTTGCGAGTTTCCAACAATTCCCCGATCTAAATTTTCATCTGCGAATAACGATGTACCAAGAATTATATTCAATTCAACCCCTAACTGGTATAAGGATTTTCTCAACGTCTCAAAATACACTTAACCAGGAGGGTATTCCGATATATTGACTGATATTCCGAGTAAACACGATGAAAATTGTACGAGTTCTAGATTATTGAAAAAAGTAATCAAGGCTGACACAATTTCTAATTTGAGAAAGAATAACTTCGTTGTTGTTCCGCAAAAAAGAATTGATTTCGCGTATTTCGAAGTAGAGCTTGTCTTTTAAGGTGTAACGCATCTCGCGAAGAGTTTTCATTACCTAATAATAATGATTAATCTGTCGTAATCTTATTCGGAGAGAAAATGAGCACCGGCGCAAGGAGTCACGACCAAGCCTGGTGTAATTGCGGGAAAACGAATGGTAGAGATTGAATGCAGCGGCGCAGGTAAGGACGCGACTGTAATTAGACGGGAAACAACGAGGCACGGAAGTGCGCTAACGATGCGGAAGAGGAACAATGATTTTCGTGGATGTTTGAGCCTTCTGGGCCTCTGGCACCATGCCTGTGTTCATTTCAAAGGAACGATGCACCCTTGGAAACTTGAAAATTCGACCATTTTCAGAAGATTTACTCGATCCGTACAAGGTGCATCGGATAGGGATGATTCCAGGTAAAAGAATGAATCGAAACTGTTGAATAAGACAACCGACGCGAGGTCTCGCAAGTCGATTGTTTCGTTTACCGGATCTTAATTAACTACATCTGCAAACGAGGTTGAATGTATAATTATTTTTGCTACTAATTGCCTGATTTCATTTCCTTTCGATATATCGCTTCGGAATGATCTGCTCGAGCGCGTAACATTTTCTTACGTAAAAGTTCCTCTTGAGGAAATTACATTTCTTCGATTTGAAATATCTCGACAATTTCAAAGTAATGCACTTATTTTTACTGTTCAATTCTGATAATTGACGACTATCGCACAGAGCTTATAATAGAGCTGACGAAGGAATAAGATCACTTCCGAAAAGGTACGTGCCTAACACATAGTTTCCACGTCCAAAGCTGCGTGACTTGTGCTCAAAATACACTTCGCCTCGACAAGCAGATTCGGATAAATTGTACGAGCACTATTTATGTCATCTAACTCTAACAGTTACTTCTACCCCGATGAGCCATCTACCAGCATACTAATAATCGCGACTAATATGTCTCGAGGCTAATTTATGCAATGTTTGAAAGAAAAAAATTACTCCGATGTCCTCTCGTAAATGACAGAACGAAATAAATTTTCATTAGAGGTGTCATATCTGGGGGTATTTAAATCAGACGGGCCAATAATCGTTGAATCTTTAAGATCGTTCGGCGTAGGCTCGGAATGCTAAGTAGACCGACCTTGGACCTCAATTGCACCAGTTGCACACAGAAGCTGATTATAGCCGCAATTAAATTGAAAAAATGTACGCGTGAAAATTATGCTGTCTCATAATCCCAGAGGCCTTGGCATTAGAATGGATCGAAGGTGCAATTGAGTCAATCGACTCTGTACGCGCACCGCCGAGTCGATTGTATTACGCATAACAGATAACAGATAACTTCTTATGGTATAAAAATAGACGCGGCGTAACATTCTCGCTAGTATTCCGTATTATTCCATAGTCACTTTACTACGATACGTTAAAAATTAATCGTAATATTATTTAAATTCGATTCTTTACGTAGCCACATTACTATTATCGCCGCGGAGGCTGACTAGTCGAAGTTCAATTACCGATCTATTCCCAGCAGCGATTTCTTATTCAATTTAACAACGCTTGAAACTGTAAACACTTTTTTACGCACCGTCTGTAGTCAAAATATTTGGCTGTTTCTCGCCGGTGTTAATATTTTTAGTCATTTTCTATTCGTCCTCTGTATTCACCATAATCGAGAAAAAAATACGAATAAATAAATATCGACGAGAAGGCGTGACTGGAGTCCGGTGTCGCGACGTCTGGCGTCCGCGCGAAAAGCGATCGGCGGGATAGTTGCACGAGCCCTCTTGGAGGCGATTCGTGTGGTCCAGGGTGGGGGTTTCGAGCGTGAAATTATCGGAGGCACGGGAGCCAGCAGACGAGCGTTTCGTGGGTTCGAAAGAAGAGAGGATGAGCGGGTAAAGGCGATTAAGGGGCGGCAAGACGACGGCTCGTGAACGCGCGGATCGACAGTAGCGTGAAGGCAGTCCGAGAGAATGACTCGTCGCGCGCGTTTCAGCGTTTTGTGGCTGGCGGCCGTCGTGGCCCTGCTCGTGCCCTTCGCCGCGGCGTTATCCAAGAGCGACCTGTACCCTTACGCGACCCCCGGCACCTCGATCCTGCAGAGCAACGTCAACGAATTGCTGGTTTCCGCGGAGGTCACCCTGAAGACACCGATCGCCTTCTATGACAAAATTTACAACTACATTTTCGTGAGTAGAAACGATTTTGCTCGACTATTTCAAACCGTTGTCAACTCTGACATTGATGGATAGCAAACGACAGTTTTAATTCTCGTTCGTTCCAAGCCCCCGGGAAGTTTAAATTGGCACGATTGTAATTAATTTCGACCATTACGGTAGAACGTTTTATTAAGAGAGGAACTATTTTCGCGAGAGGAAAACTCGACTCGTAGACAGTTCGTGACCTATGTCAGGCTCATTGTGTTACGTTTTTCATTGGTCAAATTGCTCAGTCTCGTGGTTTATCACTACGCCTAGCGTGTCAGCTTCGACACCGTTGCGTTTCAGTGCATATATTGTGACTATCCTGATAATCTCTTCAACGATAAGTGCACGGTTACTTAGTTATTTCCAATACTATATCGTGACAGTTAAAATTGCGATTCCGAGCTTCGTTATTAAATCACGTAATTATATAATACGACAATGCCGTGATAAGATCAATATCAGGTTGAATTTTTTTAATAGTTTGTCCTTAAAGAAGCTGAGTTCAGGGGTTGAGAATCGTTGCATATCAGGCGCAATATATTTTTAGAATGTAAAGATATTGTATTGGAATTTGGAATGCTCCATTCCTTTAGGCTCACGCAACACAATACTAACTAACGTGTCTTCGTGTTCAAAGAAGCGACGCCAGAATTTATTGGACCCCAAATATATCTGGGGGCGGGGCGAAGAATATTTTTCGATTATTCGAAAACTAAGTTCAGGACGCGAAAAATTGTTATTTTTATCCGCGGCGGTGAGGAATTTCCATCGGACAGCGTTGGCCAGTATACGACCGTGTTTAATTTCGGTGCTCACAAAAATACACGGTGAAACCGCGAGAAGAGCCGTGCCGGGATGGTTTGAACGTTGCCGCGGCGCATTTACTCTTCCAACGCGCGAAACTGTATAAACACGTTGGGCGCGTGCCTCTGTTTACGCGACTCGCGGGGGGAAAGGGACGTTCTTCGGCCGCGCGATCGTTTATTTAACGTTTTAAATTAAGACAACGTCGCGAGAGGAAACGTGTTTTCTCCTCCCCTAACGTAAACACGTCGCGTAAGGCCGCTTTCACGCCTATAATGCCTCGCAAAAGTACTCGAAACTTTTCCAAAACTCAATCTCTAGTAGAATAAAGTTTTCCTTCTCTCTTGGAATAGAACAATTTTTTTGTTTTCAAGATATTTAGCTAACTCCGTATACGGTATTCGCCTAGGTGGAAGGATGACTTTAGGATAGTTCATTAAATATATTGGCGAACGAAGGAATATAGTGTAAAGATTTCGATGTACATGGGATTAAGCTATCGTATAGCCGTAATTCTGTTCAATGGTATCACGGTCATTTAGCTGAGAGAAGGGCCTAAAAGTCCGTGTCCCGATCGAGTCGCGTGAAAAAGATTGAAGCGCGACGCGCTTGCTGAAAAGACCGCCACGTTGGCGTGGCAGAGTAATTTCTTCGTTAATATTAATTCGCGCTGAGCGAAGGAAAGCCGGGGGGACATTCGGTCATCCCCTTAATTCGGCTCGTGGTCTAATCTGCCGTCATCTTCTGGCATGACACGAATTCATTGTCTGCGATGACGGTCAAACGGCCCCGCAGCCGGCGCGCAATCGCTTAATTGCGCTTGGGTCGTCGCACGGGTTGTGTTTCTCGCGTCTCGTGGATCCAAGAAAGGGAAAGTCCTTATGCAGACAGAAATTTTGAATAAACCAAACGTAGAGCAACTTATTCGCGACATGGAACACTTAAACTGTGCAATTGTTAAATTCAAAATCAGAGGATCCCTAAAATCCAAGTCCAAAAGGGTTAACTTTGCATCCGTACATTGCGAGATATTTAAATTTCTATTTTTATTCGACGAGTAGCGGGATGGACGGTCGTTTATCGTGTCTTCGTTACTGGAAACTTTCGAACGAGAACTTTGTCCCGTCTCTGCTCGAGACAAAGCCTCGGAATTCGCGGAAAGAGATCGATCTTCGCGCACGGTGCGTGGAAAACGCGGAAGCGATAAGATTTCCTCGATTTTATCTAGCCTTGGCCACAATGATTTTCGGGAAACCGGCCAGCCAAGGTTAGACCTACGCGTTAAGAATTTTGAGTCACGATACGCAAACACGGATCAGATTAGAGACGTCCCACAGGACGCGATGATCTCACTAGTTCCACGAACCGATTCGACGTCTAGCTAACGTGAATGAACGTTGATTGCAGCTACGTATCCGGGGGAATCTTCGTTCTAATTGATCCGAGCCAACCAAGGTGCATGATCTCATGGCACGCAGCGTCATGTTTCCATTAAACGTGCAGCATTGAAAAAATCGGAGGGAAATGCACGACGAGGTCGAGCCAATTAACGTCCCGCGACTTCTAATTTTCGTGGGCAATTCGTCTTTAACGATCACACTTAAGATTGAAACTTGTTAAAAAAGATAAAGCTTAATGTGTCCACAGGATATTTTGAGTTTCACTCTTGAGAATTCATATCAAGCATAAGAGTTCTTTCCAAGGGGTTAAGGCTTAGGTTAGGGTCAAGGATAACAGAAAAGTAGTGTCATAAGCTTGACCCGTGCGTAACGCAATGAATAATTTGAACGTAACGAAAACGATTGTATTTTTTCGGATATTTTCTTCCAACTGGTAGGCAAATGATAAAGGCGTACTTCGTATTCTTACGTCCAACTTCTGAGTGGTCTCGTGTTTTAATAAAACTTGATTCGTATACAGTTAATCGTGACCAATTAAACACTACGTCCTGCTTTTCATTGGTCAAATTAGTCGATCTCGTACGGGTAGCGTGTCAGCCTCGATATCGTCGCGTGTGACCGAGTAGAGCTTTGTTCTAGTCTCGAAAATACTGCTACATAATACTTGCATGGTTAATTCGTTATTTTTAATATTGTACCGTGGTATCGCAACATTGTACTGGAACGCGAAATAATAACATTCAGATTACTGTAATTAATATATGTAAAACTGATTTCGAAACAAAAATGTTAAAAGATAAGCGTTGTAACGTTAAGCACCTATGAAAGAAAGGTCAAGCCTCGAGATTTCGATCTTGAAATACGTGCGTTCCGCCTCGTAAACGTCGACCACGTGCTTTGACGCGATTATGCCTCTCGGCTCCATTCATCGACACGGTCAATAATTCAATCACCGTGCCGAATCATCGACGCGTCGTTGATGACGCGTACTCGTCCCGAGATCATGTACGTTTAATGCACCAAACAGCCGGATGTTTGTTTTTTTAAATCTGTTTATCGTGTTAACATAAAGTTCAAATTTAATTTAAAATTAAATACGTTCAACAATTTCTTTTTATAAAAACATAAAACTTAATTGACAGACTACTGAATCTCGCCCTTTCACCCTGTTTGGTAAACTTCCTCCGCGCACATTTTGCTTTCTCGTTTTTATTTGGCTAATAAAAGCTACGTAAAGATTAAGTTCTTTTCGAATCTTTCCATTTCGATATATGTAGTGTATCAATAATTGAGGGAAACTCGTTAACGACTCGAGGACTGTGGTTTGATCGGGAAGATACGCGACGAGCATCCGCGTATTCGAACGTCTTCATTCATCAAGATCGCGTCCCGATAGCTCGGATCTGCACAGAGACTTCCCTCGATCCGTTTCACTCGGTTGAAAGCTACGATCCACCATGCATCAGATAAACATTTAACGAGCCCCCGGTTACGCAAACCAGCAGGTCTGACGATAAATCGGTGAGACGGTCGAAAATTTTGGAACGACGATGTTCGGTCTCTCTAATTAACCGGACAAACATGAGAGCACAACTTGACGAGCCGGAGGGAAACGAAATCACTGCGATTAACTCGTGTATCGTAGGTGGTATTTAGTTGATGGAAAATGACAAGGAAACCACCTATGCTCAACCAGCCCCCTTCGATTTTAACTCACGAAAGTAGTCGGACGATGTTAAAATGATCGACGAGTGAAATACGTGTATTAAACCCAATTGATCTATGTTAATAATTGTTTTGCAAGTAACGCGCAATCGCGAATACCTGTTGGTTCCACGTGTCCGTTCGCGATAGCATCTGCTGAACGCGTGGTCATCGGAAATGCCATTGGTTTCAACGCGTGCATCAAGATGGACGCTAATGCGACGGGCGATTTACTGTGTAAATGCGGGCAATTAGCCTTGACGCTTTCCCACATTAGTTAACTGACGATTTGTGGGAGGAGGTTGTGAAATTCCGCTCGCGATTCTTCAAGATCGTTCCGCTACGTCATCGCCGACGAAGACCAATTATTAGCCCTGCTGTTAATTAAATTAACCCTGCCCTTGTTCCTCCGAGCATTTCCAATAACGAACACGTCTGAACGCGCTTGGAACGTGAACTGTTCTGTGTGAAGTGAATTTCGTTAAAGAACGAAATGAAAATAGAAAATTGAAAAGGGGGAATTTTCTTTAAATGAAACTACTTTTCTATGATAATAAAATTCTGTAAATTTTACGTAGTTTGCAACGCCTACTCGTCATGTAAGTCTGTATTTATATTTGTTTTCTGCCATCTTCATGGTTGGGGAAACGACGATTTACTCTAGCAGAGCAGTAGAATACCTTCATACATAGTGCAACGACGAGCACGATAGAATATTTACATTTAGGGGCGAGAGGCCAACTGTTGCTTTCAGAAGTTATAGTCTCCACAACAACACTTTAACACAAGATCACTCTCAACAGCTACCAGGTTCATTTTTTAAGACAAATAATATTTAAAGTGTCTTTCGATGGAACTGAGCATCCAAGTATTTTAAGAGACAATTGGAAACGAGTGTTCGGTTCATTGTAACAGGAAAGAAAGTAACAGGCCTTGACAAATGTAGGAAAACAGGTAAAGTGGAGGCACGAGAGACGATACTAGACTTTTTCTCGATGAAAAATGTCTCCGGAGGCTCAACGCCACCAAATATGGGGTGCATTTAAATGCCGCTGAGGACTACGATCCGTACAAATGTCGGGAAAATTCGAGATGTTGCTTCGAAAAATGGTCGATTTCGCGTGGAACGATGTTTGTCATATAAAGCTCGCGCCGATTCCGTGACGAACCGATTGACACAGATATACGCAGCGATATATCCGCGACGGTCTACTTAGAAGTTCTGCCTACACGACAATCATCTCCATTCCGTCGGTTATCGTCGACGATTCGCAGTCATCAAAATGATTGCGGTCGATTACACGATTGCGTTAGCGCGTGCTAAGACCCTACTTCTTTTTTTCTTCCCTCGTAGGTACACGATTCGCCATCGTCAGGACCGGATCGATCCCATTCGATGCCCTAATCACAGCCCCAAGATCAACCCTTTATGCCCACGATATTCCCGTAGCTTTGTTCAAGCTAAAGAAAATCGATTTGAATTTAACTCTAATAAAAAATTGAACTTTTCCCGGTACTCGATATCTCATGTTACGTGGTTATTTTGTTTACTGATTGATCAAGCCCTGGCCGACGGGACGAAAGCGTCGCGGGCTGCGTGGAAAATTGGAGCTTCGCGAAACGGCGGCCTAGCGAGGAAGGGAGTTGGTCGAATCTCGTTATCCCTGCAAAGTGTCCCGTGAAATGATCGAGTTTTGAAGTTTAAACGAGCACGAAGTTGGTATTTAACGCAGTCGCGCGGGGACCCGTTGTTGTTCGCCCCGGTTAATTGAAGCTCTCGAGTCCCGCGGTTTTCAAGGCGGTCGCGAAATCTACTTTCGCCTCTAATTTCTTTGGAAATCGGGAAGAGGGACGCCGAGTTGCCTTTTGTTACGCTCGTCGAAGCTCTTTTTCCCGGGCAATCTGAATTAATCGCCGGCCGAAATTTGGCAACAAACGAGATTCAACGATAGGCTGCTATTAAGTACAATCTTAAAAAATTCCTATAAAATCTATGGAAATTCAAGATGATAGGATTCGATTTATCCGCGATCCACGGGCGTCGATGGTTTTTATTTACCAACCGGCCGGGTCTAATCGTCGACATCAGGAAGAGAATCGACTCGCGAGATGGATTCCACGTATTGCCTCCCAGCCAGTCCTATCTATTTTCATCGTTTTCTCCGCACCGCCGATTACCGGGGATTATGTGTGTGCGTGTGTGTCATCGGCTCAGCTGCGACCTACGACCCCTGCGATAGCCCCGCCACGGAGATAGGCGAGACACGAACGCGCTCGCTGTCTCGGAAACGCTGAAGAGTGTCAAAACGTCCACGGAAAGCGGGAACAAGATCGATCGATGATCACCGACAATGGGAACGATACCGTATCGATACTATCGATTCTCTAGAGTAAATCGTTTGGGATCTACGGAACGATCCGTTCGACTAGAAACGGTGGAATGTCTCACGAGGAACAATAATTACGAAAAAGATATTTTAAAATCAACTTAATTTTTTTAAATGAGATGTTTGTTGAGTTGTTGAATTAAATGTTTATCTGGCGATTTTGAGTAGACTTCTCTTTACTAACAAATTGTAACATTTGTAGAAACTATCCCAATCATATGCCATTAATATGGTCTACCTATAAAGAAGTGTCTTGTCATTTTTTTTAAGGACTATTGCTTTTAAGATTAATTAATTAGCTTCGTTGGAGTCTGAGAAACATCCGAATTAAACGAATTTCAAAAGAAGCGAAATTAAAGCATGAACCCAAGTACTATTTCGTGGGACCGCTTTCTTTTATTTAACAAAGTCATTGTAAGGACTTATGTTTAATACAGGATTGATCATTAAGCTTGTAATGTAAATGTACGAACACACGGTTCACGATGCTCACTCTTAATTAATTTGTGAAACGTATATACGAGTTCATCGTCCGCAAAGAGATAAGGAGATAAATTAAGATAATCATATCATTTATCTGAGTGTTACATAGTAAATAATATGAAATTAGCTTTCCGAGCAGAACTATACAGCATTTTGCATGAATTTTTCGAACGTACCATGAACAATGCCAGAATTTCGAATTTCTTGAAATTGTTAAAAAAAATATTATCAACGGATAGTTTCTAAGATTTCGACACCTATCGATACCTCAGCGTAAGTACTTCGGTAGCGAATTGCTCGAATATCGTCGACACGTATGGCATCAATCCGACTACAAATGACCACTCTCGAGCAATCTGTCGCGCACGGGTATCGATTATCGATGATCGTCAGCGTGCTAGCAATTATCGGGCGTAAAATCGTCTGATCGGAAGCTGATCCACACCGATTGCTATCGATCGCTGACAAATTGAAAGGAGAGAAAAGCCGCGTTGGCCGATTGGAATAATTACGAGGACTTCTGGTCTTTTTTTTTCTTAGAGACATCGGGCGTGAAATTGGTCGTACCGTAACGGAAAGGCTCGACGATTGATCGCGATCGATCCCGAGGGATGATTAAAGTTCCCGTTGATTGGTCTAGTTTTACGTCGTTTTTTGCACGATGTCGTAGAATGACGCGGAGAGGAGGGAAATAGGTCGATCTGATCGCTATACCGAGATTCGGATCCGGACTCTTCGTTCAGTTGATCGAAATCGCGAACTATCACCGAACATTAATCTCGTAATTTTCGAGATTGTTGGACACTTAAGAAACAATACAAATTTAGTGGATATCTGTACGAGAAAACTGATGTTTTGGAAAAATATTGCTATCCGATATGGACCACAGTGCGGTGGGTCAGCAACGTCGAAGGATCGTTGCTCCGTCGGTCTAATTTATATCAATTCGCGTGACTGGGTCGGACGTTTAACGATATGCGGCTTGGATGATGAATTCGTCGCGGCGCCCGTGATATTAACGTCACGTGAAAACAATAGGAGCATCGAACTCTTGGCGCGAAGTTCGAGCTGCGCATGCACTATTAGTGTCCAGAAACTGGGACGTGAGAAACGACCGAAACGAGACCGGAATTCGGTTGTCGCGTTAAACTTTGCCAGTTAACGGACATCGTTGTTATCTGGGCCTTGCTTCCGTCTTTGCCCAACTGTTTGCACGTTCGCGCTTCGTTCGTTCGATCAGCGCGATAATCCCCTTTGCCAGAAGATAAATCAGATTCTCTGTATCGCACATGGTGCGTTCCGTAGCTTCGAAACAGTCGAGAGATCGGTGTCGAAAGCTGGGGGCCGGAACGCTGGTCGGAAACGTAAAATAAAATGTTTCCACGCGATGCTACATTTTCGAGAAGAGCGACTCCCAATAGTCGTCGAGTACGCGTGCACTCGAGTGTGCTTCCGCTCGATGAATCTCCCCGTGAACTACTCGCACAAATCTCCTTTATTCCGTGCCGAAACGTGCATGGTAACGTTAGGCGCTTTTCAAAACTTCTATTCGTGTTTTCGAAAACAAAGTTGCGTATGGGAGACACTTTTTCAAAGTTAGTGACTACTGGAACTTTTAAACGAGAATCACGGACGGATGGTGTTTTGATTAGAAGGCAACGTGTCTTAAGAATTCAAATCGAACCATACTTTATTTCAAAATGAAATCGTTAAGCCGAAAATACGCGTCGCGACGAATGACAGGCTGGTCCAGACAACGGCATGGACGCGACATTCGCAGCGAGCGAAAATAGTCTTTCCACAGAGTTTTAATTTCGTCCCGTTAATGACGAGGAACATTTCCCTGGCCTGGGGGGGACAGCTGCTCCCGCGGCGAATGTGGAACAACGCGCGCGCCTTTCAGTTTAGCCAATTGACGACGCGACGCGACGCCTCCGCACATTCAGACAACGACGCCAGCCACGAAATCGGGCCCTTTTCAATTTAACCGGGCTACCTTGTACTTAAAAACGGAACCAAATTATTTCTGTCCATCTTAGGTTCATCTCGAAACTAGTTTCTCTAGTAGCTTTCGTCACATATGTTTTTTTTTGCAAATAACCTAGCAAAAATCTGTGGAAGTTCAATTTTAATTCGACAATCTTGCTAGTTAGCATTTCTGGAATGAAACGATCACGGAACAACTCCTCCGCAAGCATGTGTGTACGAATCGTAAGACGTTTCGTTACGTCATCGACGATTTACCTGATGATCTACCCTAGTATGTTGCATGAAACTTTTATGGATGACACTATCGAGCTCCCGAAGAGTTTAAAAACAGTACCCATCCCACGAAAATGTTCACAACGTGACGAAAATCTCTACTCGCTAAAGGCGCCCGAAATGAATGGCTAAAAGGGTTGTGTCTGACCCCGTTCCAGGTAAACGCGAACGGCGTGCTCACGTTCTCCAGAGCGATGCAGAGGTTCTTCAATATCGCGTTCCCGCTGGACGATCCGGTTATCGCGCCGCTCTACACCCACGTGGACACCAGAGGATCCGGAAGGGTCTATTACGGCGAAACGGATTCACCGGACGTTCTCGCGAGAGCCGGAGGAATTGTTCGCAGCGCGTTCAAGGACGCGGCTGACTTCATGCCCACGCACGTGTTCATCGCCACCTGGCTGGACGTCGGCTACTTCAACAAGGGAAGCGACAAAGTAAGCCGAACGAACGTCTGACATTTGCAAAATCGCCGTGGAATAAATCATGCTGACCGTTACCGGGATTCTTGATGACGATGCTTCTCGTAGGTGAATACGTACCAAGTGGCCGTCGCTTCGAATGGCACGCATTCCTACACGGAGTTGCTGTACCCGGATAATGGGATACAGTGGATTCAAGGCGAATCGCACCCCAGCGGCCTGCCGGATGCCAAGGCGCAGGCAGGATTTATGAGCGAGGGAAGAATGTACACCTTGAAGGGTTCCGGCACGGATCAGATTCAGAACGTCGACAAGTAAGTCGGTCGATTAGTTCTCGATAATTGACGCGATCGGGGCCCTGAAAATTATTGCTTTCCAGGTGGTCGAATACGAACAGGCCTGGACAGTGGATCTTCCAGGTGGGACCCATCTCCGACGACGAGGACATCAAGGTTCCCGACAACATCGAGGGTAAGTTTTCTAAGATGTCTACGATTTCTAAATATTGTCGACGAACTCAATATTAAGATATACTTATTCTACGAAAAGTAGTTCGAGCCAAAATTTCTAGTTGATTCGCGAGATGCTCGATCCCATCTCCGAACAGAGATGGCTATTTTGGAGTAATCGACTGTAGATCCTTTATTGCCCAGACGTCAACGCGACGAACCAGGCGGCCAGCTGCAGAACAGGGGCAACGACTTGCCACAGCAAAGCGACGTGCGTCGACTACGAGATCGGTTTCTGCTGTCATTGCAAGCAAGGATTCTTTGGCAACGGCAAATCCTGTCAACCAAACGGTAAGAAACGTCGACGGTTCGACCGAAACTTTGGAGACGTCTAATTATCTGGACGTCGTCGCGACCCTCCACGATGGCCACGGGACATAAAAATCCGCTTCAAAAGGATTTCTTCACGCTCGCGCGACTTTAACCAGTCCCTTTGAGAGTCGCAAACAGTTGCCCAATAACAGACGTCTCCACTCGTCAACACACGGACTCTCTGATCTATTCATAGATCACGAAAAGTGCCCGGCTGCTCCTTCGATGACCTCGTAAAAGACCAAATTTACAAAAAGAGACTCACGGACCCCTTTGAACGACGCCGTAGATCTATATTAATCGCTACGAGTTTCGAATCGGTTGGACGTGAAACACTACTGCAGATTGAGACGTAGTTCTAAGACCAAAATCTAACTCTAGGTCTTCTTTACAGGGATGTTAAGAAGGAATTTCTGAAGATCTGAACGAAACGCTGAGTGCTAGATTTTTGTCTCTTATAATAAATTATTCCTATGGTTATCGGAGTAACTATAAATAAGTACGATGGTAATAAGTTTGATGGGGCTATCGAAATTTTTTTAGACGTGCCGCTTCGCGTAATTGGACGCATTTCCGGGACCATCAATGGCTTCGAGTTTCCGTCGAGGGACCTGCAGTGTTACGTTCAAACGGAGGACGGAAGGACGTATACTGCCCTGTCGAGGATGCCCGAGGAAATTGGCGCCAGTTTCCAACTGCTCGGAAATCTGGGCGGCGTGATTGGCTGGCTGTTCGCGAAACCCATTGGCGACACGATGAACGGATACGAGCTGACAGGTACCGTCTATCGTTATTCACCCTTTCCGAAAACGTCGTTAAAACGCCCAAAATGATCGATTCAGGTGGGCTGTTCAACCACACGGCGGAACTGACGTTCCCTTCGTCGGACTACAAGGTGACGATCCGAAGCAATTACCTCGGGCTGGACGTTTTCGGGCAGCTGAAGATGGTGGCGGAGATCCAAGGTACGTTGCCGCCGTTGACGAGGGATACCCGAGTGAATTACGGCGACTACGACGAACTTTACACGAAAGCGCAACCCGGAGTGATTCTTTCTCGGAGCGAGAGGATTTGCAAGGTGAACGACGGTAACGGGGAACGAGATCTGAGTTTCACGCAGGACCAAACGATCGTCTATCACGAGTGTCCGTACCTGGTTTCTGACCCTGAGGACGACACCACGCGGCTCAAGCACTCCAGGGGCGTCACGGCTTACGAAGCCACGGAAGGAATCATACGTTTCGCCGTAAACACGAAAGTCACGCCCTTGGAGGAGGAGGACCCTTGCATTCAAGGGAGACACACTTGCACCGATCACAGCAACTGCATCGTCGAAGGAGACGACTTCAAGTGTGTCTGCAATCCTGGGTAAGATTTCTCAATTCGTTTTTGCGCGACGAATTACGAGACTTACGGGTTGAATCACAATTATTGAGATACTAAGGGCTTTTCGATTGTTTATTATTGCCGCGTAGATATCAATATTTGTACGAAGAAGACGGTAGCGCGATCTGCGTGGACGTAAACGAGTGCACCGCTGGAAATCACGTGTGTTCCCCAGACGCACAGTGCATCAACCAGGAGGGTAGCCACACCTGTCAATGCAGACAAGGCTTCTCCGGGGATGGTCGTTCTTGCGATAGTAAGTTTATCAGCAGACGACACCATCGTCGGAGTTACCATGCTCTGGTAACCTTTTGCAAACGCGGAACCAGTGTCTGGCCAAGAATAAAATCGATAGAGAATATTTAGTCTTAATTCCAAACGCTACGAGTGCTAAATTCGAATTCTAAAAGTGGCACGCAAGTGATAAGTAGGCTCGCAAGCTTCCAATTCGTGTCATAAAAAAAAGCATTGCATGCAACGTCTATTTTATACCTCGTCTGTGGACAGACGTTTGGCTCGTAAGAATGCTCTGCTTTATTATTGGTCAATAAATAATGGATCATCTTCTGTTGGAAATTTAGGGCTTCCATCGTGCGAGGATACTCGTTGCGGTGACTACGAGCAGTGTTTAATGGTCGAAGGCATGCCCAGATGCTCCTGCATGCCTGGTTTCGAGGACACAGAGCAGGGTTGTTACCCTGTGCAACGAGGTACCTTGCAATTATTTTAATCAAGGTTCGAAAATCTCGCGATTATGTTATCACACGATGTTCTCGCAGGTTCCTGCGAAGTCGAGGATAACTGCTCCCCCAATGGCATCTGCAGTTTCATCGAGGACAAGCACGTCTGCGTCTGTTTACCAGGTTATCTTGGTAAGATCAATTTTCACTTACATTTTGAGAGGAAATAACTAGAATCTACCATTGCACTTCCTTCGTTAATCACAAGAAACTTGAAATTTCTCAATATACTGGATATATATTCCAGTAGAAATATTTCTTCAGGATTATTGTTTCCGTTGCGTGATTTTTTATTATTCCGGAGTGTAATTTATGCAAAATAATTAGTCACGCGTGTGCGTACGTATAGATGCATAATTCAACCTCTAGAGTGGCAACCGGACAACGTCCCAGAGTTCATTTCTAGCTCAGATTTGAATCCGCTCGAGTATGAACTGTGATTAGAGTCGGAGAACGCGACCCGCAAGATCTCGTTTAGAAGTTTAAGCAGCTTGAAAAATGTAGCTTCTGAAATAACCTTCGAGACCGTGCGTGCCGCGATAACCAATTGGCAACGGCGTTGTATAAACCTAGATCGCCACAAAGAATTAACAATTCCTAATAATAGCATTACCCTTCGCCTGATATTAATTTCAAAAATGATTTCCAATTAGTTAGAAACGGTTGTTAATTTCCACGATCGTTCCACCTTCAATTCTCAAACACCTTGTTGACCAGAATTGATTCGCTGTTTCGACCGAAACAATTAAACTCTTCCTGCGAAGCGTGGCAGTTAATATCATCGAGGGCGACGAACTTATAAGTAACAAGTTTCGCCGTGCCGCGCGGAGGTCTTCGTTCGATGGCAGAAAGTTAGAAAGGGAGTTCGTGGAAGCAATTGGCGCACATGCCTCGCGTTCAAATTGAATTACAATGGTGGAACGGTGGTCGATTCGCGTAGATTTTCGCAGGAAAAGCCGCATTGCGAGGTTTCGCGAATCCGCGATCCGTAAGCGTGTTTTCGTAATCAGCTTCCGTTCCAATGATCGCAATCGTTTCCAGGCGATGGTTACACGTGCGCTCTGGAAATTGACGTGACCACAACGGACGAACCGCCGAAACCGCAATGCTTGGAGGAGATGTGCTGGTGCCCGGACGGTTGGGAATACCGGAACAACGAATGCATGCGCCAGGAAGAAGACGAGATCAGAACCGTCGACTACGATCGGGACTGTGAGTATCGAAGGGATCGACTTTACAAAATATTCTTTTTCTACCCCTTTGAAGAGCCTTTATTAGGATCTGACACGTCGGTTCGTTGTTCCTGCCCTCATTAGGAGACGAACGTCTACGAGGAAGATCTTTGTCTCGCAAAAAATGCAAGCTTACTTTGTATATTTTAATAGAAACCTCGATCCTTTGAGGACGAATTTCTCGCATTCTCAAGGAGAAGAAGTTATCGAGCCAGTTCATAAATTCAGTTATTTTTATTTATTTATCGAATGATTAGAGTACGATTATCGCGAGATTCCTAATTACATAACTCAAGGATTGAAAAAGTGGGATTCCCTTAACAAATTTGCGAACCCATAAATTTACAAAATTATAAAACTTTGTATACAAGTAGAGTAGGTCAACCATAACACGTACCTATTTCTCGTTCGTGCCATAATTCGTTTCGAGGGGGGAAATCACCCTTCAAAGAAAATGCGGAATCAAGAGCCGCGAGCAAAAGAATTTATGAACCGACCCGCTGGCACATGATTCTAATTTTACGAAAGTGGACGAATCGTCCCTAAAAAATTCCGTCTTTTGAGAATCAGATTACCCTCGGTTCTCGAAGGATTGACGCGAGCAAACAAAATTATGCATGACGACTAATCGCACGTAAAACATGATTCGAGTACGTCGAGATAGCATGAAGTCGTGATGCGAACCGATTACAATTATGACGTTCACTAACCGCTAGCGACGAACGGTTTGCATCGTGCGTTTTAGTATTGGCACGTCCGCTCCCGCAATGCTACGAAGACTACTGTGCGTGCCCGTGGGGATACGATTACGACCGTTCGGAGGAGATTTGCGTGCCTCGACCTGGATACAACCACGAAACGATGGGCCCGTCAGGAGTTCACTGTACGACACACCACGCTTCGCTTCTGCTAATTTGACCAATTAACAATTTCGCGGCACGAGCGTCACGCTTCACGCACACTTTAATTAAGTTCGAATTCGATTTCTCTACGATTGGATTTGTTCGTCGATGCATCGACTGTCGTGTCGTCGCGCTGTATCGTCGAAAATATATGCACACCGTCAATCAATCGGAAAAGTTTCTCAGAGTCGAGCAGGAAAATTTAGAGCAGAGGGTATTAGAGAAGCAACTTGCTCAAAGCTTGTAATCGAACCAATATAAACGGTATTTACTGGCTTTTAAATGATAAAACAATCCACTTCAGCCACCGATTCGAATATTTAATTTTTAGAAAGGTTGCAGATGATATTTTTTAAAATTCTGTTACGATAATTATACAGAAAGTTCGACGCGACAGTCGACGCGTTAGAAAAGCAGCTGGCAGGACGTAAAATCGTTCGTAAATTCGATCGGTGTAATCGATTCACGCGGTCGCGTCATAAATTTCGAACGTGAGGCAATTTAGCGTCGCCGGCCAAGCATTATCATAATTGGCCACGCTTGTGTACAGTATCGTGCAACGTGGTGAACAGGTGTCATCCCTACGCCCAGTGTATCTACGTGACGAGCACCGCGGACTACGAATGTCGCTGTAATCCTGGTTACGAGGGTGACGGTATGGACTGCACGAAAACAGGTACGTCTGCTTCTCGATCTCTTTTTCTCTATTCGCGAATCATTCGAGCCGCGAAGGTAATCGTAATCGACGACGATGCCAAATCAATGAAAGAGGTTTGTTGTTCTGGCACAGAGGTGTCCTGTTTGGACGTGGACATCTGCGACCCGAACGCTTCCTGCCAGCACGAGGAACCGTTGGCCAAATGCGTCTGCAATCCAGGATACGAGGGAGACGGAACCACTTGCAGTCCTATCGGTCATATCATGCTACATTTTTTTTCTATTCTATTCCTACCCTCTTTCATTCATCTCACGAAGCTTCTGTTCTACGGCACACACGAACCCTTCGCTGTACAATTTACGCGTGCATTGCTTGTTCGGCTACGAAATTTGCTCGAGAAACCTCCCCGAACCGAATTGAAACTGTTTAAGGGGGTAGTCTGGTCCGAAGAGCGCTGATTCAAATATATATCAGATTTTGTTAGAAGAAATGTCAGGTCCCTTCTTATTTGTAACTAATTCATTTAAAAAACCTGCGCCGTTTGGACCAGACAGGCTCCTTAAAAATGCTATAAATGATCGATGTTGAAGCGTCTGTTTCTGATGTGTAGACGAGTGCAAAAGCGACTCGGATTGTTTGGAAAACGAACGGTGCTCGTACAATCCGACCAGCACGAGCGAGTGCGTCTGCAACCCGGATTTCAGCATGGTGGACGGACGATGCGTGGTATCCGATTGCTCGACGAATCCGTCTCAATGTCACGTGAACGCACAGTGCATGTCCGCCAGTGACGGCGGCTACAAGTGCGTTTGCATCGAAGGATACAACGGAGACGGGATTCGTCAGTGCGTCGAGGACCATATCGGTTGCAACGTCCTGAATAACTGTGGCAGGAACGCGGTCTGCGGATACAATCAGACGTCCGCGAATTTCGGCTGCATCTGCCAACCGGTATGCCCGTTAAATTCGAGGGTCAGGCGTCGGTGTTATCGATTATCGACCGATGAAATCCGATTCGATTAGGTAGCGAGGTGTTATCGCGTAAATTATGCATTCAAGGATCGCGCGACCTTAGCACTCGCGGATCTAGGGAATCTGCCACTAGGTATTGATATTTTTACGTACGAAAAAATGAATTCTTACGTTCCATTCTACAATTTAAACTCTAATTTTTTACTGTACGAGAATAGAAACTCGTAAGATAGTTGAGAAATGCACGGCCCTAGGTCCAACAGTTGATATTAGTCGAGGCTTCCGGTTGTAAGCCGTGTCTTTGGAGGAAATTGCACCGACCTCTCGCCAACGTTGCAGCTAGCGTCTTCAGGGATCAAACGATACGCGGATATTGGCGCGTGTCGCGCAGTTTAGGTCTATTTGAGGTGTCCGTGCTCGTGGCACGATGAAACAAAAATTTGCCTCTCTTCCATTCTTTCTACGAAATATTTAACTAAACAAGAAAGTTGCCCATCTCGAATATAACGTAAGCGTTCGAACCGGAATGATATCAAAACGTTCTAAGCTGCTCTTCGTGACGAGCTGTACGGAAACACGAACGACGGATGTGACATCAAGAAACTTTTGCTATTTTCAGGGCTTTTACGGCGATGGTTTCACGTGTCTGCCACAATCGTCCTGCCGACACGACTCGACCCTTTGCTCGCCAGATGCGACTTGCGTGGCGGCTGGAGAGAATCAATTCGCTTGTGTATGCAACGAAGGATATAGGGGAGATGGAGCAGATTGCAAGCCGCAGCCAAAACACGAGTCCAACTTCCTGTTGGTGAACCAAGGAATGGCCACGCTCAGGATACCGTTCGTCGCAACGTACGGTACATCGGGCACACCGATCTACATAGAGTACAAGCAAATGGCGGTCGCGATAGACATCGATTGCCTGAACGGAAAAGCGTACTCGAGCGACATCATCGGTAAGTAATTCGTCGAAATCTCTCACCGAGCTCTGATCCATGACTCCCATTAGCGCTCAAAGGACGATCACGCTAAATTCGAGACTCATAGATCCTGGACATCTGGTATCAATGCTCCAGTCTAAATGAATTTTATCCTATCGGGTAAAGTTCTGTAGTTTATTTATTGACTAGTATTGTATAGTAGTCTAAATAAAGGGTGAGTTTAGCAACTGCTGAAATCCTGACGTGTCCTTTGGCTAGAAAAAACTATGCCTAATTAAAACGAGATTAAAACGCAATTTTAATACTTTGGCTAAGAGAGCCAAATCGGCCTGACTCGCAGTCTAGACGAGATTTACTTTCCAGGTAGTCGAATAATCGAGTTAACTTACAACGGATCGATGGCGGAGACGTTCCTGCCGAAAGTGAGCAGCCCCGAGGGACTGACGGTCGATTGGGTTTCTAGAAATATTTTCTGGACCGATTCCGGAAAGACGACGGTGGAGGTCGCCAATCTCGAGACGAAGAAACGTAAGGTGCTCGTTTCCGACGGACTAGTCTATCCCAGAGGGATAGCCGTTCATCCATACCGTGGGTAAGCATTCCTCCCGAGAATTTCTAGGACCTTTCTTTATATATTAGCCGACAGACATCGACGTGGATGGCGAGACGGTGACTCAAAAAAAAACAAGAAAAATAATAGCAAAACGAAAAGTGTAATCGAACGACGCGTGGAAACTTGGTCGTTCCAGAAAGATATTTTGGTCCGATTGGAACCGTGAATCGCCGAAATTGGAATGGGCCAACGAGGACGGAACCGATCGCGAAATCTTCCTTCAAGGGGATTACGTCAAGCTACCGAATTCATTAAGTATCGATTGGGCGACGGATGAGCTGTGCTGGGCGGACGCCGGAACGTTTACGATAAGTAAATACACACCTACCCCATGAAATTTCTCGGCTAATAGACACCCCCGCGACAGTCTCGAATAACTCGATAATCCCCCCCCCGTTCGTTTTTTGATAATCGTTTCAGGCTGTATGGAGATCGATAGCAGGGATATCAACGTGGTCGCGAACGCGCTCACTTACCCCTTCGGTCTGGCGATCTCCCATCAGAACTATTACTGGACCGACTGGAAGACGTAAGTCCCTAAACATCCCTTTGGCGATACACAAAAGCATTTAAAAAACCAGTTACAAATTATGAAATAACACATAAAGCTTGAATCAGATATGATTCCCCTCTTATTTTGACCGATTTCGAACAACCGCAATCGCACAAAGGGCCGAACTCGAAAATATTTTGAATCATTTGTTATTTACCGACGCAGACACAAAATCGAGGTTGCCATGAAGAGCAGCGGGGACAGGAAGCCGGCCATATCGATACCACCGGGAGGAAGCGGTAAATTATACGGAATAGTCGCCGTTCCTGAGTCATGCCCAAGAGGTAAATCAAGTTTTATGTCACCGGTCGACGTGCCCCGCCGCGAAATTGATCACGACCTTAAAAATGTATATTAGGGTGTCCCAGAAAATACTCTGTACTTCCAAATTTAAATGCATCGAACTGTAACTGCAACCAAACGGAATTTCAAGCACGACCAGTCGATCTGCTGTAAACATTTTCCACGCCTGTCAAAGAAAAACTTCTTTAACGTTTCGAAACCGTTATGGCGATTAACACGGACCTCCAACCACACACTGAGCCACTGACCACTAAAACACACACAGTAATCCATTGGATTAAGGTCAGGTGAATAGAGTGGTCACTCTTCGTTGGCGAACAGAATTGTTTATCGCCGATTACTAACGTCTCGCTCTAACAGTTTCTTGGGAATAATTTTTTTATTTCGTATTAACATAAAATTACCCATTGAATAAATTTTTAAACTATCTTTGGAAAACATACTAATACTCGGTCAAATTTAAACTTTCAGTTATTTATCTCCTTAGCAGAGGAACATCAATTTTAGAACCTCCTATTCCATTAATATGGAGCAGTATTTTACTTTAATTAATGCAAGCTCGTGAGATCTTCTCTTTAATTAAAAATACAGGGAAGCTGAATATTGCCGTGCTGAAAAGTCGTATTTCAATGGCGATAGTGATTGCATCGCTACTGGACGTATTTAAATCAAAATTACGATTCGGTTGTATTTTTCATACGACTGTAAATGAGATGTTTAGCAATTATCATTAAAAGCAATCCGTATTTTATTTCGATGGTTTGAATTTAACAAGTCGCAAGGTGAATATTTTCTGGGACCCCATAATAGAGTCGAAAGCCATTGGGTCTCGATGTGGGCCTTTTACTGCTATTGAATCGAATTACCAATCATTTGTTTGTCCGGGACAGTGACCAACGCCTGTCAATACGAGAACGGAAAATGTAACAAGGACCAATTGTGCCTGCCAGACGGTCAAGGCGGCAGGACGTGTGCGTGCGCGGACGACGCGACAGGACCTTGCACCGATTCTCATTAACCGACACAATTCGTCGACAGAATTGAAGAGCAGGCAACACGAGAGCCTGCCTAACGTTCGATGAAGGTGGAAAATACGGTCTGGCGGTTCTCTCCCGCCGATATCATGGGCCGAACGCTAGATCGCGTGTAAATTATAATATTATTAATGGTATGATTAGTTTGTCGTCGACGTTTTCGAGTAACACACTTTTTGTATCTAATGTAACGACCGCAGCGTGAAGCTGGCTGTAACGACGCTGCGGTCCCAATGACGCGTTATTTAATAAAAATCCAAGAAACATAATGTTGAACCTCCTTCCGTCTAATTCATCGTACCGTTAATCATTTCTCTTCGTTTCTGTTCTAGCTCGGTATTGAAATTACGAAGGTAATGAAACTTTAATACTATAAACTTTATTTTTAATCAAGCATCATTTGATGTCCATTTTGAGTTTTAGAAAACTGTCAATTACAAGCCACGTTACATTTGTAGCAATATTACTTAAACTTTAGCTGTCGAAGTCCACTGCATAATGTGGCTTGTATAAATTTTGTTGAAGAAATGTAGTACGATTTCGAGCGAGTATTATTTAATTCATGAATATAAACAACCACAAAATAATTTTATTTTCGAGGGATAAAATGAAACAGTAAATAAATGTTTAAAAAAATTGGTACAGTAAACGGAAATATAATATGTATGCAGTATCTGGAAACAGCCAAGAAACGTTTGAAGCGTATACAAATGTAAATTCAACAGAAAGAGGATGTACAATATGTTTGCCTTAAGCTATCGATATGGACCATCGAGACTATACGATAATGCGTGGGTATTGTATCACAGAGAATACACAACTTCTACATAATTGAACAATAATTGTTACTAGGACGACAATGAAACAGAACTAATTACGAAATTCATGTAATCATACTAATAATTCGATAACTAGGTAATTATGAAGTTAATCTAATTACAATAATTATAGAGAGTGTAGAATCTCTGAGTATCAAAATCTAAATTTCAAAATGTACGGGGCCTACGAATTAATGAATTTCAACTACTTCAATTCGATTTAAAAAAAATCGTGGATCAAAATTTTTGGTATCACCGTTCCTTCCGAGCACGTCTATCGTCGATCGAAAAGTTTCACAGCGATTTTCTCGTCATTTTCCGTCGGGAAATCAACCGGATCGATCTCCTGCGCGAAGCACGTGGAATCTCGAAGTACGTAAAGTGGCGTCATCCATGGACGACAAGGGAACTCGGTTTGTCATTGGATCGAGCCAACGGGAAGCTATAAGCGGGAACTAGCTGCGAGGAAGAAGAGGAAGAGACAAAAGCTTAATGTCACGAACGATTACCAGCGTTAAAGCAACGTTTCGTCGATGTACCACGCTGACGAGGGAACGAAAAGTTGTCGTCACAAGGTGGCGATAACGAACAGAGGGTTCAGCTTTCGAGCAGGAGTTCTTTGTTCCCGTGAATAAATAAACTTCCGGCGTAATAATGCGGCCGTGAAGCACGGTTAGGAAGGGAGGCCAATTACTGTGTTCATTATCACCGTAACAGCCGCCCATTTCATTTTCCCGTCGCTATATCACGTTAATAAGCAACTACTCGGAAGCCTAATAAGAATAGCACGGGCTGGGATGCCGCGGCATAAAAATACAATTTCCCCTTGCCTACGATCAATTGTCGTTTCACAATGGCGGTTAAAGGTGGAGGTATCGAGAGTGGGGGGGAAATGGAAGATGAATAGTCAGGGGAGGGAGGCAACCGAGTTGAAAAACGCCATTCGCAATCGAGTCGCGAAGAGTTCATCGTCGAACAATCGCGTCCAAGACAATTAAATTTCCCTTGCCACGATCCCTTTGAACGTTTAATTGGCTGACCGCAAAATCAGACGGGTCGCCGCAGCTAGACGATGCAGCTAGACGATGCAGAGGCGGAACGGAGGCGAAAGATAAGACGACCAGCCGAGAAACTGACAAAGGACATCGAACCAAACCCCCGCGGTTCTAACCGCAGAGACAAGAATCTCTAGCCAATGTGTCTCCGAGGAGTTTTTCACAGTCGATCCGCCTGTTAACACGTCCACTACCCATCCTGGTCATCCATGACCGGCGCCAAACTTTTTACAACCACCCTAGTGCACGTTGGTTAAACGCTATCGAAATTATTTATCAACTCTCAAGCTGCGGAGAGTCGCAGCTAATTCCTGGGCCCTACCCTGAAAAGCAAACGCGAAAAAATAGTCGCAACGCTAAAATCAATCGCGATTAAATTCATACCATTTCCAACTTGCAGTGAATTAATATTCACATTTCACAACGTTACTGCGAAACCGAGATTAATATTTACACGCAACTCTAACCTGGAAAAGCAAACGCGAGAAATCCTTTGCAACTCTAAGTGAAACTATACAATTAATGCAAATTGTTTGCAACTTTAACTAAACACAGAAACGCGACAAATATTCATCGTTCGCAACTCTAACAGTGATCGTGGTATGTCGATGTTATTCGCAACGCTACCCTGACACCAAACGCGATTAACATTCATGTTTCGACACGCTAATAAAATCGCGTATTAAATAATGCGCAACGCTAATTTCTCTAACGAAGCCAGCTGTCCCAGGTTGCTTCTCGATGCTTAGGCATCACCAGAGGAAATAAAATAGCATGCGACTCACCAATTGTAGAATGCAAGCACCGGAGACGATGTTGGTTAGTAGGAGTCATCATCGAAATCAGCAACGAAGTCAGAAACGAAGTCAGCATCAATGTCAGCAGCGAAATCATCGTCGAGTTTCTCTGAATCCACATGTACGATGATGAGATATCAGGATCCTGTAGAAAGAAAGAGTAAATGTTTCAACGAAAAGGTTTCTACCGTATTTGAAAATTTGATGTAGAAAAATTTGAATAAAACAATGTTTTTTAAGCGAATTCGGAATAAAATACGAAGGATACTTACATTTTTCGCATATGGGCATCGCGAAATACTCTTTTTCGCATAGATACAGGTTTCCTGTCGAAATATGTTCAAACTCTCAAAGCACTCTGGCGTCGCGTCTATTGCGGGTCCGTAGTCTGACCGTACTTGAGCGTCACATGTGCTTGAATTGTAATTATGGGCTGTAACAGAAATAAAACACAAATTTGTTAACAGACACTTATTAACATTGTATGAATGCATCGATGGAGAATGTCGAAGAGAACGGAAACAGTTAAATATAAAAAATGCATACCTAATTAGACGCGAAGCTGTCAACGCACTTATCACATCACTTTCCACACGAAGAATGACGAACAAGACCGAACACGTCTCCCGCGCGAGGAGTGGGGAGTGGGGTGAGGGAGACACCTAGTCCGTCTCGACTCGCGACGTGTATTTTCGAAAGAAAGGTTAAATCACTCTCGAAAAATTGTAAATAAATAAAATTAATATAAAAAGATATCAAACAAACAATTAATTACTGATTTATAATCTTTATACTACTGTGACGTCACAATGAGAAGCTGTCATTGGCTCATCTAATATCGATCTGTTATTGGTTGCATATGTAACTAGATCAATTAAAATATTTTAATTCTAACCATATAATGAGTAAGTATTAACTTTCAATCTAAATTCCAATCAGTTTTTCATATAAAAGTTTCTTTTGTATCCACTAAATTCTCTAAAGATATTTGTTTTAATTCTCACTAGATTACTAACCATGTTTTAATTCTCACTAGATTACTAACCTTCTTTGACGCAGTGTGGTTAACATTGAACTTGACACAGTTTTGGTGAGAAATCTTCTACAGCCATAAACGAAATGCGAAGTAGACGCCGAACACGATATTTTCTCGTAACACGGATTAAAAGCACAGACAATGCATAGTATAGACGTATAAAGCAACAGTACATGTGTCACGCAGCCAGAAATTCGTGAGCTCGCTCCAAGGTGAAGTCGAGAGAACGTCGCGGCGACTGACAAAGTAAACACAGCTGGACGACGGTTTCAAAAGATTACAGGCGTGTCAGATTACTGCCTCTGGCTAAAGAAGGCTAGCAACGGTAAGAATAATATTAATTAAAATATCTGTACATTTATGACGTAGGCAATAGTACGTTCAAAATTCGTTGAGCCGTTAACGAGCGAGACTTCGCGAATAGGGCGAAAATCGTGTCGGAAATGTACCCTTTCAGAAAGTTACACGGTTCTACTTCCTCGGTAGTTACATTCACCTTCTGGTTTTGAGCGTACGAAGGAACAGTCGTACTTGCGTAAACGTCTACTTGTGTGCGCATTTGTTACAATTCCGACGATAAATTAATGGCTACGAAGAATGGTTCGGAAGGATAGAAGATTGAATAAAGACATTCAAATTGTATAACCTATCGCTATATCTATCGAAACTTATTCATACGTCGTACGAAACAAACTGGGGCAAAATAATTACGAGAAAGTTGCTTGCAAATTCAACTCTGTTCGAATTGTTAAACTGGTATTCTGATACCATTGTAATGAACTTGTATATATGGATCTTTTTAGGCCAGGTGATTCTTTTGAACTCTACAATCACATAATGCTTTGTATTTTCTAAATTAGTCAAGAAAAAATTCTGTATGGAACATTTTTATTAAAAGGCAGGCTCAGAAAGAGTAAAGTTAGGCTTCATTTCAATATGTATTTCGAAGAAACTATTATTGCAGGACCAAGTTTGGCGCACAGCATCTTGGGGCAAATTTTGCTTGCAAACGTAACAAAATAAATTTGTTTAAGGGCGCAATATCTTCCAAACGTAGACTTGGACCGACTCGAGATAGAACGATCAAACCTGCGCTTCAATATCGTCGACGTTCGTTACGAGACTCAAATATGTGACGAAGAAACAAACAAAACGGTCCGAGAAGTTATTTCAAAGACAAACAAAGTGCGGAAGCCAATATCGGGAAACGGCGGATATTGTTCTCATGAATATCGACGTGAACTTAACGCTACTTCCCAAGTCTGATATTTAAGGAGGTGGTCTTGTCTGGAACTTTGAAAAAAATCAACTCTCGTTTCTTTCTCATTTTCTTAGGCTTCTACAAAGCTGGATAACCAGATTGGAAGTTCGACATATTTGAATATTATATATTAGATCTGTCCTCTTGTTTGTAAACATGTACTGATTTTGGTTAGATGCAATGATAGATTTTGTAAAAGAACTAGGATTCTCTTGTGAGTTAGATTTTAGTAGACTTTTTTGTAAGGTACGCGTTATCTCCAGAATAAGACTAGAAGTATTGATTCTACAAGATAATGTAAAACAGTGTTGTTCAACAAAAGCTCCGGGGCTTAGGGACTTTCTTCCACTTTGTCTCCGTTAGCGTGTTGTAGGTACGCTAGTCGATATCGTGTTCTACGTGCAAGACAGAAAGCTGCACAATTTAAACCCTGAAGGAATCAGTAGGACGTCCGTCGCCGTCTGGAACGCGGTCCCAGGCGTCGTCAGTAAGAACTGCTGGACGCCGGTTGGTAATCCCGTAACGAAGCACAGATAATCCAACGTCGAAGCTGAATTTACACTCATCCCGGGATTTCCCGCGTCGAGTTTTCTCCCTCGTCGAGTATTTTATCGTACATACCGTGCATATATATTTACCAAAAGAATTTTACACATATTTTTATTACAAATATTCATTGTCCAGAAAACAGCGAAACTAATCCTACTATGTTTTATTTAAAAAGAAGAAAACATAAAAGCATTAGTATTTTTACTAAACTAAAATTGATACGGCTGTATTAACAATCGTTGGAAGGTGTGTCTCTTTCTTTTCTGGCGAAGGAGAGGTCAAAAGTACCTCATATATCAAATAAAAGGGCCCATAGACTCTTATATTAGCCCCTTCGATTCGACGACGTTTACAATATTTCTCTCCGCGTGGCCGACGTGAAATCGAGTGTTGGGCGTTCAGAAGTAGCGTGTCGCATAAATCGTCATAGCTTCCATAGGAATTACGATTTAGAGAAGTGGTTTCCTGTATTATGTTCAGGATAGAATAAAAAATTAGATGCTTCGACCTCAACAGGTGAGCATCGCACTTCTCGAAATACTTTTCCAAATAAAATCCATCTTCACCGTTTCGACATGAATAATAGATACCATTGCTACAATCTTGCTAAAGTGATATATGGTGTATTTCAAAATTTAATTTCAATTGCAAATTTCTGTTTCACCGGTGGATCTCGCGAAAACTCACTGTATATAATGCATGATCAAATACTCCTGAGCTAGTTTGCAATTTTATATCAGTTCCACACGATGACAAATGTAATCCTTGATCACCGGGTAGCTGAATGTAACGTGTATTTTGAACTAGTTGCAAATAACTTCCAACGCATTTGTCATCGTTTGAAATTGCTACGTAAAAATGAAACTGGAGTAACCTCTACAGTGTTTGATCACTTGCTATAAATATGTTTGACAGACGACTATTATTTCCAAGAAGCCAATAATATATGTAACCTCAGTACTTTCATGAAAATAAATGTTTGTACTTGTATCTTTGCACTTTCCCTAATTAAAAATAATATTTGTCATACTGGACGCACAATAAAATACTTTCGAGCCGTGGCGTGTTTGCAAACATGCGTTCCGTTAGAATTTGTACGACCAATATTATACTGTCACTGTTTATTTTCAATGATTTGATGACGTACAATTAACTCTGTTTCTTTATCTCTCTATTCTATCCTTAATTTTTCGCCCAGAGTATTACGAATCTCCATTCGCCTGACGTTATTTCCTGAAAGGGGTCAGGGGCAAAATGTTAGTCGAAAAGCAGCTGGGAAACTGTTCGACGCGTGTGAAAGTTCGCAGAGAACGGAATACTGTATGCATCTGACGTTTGCACAGCGGCGCGCTCCTATTCGCGGAAGATCAAAGTACGTTTGTAATGGAAGTCTCGAGAAAATTGAAGGAAAGTATCGCTGGCGAGGGTGTTGCGCGGCGAACGACCGCTCGGACGATGCGTTTTTCCAGCGCGGAGGAAGCGGCGCGCTGCAATTTGCAATTTGCAAAAGAGCCAGCGCTTTTGTCGATCGGAGCCCGGTGAATGGCCGCACGAATTGGAAAATGTCGGTTAGACGTCTGCCAGTGACGGGTGCTCGATCAGCCGGTTGTACCCTGCCCTTTCAGCGGGAGAATTCCAACTTTCCCGTTCCGATTCTCTGCCCATTGCCCCAACGAATTAACGGCCCGGTTAAAGGATACTGGAAATTGTGTTTGTTCGCTCATTCGGGTCCGTTACACTTCGCGACAATACGACGGGAAATTTTCCTATTTTTCAATATTAATATAGAAGGGCTGTTATCAATTACACGAACAATTTTTTCTAATTTCTGGTTGTCTCGATCTTGAACTGATAAACTCCTGGTGTGATTCGTGAATTGAACATTTCTATTCCTCTCAAAATTTAAATAGAATAAGTTTCTTTCTGGCTCCATATTAAAGTCACCAAATAAAATAAAAATAACATCGAATATTAGCTCGGGTAGAAGGGAGCTCCGACCGCGCAGCATTCGAATAACGTGGATAGGAGTAATGGAAGCTTTCTTGCATTATTATTACAAAATGAAACTCGCGTAACTACGTAGCTTGTTTAGCCGACTGAACGTCTAAACGCCAAGGATTTCACGAAGAGAATTTCCGCACGCGGTCCCGGTTCATTAAATTTGAATCTCTGGATGTCAGAAACCCATTGGCTCATGAACGTTTGCACGCGAGTCACGGCGGGCGCCTGTATACATTTAACGAGTGCCATAACGTTCCAAGTTTAATTACTTTATGAAAGACCGACCGTCGTGCCTTTGATCGTTCAATTGTAAACGCAAGGATGCGCAGGACGAATTGCGTGGCTATGTAAGAAAGGCATCGACCTCTGCCTTTTTCGGTACACCGAGTCTTTCGTCTCCCGAAGGAAACGACGACGCTGTCGGCAAACAAGCTCCGTTGCTTCTCGTTAACGTTTCGAAATCTCGATTACAGACGCGCTGTTTGCTTGCCCGTCAGCAACTTTTGTTACGCTGTTCGCGAGGGACGCCAGAAACCCTGCTACCTTGTAATAGTTTCGATCGTACGATCCATGGAACAACCTTTTCCGCCATTAATGGGACGACCGCCGGATTGTAAATCGATTTTGAGTTACACGTACTCGGAAGCTGATCCAGAGTTTACTGCATCTCCGGATTATTTGAGTTTGTAGACAGTCCGATAGAGCGGAGCCCAATATAGTGCCCCGAACTTATGCAGGTATTAATTGATTTCGGAATGGCTGACGTAAGTCGAGGGAAACATTATTCAGACGTGAATATTAACATTGCAGTAGATCAAGAGATAGGTTATTTGCTCTTTAATAAGACTGGTAGATTTGTTCTTTCGCAATATCTGCAAGCTCTTCCATCACTGGTTTGCGATCCAGCGTCCGTGGAAAGACTCTTGTCGCGAATACAAACGAAATTAGCCCCGCGCTAAAGGAAAATAAGGGGCGAGGTTGACGTTTCCTCGACCACCAACAACAATTACGCGACAATTATCGGGCAATTCAATTACGACACACTGGTCACCGCGAATTTCCACGAGGAGAGAATGGGGTGACTGGCAGAGCGAAGAAAACGAAGTCTTGAAACGAATTAGCGAACAGGGGTGATAATAGCTCGCGACAGGGCGCGTTAACGTTCAAAAAACCTCGCAATCTCTTATCCGGACAATTTTTACGTTATTTTTTTTTATCGTCGTGTAGCAATCTTCTTAGAAACCTAAAAACTAATTAAACATTGTCGTCGATTTTTCGAAACTGCTCGAGCATGCGCTTAGTATCAGCATCAACATTAGCATCAGCGTTAGCATTAACGTAAGCATAAGCACGAACATTAGCATAAGTATAAGCGTTAGCATTAGCATTAGAAACGAGAACTCTCAAGACGTGTGCCGAGTCTTGGATCGTTTTCGTGAGAGAACTACAAACATGGATGAAATTCCAAATTGTTCTGTTTCACGTTTCCAAATAGATCTTCAAACAAATCTATGTTGCTTCTAAATTTTTTCGTAGGAAAAAAAATGTCAAAAATCAATCGAGTGAAAATCGTAGCCAGATAAGTAGGATAATGTGATAAGAGTTGCAGAGGTGGAGACATAAAAGATAGGAGTAGAAGAGTGGGGAGAGAAATGGTGCAGGTACAAGGGATCAATCTGTTGGACACTTAAATTCGACGAGACTGCGGGCGGTGCATAGTTTAGCATAAGAGTGGGAGAAGCAAAGAGATAAAAAGATAGAAGTTAGGGTAGTTGAGAGAGGAATGGAGCAGGCGCGACAGAAACAAAGAGAGGTGATGTGTTTTAAATAAAACTAAAATCGGTGTTCCCTAGCTACTTTGTAACACCAACATAGTAGAAAAAAGATTCAATTAAAATAAATGTTGTACGGATAATTTAATGCAAGGATCAAGGATTAATTTGTGGACTTGATCCATTATGAATTATAAATATGCATATCGTGCTTACAATTATAAAATACCATCAAAACCTTTAATCCTCTTTATCGCGAAATCGCCAAAAATGGAGATACAAAATGTTTGTTATTAATTGTCGCGTTGTTCAAGGCATGCAGTGTCTGCTGATGGTTGCTAGTTATTATTATAATAAAGAAACGGCTTGCTTATGATTTCAGACTCGAAGACCCCGTTTAACAGAGCCGGACACGGTCGAACGAGCCGCCGCGACTCCTCCGCTTGCTCGCGCCGTGTACCAACGCAGGAGGGGCGAACGAAGAAGCGTCGCGGCGCTAGTCAGTCGGCGGTGAGACTCCGCGTGCGACGCGTCGTTATTGTGGTTCTATCATCCCTCTGAAACGAAACGAAACGGGACGGGACGGGACGGGACGCCGTGATTTTTCAGTCGAACGCGACCGCGCCACGTGTGAACTCGTCGTCGAGGAATAAAAAGGAAAAAGAAAAATACAACGGAAGAGAGAGGAAAAGAGGGAGAGATAGATAGGGGAAGAGAGTGGTCCTCGTGCAATTTTCCTGTGCAAACGATAGTTCTTGGAGCACGTACCCCGGGACGTGGAACCCACGGTTTTCCAATTGGTCCGCCGATCCGGATCGTTCGCAAATTTGCTCGAACGTTTCAGCGCGCGATAACACGGTAGATTGATTTTGTTCTATCGTGGATGTTAAGCCTCCGTGTTACATTTTAGTCGATCGGTTCGGTCGGAACAGAGACCGATGCACGGCCGCGACCGAAATATCCACGAAAAATCTCGGCAGTCGGCCAAGCGGCCTCGGGAGATCGCTATAGCCATGGGAGACGGGTTTGATAAGATAATTTGAAGGGGGGAACCCGCGGCCATTCAGATTATTTTATGAAGTTTTCAGTTTTTTTTCTTTCTTTTTTTTTTAACCGTATCTCCACCGTCCTTTTGGGGAATTCGTGCCATTTCAATTCATCGTTATTACGTTAGCGTCGTGAGCCTATGGAAGCTTTTAACTCCATTGTCGACTCGCATTTTATGAAAAGCGTGCAATAAGGGCGAGGGTTTAATCCCAAATAGCGTAAAAGTCCAGAGAGAGAACGAGCCTCCGAATTGCTTCAATTAACTAAAACTGTTTTAATCAGACGCGTATTTCAATCCGAGAGCGCCCAGGTACTCGATCTTGGATACCAAACGCGTTAATAGGAAGGTTCGTTTCGACGATTTACGTACGAATAATATTCAACGTCCTGGAAGCGTCCAGCGGGTCAAAGACTTACAAAATTACGTGAAAAAAAAATCACGATTGAGAGTCACGAACGTGGAGCAAGCTATTTTCGCGAAGTGGCCCTTCACGTGGCCATGCATATTCAGTTAGCCGGGGACAAACAAGCGAATGAAAAGTTTATACGCCCGGAAATGCTCCGATTTTTATCTCGATGCGCCGATTTTCCGTCAGGCTGGACGAGGATAATTAACACTTTGACTCAAAAGGTCGATTTTGAATATGGAATAAACGTTGCTGGAACCTGAGAGGCTTTTTCACATTAAACGTTGTAACGTGCGAGGGCAATATTTAATACTATGATATTCGTAAGGGTTAAATAGTTATTGCTGGAAAGGATAAAAGGAACGGTTGGAGGTAGATCTAGTCGAAAAGTTGGAGCAGAGCTAGGTGTAGCTATCGATTCTCGGTGAGAAACGGACGCAGCTTTGACGCCGAATACGCTGAACATGCTGTGACGATTATCGACACGTCGACGCCAGGAATGGTCGATCGCGCGCAGAACTCGCGAAGGATAACGAAAATCGTCGGCTCGATAAAGTATCTGTACTGGAGAATCGAGGAGAACGGGTGGAATACGGATCTAGCGATCGAAATCTTCCGGGAAAGGTTATTTCTCCGTTGATAGGGATTTTGTTTCGCGTGAAATGATAGCTAATAGCATTACTAATCAAAGATAGGAGTAGTAGACTTGCCAGGTGTTGAAGAAAACAATTATCCTTTAACGTTTTAGTCCAGGTGTGATACTTTCTGAAGAGAGACTTTGGTTCATCTCATTACAAGAAGTTGATGGTAATTAGAAATTGGTGTAGACCATACCAAAGTCTTATCATAGAATAGTTACATATTGTCCTTTGCCAAACTCTTATTTTATAACTAATTCTATCATTTTATCAAGACTGCAGATATTATATATGTCATCGTAAGAATGGAATCTTTAATAATTTGTCTAGTGAATGCGTACTCTAATGCTTTTGGTTCACATTCTTCAGTGAAAGTGTACTTTCGCTGCTCATCGAAAGTGAATGTCGTTTAATTTGAATATTCATTCGCATATACAGGGTGTTCGGCCACCCCTGGGAAAAATTTTAGTGGGAGATTCTAGAGGACAAAATAAGACGTAAATAAAGAATACCAATTTGTTAATGAAGGCTTCGTTAAACAGTTATTAACGTTTAAAGTTCCGACCGTACTGAATTTTTTTCTCGAAAGTGCGTAGGATTTCGGGGGTATGTCTAATCACCAAAAATGATTGTAATGGACCCCCACAACCAAAAATAATTTTTCCAGAACGATTTGAAATTTTTGAATTTAATTGTTAATAACTTTTTAACGAAGCCTCCATCGACAAATTGATATTCTTGATTTTCGTCTTATTTTGACCTCTAGAATCCCCCATTAAAATTTTTCCCAGAGGTGGCCGAACACGCTGTATTCAGTATAGTATTTTTTCATGTAAAGTGTGTTATATTAACTTGGACGATTATGTAGCCCTATTAACAAAATATTAGCATTGAAAATTATACGAAACTTTGAGGTCATATAAATTCGATATCAAGTTATAGCAACTCTTTTAAAAATTAAAGGACACCCCTCTGCTAAAGTGTCCAGAATAAAATTGTATTCGATTTGCACGGAAAGTCCTCAAGACATTCGTTGAAAAAATACGAGCATAGAATCAGACCAAATCGATTAACGAAGTTAATTGCTCCGAAGGAACGAGGCGTCTTTCAGAGTCGCGCGGAGTGACGGCGGCGAAGAGATAACTCGTGAAAAGGACAGGCTTATCGGTTTTCAATTTGGCCGGCCCTCTAACACTTTTCTTCCCATCCAACGCGACGAATATCCGATCGCCAACGACATTCGACGATATACTTCGATCCCCTCGAACCATCCCATAAAATTCTGGCTAGTCCTTATTCCCGCCTCGCCTTTATTTATCCGTTTTCATCGAACGCGAACTCGTGCAAGATAAATCAGACTCTGCTTTCCTTTCTCTCTTCACTGGTCGACCAATTTACTTATTCATTCGATTACTGGTGGGATTAACCCCCAAGAACAGTGGTCTTAACCTTCGTAACCACTTATAACCCAAATTACACGGGGTATAAATTGAAAGATAAATTTTAATCCACGCAACCTTCTAGCTACATTTCGACGAGATAAATTATAAATTATAATTCTGGGTAGATTGTTTGTTACGTGTACCTCAGGCAAAGTTGTAGTTTTAATTAATATACATAGAATTATAGACGATTAATGGCCTTTCATTCTAGAATATCAAAGAAACGTGTTCCATTGTGAATTTTTACTGAAACGCTATTAATAACAGGCTCTAGAGATTTTGCGCGGTCATCACATATTTTAAGAAAACGTAAAGAGACAAAATATATTGAAATTTGTTGAAACGTTCCCTGGTCCCAGCCATTGAGTAAGCTTTCTGTATATGTGTTCCAAATTCTAGAAAGACAGGTTTACTGATGTGAAAATTTTTAAGAATGTCAGCTAGGAAAAAGTAGTTTCGAGGAAAACGTCGTTAAAGTTGGAAGCTGCGACGTGCATTAGTTCCATCCGTATTGCGACATAGTTTTCTACTGAAACTTAGTAATTAATTTAATTATGTCCTATCTGTTGCTAAATTGAATTACCTTTGTTCCAACTTTTGCAATTTTACCAACTTTACAATGTCGTCGAACACCAGACAGAATTTGTTTACATAACTTATGCAAAATGCACTCGTACGGTATAAAATATTGATACTATCGTATTAACGTACGAAATATTTATCTCTGTACAATTTAACGTATCGGTATAGGCTACGAACGCAGAAAATTCACAATCTATTCACGACAATAGAGACACGACCCCCAATGTGTTCCTTTTCATCGCTGTCCTACTTCGTTTCTATCGCACCTTGTCCATCATCGTCGACACGTCATCTGATTCCTGTGTTATCGCTCGTTTCCGTCCTTGTCTACGCATCTCCTCCTCTCACTCCTGTTTTGCTCCTCGCCCTACTTGTCGATCCCTCTTTCGCCCGCTTGTTCATGTTATTACCTAATTAGGCCCTCTGCTCTGTCACCGATCCTTACTTCGACGTTTTCCCTTCGCAACCGTCAGTCCGATCGACGACCGTGGCCCGTAAATTTCGACGGGTAATCCTCGAATACCTTGCTAAGTATAATAAATCTACCTTCGCTACGAGTTCGCGAATGCAGTTTCTTTCCGCTAATGCGAACAACGTCGTACCGTGAGTGCTTAAGTTTATCGTGAATTCTCAGCCCTTTGGTCTCGAGGCCCGTATATCGTACACGATGTACGGAGTCGGGCAATTTTATTCTCGAACAACAAATACAAATTCTAGATCCGCTATTTACGCTCAGTCCGTAATTTAGAATCCATTACCGGATTTTTCGAACCGACACTCGTAAACGTTATCCGTGAACAAAAGTTTTCCAACTCTGTCTTATCTGTCTACTAGCTTTCTTATATGCTCATTTTTACAAGTGAAAAGTTATCGTTCCGGGGGTAGTGTTCCGTACATTTTCTCTGAAATACTATTCGTTTAACACTGTGAATTCGTTAAGTACTCCATTATGGTTGCGTTCCTGAAAGGGTGTAGTTTATACAAGCATCAAATCTCTCGAAACTGAGCTCGATTCTAGCAGTCGTTAGCCACGGATTTAGCGAGCGAAGATATTATCAAGCGAAAATTCATGCTTGAAAATAGTTAAAAAGATATCTATTTCATGCAATGCTTTAATAACTTCGTTATACTCAAACTTTGATAGTTATCGGGTTTATCTGTCGAGAATCTTGAAACTATGATTTGTATAAAAGTCACATCAGACCGTGTAACAGACAGAAACGCATTAGTCAAATTCTCATATATTTCAATTAACATGGCAGAATTCTCGGGCAAAATATTCATAAGGTAACGTGATATCGAGATGGGAACGAGGATAGATAATACCTGAGTTAATCGTGTCAGGTTCAGGACTGATTTCAATTCACGTATGCGCTTCGTTTGAACCGATAATAAAAAATAAATATTTGAAACGACGTATCGATTTAATATCTCCCGTAACGTTAATAGGCGTATCAATCATATATTTAAAATTATACAAAATTTTTCATCAGTTTAATAATACAAAGAGGTTTATAATTCCGTGTATATTATCTTTTCGTGGCGCATTGGATATATCCCAGAGTATTTCGTTACTTCGTTATTTCAACTACAAAAATATTACTGTCAAAGTAACTTCGCGAAACAGGATGACGCAATTGCATTTTAAAAGCGAAATGTGCCGAATTTATTCTAGCAAAATGTACAAGTTTGCGCAAAATCAGTTCGAAAATTAATTAAACTCTTAGAGTCCGCTAAAAATTCAAAGTTAAGCGGCACTTTTACTTCGACTATGAAATCGGTGAGGGAACTATTTGAATTTCATTGACACTTATCCGAACGAATCGTCGTCGGAGAGATTCGCGGAGGCTCAAACATCCCCGAACGAGCAAATTCTCGCGATCAAACGGCTGTGTTGTGCGCTGATCGCCAGGCAATTTGCACGCTGATTCCGGCCGATGATATTTCAGCGCTGCGCGACGGTCACGCGTCGGATGAAATCCCGAGGCGTGTCTTCCATTGGTGCAAGAGGGTTCCTCGAGTGCGGACGAAACAGCGTTTGCGAGTCGTGGAGAACACGTGGTACCGGAAACCACGTCGACGAGGCTTGTGCTCGCGCACGCGTCCAGTGCGGGAAACGGTTCCTTACGCGTGTGTGTTTCCTCGAAGTGTGTGGTGATCGCGTGTGTGCAACGGAAGCAGGAACCAGGAGCGACCAGAGGAGCAACGCGATACGTGGAAGCTGGCAGGAACGTTAAATGAATGTTGTTGCAAGGGGCGGCTGTAATCGTGAGAGTAGAATCGGTGCACGGCGGGATCGGCCGATTTCAATTCATAAATGTGCGAGAGAAGGAGCCCACAATGGTGGCTCGGCTCCCGCAACAAGTTCTGCTGCTGCTCGTACTCGGTAAGCGAACCACAAATTTACTAGATTCTTAATTTCCTCTTTCTAGGATAATATTTTTAAATATTACGTCATCCTATAAGATCGCGCCGTTCGTTCTTCTTAGGTACTGACGGAGTGAAACTAGTAACTTATAAGGGATGATCCCCCGAACCGGAAATTTAAAACACCCTGAAATTTCAAAAGACGTATAGGGTATACTTATGCAATTTCTTTCTACCGCGGAAATTTACTTTAACGCTTTGACTGCCACGTCACCCATATGTGATAGGATTTACCACTACGGAAGTAGAAAAATTCATTCTGTTATCGATTTATTTTTGAACCTGCAATCGCTTGTTCGTTACTCGTAGAAGTTATTTGCGAGACACCTTATATATCAGAGTTCGCCAACTGTTTTCTATGTGTTTTGGCATTTGGCTTGATGCGCCTTGGCCTAGAGGGAATAGGGAATCATAGCCAGAGATGGGCAGAATGTTATTGGAATAATAGACGAAGTATAGCGAGTTCGTAAATCGGGCGCCGCAATATGCGAGTCGGTATTTATAGTTCAGCAGAGAAATGTTTCAAGGTAAAGATCATTGGTATCGACTTGAGAATTTATTCATGCGAAACGAATCCTTCGATAGTATTCTCCATACAAGGAATTGATTTCCTACTCTGGATGTACTTAAAGAATTCCAATTTAGTAAGATAATATCGTATCATGTATGCCAGAACTATGAATGTGCGATTCGATACATTCTGAAATTCGAAGTTCTGGCATTGTGAAGCTGAACAATAACTGACATTCATGAATCAAGCTTACAGCATAATCATTTGTGATATCTATTGTACACATCTATAGGTTTGGTCTATAATTAGAAGTAAGTCGGACATTCGACGTTTTCATATTCATTTTCAAAATTTTCATTGAGGACCGATATTTTGCGAGAGGAACGATATGATGCAACGTGTTAATTTATGTTTCGAATCATTATTCGTTTCAAACCAAATAATAATTATATTATACATGTTATATTTTACTATATTACTCTGTGCTAGCAAAATTTCCATTTTCATTATTTTGGGTATGTTCACCAAAATAAGTCGTATAGCCACGTTCGAATTCATAACTTTTATAACGATTCAGCATCGATATCATTTTAATAATTATGTCGTTGGACAATTGTACGTAAATAAAGCCCCAAATTCTAATAATAACATAACCATGTAAATTTATTTAGTTAAATCATACAAGTTTATACTACCCCTTATGTTTGCATTTTTGGTAACCGAAATTGTTGATATTTGCATCATTTGGACATTATATTCAGAACACGTTTCCCAAAGAGAACTCAAAAATTAAGGTTGAAACGTCGATAGATAATTAGAGAAGCCAAATTTTAAATTAAACTGCTCTAAACGGTCCAATAAATACTCATTTAATAACACATTAGCAACGGATTGTTTTAATGCATCCTTTGAAAATTTTATTTTGCGAATCACGTACCAAAAATTAGTCAATTTAAAAGATTTTGTCAGCGCGTAAATTTTATTTCGGTCAAAGGTTCAAAAATAAAATACAAAAGTCCAAAGATCGGTCTTAAACAAACGACTAAACATGGTCCACGATCGCGAATTTCCGGTTTACGTATTTTATATTTGAACGGGCTTCCGGCGGGGTCTTCGTCCTCTCGAGACGGCGAACTGGGTGAAACTGCTACCTGTTACGCGTCAGAGATACCGGAAGTCGAAAAGTATAGAGACTTCTCTCGTTTCGCCAATGGCAGAGGTCAGGCAGATTTGACGAACGCCCAGCGCGCAACTTTTTACAATTTCTTTCGCGACAAACTCGGGCAACTCGTTCTCGAGACGTGTAACGCCTGCAGATCGATTTTCACGTCGTATGACGACAAAAGTCTTGAGAAATATGACGAAAGAATCGCCATGAAACGCTTTATCGATCTCTATCGTTCGCTTAAACTTCGTGCACAGCGTTCGGATCTACTCAGAAAAAGGAGACTAGGAATTTTCACGGATCTATTACGTAGAAGTTTGTAATCTATTTACGTAACGATAATATTACACAGTTTGTATTTAAGAAGCTTTGAAAATCTTCTCTTTGGTATATCGGATACCAAGAATGTTCTCTTCGTTGATCGAGGAGATAAAGATAAAATGTTTCATCGCCAACAATTTCAACGATATTCGCGCGAATCGTTTGAAACGGGACACTCTCGACGGAAACGTAATATTCGTTATTACAGGATCACGCAAGCCATAAAAGCGTACTTTTTTACTTTACTTTGCAATGTTGGGACTCAAATACGAGCAGAAATCACGGGACAAAGGGGTATTTGGAATTTCAATTGATGATTTTGTCGATCGAAAGTTTAGGTAATCGGTGCGCGTCTGTCGGGAAGTTTGTCAAATCCAGTTAATTGTCGAGCGTGTCGAGCGAAGTTCCGTCATTGGAGTCGCCGTAGTCGCTTCTGATTTCTGTCGATTCTCGGCGTCATCGATTGGGTCGCGCGTTAACGAAAAAAAAGATGCCTGCCAATCAATTTCTCCGTCAATAGGGCAGCGTGTCAAGCGACGCGCATAATCGAGACGTTTCGGGCGATCAATTACATTGTCCCGCGCCAGGAGGTTCGATTGCGCTTTCAGAGCCGACCGAGAGTCGAACAATTTGCATTGTTCCCGGTGAAGCAAAGTGTAAACTGCCGGGAGCTTTTAATGACGCGGATTCCAGTCCTTGGAGTGCTATGGAGAATTCGTCTTGTTTTCAAAGCGAACGACAAAAACTGTTCAAGTTCCCCCGACGAGCTTTGCTTAACGATCGAGCGCATTTTAATGCATTCGTCGTGATTTTGAAGCCGAGTTTACGCAAAAATTTTTTAACCTTGTACTCGGCCATTCTTGCTCCTCGAAGAGCGCATTTTTATTCCACTCGAATCGGCCCCACTCGTCGGTTCGTTTAAGTTAATCCGCCCCTAAGGTGCGCCGCTGCAGCGAGAAGTGAAGTTTAATTAAGCAGGATTATTCAAATTGAAGTGAATAAAGTTTCCTAAAGAACATCGTGAGTGGCTACCTACAGTAGACTTTGTCAGACATAAACATGCCGCGAAGACTTGTTCGTTTTTGAATTCGTACTGAAAATACTTAGCGTTCTATGGTAATTGGGGAGTCGAGTGTCGAGCGAGTTTGACGAAAAAATTTCAGATTTCGTATTCATTTATTCGATGTACCCATTCACGGGAGAAATATCATGAAATACAACGTAAAAGTCAACGTTTGTAACTGCTACGGGCACACACAAATCTCCTAATCGGAATACCCCTATGCGTTATGCGTGCGTTTAATTAGACGAGTTGTACGCTGTACGAAATGTTCAACAGAGCCCAGATATAAGTATGGACGAATAAGTTACGTGAAAATTCTCTGTGCCCGACGAGAACCAACACTGGTTATTTTCGAACATTATGCTTTCGCGGAAGGTTCTGTTTGTCTGAGAGCAGACGCAGCGAACGTGGAAGTGAGACTTCCGGTGCCTCCTCCGAAGAACTTCCCTCTCTATTCAAACGAATTCCATCCGTCAAAGCAGTATCAAAGCGTCGGGACGGCGATCCGCGAAACGAAACTATTTTTATTCCAGAGGCAATGCTCGAGCAACCGATGTATCCTTCTGGACTCTCAGACTCGATTTTTATTATTCGAAAGAAAACTGGGAAATTTAATGGTTGCTACTCTGATACGATTTCTGAGGACCCATTCGGGGGTCACGGATTTCAAATTTTCATTTAATTCTTTTACGAACTATATATTTTATTTCTGAGTTTCGAAGGCTCACATTTACTCGCCAAACTCAAAGCATATTTAGAGCGGATAAAAACTGCTCTTATCTTTGAGAAGAAATGGCGGAGAATGGAATTAGGTGGAAAATAATTCGACGCCACTTTGCATCGAAATTCGTTTTGGCGAGTCGCGAAATAGCACGCATCAGCGTTCGGGATCCGACGAGGTCACTTTGTTCGCGTCCCGTTCGGGTTGGTGGCTTTTTAGCGGCGAACCCAGGCAAGTTCCGTCGTTGCAGCAGTTTTCCCAGAGACCGCGGAACAATGCCGAGCAGAGGGAGGACGCGAACCACCAAAGGGAACCTGGAAAACAGTATCCCAACCGCCGGCGAACTTGTCCACTATAGCAATAAAAGGAGTCGACTTATTTGCATACCACCTAATTCCGAGCGTTCCGTTTTGCGAGAACTCCGACTTTGTCGCGAACGTGTCCGTCAACGGGCGAGGGAAGAAAGTTCCTTTTCGTGTCGCGACGGGAATCTGTCACCTTCCGGAGAATTCGGTTCTCGCCGGGTACAATTTGGTTTATTGGACGCTCGCTCGTCCCGCAGCGTACGCGCCGATACGCTTCGATAACGCCTCAGCAGGCCGCTAATTACACCGCTGATTCACAAAGGAACGTTGCACGCAGCCCCGTGGTAATCGGATTTCATCCGTTCGCGAGGGCGTTCTTCGGGGCGATCTCGATCGATGCATCGACCAGACGATACGCCGAAGCTTTTCTAACGAACCGCGATCACGTTTGATTGATTATCGCGCTCGTCGACTCGATGGCCAGGATTGGAAATTGCGGGGGATCGGAAGCTGCAATTTCAATGTCCAGATCTTTTGAGAATTAGTGACAATTAACGTCAAAATCCGTCAGAGCTCGGCGAAAGTTAACGTTACACAAATCTAATTCAATGTCTAGACCGTGTTATACTTCTTTTTTAATCGAACGTTTTGCATAACTCAGCTTCTACTCCGTGCCATTAAATTCTCCGATTATTCTTGGAAATTTTCAATTTGATAATCTATTTCTATAGTTACACTGGACACAAATTTTACTTCGAATTTCCTTCGTTCAGGAGTTATAATGTTTTAAACATTTTCAGGGGAATCATTCATTCATGATTAGACATTGTATTTTCGGTAAAGAATTTTGTGGGTATGTGTAATCACCAAAAATGATTGTAATTGACCCCTGCGATCGAATATAATTTTTCGAGAACGATTTGAAATTATTTTTTTCGCCGAAAAATTTAGTTTAGTTTGTTTGGTATCGACGTCACTGTGACTTCTTTATTTGTGTCATTCCGCATAATCGGAACTCTACTGTATAGTACTTTGCAGTGATCAGTCATCACGGAACCTTCGATTATTCTCCGGATATTTGACCAGGACAAATTTTACAATTTTCTTGGCGTCCAGCAAACCAAGTCCGGCATCATTCGTTTCTCTGCATCTTTGTCGAGACTTTCGCACACAAACAGGTTTAAAATCCTCTTTTAGCCGGCCCCGAGTAAGCACATTATCGGCTTACTGCTTCGTTAGAGCTCAACATTTCCATCTCTGAAACAGAGCTCGTTCCTTTTTGTTTCCGCGACGCGCAGGAAGCCAGGAAAACGTTCGACCTTCCTCTCGACGTAGCGCAGCATTGCCGCGAATTGCGCACCGCGAAGTTTTGAAGATTTCCGACGAAACTTCGTTCCCAGACTTCTCCAAGTACCTTGTTTTCTTTGTTTTCTTCGTTTTTTAGTAAATGCTTCGTTATTCGTTTGATGGAAAACCCGATGAACTCGTGGAAAATTGAATTCGTGTTCTATTTCTACGAAACAGTGCTTTTCAAAATGAGGTCCACAAGCCAATGGCTTTTAACTTTCGCAATCATTAAACATCCCTGACCCCGAATCATTGGCTACTTGTTCGTCCTACATTTACTATTTAAAAAAAACGAAAATGAGAGTATAAGAGTCCATCTAGTTTGATTGGAATTTGAGAATTCTTCGCAAACTTCGCAAGAATGTTTATCAATATTTCACCACGTTACAGAAATTTTCTCAAGTACAAACAGTCCATTTTGTCGAAGTAATACTTGCTATTACGAAAGTTATACCCAACATCAAGAAAAAGATCAAAGAGATTCTTGTATTGCATAAGCGCGACTATCGTTCAGGCTAAAAGAAGATGATTTTCATGGCTGGAGATTTCTCGAAATCTAGAAAATCTTGACGCATAGACCGTTCACGGATGACGTCTCTATCGATATCGAGTCACGTCCACGATGTAACACCCATTTCCTCGTCGCATTTTTCCCTTGACACCTGGATCCACGACGACGCCAGGCGTCGGAGTAGCCGACGAGTTGAACGCTGCCAACGAGGCGAAGCATTTCAATATAGCTCGAAAGTGAATCTCGCCGCACAAAGGGTGGTGCTACACGCGAGACTTACCGGCTACGACGGTAGTAACGCATTTACGACGGACTTTTGTGGCACGATGAAATAAGGGAGCAACGAGGCGGTAATGTACGAGAAACAACGCAATATCCTCGCGGTCAGGATATCCGCATTAGGAAATAATTGTCAGAGTCGATTCTCAGACAAAGTAAAGACGATCTTTGCAGCCACCGAAACTGTGAAATTAAATAAATTCTAGTTCTAAAGTTAAACCAATCTGGTTATGGCGTTGACACGTTCACGGGTGTGTATATAGCGTATACGGATGGACGAGATTTTAGGGGAAAAATTGCTCATCGCGAAAAAAATACGAAACATCGAGTTTGCTCAGTTAGCCGAATACGTATGTATATTTTGGCGATGAATTATTTAGTTGTTTCGACATGCTTCATTAACAACTGCATTCCAAAAGTCCATTACCCGTGTCACTATATGAATATTTATAAATATTGCTGGATAGTACGTACATCAATAAATATGTATATCAAATTTTTAAAGAATCGATATCCTAATATCATCGTTATGTCTCGAATAATTTTTCGATATCACGATATTCAAACTCTCTCAAGTACGAGTATAATTTTCATCTCGAGTTACGCTTAAGTATCACCAAATTGATGTATTTGCATTGAAAAATATTGATTTTCAACCGGTGTTTTGCATATTTTTAATATTGCGTAAATTTCGCATTTTTTAACGAGTTATAAATGAATATGACTGTCTATAAAACTCAGCATTGTTCCAAGGACTGATCCAGTTATTCTGGAGGAGAGACGTTGGAATTCGCTGGTGTACCGATTACGATGGAATTGCAAGACCAACGAGGATGGTAATCAGCGAGTTCGCAAATTTAATAACGCGAGGAAAAGCTTGATAAAGTTGGTTATCAGCGTTAGTTAAAGGCGAAATTTCCAGCCGCGCGACTAAAGTACAAAAGTTCCTCCGGGTTTATTAAATACAGTATTATCGCGCGGACAATTTGCAGTTCTAATTGGCAATAAATATCCGCATCGGTGCGCTCCATCTCGAATTTCCGATAGCGCGGAATTCGGTTTCGATACGAGCGCCGGATCTTTAATTGTGAAAAAATTCATTACACCGCCAATTAGTTGGAACCATTCTTTTTGTTCAAATAAAGAATGCTTGTTCGATGTAGAGATTCGAAATACAAATTGGTTTGTGGCAATATTATGTAGCATGGATATATATTTTCAACAGAGAAACAAACGAAGAGAAATTTTGAAAAGAAAAATCATGGAATCGTATATTATTTTCAGGTACAATTTTAATTATCTCACATTTCTGATGTTGGTAATCCGCTAAAGAATTTTTCATGGTACCAGTGAAATTAATAAGTTTCGTTTTATGAAACTAATCAGTGAATCTATTGGGGGAGTGGAGTTCATTGTGGTTCTGGAATTCTTGATAAGAGTTTCCCAGGCACGGTCGTTTCCAATAAAAATGCTTCTGTACGTCATTAATCTCTTAATTTTTTATTTATGTCACGAAGAAGCGAATAATGGTTTCTGATAGTGCATTATTCATTGAATTTTCACATGTTATATTAAGATGATTCATTACGGCTGTTCTTCTTCTCCGTGCCTGGGTTTATTGTTCTTTTCTTGAAATTTACAATTTAAAGTTGTGTATTACTTACAAGTTAGGAAGATTAATCATATTTTTAGAATAAGAAGTAAAACTTGTTGATTACTTTATATTTCTGCTTCAGTTTTCTCTTATTATTTATGGTAGTTATGTTTCTCCAGCTAAAATGGAATTATTAATAAAATTGTAAACTGCCAATTAAAAATGTTTTCAATTTCACCACTAACTCTAGTAATTTGGTTGCATTTGTTCAATGTAATGTAGACTACGTTGAGAAATTTGATCAAAGCATTGTTCATGATATTACGAAACCATGAATTCACTCTCCGACAATCTGTCTGACAATTCATGGAAATAACCAATTACACGCAATACGGAACGTCTCTATCAAGTGTAAACAAATTATTAAACATCTCAGAAAATCGAGACACTGTACAGAATCGTAATTTCAAATAAAACAAAATTACTGACAGTAGCGAAGGTCAGTTATTTTTTGTAATTAGTGCAATTAATCTACAGTTTAGAGAATCAATTCGATTTTGGAAGATCCTCGGGGAAGATACCATAATTTATGACCTCATTTTGTAAATGTAAACTAGATCATATTGTTGAATGGCATCGTAGATTCATTGTTTCAAAAACGGAAAAGAAGAAACGTGGAAATATTAGTAGAATAAGGGAAAGAGTAGTATTCGTCAACATATATCACCGAGGCTCCTATATTTCCATACAGGAATCCAGGTACAGCGGTTCTGCAGCGTCCGCAGTAGATAAAATCCTGACAAATAGACGCGCGTCGCTTTCTTTTTGTCCCATGACAGAGTTATCTTTCTCGCGTTTATGCGACCGAAAATTCTGACCAGTGATGCGTACCAACCAGTCGTCGAATATCGAGCGTCGAAATACGAGCAACCAGTAAACAAATTTATTGCCCCGCGGCTTATCGAAACGCGTACAGAATGTATCGAAGAAACGTTAACCCTTATATGGATGTGAATGCATTTGATTGTCATCGCTTATTCGTCAAAATTAGTCTCTTGAGCTCTCATTTTCCATAATTGTAACATTATGGGCCGTTTCAGAAAAATATTGACAGAACACAAACGGAAAAAAGTTTTTTACGCGAATATTATTTGTCCCTTGGCCACACAACGTTTGCGCAGACAGAATATTGCATTCGAGGATACGCAGTAAACAAAAATGTTCGTTCTCGAACTATATAGAAAATATGAACTGTTTATACAGCACATAAAAATAACCAAGAGCTTTCTGTAGCATAGAAAAAGGTATTTAACGAAAGGTGAACACGAACGTTTAGTAAACTAAATATTTAGTGCAATTTAGTTAGAGGAAGGTATTATGAGTTATGAAATTATCGGTAATGTGTCGGGAATCAGTGATCTCGGGGATCGTGGGCACAGGATCAAAGTAACGAATGAACTTGGACAGCGAAAGCGAAATTTCCGAAAGGGATTTCATTCGGTGCGAAACGCGAAAACAGTGGAAATTTGGTTAATTAAATTTGTAGTCGCGCCTGCATCGCTGAAGATAGACTTCGATTAATTGCACCGGGAGGCGTTCATCAGTGAAATTGGATTACACGTCGTGGTTCAGGAAAGCCCTCGTTTCCGGTCGTTTTTCCCTGGGCTAAACAATAAGTAGCGTGGAATTCAGTCGACCGCATTCGTCCCTTAAAATTACGTATTCGCGATGCTCGAAACAACTCGCCGGGATGCATATGGACAAATGTTGCCTGCAGCAGAATTTCTCTAACTAGGGTCCTCAAACTCTCTAGGGCACGCAATCTCTCATATTTCATTCATAAAAAAAACTTATTTATGTTGTCCTTTTTATGGATTAGCTCCTAGACATATCCATTCTGTAGATACAGTTAAATGATTAGAAAGCACAGTCGGAAGCAAATAAAATCACTGATTACGTTTATTCTTCAGTAAAATCTGGGTCCAATTTTTCCTCCGAACGTGCCAAATAAGAAAATTCAATAAAACCGGTTTTAATATAAATAAGTAAAACTACAGAAACGTTTCTTCAAGCTTCGACCATCCGTCATGTTTGACGTACGAATTAATACGCTGTTAGTACAGGTGAAATTATATTTCGATTATCCGTATCGTTCGGGCAACGAGCATTTCATAACTCTCGGGGGTGGGGCGAAAAGTTTCGTAGTCGCGTTCATTACGATCTTTTTGTTCGCATCGACGTCTTAAAGTCCGGCGTCCCGGCGAGGTCTCATAACTGTTTTGCGAGCACCGGCGATATAAATCACGGGTAAAACAGCCGCGCGTGAACTTTCGGGGGAACCCGGCCGACTATGAATGGCGAAACGCGGCAAGAAAGCGGTGACAGGGGGGGTGGAAACGCGGCCGAGCGAAAGTGACGAAGACGCGCGAGAAGAAAGGGTGGCCGTAGGGCGAAAACGGATAACTCGTTGCTCCGTAGCGCTCCCGGGGCTGTTTGAAGCGCGTAAACGGGCCTCGAGGAGGATTTAAGCGCACTCGCTGACGAGTAATTTGAAAGAAACACAAACCCTGGACCGCGGTCTTTGCAGTTCTCAAGAAGTCGTGGGCGTACGAGAGGGTCGGAAGTGGATTTCCGCGGACGCTCTGAAAAATGGGGCACTTGTAAACATCCTTGGGGCGGCGCCAGAGTCCACCGTCGTCGTCAAGTATTCGCGTAATCGATGAAACATTCTCACGTCGCGATCGTTATAGAGATCGTTAGATTTATAGAAAATTTTGAAGACTAGTTTTTTGAGACCAATTAAAACTCGAACTAAGAGACATTTTTCCCGGCAGTGTATCGTGTTTGGAAAAATTATGGATTCTCAGAACGAAGTTCGATCGATACGATTTCGACGGCGGGAATTAACAGGGACAATGAAATTTATTAAGACGCGAGGAGCGTATGAAATCAAACGGTGGAAAATATCGGGGAGCAGGGACGTTTCCGGTGACGCAGCAGTCCACTTCCGTCCGGAAGCTTCCGGCCAGAGCGACGGATCCGTAAACGCTCGGTGGGAACTTCTGTTCACGCTTTATTGTTACCGCGCATGAACGAGCTTCCAACGAAGCGTGCCATCGAGGAGCTGCTACGATATTCCACGTAGTCGTTTCGTGGAGGAAATATGATCGCGGAAACGTTCCTGCGAACTCGAAGAAGAGTCGAAACTTCGCGCGATTCGCGACACCCCGACTCGTTATCGAAAAACCATAAATCATGGTTTAACCGAAGCAAGATGGCAAGCCTCGGAAACCGCATTCGCGAAGAATCGCACCGAATATTCGAGCAGTCGAATATCGATATTCAATCTACCGGCGAAAAAAATATTTCACTGAGAATTTCTCTCTAGAACCTCTTTTCGTCCTCGTTCTAGTCATTTCTACGAATTGCATTTGATTTACCTCTTAATTTGCAAATATAAGGCTGTTTTCTTTGGAAGATCGATATTTTCACGATGAGAGTGGTACCGAACTTGATTATATTTGAACTAGAAAAGTAATAGCTAGTGAAAACTGAAAGTTGAGGGATATGGAGAGAGAAAAGTTCTTCGAGAAAAGTCAATTCTGGGGTTTGAAAGCGAAGGCATCACCTTTAAAAATGAGCTCAGGTGTGAGATTTCTTTTCACGAAATTACAGCGGTTTACCAGTGAACACATTTTCCATTTTATAAAAAGTTTCCACCGACGTTAAGCCTTTCTTAACGAAACATTTAATAACTGTTGCTCAACATTATCCATTTCACGGCAGTTACGCGGTTTTTTAAAATTAACTTCTTCAGCAAACTATCCGACCTACCAACTTACAAATTAAGTATAAAACAAATGCCATTTGACGATACTTAAACAAAACTTCGACAATATCCTGGACCGTAATATTTTGGACTCTGCAGTTAATACGTTTGAGAAACTTTTCGACGCTCAAAGGGTTGAGAAAAATGGCCTGCGAACCTGGAAAATCGTGCTACGACTACCTCTGCTTTAAACAATCCCAAACGTCAATAACGTCGCGTTCTATTTGAACAGAGCAAAGCGATGTCGCGGGAAATAAATTTCAACAATCGCTACGTTATTTAGCACTTCACCGATCCCGATAAAATTATTCGAAATTGGAATTCGCGGAACGCTTCCTCTTTGTTCATTTTTCTTTTTTCCTCGCATGCGCCGCGCACTGATTGCTGGCGATAACGCGATATCTTCGGAAAACGCACGGCGCGATTCGATCGCAAATTAACAGCTACCGAGCGCTTCGAACCGGATTCGGCTCTGTAAAAATGGTTCCATCGTTTTTCAAGGACATAAAACAGGTCCCCGTCGTTGTCCACTGTCGAACCAAACTGCCTCTGGACGTTTCTGTAACACCGATCGCCAGCAATAACTATTTTTCAAAATGATGTTGGGTTAACTCTTGCGTTAAAAAAATACTCGTCGATCGTTTTAGTCTACACTTTATTAGATTATCTCGTTTGTGCCATTGGTACTTTTCTGTGATCAGGTATAAATTCAAACAATTAAGGCACATGTGTTTATCATTCCCCATACGGAGTACGGAGGGATGTTTGTGGAACTTGTATAGGAAATTTCAAGTCAATTGTTTCATCATACATCGCGGAAGTCATTGCCTGGTACACGCGAGGATCGTTTTTTTGTCAAGCTCCGACAAGCTGGGAAAACAAAACCTGTTGCATTAACGATGTGGCGCTCACACAGTGTTTATCAACCTGTCTTTTACCCCCGTTCACTTCCGTTGGCCATTTACATCGTTGCTGATAGTGTAGCGAGCGTGTAAACATGCCTAATACGATCAACGCATCCGCTAAGTGCGAGGATTGCTTCGTAATTCGATTTCTCCAAGCCGCAGGACTTAACGCGAAATTCGTCGGAGGTTGAGTAACGTGTATGGTAAAAATTCATATGCGTGGAGAAAGTTTCGCGACGAGGGTGGCCAGAGGAATTGTCTGCAATTCCTCCAAGGGCATTCATCTTTTTACACCTTGCATTATAGAATTTCTTGACTACTATATCTATCTTCTCATAATGTTGTGATTATATTTCACTACTAGTTGAAAGATTGAATATAATTATTCAACATTTACACAAAAAAAAAGAAAACACGAAGCAGTATACTTCGACCGTAAAACGCAAGGAAAAAGAAAACGAACATGTTATATGAAACAAAGTCGGAAGTGCACGTTAGAGAGCGTTTTAAAATGTACCACAAGGTAACTAATTACAAGTTGCAAAGCATTCTTGTACGCTATTGCTTTAATTTCATTAAATATTGTTCCAAAGGAAATGCATATAAGTAGAAAGAGCTGTGAACCAACTGGAACAAAATATTAAAGGCGTCTCGGACCGCGAAGGGTCCAGGTTAGAAATAATTAAATTCCTTGTTGATTTTCGGAGCAAAACAATAATGAAAACGTTTAAATACATAGTTAATACGTTTGTTAAAACCTTCCAAAGAATGTGTGCAAAATTCCTTGAAGTTTTTGTAACTTGGTTCGCATTTCAATTTTCATTGTAATATTTAACGTGTGCGCTCCGAACGCCGGGTACTCGCGGTGAATGTGAAAATATTCATAGTTTGTACGTGGAAAAAGGAACTGTGGAAGCAGGAACAGCTTGCATTGGCTACAAATTGTTGGTTCTTGCCATCTACGTGTGCAGGGATCGCGCGATCGTCTTGAACCAACTCGATACAAAATTGACCGGTTTCGAAAGTCTTTTCCGGCATCGTTAACGGGGCAGCATTTTCACAGAATTGATATTGCTCCTCGAAATTGGCTTTCGTCGGAACTTCCACCGTCGGGTACCCGCAGAGAAATTCACGAGAATGTTCATTGGTTCGTTTGGTCGGCGTTATCGAATTATTTTGTGTCCCCGATCGTTGTGATACGCTGGCTGTATTCTCGCGCGCAACAACCACCTGGAGTTTCGAAACTTTTTGTCGTCCACCTACGTTAACACGGCTATTTCGTTTCGCGTTGTATCGAAACCGTGTTGTAAATTATAAAGTTGTATGAAATGTCGTTCTATAAAGTAAGTAATTTTATTACAGTGCACCGTAGTCAAAGGTTTGAGAATTTATTCCATCTTCAAACTTCTGTAATCACAATTTCATTTCGAATTTTCTCGCAGCTTGGACTCTTGAAAATAAGCTCCGGAGATCAAATAATTGGTAGAATTAAGAATAATTAAATGCCTCGTTAGCTCCGGCTCGAATCAAGAGTCTCCTTCAGGAACTGAAGTGGTTTTCGTTTCACACATTTTTCCGCTGGAATATTTTGAAATTCGTAAATGTAACAGAACAATTAGCGTTTCGCCGTGCAGGTGCCAAGTGTAGCACACTCGATTCTCTTTTTATACGGTTTGTTTTTTCACTGTGTCGATTCGACGCGACCCAGGAAAAGGGAACTGATCCCATATTTTTCCACGACTTTTTTGCTTCAAAAGTTGATTGTTTGGAAAATGAATTTTGTGCATAGATGGATTTTTGTCAGGCCAGACCGATCTGACCGAAATTACATCGAAAATAAAACTATTTCTCTCCTTTTTAAGACAAATTTTCCTACGCGTGAGTCAACGTTCATTTAACCGTAGCTATTGAACTGAACAGGATAATAACCGTAAAACGTGATAATCTCGTCTCGTGCATTGCGGTTGCAAGGTTTTATAGCGGCAGGTATAGTTTCGCGTTGTAGAAACTTTCGGACAAAGCTCTCGGACCGTGAATATTGTATCGTGTCAGGGATGCGCGCAATGAAAGCGTTCAGTTAAATGTCGAGACGAAACAACGGCAAACCACAGTACACGATTGGGTATTAATTTTTATAAAAGAAGTGCTCAATAGAGCGCCGCAAGGAAGCCTAATTCCATAGTTGGAAAGCTGTCTGCATAGAATTATTTATCGATTCGACGGAAAGTGGTAGTAGTGATTTCTCCATTCGTCCATGCAAGCTGAACCATTCGAAACGTAAGAATTTAATCGATCACTGTAGATAACTACATTATTGCATTCCTGTGGACTTTGCAGTACGAACGGGCGCAACAGTGAAACACAATCGTTTCCCTGCGATTGTAGGAATTGTTTAAATCGATTCGTCGGTCCGTGCCAGATCGACGAAAAGCACCACGAAAATTTTTAAGTACAACAAAATTGAATTAAAATTGTTTTCGATAGAATCAGGTATTTCAGACGATAGTCCTGCCTTTAATTAGACCAACGACGGCATGTTGCTCGTTTCTCCCGGATTCTACGGTCGATTTCCGGCGTTCGAGACGCCCTCGACAGGACAAAAGCGTCTTAAAATATCGCGTGGCGAAGGGCTCCCGCGATTTGGACGAGCGGAGCGACGAGTACACGCGTCGAAACGGCTCGTACGCGACTTAATGATATTAATACATCAACCTACATTCAAGAGGAGCGCGGTCGTCGGCGGGCACAGAAGGGAAAGAGACGAAGGTTACGGGTGCGCGTTTTGTTAATAAACCGCTCGACGCCGCGTGCCTCGAATTGACCCAATTCCGCGACTTCTGGCAGCCGATTCCGCGCCGTTCGCGATCGTACATCTTCCCCGCCGCGGCGGCAAAACATCCAGGCGACGTCCTGGCGGTCCCGTCGCTTTTAAGGGAACGTCTGTTTCCGGCCGCTCCTTTTTTACAAACGGAACGCTGCTCTAGCGCCAAGACGAAGCCGCCCGTGTCCGAGTAGTATCGATTCCTCGCGACCAACGGATCGCATTTCCATGCAAATACACCTGACACGTCTCGTGATTCAGCTTGCAATCTTTTTTTTTTTTTATTAAGCAATTGAAACCATACATACAGGTTTATGTGATTTACACGCATTGGCCTCGTAAGCTCGTGTCAAATATTGTACTAGAACTTAACGCAATATTTCAAGCGTACCGTTAGATTTTATGAAAAACCGTAATCCCTTTCTCGTCCGACAATTCGTTCCCATTTTTTCCGACAAAGCCATTACACCGTCGCTATAAAACTTGTCTGATTTTTGAAATATTGCTCGATGCTGTTTTCTAGTGCGTTGACCATTTCAAATTTTTACTCATCAAAAAGTTGCAACGCGCAGAAAAAGTGATAAGGCGGACGCGTGAAAATTTCCCAAACAAATCGATATAATTTTTTCACGTCGAAACAATAATCCCAGACGCTTTGTCGTCGATACATGAGAATTTAATTTTACTAATCGATTAAAATTAACGGGCATCGCTTATGGCGATTCAATTTTCAATCACATCGCTTAGTCGATTAATTAATTGAATGAAATTAATCCCGATGACCACCTCGGTTCGATAAACGCATCCGGGTTGCTTCGGGAACCATCGATCAGATCGAACGTGAATTAACACGATTCGAGTAGAACTTTGTCGACGCCACGAAGACGGATCATATTCGATGTGTGATTATTCGAGATTATAGCCGAGAGGGTAGTTTCTGAAGAGCTTGAGTTACCGTTTTGCTACCACCGATCGAATTCCAAGCCGAATAGAATCTGCATATCGAATCAGACGTAAATACGCGCAGCATAAACGCATATAGTTTACTAACATATGATTCAGTCGAACAGTAGCTCCTTTTCTTCGCATATATTGATGTTTCGTACCTCAGTTTGACGAGCAACGCGTATTATCCTTCCGAATTGCCAAACTGTTTTCGTGGAAATTTATTGGAGCTCGTACTAGGGTTACGTCACTGTCACAATGCTATTTACCTCTAAGAGATATTGTACAAAGACATTCTTCTTGATAACGAAGAAAAATAGAAACATGCAGACAGAAACAGATTCACACTTTGCTCACGGTCCTGCATACGTGCTGCGCGTCAGCAATAAGAGTCGCTGCATCTAAGACATTGCACTGTTCCAGTTATCGTGTCTCGTACAGAGTCCGGACTAGTTTTACTCGAATAAATTTTTATCCGTCCTCTGCAAAATATTTTATAATTAATAAGAATCTTTTCCAAGGAATGCATTTTCTTTTAAGGTTCTTATTAATTTTCTGTAAGCTCCAAATTGAGACCAAAATCAGTTCTGTAACACAATTAAAGTGTGCTGGAGAATCGTAACTTGGGTATAATTATCTGGCGCATTAGAATTTAGCAGTCTGCATGTATGCATGGCTCTCAATGGCTGCTCATAACAGGTGGTTTCTAACGTTATGAATATTACTGTACATCTCATGACGATGAATCCGAAACCTTAGACTTCGAGATTAGTTAACCACTGCATCTCCAACGGAACCACAGATTGTTTCCACTCTAATGTCACGAAATTGTGCTTTGGAAATGGAAGACCAGATCCCATATAGAGTGGACTTGAATGGATCTATTATAGAAATATGACCAATTTATAAAACGTGCCAGTTTTATTATTACATTGAATAAATTGGAATTGGTTTTTGTTTTCGATCGCCTCAAGAGTAGGAACGATGGTTAGAAAATATTCGAAACGTCGCAACGCGAAAGGGGTAGGTCAAACAGTTGCGCGGACATAATTCATGGAAAGAAGAGGCGAAGATTGAAGTCGCGCGGGGTAACTGGAGCAGAGGCTGAGAGGGAAGAGACTAAAGAGAATAAAATAAGAGAAACGACCGAGAGAAATGGGAAACGAGGTGGACGGTAGAGCTCGGAGACGAAGAAGGACGAGGAACGCGGGAGAAAACAGGAAAAACATTTGAACGAGGGACGCGGAGATGAACAGCGAAACGGAAGAGGATAAAGTGGCAGTTACTTTGCGAAGAGACGGTTAATATGTACAGACGCGAGCGCTGATGCTATTAAATGTCGTTGCACGGGAAATTAACAACATTCGAGGCGACGAACTACGCGTTGGGGGAAAAAGCGCAACTGACTCTGAAGGCGTTGATGTTCGCTGAACCGAATGAAAAATGTTTGGCCCGATGTAGGATAGGAAAGTCGACGTTGTTAGAATTAATAGCAATTTTAAAATAAATAATTCATTTCTTCTTATTGTTAGTGATAATAAAAAGAGATTAAATGACACGATGCTTGGAATGGTCGAGCACGCGCGTGCTTGTCTCCTCTTTCGAGTTCCTTTTTTTTGTCAACATAGTATTTGCCTCGCTACCGTGTACACGTCTAAACGACCGGAACTGTCACAACTTCCGGCCTGACAAACGAGCCACGTCGCACGGCCGTTGACGCGGAAAGCAAAAACGTTTCCCGATGGTAATGGAGCCGTGCTTACGCGTTCCGAACGATCGAGCCACGCCGGAAAAGATGGATTTCATTTTTGACAAGATGAATCAACGCCCAAAATTCAATCACCTTAACGGCGGCATTTTTCACGCGTTTAACGCTACAATTTCCTGCACTCGGTCGTACTGATTGTTCTCACGTCAGTTTAGGGGAGGGAGGCATCGAACAAACCGTGTACATCGATGTTAGTTTGTAGCGAAGAGGAAATTAAAGGTCTGGGAAAGTCATCTCATTGCGACATTCAACTCTAGTAATACAGTTATTATTGCTATAGAAAACGATAAGGAACTCCAAAGGGGAAAGAAAATATTTAAAGAACGAAATACAGAAAAGTCGAATACAAAGAGAGGGATCGAGGGTGCAAGAGTCGATAGATTGTAACGAGCAGAGGTAAGTCGAAGTCAGGATCGTATTTCACGCAGAGGCACGACCCTTGGCGGTGAGAGAATAAAAATGATCGATGCAACGGCGCACCCTCGACGCCCCAGAGGATCTTAATAACACATTTTATCGCGTGAACTCTTCGAGCACGGATTTGCTCTTTAATCTACAAATTGGCCGCGTTTCCAAAGAACGAAGTTTTGCCAATTAAACAGACGTTGGGCGATCGTTATTTTTCAGAGATCAGAGACAAAAAACTACGATAAATATTCCGTTTGTTCGGCGAAAACTCGCGGTAACAATGTTTGAACAACGTCTCGTCGGCCGATGCCAAGTCACCAATGGCCTCGTTTCGTCGATGCGCAATTTTAAAGCTCCCACGGTTTCGAAGATTTTCAAGTTTGCGAGCTGAAGGGATTCTGGAAGTCTGAAACGTTCAAAGTCCGAGAAATCCAAGGGTCTTTAAAATCCGATCGGTGCTTTACCGAAGAAAGTTAACATTTTCTTGGGAAGCCTTGGGAAATTCTGAATGTTGACGGCTAACCGGAAAATGGATGGTCTTCTGCAAGGAAGAAAAGTTACTTGATTTCTCGCCTCGTTGCTCTCGCAGTATGAATATTCTTATCGAGCAGGAATATCTTAAGCAAATTTTCTATTTAATATTTCCAAGTAGAATTAAATAAATATTGTATAATATTTTTAAATCCTTGTATCGTCCTTTATTTATTTTTTGGCACGAAATTTCCGCGGGGACCGCAAAGCACTATTTGCGGCCGTCGGGTCGTCGAACTTTTGCCGATATTTTAATGTATAATCACGCAGGTAGCCGCAGGGAACAATAGCCATTAACATAACAATCAATTATCGTTTATCGTATGTCAGGGAAATACGTGTTGCGTATTGATCGGCCGACACTTTCCCTACGGTTTTGGTCGAATATACTCCCTGATCGAGCGAATTTACGATCCGCTGATAAAAGGACCGAACAAAAACGCACGCGGCATTTACGCAGTGGACGACGAATCGTTATTGCTTGGCACATAATTAAATTCCTATAGTCCACGTGCGCCGGTCCGTGAAGCGTTTCAGGTCGTTCGTTTGGCGCTGTGCCTTTCCCGTTCAACGATGGTTCTTACGGTTCTGCATGATTCACGATTTTCTCGCCGAGCACGGGAGGAAGTTATGTTCCACGAGGCGAAGCAAAAAGGAAAATGCAGGGAAATTGCGTTCGCTTTTTGAGACTCCCGATTCTGAAAATATTCATAAAAATATACAGTGTTTCATTCGTTAAATTTGATGACATCCGTGGATGTAAAAAAATTCATTTTGGATAGGATTCATACCCAAAAATATTATGTAAAGCTGAGTTACATAGTGACTCTGTATCGAGATCTATAGAAGAATAACATTTCGTTCAACATCGGAACAGAGGAACACGCTAAATCGAATAAAAGAGCATCGGATGTGCTGTCAGCCTTTGCGTAGCGTCCGAAATTAAACGTTCAAGCGTAACAAAGACTTTAACAACCAGCAAATTGCTTTATTGCCGACAACCTCGTGAAGTGGGGTTTTCAGGCCGTTAGCAATCAGGACCTGATTCCGAAACTTTCGATGCAATATACTCAGGGAAGAGTAATAAAATTCTGTTAAAAATTTTTTATTAGATTGTGCGCTGTATTTGTCGACTCAACCTGTTCTTATTTCGATCAGATAATTCGTGTAGATAAACGTTGCGCTTTGTAGACGTGCCAGGTATTTTTTTCGGTCGAACAACCTCGCAGTTCTATATTTTGGAAATAAATACAAAACTGGAATCCAACTTCAACATTTATTATATTGATAGAGAAAAGTAAACGGATATTGAAAAATCAATAGATATAAATTCAATATGAAAATTAAAAACAGATTTTATTATGGAATTCAGGTAAATATCAAAACGTGAGCATGTATATTTCGATGGAAAGAATAAAATAAAGATTCTACCAAAAGAGGAAACACAGATAATCTTCAACAACAACTTTGTTGATTGATTAAGGAATTTCGTTAAAAATGTTTTGATTATGTTCTGATAATGTACGTAAAACAGTCCGCAGACATCAAAGACTTTTTGGTGGGTGTGGTTTTGTCAGGGTCAGTTCATCGCCGTATCAATTAAAAAACGACACAAACACCTGTTGCCGGGAGAAAAATAAAAATTTATACCAGTCAATAAACTAGATATCATCTGTCTGTTTCACGATTCAAACACGACTGGAATTGTTTTTTCGGCTCCTGCAATGTGAGGTCGACAAATATGTGATTTATAAGTAGAAACAATCGAGGAAAAATAATTGAGTGGAAACGTACACAATTGTTTTTTTATAATTTTCTCGGCGATATTTTTCACTTAAAACGTTTATTATTTTTCAATTCGCTTCTGTCAAAAATAACAAAAGAATTCTTTCGTAAAATATTCGCATACCACGAAGCTTTAAAATTATTTTTCTGGAAACGGTATTCAATATTTTTAATTATAAAATATATTCCTTTGAAGCATACAAAGTGGAAAACGGACTCGTAACTTGTCTTTCGCATTCAGCCAACGGAAATTGGCAACAGCCTCTTCGTTTTTCGAGCTTTCCGTAGCATTTCCGTCGGAACGACAAGTCGGAGAAGGTATAAAGTGTTCTCGTACTTTTGGACGAAGATAATAGGCGTGACGAACGAGCCAGAGATTCGTCTAATTTCATTATAATTTACAGCAGGGAATATTTTCTCCTGGACAGGCGGGGCCGTTCGTTTGTTCTAAGCAGGAAATCCTGACGCTGCGGAACTCGCGCGCATTCCTTTCCCCGCGCGTAAAATGTACATTCGCATAATAGCCGGGACTTACGACACCGAGCATGGCTGTAAAATATCATGGCATTCCGTCGTCGAATTCCGTCGAATTACTCACGACTCGTTGCATTTCACACGCGAGCCATTGTTCGCGAAAGACAACCGTCGAAGATGGATCTTTCTGTTTCCCCGTTGGTCTAAATGCATATTCGTCGCGAAATGATTGGGTTTCGGTGGGATTCATTTACATCGCGGACTCTGGACACGTTGCAGTTGACAGCTGACAGTTTCAACAAACGGTGTGCTCGAAGCGCTGAAAAATCCAATAACGACGCGTCGTCTGGTGTTCATTATTGTTGTTGCTACGGTGAAATTGTACAGCGTATCGCCAAGAAGATGCGATACTTTATGCGAAAGCCGGTCGAAAATGTGGAACAAAGTTTTCCCGTACGATGTTTCGTTTTCGAGATAATCGAAGTTGAAGATTCGGTTCAAGTTTATCGTATCGCATGTACGTTTGCATCGTTACACGTAACAGATTCAGCATAGATTGCTAACAAATAGCATCGTAACTTTTAAGTGACACCGAGTCGAATTTCACTTGTTGCATATTCCATTGTCGGGACACAATAATTCACCGTTAGAAGGCTTCACCTTTCTGTAACACGTACAAATCGGTCTCTCGATTTCTTTTACCAGCCCCGTTTCTTGAAAAGAAAGGATCGCGCAGTAACAATGGAGCTCGCGAAGCGTTGCAAAGTCGGGAAACACCGTCAGCTGATCCCGTTCGGACTCCCGCGAAGTGTTACGTCGACTTTACCGCTACCCTGATACTGTAAGTTCGCCTTTACGGTACACCTATTTCCAAGTTGTCAGACGATCCCACTGGTTTTGGCGTGGCGCCCTACCGACTCACCCAGAATCAAACATTTACTACTTGCCGGATGCTTTACAGCCGTCTTCGCGCTCAACTGCTTCTCCATTCCGCTATTTTTATAGCGAGACATTCGATAAACGTTACGATCGTCTATTTTATCGCTGTCATCGTGCGTCCGACGGTTCATCATCGCTTTCCTGGTCAAACTTTACCGGTTTTCCCGGGTCGACGGACGTCCAGACTCTCGAAACCAGTCCGCGTTCAACACCTCGAGGCACTTGGCGAGCGTTTATTTTGTATCTTCGCGACGGGCGACGCGATTAAAGGCGAACGACGCTGTAAAAAGTAGCACAAAGGGAGTTACGGCCAATAGCGTGTAATCGGATCACGCTCGTAATCAGGAATCAAGCGTCGATCGATCTTTTTCAAGGAGGGAGGGAGGACAGGGCTAGCGAGAAACGCCACTTTCGCTCTACAGGACGAAGCTGCTCTTTGGAATCGAAAGACACGCTCGCACGTGGGTCCTCGAAATCCCCTCGAGCGACTAGGCGTACGTGAGCGGGATAAAGGATGGATATCTCGTCCGTGGCGCACGCGACTCGCGGACCGTGAAATCTTATTAGCCGAAAAACGCGACGCCCGCGGCCCCAACGAGAGATACCCTGATAAGATAACGCGCGATCGACCGTGTCAAGGCGAAACACGACAACCTTTGTTCTCCCGCTCGAGAACCTCGTCCTTTTCAACGCTTCGACCCGCCTTGCACATTGGACCAGACACCAAAAGGTGATTGAAAGTTTCATTGGTCTTGTCTACGTACTGACAAATTTCAACCGATGAGTTTCGAATCACCAAGAGATCTAGTAGAGATTTATTCTGTAACAGTGTTTCGAGAATTAATTTCTTAGGCTCTCGAGCGCTCAGCTCTGCCATTCACGCGTGACTCAAAATCGGGACGAGCCAGAACAATTACAGCAGACCCTGCGTAGCTCTGGGGGTTCACCGAGGAAGTTCGAAAGCTCTTCGCGAAGTTTCGAGATACCACCCAAAGGCTACAGCCTCCGAAAACTGCTGAATGCTGGCTCAAGCTACCGCTTCAACGTCGGACGAGTTGTTTCACGAATTGCGAGCATTTATCTGCGTTACGGTTGAGGGTGTTATTCGCGAATGATTACGCCCATGAATTGCAAATGTTTGCGTCTTGCTTTGAACCTCTTACGTTCGTTTCCAAAGACAATCTTCCTTGTGCAGATTTATCTTTGCGTGAAATAGCGTTTTCCAAACGAAAGAGGGTTACGAAATTTGAAATTGCAATTAGTGGGAAGACGCGTAAATGCATCAAAAGCGTCGAAACGTCGGTTCGCCGTCGTGGTGTTTCAACAGGAATGTTCGTTCGCGGGGGATTTGGTTTTCCGAGCGACCGTGCGTGGACTGGGTCAATTAAAATCGGAATTGGCGCGAGGACGCGCCATTTAATGAAAAACCGTGCGGAATATTACAGTTGAGCGTGGTATAATCCTTGTCCTCGCCTCTGTCGGCCCGTAATACCGTAAACGCAGTTTTATCGAGCGGCAACTGACAGTGCTCCCGCGTTCAGCACAACTGGCGACTCGTCCAGCCAGATAGAAATCGGCGCAGACGTTCGTGTTGATCCACCGAGTCACGAATAAACATCGTCTGTCACAATATTGGTTCGTGGGAATATCGCTGAGCGGGATATCAACGTAGACATCGCTCGCACGGAAGTCGACTGAATTCGGATTACGGATAGGATAGACGTTGACGGTGAATCGAAGCTGTTCTCCTATCTCGCTGCTCGTGCGTAACGCCTGTCATTACCGACATATTTGCACGGTTCGAACAAATTCATCTTGAAACTTTCGCTGCAACCGTAGCAAAACAACGGACGCATCCATCGAGGATAACGTTAGCCGATTTTAAAAAAAAATTAGACACTCCATATTTCTGGTGAAACTTTACTATCCTTTGTATAACGAAAGTATTAATATTCACGAAGTTATAAACTGGAAGATAAACTGTAATTATATTCGCTCGTTGCTGCGATAACAGGTTGGTGAGGAATAAATAATTCCTCATCATTAGTACTCTATTGAGAGCAATCTATCTTTGTAAAATAATTGTAAACGTGTATTTATGGCTCCAAAAAATACTGATTTCCATTAGTATCCAGCTCGTTAGCGGCAACCGAAGGGAACTTTATCCGTTAAGAATTAATGGAACGAAATCGTGCCAATTCCTTTTAATAAAGATGGCTTTTCGAAATTACTGGGCACCCGGCGGACGGAGCTACCGAATTCTGGCCGTAAGTTTGAACTCGTTTGTACGCGGAAACAGTGCCCCGGACAATTTTCGCGTGCAAATATCACGTTGTCTCGCGCGACGTGTTCCCCGAGGCTCGCCGCGAATTAAGAGCAAACGGTGGCGGGAAAGAAGGCAAACAAATTCGATGAAGCGTCCCCCCTGGAAGGCTGCCCGAAACAACTGCCGGGGAACGCAAGCACAGGCCATTATTTACACGTGCAAGCTCGCGCTGGGGATTCGAAGAAAGCCGCAAGACAACCGTGGCGGTCGACGCGAAGCTATTGTAAGAGTTTCGGGGGCGTTCGACGCAACAACTTTAATTTGCTTACACGCTCGACCCGACCGCGACGCTCCATTATCCAATGGGGGACTGATAATAGAGAAGTTTCGGTGGAACCGACCAACTAGTTCGAAGAAGATTTTTCCAAGTAGCGTACACTGTTTGGGAGCAACTAATAAAGTTTACAGGGACCCACGAAGTTACATAAAAGGACAATATTGGGGTGGACATTGAGAAACTTGGAACCATCTTTAGGGATTTCTTTATGTGATTGTCAAATTGACCCATTCAACTGTCGTTTATATTTGGTCGTTGATTCTAGTATCTTCTTGGTAAAAAAGTCATATTTCAAACATACCGTTGAACGCGTTACGCTTCTCGATTGAAAAGTTCTCTTCTCTCTGGCAATGAGTACTTCGATGTACACAGTGTACACGGACGAGGGGCATTTATAATCCGGTGGAGGATTATTCTACGGGCAAAAATACATCGAAAATCTAGAATGGAATTTTTTCGTAGGAACCATCGTTATTGAGAATATCGATTTCCAGCATGTAAATGCAATGCGGCTTCGTTAACGTGTCTTTCCATTACACGTCTACTTTTCTACTTGCGTTTGAAGAGTTCTAACTAGCTGGGTAATGGTAAGACTGACAGGAAACAGATAATACCACGATACCATTAAAATTTGTAAATAACAGCGTAAGTAGAAGTAGTCGATAGTGGCCAGACACGGCTCACTTTACATGCCCTACTGAAAAATATATTATTAAATGATATTATTATAGTTAAAATATAAACGATAACCATGTATATTTATTGTTGGTACTTGGAAATAAACCTCGTTAACGTCTACATGAATCCTGACAACGAAATTCGTTAACATCCGATAGAACGGACACGTTAGTGAACACGCTGCTTCACCGAAACCAGAGCGTAACATTTGATATTTATCTTGCGTTATATAATCTATCCAGCTGCTCCACGCCAAAGGGTAAGGATCCAGAGTTACTAGCCCTCTCAACATTCTCAATATCATCCACGAAGGGTGCTCGAACGACCCAATTTTGACACCGAGCACTATAGCGAGGACGTTATCCCTCGAGTCTTTTCTATTTGCTTAGAGTCTTTGATACCCCAGCGATTCAACCAGGAACAAAGTATTTTTAATTGTTCGACGCTCTTTTCTGAGCAACGAAATTTAGAGACGGAAGAAAAGTTTTACGAAGTCTGATTCGATCGATCGGTAGGAACGAGAAGCTCTGTGCATTGTTAATTCAGTAGGAAAGAGAAGATTGGGTACAGATGCGTTTCCCTGGCAGGTCGGAACCCGTGCATTATCCGCAAACATCCTTTCCTCTCCGGACCTTAAATCCTTTCCGCGCGGCCGCGTTTGCTCAAGTAGGTTAGTCAGATAAACTCGGAGACGTCTCGAGAAGGACGTGGACGCCGGGCAAGAGTCATCTTGTCCGCAGTATCTGGGATATAACCTTTCAACGGTGAATAGCGTTCTAATCTTCTGTAAACACGGGCTCCGGATGGCTCTTAAGCGTGGTACACGGTCTTTCTGTATTCTGACACGGCGGAGGTACGAAAATTTGCGAAATGCTCTCGCGCCAGTCGGGCGGATTAGTCGGCACGCGATCCCGTAAACGTCAGTCCGCTCTAAACTCGCCGCGTTTACCCGCTCCGGTGCCTCGAAAGCTCCCGCAGCCCACGTCGCTTGCCTTGCACGAATGAAACGTATCGTAGGAAACAGGGAGTGGCACGACGGACGATAAGGGTTGCTCGGATGCATTCGCGCGAACGATGCTGAGCAGCGTGATATAATTCCTCCCTAAAAGGGTGCTTAGCTTTCGCGAGCCAACGGTCATTTTTGACAATGTACAGAGCCCACAAAATTACTCTAAACGTACACGAACTTAAATTCGATGATACGTACGACGATGGTTTTTAGAAATTACGAGGCGTATGCAATTTTCTAAATTAGTTGTCTCGGAAGAGTTTACGAAAATCAATATTAGCGTGGCTGTGGATACTTGCAAGCGTCACGTTACGGCTAGCAAAATGTCCGTCGATCGACGAATTCGTAATGCATTCGAGGGACGTGTAATTTTGCGTCGCCAGAAATGGAATTGAAGATACAATCTACACACATTATGCTGAGTAAATACTGCAATGGAATACCTCAGTCCCTCCTGGTACGCGACCGAGTTCAGAACACGTGTAACGCATTTATGATCGCAGGTACAATAACTGCGACTGGGGTAATCCGATGCCAACGTGACGATAGTTATGGCCTCCGTTGCGGAGTAATCTTTGGGAACGGTTGGGTAGCGGGAATAGTTTTCGGAACAGAAACTACGTTAAAGTAATAAACGAAGCTGCAGTTATGTCTCTGTTCTTTTACTTTTTTTATTCGTATCTTGAAACGGTAAATACAATAATCTTTTACAGTGTCATACTAATTTCATAATCGACTAATTTATATAGCTTGCATCGGTACATTTGAAAAGCCCCAGGTCGCTAGCGACTAATTACAGCCGATCAGTAGAACGACGACACTTTAGTCAGACATGGAGCGGGGAAACTGGCCGAGAGCTCGCACCTTCAGCGAAAAAAATTATTTGTTAGGTGGAATTTAATTTATTGCCCAGCTTTGGAAGACGTACATTTTAATTTAAATCCTACGTCTGAAGTTGTGGGATAAATTAAACATAAATCTCACTCTCACCCGAGCACAGCATGTACGCGGGGAATCTCACGCCCACTTCCCACGCATTCGCGTTTTCAAACTACTTAAACGATTCGAGTCCTTTCATACGCAAACAAACGTCCATCATTGGTGTATCGTCCGCCTTCATGAATATTTCAGGAAGTTCCGGTCGAGGGAGGGCACCGTGCAATTTTCTCGCCCGGTACTCGTCGGGCTCCATTTTCATGTTTTCCCTCGAAATTGTCTCGACGCGCGAGTAACATTCTTCGTTGGTTAGCGTACATATATTAGAGAATTTTCAGAAATATTACTACATGAAATTGAATAATATTTTTATTATTCCTCTACCAATTTACGAACATCGAGGAACCGTGCTTGACGGTTTCGTGCAAATAATTTCCCTCTGTAAAGAAATCAGAGACCCCCATTAGCGGTGTTTAGGGTTCCCCAGGAATGGCCATCGAATTATCGTCGAATACGCTTTGCTCGTAGGATTCTGTTTGCTCTCCTCTCGGAATTCAATGGAGAGTAGCGTCGCATCTGTCGCGTTTTCTTCTTCCATTTTCGTCGATGGCGTTGTTCGCCCTTCGGGGAGAGGAATTGTGTGCGCGCAGCTGCGAAAAGGAAGCCCGGTCCATGGACAAATTGCTAATTATCAAAACGTGGCGGGCATTATTAACGAAATGTTCGCGCGGCACTCGTTTCATCGTATCGATTCGCCGCGAATTTTATTCAGAATGCTCGGCCGAGGCTGGCGCAGAAATTGGCCGTAGAAACACGGCTCTCGGTTCTGTTCGCGATTCAATAGCAGAAGCAGCCGCGAGGCGTTGCTCAAGTATCCAGGGAAGTCTAATACGCGCTGAAACAGCCGCAATATTCGCCGTTTGATTCAGAATTCTACGAGTGGAAAATTAATGATTGGCTCGATGTGCGTGATAATGGAATCAGAGGCAATTGTTCATCGACTCCTGGTGGTATTTGTTTTAGTTTTGAGTTGTAATCGAATCGTGGCGAGTAAGATATTCGTCAATTCCGAAGCAACGCGTCGGAAGTAGAAGAAGATCGAACAGATGATACCCCAGGAAGGCGTACCATTGATCTAGAACGCAAGATCAAGGCGTTGACCAAGTTTCCAGATACAATACGCGAAATCCAGGTTACGCTGATAGCGGAGAAGTTAGGCGCTTCCTGCCGGCATACCAGTGCCTACATACGATCAGGTTTACGTACCCGAGGCTACTTGATCCTCTGCTCGCCGAATAATTCGCTCCTCCCGACGCCGAACGACAAACTTCGAACTAGCGTAATCGAACACCTTACTGAAAGCCGATGTGCGAGTCTTCACTTGCTTATCACAAAGTTGGATCGCTCGAGCGAACACCCTTGGCGTTGTTCGAGCGAAATGAAGTCAACGCGTTGGAAATCTGGCGCTGGCAATTTCTGACTGGTTGTGAAATATCGCGAGACCGACGTCCTTAATTAACATCTCGATTACGTCCTTTGAATTAACGAGGCTCGTCTTTATTCGAACGAGGAGAAAAATTCGCGTCCACCGGGAAACTTTCATGAAAATCGCTCTAACCAAGTTTCCGCCCGAAAGAACCTCCGAGAGTTTGTTTGTCGGTTATATAATTTAACGATTAGACCAAACGTGAATAATTCTTTACTCTCTATGGTTAACTTGTCAATAACTGAGAGACGCCTCTTCAGAAACTCTCGTGTTGCTCGGTCGAGGGGGCGTAAATTTGTAACTTTGAGCGTTTGTTGTGAATTCTGTAGACAAGGATTTCGAGGATCCTCTCGACTTGGACGTTTCGTTCCTTATTGTCTCCTTAGGTCACTCGAGATTTCTCTCCAGAGTTTCCAGGCAATATAGTTTCGTTTCTACCAATTAAAATCGTGTTAGTAATTTTGTACGTCTTCGACAGAACTCGCTGGACATTCTACTATATTTGAAGTGTAAAATATGGGGCACAATTTAATCGTGCCCCATAAGAGACGAAGGTCGAACAATTAAGTCTGATCAACGGGGTCCAACTAATTTCTCGTGGGATAAATCAGCTTCTTGCCTACGCAGTTTTTCTAACGAAACGCGATAATTAATTCTCCGTCACGCTCGCGGGTGCAACACGAGCGCGAGTGTGACACAGAACGTACAGTAACAATGGCAAGCGGGAACAACAAAGGCGAGACAGCGTTTCCCGTGGAAGTTCGTCGGTAACGTCACGAACAGAGGCTTATACGTTTTGAAAAAAAAAATAGACAATGTAAATAAAAGCGTTCCATGATCCATTAATCGCGCTTAAAAACTCTTCACCGCGGAATGCAACAATGGAGCTCTATCGCATCAGCTTGAAACATTCCTGTTGCTATTACCGCGCGGAAACTTCTGACACGAAACGTTGGTCGAACGAATAACGCGTTGTTAAAAACAACATGCTCCCTTTTATTTCGTAGTCGGTTGCATCCGTTTTAATACGACGAAACGAGTACGTTGCAATTTTTACGTACCGTAGACAGCACCCTGTGGATTCAACAGAATTGTTGCAGCCACTGTACCGGCGGTTAATTTTCGCGACTAGTTCTGCTTTGGGTCTACAAGTGGTTCATCGAAACGCTGCAGGGGTTTGCGATGACTTTTTCAGACTAGACGTTTCGGCAGAAACGTCAGGGGACGCATTGCAAGCAGTGCAAACGTTTAGACGGAAGAGAACGGTGAGAGAAGACAGGTCTCACCTGCAAATTGCCTCGTTGGTGGTTTTCTCTATTATCAGAATGATTAGAGACGGGTGGTATAACACACGAGGAAGTAATTCTGTACGAGACTCCATTCTCGAGAAAACTAGTTCTGAAAATTCAAGAAGAAATATCAATTCTTGGAGATTGTGATCCCAAGGTTAATATTTCACGATGCTTTTGGAGTAGGCTGTAAAATAGTTTTATTAAAATTTCGTTCCAAGACTGAGTGATGCTAACGAAAGTGTTCTGGTAACGAGAGTCTATACTCGTTGAGAAGTTGGATCTTTGACGTAATTGGCTATTGATCGACGGAAAGGGGAGTGTATTGCGTAAGAAGGGGAAGTAAGTGACGCCGTAAGTGTGAGACTCTCGTCGGGGGAGTATGAACAAAGCTGAAATGGGTTCGAGTGGGTTGTCCTATCGTGCAAATTAGTTCTATCGCAGGGAATTAGGTAACATTGAGATTCGTGAAGTAGTTTCGACCGAACGGGATTCTTAATTAAGTGCTTCATTAAAGGAATATTGCTACTCTTTAAAGGATAATAAAAAGGAAAATTGAGAGGTTTCGATTCGTAAGGAATGTCTTGGCCACTCGAAGAAACAAAGGCTAGTCGAATAAAATAAAATTCTGTTGCGTTTACTCTGTCACCTTGTTCGGTGTACTTCGTTTGCATACATTCGTTTATTTTTATTTTTTGAGGGTGTAATACCTCCAGATCCGATAGGACGATTAACTTCGAATAAATATCTCTGTATCGTCCGAACCAAAATCAGCTTGGTGTCGACACGTTGTGTTTCGATCGATCATCGAGAATACACAATTCGGAAACTATCCCCAAAACTATGATTTTTGAGTTACGTGGACAAATAGCTATCGTCCAGAGTCTCAATGATTTGATTTGTTGGAAGCACAACGAAATTTCCGAACAACCCCATCGATCATCTCTGTTGCAGCGTGATTGCCTGTTCGCGACGCGCGCGATAACGAAACGACGCGAAAGATTGAAACTCGTTCCCTCGGGATCAGGGAACGGGGAACGCAGCTAGCCCGTTTCACCGTAACTGGCAAATTTGTTGGGGATGCGTGACGTCGAGCAGCTTGTTCGTTAATTAGCGGCACGGAGCTCGAAACTTGGCGCGTTCTCTGGAGACGCGAGGCGTCGCCCCGATATTGCTTTCCTGATAAGGCGCCGTTCTCGTTCCAGGGAAACACAGCTGCCCCGGTAACTTCCTCCGCGCGCAGGATCGCGCGAATTTATGACGCCGCGTAAAAATTCCGACGCGACGAACCGAATGCAAAACGACCAAACGCGCCCCGGGTGCTGCCCTCGTCTCATCGAAAGGTTTATCGCCTCACGTACGCAACAAATTCTATTTTAATAGGCACCGTTGACGGGTTTCCGCGTTCTCCCGTATTCTCCTGAAACCGACGGTAACGCGATTTACGATTCGCGGAACGCCACTGTGCGTACAAAGATCGGAAATGCCTACGGAATAATGCTCGGAACGAAACGTTGCGGAAGTTTCCCGTAATTGACACTTTTCTCGCTCGCTGGAGGTGACAAATTTCTTGTCTACATCTATTTCCACGGTATTCTATAGCTTGAAGATGGCTGACTTTTGCAAGATATCCTTGAATCAAACTACGTTTGGATGGCAATATTTATTTAATTGTAGAAGAAATATATTGAGTTTGCGAATAATGGATTCTGGAATTAGGAAAATCAAAGACACAAACAAGCCACCGGGCGATTGAGAGAACATGAGTTTAGAGCAAGTTGACAAAACGAGATCGACCGAACGAACGGGAATAAAGAATATTAAACGTTGAGTTTGACCCTAGATTGAGAATCCCCTGTTGTAGGGTCTCTTGTTCCGTCTCTGGCAATTTGTCGTGATAGCTCTAGTGCAGAGCATCGTTCGGTATTCAAACAGCGACGAGGTACGGTAGGTTCCAACAATCGCGATACACGACGCTCAGGCGTTTCGAGAGCAATCCAGATTGCTTGGGAGGCACGCCCAGGAGGAAAGTAGTCCGGTGTTCGTCACCTTCATCGTGCATTCAACACCGGGTACTATATTTCGACGGCATCGGCCGTAACTCACACTCCCTTCATCCTTCAGTTTTCACTACGACAGCCCATCCTCGCGGACTTCCAGAGCGAGGGAAGTTTGTACATAATGCATGTCTCGTTAGATGGACCGCCTATGCCAGCCGGGGTGCACGATGAATAAGAAGGCCGCGGCGACGAGCGACGAACGAGCCTCCTCTTTTCCTCGGATTCTCAAACGGGGCTCCTCTGCATCTACGGAGGTAGTAATTCCCTGGTAAAGGGACTCGGTGACCCGGCGCTCAATTATACCCGTCGTTCAATTTCTCCTCCCTGGATACCGTGGAATACTTAAAATTAAAATCTTCTCGTGGGTACTCTTTTTGGGCAGACTAGCAAACTCTATCGCAAATTTAACGAATATTTAGAGTTGCTGAAGAGTAAACACGTTAACTCTGGAACTCTGAAGCAATCTTTGACGCCTGTATCCCTCAGTAAACCAGTGAGATGTTGCCCAAGTATTTTTAGCGGATATTCCACGGAAATAGTCGTTCGTTCGTATCATAAAGACTGCGACGTCTTAACGCCAGTCGACTGGGTCACGGGTTTCGGGAGTGGATTTCACCGTGCTGTTGAAACCAGCCGGATACATGGTAATCAGTAGCGAGCGCGACGATAATAGGCCCACGAGAATACCGCGTGATTGATGGATGGGAACACGCACGTGTTACCTGCCGGTTCTCCATCGCCACGCTAGGGGGTTTGGAGATAGGCTTAGTGCACGTACAGTCAAGGTGAGCGAATAATTAATAGCAGACCGCTACTTTTACCGTCAGACTGGATTAACCGCCCCCGCGATTCGTAAAAAATGTATCTCGTACTTGAAAACTGTTTCACGCCACAAATTCAATGCCAGAAAATTCTGGGTGCTATATTTCGCTAACACGATTTTTTCTCCTTGTTTCAGGTAAGTCACGAAAGCTCTAACGTACACGAATCATCGCCTAATTACCAAAGAAAATTCTCATCGCAGGTATCTATCACTTTTGGTTCTCTACGACGTCTCTTTCTATCGTATATATAAATATTCAGACCGCGTCAGAGTTACGGATTTAAAGTAGGTTCGCCGAGAGGGATAAAAAAGTACTTTGCTCTTTTTGTCAGTTGCGTCTTCCTTGCAAAATGTCCCCGCAGTATCGGGAAGCGTATTATTCAAACGCGGTACAATTTCCGCAGTAAGTTTCAATTTCGCGCAAGTTTTATATTCGCCGTGATTCCGTTACGGTCGGGCGAATTCATTTTCCCGGTGGTTTCTCGGGACCCTTTAATTTTAAAAGATTCTTCCTTGTACGAGCGAAGACCGAGGAGACTTCCACCGAAGCCACCCGGTGGCTCATAAAACCTAGCGACAGAAAAGAGGCGGCGTAATGCGTGTGGTTTATTTAATAACCACACCCCACCATCTGTCGGTCTCACGGTTTACTCTTTACTTTCCCCGAATATACGAAACAGGAAAGCTTTGACTTTTTGCATTCGATATTTTTTATTTCATTCCATGGTGTATCTCGTTGCGGGCAGCCCTATAAATGTTTGAACGAATTATGTCCTTTCGCGAGGACATGATACAGTCTGTATGCAGCACAAACAATAGAAATACGCCTCGACTGTGCGCGATAATCGGATCTATAACATTTGTAATTTTAGCTTGGAACAGATCGGCCATTGTTTCCACGATCCACCGTATAACTACGGTACTATTTGTCATCTACAAAGAGGAAATGCCACGATCGCCATTATACTTGGTTGTAGCATCGTGTTCTCCGTGCCTCTGATTTAATTTACTCCGTAATAATACCTAAATCACTGAAATTTACGAAATACCGTACGATATCTTCACCCACGCGAGGATTACAGTTATTTTTCATTTCACATAGATTAACGAACCTTCGCATTAAACTAGAAATTGAATAGAAAATTTGTCCTGCGGACAAAATAATCGGGCGCATCTCAGGCGCGGCAGTGACGTTTCCAATACTGTGTCAGCAGTTATCGAATTTAATATCCGAGTAATCGAAGCGATTCGAGGATCCCCACGGATAGGAAACAAAGAATCGAATTTTGCCTTTCCGGTTCCACGAATCGTCCTTTAATTTCCTCCCACCCACAAGTCTCGGTAATTGTTCACGGAAACGAGACGAAAATGGAAGACGGGGCTCTCTGTGGAACATTAAACCGAATTCTTCTCGTTCGTTTCATTCTAGGTTTCGCCTATTGCGTATTCAACCGTCCATTACAGATTTCTCATTGTCTCCGCGAACGAGACGCCGTAAATAGATTGCTACAAACGTTCGCGCCAGCCAGCCACCGGAATAATTTCATATTTGCCATTCCCGAACGTGCGACAGCACGATGTACATCATTGTATAGCGTGGTGATTACATGTAACGAGTGTACGTTGGAAAATTAACCAACGGACTCGCGGCAATATGGCTAAACCGAGTTTACGCGCGAAACTTTGGTAAAAATACAGGCGATTCTTAATCACCGAGTCGTGAACTTTGTGCAACTACGCTTCGTCGGTACGTAACCTCAGGAATTTTTATTCCTGGAACGCAAAACTTGGTAGAAGAGAAGCTCTTACCTTAAGTCAGTTATTTTTTTATTTATTAGAGGGTTGAAAGAGATTTCTTAACGCTAGAAAAGTGTAAACAGTTAACGTCGAACAATTATAAGGAGTTCGTAAAATCCAAAGACAATTTGTCTGGTAGATCCATAGTTTAATGGACAGTTTCCACAGCATCCTCTCAAGAAGTTAGCCTCGCTTGGTCAAGACATCGTTATCTTGCTGGCATCCGCTGTTTCCCACGCTTTGGTTACCCCGTAATTCCTCTCGGTTCCCTCTTCTAGTGGGCAGCGGAAATTGTGCTCAATATTTGTCCAATTACTACATTGCCGTTTACACGCCGTGGCTTTCTATCGTAATCAGCCTGATGGATATCCTGGTATTCATTAATCTGCAACGGGTCGAAGGGTGGCGCCTAATCAGAGTTAAAACATAGGCAAATACTGGGCGTTTTTCCTGCCCGCTGCGACTGCGGAGGCCCGTCTTTATGCAAATGAGCCAACGTCCAGTCGTCATGGAAATAGCGAAGAGATATCGGCACGCGTTTCTTTTCCGCCACGGAAACGCGAGTTGAATGAACCATCGCGCGTCAAGGCGATTGCATTTTTATTATCACAATAAACGAAATAAATTCAATTTATTCATATCTTCGATTACATATGGTTCAAAATTTGCATTTTTAAATTCAATCCTTTCGACGATTTTTTTATTCATATACCACACGCGTTTGAATTAACAAACATCGAAATTATTGAGGACTGTAATGGTTATTTAGAATTTTATTGCTTTTTTCGAATTAAACGCGTTAAAGTTGCACGAGCTTTCTGGACGAAAGGTTAAATTGCGCGATTGAATAAATAAATAAAGATCGGTCTACCATGCTATTAGCGATTGGCGATTCTGTTCGTTACGTGGATTCAGGCAGTGGAAACGTTGCGGACAAGCTCGTCAGGGTTGGAATCGCACCGATGGTCATCGTGCCCACGATGACCATGATAACGTCGCCGGGACGGACGAGTATTAGTCGGGACTTGCATCCGATTAACGCGAACCGGTGTCCGACGCTAACTGGCTGCTGCATCAATGCGACACGCAATTCCCTCCGGAGGCAATGGAGGCTCCTTCACGCACAGATTGCATCTCAATTTGAGAGACGATTCCTAGGCGAGATGAGACTCGTAATCGAATCCGTCCTTACACGGGTCCTTAACGATCGCTTTGTACGATTCCCAGCCTCCGTTGAGACGCTACCCAATCGACCCAATGAAAATTTCATTGTCGAGGAAAGACTGTTCCTATTTTGGGAATTCTAAATAAGCGAGTCTTGTACGAAAATATAAAATACCAGTATATTTACTCTCTATTTTCTCATCGTAATTATGTTAATAATCGAAATAATTATCATCAAACGATGTAACGTTTCGACGGTGGAAATCTCATATTCTAAAATGTATCGACGTTTAGTTTATCGTATGGAACGGGATAGCAGATTCGATACTAGAGGGGTTATGGAATATAAATAAATGAATATCGGTTCTCGAATTCGACGACGAGAGCGCCGAGGATTCGTCGAAATAACAATTGTACCGCTTAGTTGACGTATTAATTAACTCCGCGAAACGAAAAGTGGAAATTTGTTATAAATATAAAAAGTTAGGGTTCTGTCGAGTGCTCTGTCTCTAAAATTTAAAATAAATTCAAAAAGTGAAGTTACTCGATTTGACGCAATTGCTACAATCGGAATATTTTCGGTGATGTATCGGTTTCGGTGTTATAACGATATCGGTATTTCGGTAGTAATCGGTTTTGGTATTACATGGATGTCGGGAATAGTTTTGTTGGCATAATACCGGTATCGAAATTATACTGATATTAAACCCTTGCTTGTATGACCGATTTAGATGATGAAACTAACGCTTTAAATAATAAATTTGTGTGTTAGAAAATTCAATTATCGATTTCACGAGCAACACAGAAATACAGAACAATATTTATTTCGTATTGTATTTCAATTTTAGATCGAATCTATTTAATAAGTACGTCGAAAAAAGGATCTGTAGCAACGATAAGGCACTCAAAGGTCCTTTCCAGTTTCAGAGAGAATGAGAGAAGATTCTCGTTATAGTTTCATGGGCCATAATGCATGTATCGATGAGCTCCCTGACAGAGGACTGGGTTATAGGCCAATCTCGTTCGATCCGTTCGTACGCGAGTCATTAAACCGTTCATATTGAGTGTGAGGGGAACGTGCTCTTCGTTCCGACGATGTTTGCCATTATTAACGGCAATCAGTGAAGCGAGTTTACGAAGGTGATGGTTTCGAGCGTGAAATGCGCATTCCGCGGGACAACTTCATTTTGCGTCGCGCAGGGATGCAGGAAAGGCGAAATTCGGGAATAATGAAATACTAGAGTGGAAATTGGTCGTGCTAGTTCATCAAAAAGTTCATTATAAACCACGGTCAATTTCTCGCGTTTGATAACATTTTTCCATTTCGTCTCGCCCTCGCAGAAAAAATTACTTGTTCGAATCCTCGGAAAGTTCGACGCTCGGGGATCCAATACTCTCGATTGTTAAAATTTCCTCCATTGAAACTGATACCGTTGTTTCCCTCGCTATTTTCAAAAATATTCCATCGTCCATTCGTAGCCTCTTTTCTCAAAACTAGAATGTTTAGTTGAACTTGTCACGATAGTATCTGTCTCCCTATTAATATTGTTTAAATAACAATAACAACAATTTCCAATGATTTTCAGTATTATCCACGACTTTCCATTTTCATCCAGTGACTTTCGGATTTTATAAAACACGTTCGTCCGCGGATTTTAATAAAAGTAGTTCGTCTACCCTGCGCAACGGCGTTGAAATCATTGGAGCAAGTTCGAGCCGATTTTCCGTGAAACTATCGGCGATATTTTTCCGTGCAACAGCTTGCGCAGCCGCATTCTATTATCATTCGAACTCGCGAACGACGTCTGCCGAAGAGTTTGCTCGAGCTCGCACATGAATTTGCATGGATCCTGGCTAATTGCAAATCCGAACCGCTAGAAAGTTTCGATACGCACCGACGAGAAAGAAGTTCGTTAACTCGTAACGAAGACAGAGAACGGCTGCGTGAAATTTACGATGCCGGAAAATTTCCCATAACTTTGGTCTCCGCCTTTCCATTCGAATACTCTTTCCCATAATTTCGATACTCGACCGGAGTCTATTAATTATCCGTGCTCGGGTTTCTCCTTTCGAACCATCGTGGAAACTCGCCTGATTTTATCTCGAAGGAATACCACTTTCTGACAAATTGTATATAATGATCGTAGAATTTTACACGTTCGTGCTAAATGTTTAAGGATTAAATACGAGTTCGGCTTTTTTCCAAGGTAAGTTTGGTCCGTGAATTGAAACTAACGTTCGAGGGAGACTGTAATACTCTAAGTACGATGTTCAAAGTACAAGTCTCTGAGCGGAAACAGGGAACTCCGATCACAAATTTAGAGCACTTTCCTAATTTCTGCAACATTCTGCGTGCAAGCTGTGCAGAGACGTTGCACGTGATACGCTTTAGTCTCGAGAAAATAGGCTATAAATTAGGATTCCCTTTTCTCGTGGGTTTACGACGCTGTCAGTCGCCATCGAGAACAGACTGCGTCCTAAAGAAAATTGGTTAATATTTTTCCAACCTTCCAAAATTTAGTTTAGAAAAAAATATATTTGAAAATTGCTAAACGTCAAGTTAATCAAATTTATTTGCAAGACACATTCGTTCCACGAATAATTTTCAATGCCCTTTTCTGTTTCGTTCTCGTATTATTTCTTTCCAAAAATAGGAAAACACTGCTGCTGGGGAAGTACTTGGTTTTCAAAGGGAATTATGGATACCACAGGTCGGCGCGAGAAGCACCCAGTCAGTCTTTAGCATAACAGTTCGTAGTACAGTCTCTCTAGGTTTACATACTGTAAAAGTCAACTACCCTTTGCTCTGAACCTCCTTTTTCGTTTCGTCAGTTTCTCGTCCGGTCGTGTCGTCGTTGGAATATTCAATTGAGTTTACTTCCGTGAAACTGCACATAATTATTACGAAACAAACGACGATGGACGAGGGCAAATCGAGTGGCATTAACGCGGTAAAACATCGACTGTTTCGAGCCAAATCTCGTCCTGATAAGAACAACAGTCTCCTTTTGTAGTTTGCCTGCTATTGTACCGAACGTCGACAATTTTAATCCACGGATCCTGGCAAGAATCGTGGAATAATAATCAGAATGCGATGTTGCTTTTAAGGCACGAAGTGGACGAACGAAACGCGAGGACACGAAAGCGGAGGCAACCGAGACTTCGCGAGAAGTAATTCGTAGCAATTTCCAGCGATTTAACATCGGCGAGTTTCCACCCGGCGAGGATTAATCGGTCGGATCTGGGTGAAAAACGCGGCGACGAAGCGTAAGGGACGATCCTCCTGTCCCCTAGAGGCCGCAAAAACGCGCAAGATTTCTTTTTAGTATTTTTCCGCGGGGAATTTGTTGACTTATCTTAACGAACGAACGTCTTCGTTTTACAGCGAGACCAAGGTGGCGGAAGAAAATTTACTGGGCGACGAGTTAAGGGCGGAGATTAGTTTTCCTCGGATAAAAACCAGGCATTTTTTGGGAATTTATTGCAAGTAAACGGCGATCGACCCGACCTTTTACTTTTTATTGCGCGTCTTCGTAAATGGAAAGGTCTATTTTCTTGACGAATCCCTTCGGAGCAAACTTCGAAGATGCGATAAATAATGTCTCTACTCTTTTTATGCCCTTAAAGACTACGATTTAAAAAATGTACCTACAAGACTCGAAGCCCAAATTCCTTGTTTCGCGATATTCATTTTTTAGAGTTCCGAGAACAGAATGGTTTCTTTATTCCAGCGCCAGAATTTTTCGTGCTCGACGTGTAATCCTGCCAGATACAAAGTAACACTGAGACAGTATTTTTTGATTTGTTTTATTTCACTCAGTGAACACACGCAAATTGAAAATTTCATTGAATGAAAATACGAACAATTAATTGATTTTTGACACAATCGCGTAACTCGCTGATTTTACATTGTTTAAAAACCGAACAATTTGTTGCAGCGCGCTGTGTTTGACAGGAACGGATTCTATATTTTTTTCCAGCTACACATCAATTTGATATTGTATAACCCACTACAGGATCAACACACACGAACACCCCGTTTAGCAATTTCCGTAAAAAGCTTTTACGTAGTTACAAATCGGTAAGTTTAAAAATTCAAACACTTGGATTACATGGGATTATTGGGAAGAATATTTAGTTTAAATTCAAATTCAAATTCTTATTGGTTTAAATGCGTCTGTTCTCTTTAACTTTAACGCTTTGTTCGTTTCAATTAATAAGCACGTATTTGTCCATTCTCATTTTTATATTCTAATGAAAAATAATTTAATTACTTTCCTAACAGGATTTTATTATAAAATTTCAGAGGATTTTTTAACAAACTGAGTTGCAATTATAAATTTTAATATAAAGCCAATTTAACGGCTCATGAAATTTTTATCTCGAATCAAATAAGTACAGAGGTTTAATCATTAATTAAATCAACAATGTGTAGAAGCTTTTAAAGCATTTTGACATAAAAGAGCTCACAGACAATGCGAATAAATTATTGTTTAAATGTCAACCTCGATGATACTGGATAATGAACGAAAATTCTAGTTCCCAAAAAATAACAAGCCACGTCCGTTGGTTTCACGAATTCGTTGTCGCGGTAGCCATTACTGAAATTTCAAAAAATAATGAGAAATTTGTGTTCGTCGGAAATATTCCTTTCATTTCGATGAGGTGACGTTTGCGTAAAATTTAATAAGTCCATTCTCAATGAAAACGGACTGAAAGGATTAAAACATTTGTGCGTGTAGTTTGTACCATACTCATGCTTGTATAACGTCTGTTTCACATTTAAATTTCGTTTGAGTCAACCGATGAAATCTCGTACTGTTAAAATTTTCAGTAGAAATATGCCGCAATAAAATTAAAGGATCGCTTTGTAATCGCTCGGAAATTTCGAAGTTTTGAAATTTTGTGAAAAGTAGCCGTATTACGACGCGGAAGAAAGCATTTTCAATTTCGAAACTTTTAAATCCGATCGAATAATTTCCACTGTAAATGTTTTTCCGAGGCACGAACTTACTTCAAAGTCTACATTGCGAAATTGTTCATAGTTCGACTTTGAAGCCACGTACGAAGTTAACCAAATTTGTTTCGCTATTTCTGTCGTAGAACCATTAAACTGTCGAGTTTTACGCTTAAATTCCGTCTGATTCAAACGAGACTACATATTCTTCCGCGGAATTATCGTGATTCAAAAGGAAGCCTGCATTTAGGCTCTTTTGGAATGTAATCTGATTCATGTCGCTGGCATTAGCGTTACCCAAGGTGCACCGCAAGGAAATTCCACGGTCGAACTTACACCTTGCGAGGAATGTCTGTGGAATGTGCGGAAAGTATGCAGTAAATTTGCAATATATATAGAATCTGTGTAAAGTTTCAAAAGCAATACAATGAAGTTGTGGTATTTTTCTATATTTCATTTCATGCAATTTCTCCACATATTTCGTTTACGTCGCACTTATTCCATAGTTTCGCCATATTCCACACGCGTTTCCCGCGAGCTTTAAATCCGACAATGCCACCTTCTCGCGACACAAGTTGGTAACATTAATGCACGAATCGGATTTCATAATACATAGCCACGCTGCAGTGGTTTGTTTCAAATTGCATTGTCTGCGTGGACGAAAATTGTAGTCTCGTTACAAATGATAGAATTAAAGGTCGGAGTCCAGAGCGTAACGCCCCGTTGTTAAATACGGGGGAAAAACCTGGAAGTCAAAGAATTTTAAATGCCTCGACACGCTCGGCTTGGAGGTAATGCCATTGCATGGAAAAGCATCGTCAGGAAAATTTTTCAATAGAAATTGAGTCGAGACTTCGAGTATTCAAACGCTTTTCCATCAAACTAAATACAAAAATAATGTTATTTTAAAACGAAGCTAGCCATTCATTGTATTGAAAGTCCCAACGAAGAGCAAGAAAGAAATTTCGGTTTAATCGTAAAGTTGATTGATTAATTCTTGTACGAATAATCCTGTAATTGATTCGAGAAATGTAATTCGCGTGGCGTGCATAATACCGCGTCGTTCGTTACCGAGATGTTAAGTGTCAGTTCAGACTGAATTACTCGTGTTATTCGCATACTAGTTTCGTAGTTGCATAATTCGTTCGAATTGTTCCGCTCGTATTGCTCGGTAGTTTGCTATCCTTCGCCGAGTCGCAAGAACTGGAAGGACTTTGGAGAGAACATTGAAACAGGTTCCAGGTAGCCTCGATAAATAGGGCAGTTCACACGTGTAATTTTCTGATGAGCACGGTACCGTGAGCACGAATACTTGGACGCGTTGGCTTTCGAGACATGGAAGTTTGAGTCGCGCAACCAGACCGCAAAGCCCAAAATTTACGCGCGAAACTCTCAGTCGTCGGCCGGGTCGAGAACAGGAAATCGTAAACCCGTGATTTCCGGTCGGGATCGATCGATCACCAGGCGCGACCGACTCGGACGACGAGTTTCGACGGTGATTCAAATAGGAAGATCTTGCGTTTAGGACTGGAGATTCACGATATCTAATAGTAATTTTTTAAAATTATTGTCTGATAGTCGTGGGAAGGTACAGTTCATAAATAATATACTATTGTAGGATTAAATAGTTGCATCGTATGCAGTATTTTCCAGTTATCGTGGTACGATTTAAAAGGGGCATATTCGTTATAAAATGAATGAAAAATATGGAACTAACTTTTTACATGAAATGTTTTGTTATCGAGATAAATGAAGTTGAAATTTTATCGGATACTAGTGGAATTACAAATACTTGCCTGGCGCGTCTGGCCATTATTCGCCGTTTCTACTTGTTCTGACGTCCAAGTCGATATCGTAGTCCATTTTACGCGAAACAAAGCTTCCTATGGAAACATATTATTACGCATTTTCAACTTATTTTTCCCATTCATTAAAAAAAGACGGTAGTTTGCGATTAGACAATTGTGTTGGTCGAATGTTGGCGGTTAAAAGGTACCAAGGGTAAGAAGGCGTTAGAAACCTTGGGGCGTGGAAGCCTTCAATCGGGCGTAAAGGGCAAGGGACGAGGCCTGGCCACGATGGAATGGCTTTGGGGCCCTCGACCGGAAGTCCACGTCGAGCGTCCCGGTCATAAAAATAGAGTTGTCGCTGCTGGCGTCGTAATATTTCATGTCTGGGAAGGAAAAAAGAAAATGGCAAAAAAAGAGAATCTCACACGATCTAGAACACTGGGAAGCACGATATACGGCCTCCGTAGGTCGGTTGCCGATCCCTGGAACTATCGACCTTTCGATTTCCTACACCAATTCGGAGTCCTTCCCCTTTGTGTCCCGTATTTCAAGGAGTACAGCCTCTCGGTAATCCCCTTTCTATTCCACCTGCAATCTACTTCTCGTTCGCCGCGATGCGGTTCATAATCAATCGACGGATAAAATGGAATTGGCCGGTGGTCGACGATCAATTTTCGCGCGAAAATGTTCAATTTCGATAACATCATTTCTTCTCTCGATTCTTATCCGGCTCATCGTATTTTCCCAACCGTCTCTTTGTGTATCGCGTTTAACCTCCCCGTCTGACGCCTCACGATCTCTAGCCACTTACACGCAGTTAGGTTCAATATTCAAACTGGCTTCACCTGCTTCAGCATTCAAGGGACGACTATACTCGTTCCATCGAAAAATTACATCGGACAATTCCTTTTCTCATTTTAGTTTAATAGTTGGAGTTGCACTATTATGTTTATGACAGACGACATAATATTATTGTTTATATTGTGCTACAGATGCGGCCGCGACCACGAGTATTTCTCTGGCACTCAAAATGTTAATGTGTATTTGCACATGCAAATGAACACCCGTCAAATCTCGAGTCAGAGGAATTCTTAATTTGTATAAATATTATTACGGAAGGAACGTGTTGATGAATTTGCTAGTAATAATGAAAAGAAATGCGAGCACGAGATACAGTAACGAAAATAAGCTACAAGGACAAAGTTCAGGAAAGCTCTGCTTTGTAACCTAACCCTAGACTTGCAATCTAAGTTAAAGATAAGACTAACGATGAAATGTTGCTAACAAGAAACACTCGTGCAATATTCCCCTTCCCGATTTTGATGAAACTTTACAAGTTTTTACACGGGGCCAAGAATATGAGATACGCATGTTTTTTAGCGGCAGTAACCCCAAGTTTAAGCGATGGAACCCTCCAAAGTTTCATCCCCCTAATGCTATCTTGAATACTGTTGGAGATAGAAAGAAATTTTTCAAACAACATCAATAAAAAAGTCACATAGTTACTATCAATCTCTATACTTTTAAAATTTTTTAGAAAAACGAATCGCTTCTACTTTGAACTCACAATTAACTTGTTCGTACATTCAGCCAAAGGAAGTTCGAAATTTGTATCGTATAATAGAATTCGAATCGTATAACGGGATCGTTTCGTTCATTCGCGCCACTCGATACGATTTCGGCGCGTTTGAATAAATTGGGAGGCCGGGCACACTCGTCAAATGTTTTCCGCGGCCAATGACAGAGTCGAGCGTAATGGAATTATTTTAAACGTTTGCTCAATTTCGTCCAACACGGGGGCACATGATTTTTTTAATAATTACGAGTGCGCGTTTCGAGGGGCCGCAGCGTCCCGACAAAAGCCACTACACTAAATTCAATTAACCGCGAAAATGTCGAACGCAGGATGGTTCAACTTCAAAATATCTTATTTGGGGAAAAAATGTCGCTGGAAAAATATTGTTTGCTTGGAAGGGCAAATTTATTATAAAATCGTAGGAAAACAAGATTTATGTTCACATTTAACTGGTAGAGTTATAAGGCATAGTTGAGATTTCAATGAGATTTGATGGTGTGGTACGTCAACATCTATAGAATTTTTATTTTAATAAACTCGTTGGATCTAGCGTTAAGGTGGACAACTTGGGAGACTCGGTATATGCAGGACGCGTTCTTCATTCGCGTGTAACGACACCAAGGCTATAGAAACAGCGGAGGAGATTCAGTTTCTCGCGATACCTGTACGAAATTACGAGAAAGTCGACGATACCTACTCATAATTTTGCAATAAGACACCGAGAAAGCCTTTAAGTGCGCGCATCATTCATGGCTACGCTATTGAATGCACCGGGGCTAAATCAAGCTTTAAGAAGACTGACTCCGGGAATTGATGTTACTGGGTTTGCCACTGTGGAGAGTGCATCCCCCCGAGCTTTACAGAGGCTCAAACGAATGATTTATCATTCCTGTTCGGTCCCACGGCCGTTGGGTATCCCGTCAGAGACGGTGGACAGCGAGGATTCCCCTTTTGTCGAGAATGTATCGCGCTCGACGCGGCCCGATGGATTCGTAACTTCTTAAAGGAGAAATTAATTTTCCGCTAGAACGGATATCACTGGGTTTCCAGCCTCGGGGACTTGACCATTCGCAGAAACTGATGCGATTAAACGCTAACCAACTTCATCGTCTAAATAACTTTAACGCGCTTGGCCCTCGAAATACGAGCGAATCACGCTGCAATTTATTTTATACGTGTTTCAAGAGGTTCGACTCAGATTTTTACGTACACTTACGTTACGATATTTATAAAGTATTATTTATGAAGAGAATTCGTTTCTTTCTTAAAACTGGTGTTCAATGATATAAAGTTTGCAATAGAATACTCCCTTAATGATTCGAACAAACGTTGCCACGCTCCTGCCAAGCATCGAAAACGGAACGAACTTATGTTACAGCTCCAATATAAAGAAGAAGGGAAAGTAAGTCGGAGACTTATCGTAGTTCGAAGCGAACGACATCATCCCATCGCGATAACAGAGAAGACGGGAACCGATTATCGCGAAGAACGGGGAGCAATAACCAACCGGGTTGATTCTTGGGGAACACTTCCGCGAATTTAGCAAACATATTCAAGCAGGAAGTCCTGCAGGCACAAGCAAACTTGCTCATCCATCTCTAGACGGATTATCCGGCTTACCGACCGGCATACCTCTTTTTTCGTCTTTTTTACGGTGAAACTTTATTGAGGCGCACGTATACTCCGATAATGCCGGATTCCATTATTCCTCGACCCCACCCACCCCTAGGCACGAACGTTTTCTCGATTCGCCCCGTTCCCCGATCGCTAAGGAGGTACGTTCTTCGACCATTTTTATCTTCACCCTATCGTCGACATTATTCGTCCACGGAGCCATCGTTCCCGCAACGTTTGCATAAGTCTTAACCGTTGGAACGAGATTCATAAGGCGGCCGCTTTTATGGAAAACGAATGCGTCTTCGAGAGCACGCCGCCCCCGCGTCGTTCGGTGATCGCGTCTCGAGAAACTTTCGAGCTTTACGAGGATTTTATTTGTTCACCGAGAGTTCTCGGGACTCCAGAAAATAGGGGAGCAAAAGCTTGGATTCGCGTGCTCGTGAACGTCGATTAATACTGTTGGCTCGGATAATTCTGTGTCTTTTCGACATAGCGAAAATGTAGATGGCTGACACCTTTCATCGCCGAGGCAAAGGAACTTGCGAGTATTTATTTATCGATAAGGGAAACGTTTGTTAATATTTTTGTAATTTCAAGTACAGTTTGAACTTTACTTTCATGTTAAGAATAACCAGGTTAAAGGAATTGTAAGATCTGTTATGAATGAGAATTATTTCAATATAACAGTGTCTGCAGCAACAGGTGCCCTAAATTCAGAGGGTTGATTTTACGCGTCAAAGTAAGATGAAAATCATGGATGTACTTAAGGCTTTGTATCGGAGTAATTAATCCCTGAGGGATTTATAAACAGCTGACGCGAATAAAGCGGAACTTATGGGTGATAGTAATCGTCGAATTTGTATGATAAAACATTCCCGTTCTTTGTCTAACAATCTAATCAGTTTATTCTTTAACACTAAACCTACCTACACTTCGTGCATGCAATGTACACTGTATACAAATTTAAATTAATTTTCAATTAAATAAACAATTTATAATCCAGTTTTATCGCGGACAAGTCGTACGATCAATAGGAATTGCTGAAACTTCTTTTAGTATGTAACGTCAAAGTAAATTGCAAAATAAACATAGAAGACAATATAAAATATGGTAGTTGGTATAGTCATCAGATAGGGGATGAAATGCCCTTTAAAATGAGCGTTCGTGCGAGTCGATAGCTTTATTAGTTCCGGAGATATAGCGTTTTCAGTTTCAAGTCGATGCGGTGGCTAGTTACGGAGATAGAAGGGTTCGAAGTTTGTTGACATCAATGGACGCGCGCGCGTAAGTAGTAAACAGTGCGTAGTAAATTCTTGGAAATACTACGCCGGAACTAGGTCACGACAGTCACGTCCGTAGGGTAGGTCAGTACGATGCACGAGCGAGCGAGAGGTCCGGCGCGACGCGTCAGACGAAGACGGAGATAGTCGAATTAGAAAAATTACCTTTTACATAACTTGCGATATCTCCGAAACGGAAAGTCGGATCGACAAAAACCAAAAACCATTTTAAAGGGGAGACCTTGCCGCTGCTAACGATGGCTTAATTATGAATAAAACACTAGTAGTTTCGGAACTGCACGCGTCTAAAGTTTTAATATTTTTAATACGCGTGAATAGGCTATTACACGCGAGCCGGACAGTGAGACAGTCGGATTAAAAAAATTACCTTTTACATAACTTGCGATATCTCCGAAACGGAAAGTCGGATCGACAAAAACCAAAAACCATTTTAAAGGGGAGACCTTGCCGCTGCTAACGATGGCTTAATTATCAATAAAACACTAGTAGTTTCGGAACTGCACAGGTTTAAAGTTTATGTATTTTTAATACGCTTTAATAGGCCTTCGTAAGGCGGAGAGCGAGGCATAGTGGAATTTTAAAAATTATACTCTTCTTTACACGACGATATCTCGAAAACGGAAAGTCCGATCGTCATAAAACCAAAAGCCATTTCAAAGGGGAAGCTTCCCCGCTTCTAACAGTGGCTCAATTATTAACAAAACACTAATATCTTTCGAACTGCACGCGTCTAAAGTTTTAGTATTTTTACTACGCATTGTTGAAGATTCTCTCCTTTCATTTTTGCTACATATTTCTTATTTACATTAGAAACTATACAAGATGACGAAGAAAATATATATCCAAAATAAAAAGATCGAATGTTCAACGAATGGAAATTAAATTAGTCCAGAAGCGTATCTTTTCGTTCCACGGAGGGAAATTAATTTTGGCGTTATTTCGCTGTTGGAATTCGGCGCGCGGTCAAGAACGTTTCTCATTTATCAATTTGACCGCAAGTGGCAAGTATGTTCTAGAATACTGTTAGTGGCAGGTATTCTGTTAGTGGTACCAACGATATCCGATTGGCCATTTCTTCGTCAAATTTCGCTCATTCTTGCTCGTTGGAACGGTTCGGCGAATGGCCCTAATGATCGTATTTGCGTGCACGCATTAAGCGTGCATTAGTACGTTTGGCACGCTCGCAAAATGCGCCTCGCTATAAATAATTCCGGCTAGTCCCCGAAACACGACCATAATAACCGCGCGACATTACCATAATTCTGATAAGCGAACAGTGACGCCTGCAATTGATGTAATTGTTTGCACGGTATTGCGGGCCCGTCGTTTGCAGCGAGCATCGTTGAAAAGAACTCGCGCCTCTGCAGAGCGTTTCCGATTTGATAAAAACCGTTTTCTCCGACGATGATCGTGCAACAATAGTACTCTGCGTACTACTACGAGTCCCTGCCCGTAGATGCACTCAACTTCCCAATTTATACTTTGTCGTGGTACTTATACTGCCACGTTTTCTCTAACGTTCCGCCATTTCGTCCCTACTTTCCTCAATCTTATCTGCTACTCGCCGTTATTCTCGATTTTATATTTTTAGTTTATCTTCGTAAGGTCATTGATATTAAAAATGTTTTCATACGATTCTTCGATGTTTTATAAAGCAATTAATTCTATGAATAGAGTCAAACAAATACGTTGAATTTCAATACATGCGAAAGTTGGCTCGCAGGTAACGTTATTTTATTTCACTTAGTCCGTGCGGCGAAAAATATTGTGCGCAACTGCTCTGCGATATTAGTGACTGCAGATGCAGGATTGTAAAATATTGTTCAAGACTCTAGCCTCCATCGCAGAAAAATATCGCTCGGGAAAGTAGAATATCGTGCACTACGAAGAATATCCAGATTTTGCAAACAGATGCCACAGGAAATATATTTTCTCTGCGTTCGTATTGGAAATTACTTCGACCAAGAGTGTAACACAGTTTTCCAACAGAGAGGACACATTTCTCTTCGTCACGCAGCGGAACCCCATACTGTCGGGCATGACACCGATTGCTTGATGGAAACGAAGTAGAAACACCGTATGTACAAAGGTATTTCTTTTTCTGTGACTCTTCCTGTCGGCGACGTTCGCGTGAAATTGCATTAGGGTGCAAAGAGACGCGACATAAAATATATCCGCCAATGGATAGTATCTACATAGAAGCATTGAAAAAGAATTAGTTTCTTTTAGTAATCAAACCGTAATCAAATTTATTTTTGTTGTAATATCTTCCTTATAATATGTTACAACGTAGAAAGGTGTCAAATGCAATTTTGTTATTCTCGTTTCTCGCCCTGTAAATCATTGTTTCCTTATAGGTAAAACACGCTACACGCTAGATCATATTTTCCACATTATCTCGCGTAGTATAAAATATATTCAAACGTTTATTAATGTGCCTTGTATTGGCTTCTTGAGGTTGATAGAGTAGCAGAAGATTGACTGCGGACCTTAATATCGTCGGCTCGTATGCACATTGAGGGCGAAAGAGCGGAAGGGCGTCGACGCGAAATTTACGTTGGAATAAAAGCGCATATCGATCGACGATGTTTATTTATCGAAACGATGCGCGACGTGGATTTCATCCCCGAGCAAATGGGAATGAAATCGCTCGCGTTTTATCGTGACCGTTCGCCGAACTCGACTTTCACTCGCATAAATTTCCCGACTGTATAACTTTACGAGAAAACGATGGACGTTCCATTCGCATATTCCAGGGAAAACGCGAAGTTTCGCGCGAACGAAACTTTCGTTTCGAAGAGCCTCGACACGGCTGGGAAAACCGATAGTCCAATTTCGTTTCGTGCATCGAATTCGCCGTTGGAGGATCGCGCGTCGTGCAACGGTAACTCCGTCGGCTATTAATTAATTTGTACCAGTTTCTTCCCTTACGCTTCTTCGCTTTGACCGGGGCGAATTAATCCGAAGCGACACGAGCAAGGATTTGCATAATACTGGAAAGCTGGTCACATCCATTATAGAATTTTAACGCATCGTTCTTCGACCGTGAAAACAAGAGCCACTGGAACCGTATAATACGAATCTCCATTTCCCTCTCTCCGAGTATCGTAAATCTGGTAAATTCAGGAACGTTTTCACGGTTCTCGTTGGAAAATTTCGTTATTTCTGATAGCTTACTCTACCATTGACGAACACTATTGTGGGAAAATGGACAGACGACAACGTAAAGACAAAGACGAGTACGTAACCATTGTCTTTCTGACGCGTTACGAATTGAAAAGACGAATTAAAACAACAGAGAATTTGGTGCTTTTTCCAGGGAGGAAAAATCGCGCACAGAATAAAATTCGGGGGGTGAGGGGACGCTAATAATTGAATAGTACGTTCCCCGACGTGCAACGGATTTTCAATACATCCGGCGCGTACCCGATTCGCATGGTAATAAATAAAATGCGTGCTGTGTATTTCAGAAGTGGTCCGATCTTATAATTGTTTCGATTGACGTACCTGTAACAAGATTTCTCGTTGCAGAGAACGCGTGAGCGGTGTAACTTGTTACGTGATTCATTTTATAAATTCGTTTCGCGAAACATTTTGCACGTCTATAGCCAATTAACGGTAGGGAAACCGGAAATATTTTGTCGAAGGAGCGTGCAATCGAAATGAAACGGCGCGTCTTTAAATGAATCCAGCGAAACACGGGGATTGCTGAAAACGGATTGTCAAGGAATTCAGGCTCCGGCTAATGGTAAAAAATCAGCGCGAAGGGTCTGTTTTTTAGTTTTTACGCTGGAAATGCATGCCACTCGTCGACGCATTCCGCGCTGTTAAACGCTAACGACTCGGGGCTGCAAACGACTTTACTTTCAACCCCCTATTTGACGAATTTCATTTTATCTTTCGAAAAAGAAACTGCTTACTTGTCGTTTCTATATTCTTAAATTAATTTGGAATTTAGATATGATTTTCGGTCAGATTTCATATAAATATCAATAATACTTTCACAAGTGTATGTATAAAATACATCTAAAGTTGTACTATACAGGGTGTTCCAAGAATACCAATTTATTGATGGAGATTTCGTTAAAAAGTTATTAACGTTTAATTTGAAATCTTTTAATTTTATTTTTTAATAACTTTTCAACGAAGCCTCAGTCAAGAAATTGATATTCTTGATTTTTGTCTTATTTTGGCCTCTAGAATCCCCCATTAAAATTTTTCCTAGGGGTGGCCGAACACCCTGCATATCGCAAAATTATCGAGTTTGAAGCACGATGGTGTACATGTGTTATCGTCAGGTTCGAACAAGGGTTGCTTTTATCGGGTGCAATATGGGACGTAGGATTAATCGCGAATTTCGTCGTAACGGGGCAGAGAAAAATGGCGCTCGGATGTTTTCCCTCCCGAAGGGAAGAGCCGTTCCGCGGAAGAAAAGGTGGAATAAACTCCGTGTTAACTGGGGAACACTTCCAACGTCACCTGGAGCTACGCCTTGGGACAAGAAAGTCGACTGCTGCAGGCACACTCGGCACTCCGCCACGAGAACTCACCCCTTTTAAAAGGAGCAGTCCAAGTTTGAAGCGTTTCCTCGGCGAAACGGAGAGTTTGTTCACATACTAGCGTTATGCGCGTTATCCTCTCTCTCGCTTGGTCTTGCGGCTTTAAATGGCGGCAGAATTTCGTTGGTTTTATGCGGAACAGTTCCGGGCAACTTTGAAAACTGCGCGATGGAACTTCTGTCGTATAACAATGGATCCGCTGGAGATACAGTGGCTTTGCTAGCCTCGAGAAAAAAAGAAATAGGAAGCACACTATCTGTCCGCGAGTTATGGTTAACGATCGTGCTCGAAGGTTTCCGAGACTCGGTAACGCGTTCTCATTTTTCGTGGAAACAATTTTCAAACATTTTCTCGTCATAGAATTCGATTAAGCGTGTATATCGGTGGGTCGACCGCGGCCATAGTTTCCGTTGGACGAACTTGTCGTTCCAAAATTTTTCATTGTAATCCCAGCGTGGATTCATGGAGACCCCACCGAAATTCTTGGGATTCTCGGGCGCGAAATCCACGTTCGTAAACTTACGTGAAAGAAGAGGAAAAAGAGACGAGAGTCCGGAGGCAATAAGTTATACCAGGCGACCGCCTACGAGCGCACGAAGGTAGTTCCAAAATTAACGTACGCCGAAGGGAGCCTCGAAGGCAGGAGAAGCGGTGCACCGACGAGAACACGATGGAACATGAGGGGACCGTATATTTAGAACTCGCATACCGGGCATTGTCAACGATCTCGGCCACGGAAATCGACTAGCCTCGACGAAGAGGTCAAAAGTAACACAGTTTCTTTGCTACAGAACGCTTGTGTAATTTCAGAATGACGGGAACTTACAGTGTTCTTTCAATTTACAATGGACAAACTGTATTGGAAACTTTCGAATCGAACAATATGCACAGAAATATCCAATATTATTTTTCTCCGTGCAATCTAAAATGTTAATGTCAACCATCGATACGGTAACGCGCGAACAGTCTCAAGAGTCGATCGAGGTACGCGTAACGAACTGAAATTACAATTTAATTTATGTCGAGCCCAATCTCGTCACGTCGCGACCATATATCGCGGTCTGGGTTATCGACTGGTCAGTATAGGAGTACTGGAAATTAATAAATTACAAATAGCGACAGCGTGCGTTTCCACGCGATACAGAGAAGAAAAGGCGAAATAGAATGCCGGGGTAACATTAATAATTCATTTGTCGATTTCAGGATTCAAAATATACGCGAATAACACGGAAACGCTTCGCGCGGATGTCATCGTCAGGTTTCAAACCGTGAATACGATCGGTACGAAGGTGGAGGAAAATAATAAAAACTATTTACAGAAGTTAACGAACAAATTCTGCATAATACGCATTGAAATTTGTTCGCTGAACACTCGCCGATCTGATTTTAATTCCATAGTCAATTTGACTCGACAATTCCAATGTAACGGTTGCACGAGCGGTAATCGTTGATCGCTACATCGTTTAAAATCATAATCTGCGTAAAATTCCATCATACGCACCGCGCGTCGTTGGGCGGAAATTTTGTTTGTCATCGAATACCGTGCTATTATCAATTTGTAAAGGGATACCGTAAGCGGGAACAAATTTATCGTGTTCGAACACGACGCTTTGTGCATAGCCGAAATTGTGTTTGCTTTCTAAATAACAAACGCAACAACAATATTCGCGTAACGTTGGAAGTGTTCATGAACTTTTCAATGATTCGAGACACTAGACCTGTGCCCGCGCTTTGTTGTTACTCGCAAACGACCGTGGAGTCCATTAAATTTCTGTAGAAGATATTGTAGCACGGTGGTTGTGCCAACTATGCCTCTCTCGCCTCTTCCGAACTGCACTTATCTCTTCAGAGCCACCCTTGTCCATTCCTCTGGGCCGCTTCCTCTCTTTGAAAGACGAATTCATTACCGCAAAACCGTACTTGGTTAAGTGAATCGCGGTTCGCGTTACGTAGTTTGCGAGTAGTTGCTCCCTTGTTTCCCAAGGCGCGGCGCGATTTAATGGACGCGCTATACAAATCATCGAAAATCGGGGAAAATTCTACTCTCTCGTATGCAATTTGCAATCAGGAAAGTTTGCAGACTGTCGTAATACTCGCCGACTTGTTGTCGGATACAGGAAACTCGAAGAAGCGAATTCACCATAAAATAACAATTCTAAAAAATCAGTAACGTTTGTTACTTAAATTGAGAATTATAAGCGTGTAAAATAACACCGTCTTGGTATGAAACTCAGCAACGCTCGATTCGAGACGCTGCAAGCTGATTGTTCTACCACTGGTATTGCTGTAATTGCCCAAGTTGAGCTGCGTTTGGGCAGTTAAGGGCTAGTGCTTATCGCTGAGAGGGTCATCATCTACGAACTCCGTTTACTGTTTGCAAATCGGCAGTTCTGAACCCGTCGTCGATTAAACAAGTACAGCGGTCGATTAGTGAATGTTCCAGAAACGAGAATGGAATAGTTAATGAAATGAAACTTATATAAAACTACTTTGTAAATCCACGATAGAGATTTGTAGCGTATTCGTTGTTGGTAACTTACGTACGACGCCACACAAAATAATCTTGAGATTAAAATTGCTCGAATTGCTTATCTTTGAATTTTGAAAGGAATACGAAACATTTCGTTCCACGTTTCGAAGCAACATCCGATTGTTCCACGTTAGAAATGGACATTATTGTTGCAAATGATTCGAGGAATGGTTCACGCAGTGAGAACGAACAGTCAAACTCGGGAATACGTGAAATGACGTGAATTCCGTTGGTACAACTCGAGCGGGGATTACAACTACTTATCGTAACGAGGAAAATGGAATTCACAAACGCTGAGAAAACAGATATGGTAATAAGTACAGTCCAGGCAAGCATCTCGTACGCGAGTATGTACTTGTCGAACAGAAATATCCCTCGCTCGGTAAATTTCAAATTGTTTTTTACAAGAAACCTCAGCGAAACAAGAAGTTAAATTTGTTTATCGTAATAACACTCGGCATTAAAGTAAAGGAATCCCATTTCATTTTGATTCATACTTCTTCCTCGATCCACCTCTAAAGTTGACCACCCACGTCATTCTATCGACGTGTTCTTAGAGGATCGACAATAGACGCCGAACGATAGTGAAAATGATCTTTTCCGCGAGTGGACAGGATCGTTACGATCGTGCGGCGTGCTCGTTACAGCAACCGTTCCGAGAGACGGCGCTCGTCGACCTTCGCGCAATTAATGTCTCCCTGCTAATGGTTTTACGCCATTGTGAGCTCCGTTTCGAGAAATCCACGGAATTTCCATTATAAATCGTCCGTCGCGGTGCCGTGGGCCGGGCGAAGTCAGCGAAAAAGATAGATGGTGCGCGCCGCGAAAGACGGTAGCTGGAGTTTCACCGAGATTCGACCGGAAGAGATCTAACGTTACGATCCTCTCCTTCGATGGGTACTGGCTTCGAGCCCGGTGCCCCGAGCGGAAATGTCCTCCCACCGGAGCTCATCCTGGAAACTGGTGCCGATTTCCTGCGGCGAGTTCTTGAATCCTTACGAGCCGTTGAAACTGCGAAGCCGTAAACCGAACGCGAGATCGAGAATAAAGTATCGTAGCCGGTAATCCGGACGTCGCGGAACAGATCGAGACGTCAACTGGTTAAACAAAATGAAATTTACACCGATCGAAACTTTGCATGCTTCTATACGATATTGTATGGAGGAATCGAGGGACAATTTAACGATCATCATTTCTAAAGCCTGTTAAGTTCATCTTGTTTTGCTAATTGTAGACACAGATCTTCGGATCGTCGGGATATAATAAAAATTTAGTGTGTTGGAATACTTTAGAAATGTCATTAATATATAATATTAAATGACACATTGTATCGTAAAACAATAAAGCCCATCTCTGTTACGTTTCATCGTAATAAGGGAGCGCGGAATCCTAATTTCAGCAACGTTAACGTTCCGCTCGCTGGAAAAACCTCGATACCATAAACGCGGTATAAATCCCTTGGCAACTCGTGCCTGACTGGATCAGGAAAGAAGCCAATCTCCAGGGAAGCGTTCAATTATTTAGCTGAATCGGAGAACGAACACGCGTTCGCGTAACCGGAAGTTGCTATATACGAGAGCGTTCTTCGAATCTCGAGGAACGTAGAGCTCCTACCCCATCGAAGGGTTTCTACGTAGAAACGAATAGCTAAAACCTGTGCGTTAAAAGTTCAACGGAATCGTTAGAGGTTCTACGCTAGCCACGGAGCCATAGAATACCTAGAGTTCTTTGTTCGTAATATAACTTCTTACGCGGATAAGTTATTCGACTGACTTTTAGTGGCAAAAAGCACGCGAAATACTTCTCGATCGTGAGGGAAAAACGGCATTCAACGGAGAAATGTTTCATCAGTGTCAGCGGCAAGACGCTCGTCAGGAAGTTGGAACATCAGAAGTAGAATGCCTCGATGATAAATCTGTTCGGCAGCCGTTCCTCGCCGATGTTTTCATTTGTAATTTCAAGAGGGAACCCTAAAGCTCGATCTACAATCAAGGAGATATTTAGATTGATTAAACGCGTCCTTCCTTGGTGAAATCGGATAACAAATTTTCCTTCGTGACATCAATCATTCGAAATTTTTCCCTCTAAAGACACAGCGGAGCTGCCAGACGTATCGAGAGACGTTTCGAGCGGGGCAAGAGCGTACCTGTATCGAATTCTTTCCTATCCTTCGCGACGCCAGGAAGAAACGTCGTGTTCGAAGACAAAAATTCTAGGCTCTCGTATACTGCCTCGAAGATACTGGGAAGAATTTTGCAACGACAATGTAAAGTTCATTATCGATTCTGCGGATACTTAAATCTCAAAAAAAAACCTTGTGGCGACGCATAAATTAATTATTATTCATGCTATTCCGAAGAGCGAAACGAAAATTAAGGAGCATTTATTCCTTGGGTTGCCGGGGAATTTATCGTCGAGACTCCGTCGGATTGTTTTTCGATTCCAGGGGGGCGATTTTGACTCGACTCGGTGAATTTTAAAACGCCAACAAAACTCGGGCGTCGGACTAATTTGCAACATTCGTCCAGGAATGTAAAAGTTAAAGTGGCCCTGATCGACTGCTGCTTCTCCGGAATCGAACCACCACAAAGAGACACTCGAATCCGTCGAGGCGGAACTTCGAATGTTTCTTCGAGGAGCTTAAGTCGCGTCCCAGGAGAACAATCGCGGTTACGCGCGACGTATTGATCTTTGCCCGCTGCCATTTCGGCAAACAGATACTTTCCAAAGGAAGTTACGAAGACGTTCGATGCTTGTACCGTCGCCGGAAGGAAGGGAAAGAAAATTCGAAGCCAGCGCGGTACTAGCAGCCGGTTACGAGGCTGACGGTCGACGATCCACGGATTTACGACGAAAATTCTCAAGTTTTCAGTCTCGCGTGCGCTTTTGTGGACGTATCAATTTCGCTCGGATGTGATCTGGCCGCTTCCTTCGTTCACAGCGAACCGTTTCGTCGGACAACGTCGGGGAAAACAGGAGACGACAAGCTGTCACGCCTCTCCGGGCGCGAAAAATTGATAAAACGCGTGTTCCTATCGCTCGTCGAACGCGTTTGATTGAAGCTTCCGCCGTGTACGGCGAGTTTTCGCGAAATAATAGAAACCAATAATTAATAACTGCATGTGGGAGGAGAATGAAAGAAAATTGATTTCGCCTATCGCCGGCTCACGCGAAATAAAATTTCAGACACCGAGAAACATAAATCAGACTTTGCTCGGTTGGATTTATCGAGGGGTCAAACCGTAGATTCTATTCTCTCGTCTTCGGAGCGCGGCTTTTGCGCCTCGGCGTATTTTATCGGAACGCTCCTATAGATAAAATTCCATAATTCACCGGTAAACAGAAAAGTTTTTGTTTACGGTTACTGCTCGATGGACTTTACGGGCCCCGCGTCCGGTATCGTGAATATTGTTCGTGCTAGCGTTATTTATCGTCCCTCGAAGTTCTCGCGCAGAGAGTTAGTGACAAATTAGACAGATAGCAGGGACAACTGCATGTACGGTTTTCGGTAAAGTCCAATCAAGAGAGACTAATGCGCTGGCGTTAATTTTGAATACCTAGTAAGACTGGGTGGAAATCTATGCATAATTGTAAGTCGGAGTATAGAAGCAGTTTACTCTATTTTACTCGAATATTTAAAGTACCAGGATGTGATTTTGAGTCATGTAGAAAATGTAGCAATTGTGGGAACGGTAGATAATTTAATAGAGTAAAAATATAACGTGTATTCTATAATTTAATTATATATAAAATTAATATATCAATTTATGTAGAGACTGCGCTGCTATTGAAACTTGTTATATGACCCAAACTCGCACCCTAGTGAAATCACAATTGAAATTCTCAATTATTAGTCGAACGATGAACGTTTAATTGTAGGTCTCGATCGTGCAATAATCATGGTCAAGGAAATTTGGTCATAATTACTGGTACACCGCTTCCACAAAACAAGTGGTTTGCATACAAGTGGTGCTCAACTAACGGAATATTAACCCCTCGAAATATGTATTTTTAGTGTATTAAATAATTGTTACAATACACACTGGCCCATCGTAGAAAATATTTTAGATTGAGAGTAGTGATATTGAAATTAATTTCTCAAAACCATCAATTTTATCAAAGCGATTGTCTTCGTCGAATGCACATTATTTACGTAATGGTTCAGGGGTTTTGACAAATGAGAGAAATTCAAAGAGTCTTGTACTTTCGGAGCAGTGCAAATAATCGCATAGATGACGTCCCGAGCGTGGTACTTCGTCCACAATTCGATTGAACGAGGGTGCGTCGTGCGCTTTCACCCCTTTTACGAGGAAAATTTCGAGGCATGTACGCTGCACGGGAACGAAGAAAATGGAATTCTTCATGGCGTCCCCGTGCGTGTGGGCGTGTATGTGAATACAGTCGACCGCAAAAGTCTAAATACCCTCTACAAATTACAACATCACCGACAACGTTGGAATTTCGATAATCCCATGTATATTAATTCTGCCAATTACGTTTGAGAATATTTTAAAAATAGATAATAGTATTTACTAAATTTATAACAAATCAAGAGTACGAGAGTAAAGTAATTTATTTCACGTATTATTTTCCTCGATTACTTTCAAGTGAATTAGGAATAATTAAACTCCCTGTTGATCCTCGCATCGAAGTTGAGCCAGTAGAATTTAAATATTCCTAACTATGTTGATTATTCCAAGTGTAAAGTAACATTTATTTTTTGCCCGTAAAAACTGCTAAGCGAAAAATTATTTTTTATTGGCCCCTCGTGTTGTGTACAGTTTCTGAAACGTGCATATAAACTTATGCGATAGATTGTACTTCTAGTTGCGTAGGATGGTCGACGTCCGGGTGCGCAAAAGTCGAGCAACGCGGCTGGAAAAATTCGACTGGCTGTAAGGGAATTTGCGTGCCCGCGAGCAATACGAGAATACTCGAAATAATAAAATTCGGATAGGATCCCGCCATTCGTCGTATCGCCGCGAAGCTATTGCCCATTTGAGTCGGAGATATTTGTTCGAATCGTATGAATCCTCCTGTCGATTCAAAGTATACGTATCCTCCGTCGATCGAAAATATATCTTCGATTCTGCTTACGGGGCAGACTTTGTTGCAACGTGCAGAAGATAATAATTTTATTATGAGAAAGAATTTCTATAATCTCGATCAAAAAGTTATTCAAGTTGCAGACAAATAAATTCTTGAAGGATTTCTCTGATCACATCCTCCTCCCGAGCAGAATTTTTTACGCCAGCGTGCACACGGTGATCGTTATTAGTTCGACAGTTTACAGCCACAGTTATTACGCGATAATTCTCCAGGGGAATTACAATTCATATTTACTCCCAGTGTTATTATCACGGTGGGTGAACTTTGCAGAAAAATAATGGGAACAGCCTACATTCAACGAGCAGCTACAAGTCTTTCAGGGAACACCTATTTTTATTAACGCGCGTACAATTTCCGTCGGTAGTTGTCCAGTAATTCCATCTTGCCGCGCTGCATAAATCCACACCGGTTTCTCCGGCGGAAGTTGGCGAAGTTTTTAATCGCAGCTTAGTAACGCGTGGATGTGCAGAACTCGCGGCACCTGTGGCGAGAAATCGAACAAATTTACAGCGAGACCGAAGATTTATTTAAAAATAAAAAACTACATCTCAAACGTTAATTCCCCGTTTTCGTTCGACGAGCGAAGGCGTCGAATAAGAATGAGATGAAATAACAATATCCCGATTCTGTGTTGCGTTTCATCGGCGTTGCAACTTCTCCGTGCTAGAAACAAAAAGATTCCCTTTGCTTATTGACTTCTGGCTCCGTGTATAACCTATTCTTCGCGAGGATCGTGTGTTCGTAGATCCCGCGCGGACGTGTACGTGGTTCGATATTCCGGAGGATTCCCGGCGCGGAAGTTTTTCGATTTATCATCGAGCGTTGCCGTGGAACGCCGACAACTTCGCCGAACGAATAGATTCCACGATGTGCAAGGATTAAAAGTTCAAAGAAGAAAGTTGCCCTCCGGTTCGATAGCGACGGAAGCCTCCAGCGAGACATTCGGGAATAGCTACTTACGAAAAAATCACGAACCGGAAAGAAAGTCCCGGTATTCGTGGAAATTCTTGAAAAGAAGTTGGAAAAGAGCATTTACGATACCGAATTTTTCGTAGACGCTCGAAAGTTTCAGGATTATTCGAAACGATGCCGCGCGGAAATTGCTGTCGAACGGTTTACGACTGCGCGGAATAATCGGGTATGTGTAAATACACGGTAATCATCGTGTATACATCCGTTATAATAATGTGGCTTTGGAAAATATTTGCTGGAAACGTTTCCCATTTTAACGTGTGCAGAGTTAACATACATCGCGTCAAATATCGACGGATTCATTGTAACGTGCGACTGCAAAAGGCATTTAATTAACAGAAATATCAGTTCTATTTCAATTAGACGCTTCTAGCGCTCGCCAGAAGAGGGCTACGCTCAACTTGTCTTTCTCGCAAGTGCTCGATCGACCATTGAACGACGAAACGCTCTCCTCTCCATTTCCAGCGGATCACTGGGGCAGTTATTCTATTAAGAAGCAATATCTAGCAACAGTGTCTTTGTGGAAAGTCACAGAGCTTTTCACGAAATTCAGCGATATATTCAGAGAACCCTAGGTTCGACGCGTGTTTTAAAGCCTTTGGCAGTCCCAGAAATTTTCCAGCGGCTGTAAAAATACACGCGTTAGCTGCGCAAGACTTTGGCGGATCCTGATCCAACCAGAGGATATTCACACATTCGCGGACGCATAAAGGGAGCCGATTTCCGGCTGGAATTCACTCCAGGAGTTTTAGCAACGTGGGAGTTTAGCAGATTAGCAAAAACTTTTCTCCTCTAACTTTGAGTCTGCGGCTCGAGGCACAGGGAAGAACTCGCGGCTCTGCGATTTATTTTGGGCAGAGCGTCCGACGAAAGGAAGAAATTGAACGTCCAATTCTCCTCCATGGTTCAGCCGTCCACTCGTTACGCTAAAACGCGCCGTACTTGTATCGTTAATTGGGTTAAAGAGCACGCGTCGGTAATTAATAGTAGAACGTAACGAGCGGCTGCGTGTCTGGCCAGTCGCGGAAAAACGAAATGCTCCGGGAAATTAAATGACGCAAAAGGGAAAAGAGGCTCTCGGTTGGGCGGGCCACTAGACTGGTTCCGCAAAGTGCTGTCCCGTGGGAAATTATAAATAGAAGGTAATACTCGTGCCTGCCGCGCAGCGGTCTGGCATCGCGGCAACTAACATAAATAGTTAAACTCGCCTCACAATTTGTACATCGGTCATCGTGCAGTTTTCGAGCCACTTTCCTTTATGGATACTTCGGAAACGACCATCTAATACGTCCAAGCCCCGTATGCTCGACCCAACAAACTTTTCTAGCGAGGTAAACTTCCAAAATGTAGGGTATTCTCAACACTTTTCAGGGAAAAAATTTTTATTTCGATGCAAGTTTGGTTCAGTGACCAAAAATGACAAAAATCTTTTTGTTCGAAATTATTTCTGGTTGCCCCATCGAAATTTCTCGCCCATTTACGAATTATTAATAATTTTGACGCAGTTAATTGGCTCGACTCGCAACTCTGGCTTGCAACTGCTCGCGTAGGAAGACCTCTTGCAGTCGAAGCAATTATAATACTCGATTTACGCCATTCGACGCTATTATCCGTTTCGTGGAACCCGATTCTCTGAAGTTTAATTGTTGAATTACAGGATACTGAATTCGAGCGTAAATTCAACAAAGTTGCCGTAATGATTCAGCTTCGTTGTGTCACGAAATAATAGGCAATTATGTGCCTGGTCAATAATCTGGTAATAATATTTTCCTAACGCTAATATCAATTTCGATGCGATTCGATGCGCGAGTGATGTAATAAATACTTCCAGTTACGTTTATCGCAAGGTTACGTAGCAACGTGTAATTAGGTTAATAAGGGAACGCGATTTGTTAATTTTATTGTAATTCGATTCTACAATGTGCATCGCGTTGCGCCATAGCGTTGAGAATATTTCGCGGAGCCAGGTACGGAAATTCTCGGTGAAAATGGCGGGATGATAGATCCACTGCCACGGAAAAAATAACACGGGGAAGAAAGATGCGAAAAGTATGTAGAAACAAGTTGCTGGATCGGAAGGGAGCATTGCAGCGAAAGAATCCAGGTGCCCGCCGAAGGAAAAAGGAACAAAGTCGTAAAGAACGCGGTAAAATCTCGCTACGCGGGAAAGAGGTGGATAATGGGGGTCGTTCTTTCTCGAGATTCTGCGGATGGAACCGGAAGAAATCTGTGAATTCGGGAGCTGAGCGTCGAGAGGGAGGGAAACGAACAAGCAGACGTATCCTGGGCGCGCGAAGATCAGATTTACAAGGCCAGGGTGGATATACATCTCTGCCACAGCTTCTGACCGTAGTGTATTCCAAGCTAGGGGGATTAGTCCCTTAGAAAGGGGGCGTGAATGAAAATCTTTGATACGGAAAGACGTGAATAACTTAAATGTATCTTTTTGGTAACACAAAATTGAACAACTGCCCAGATCTATATTTTTTATATTATTTTGCAGTCATCAGCATGACAATAGGGAAAACAAATACATCGAGGAACTACGATCGAGACGTTTCAACGAAAGCTTTGTAGTCTGGTATATTTCTGTAGCGGTTCGATCAAAGGGCGGAGATGATAAAATTTCGCGTTTCGTTCTCGGCTGCTAAAAGGGACCGGTAAATTCGATGCCGGGTCCATTGTCTTGCGCTTCGAGTTTCGCGTCGGAGAATGTCGGAAGAGGAATATCTATCGAATTTCTGTGCCTCGACGGAGCTTTGCAATTTCTTCTCGGACATTTGAAAACTGTCGAAAAAGCTACGGGCGGAAACGGTCGCGTTTCTAGCGCTGAAGTCTGCTAATGAAATTTGCGAGTTCCACGGGACATGATTAAGCAGCGCGTGGGCGGGGTTAAGCGACCATCGTGACTCAATTTGCGCGCTGTTCCGCGTGGAAAAAGTGCGTTCGCGAACGATGCAAATTACTGGACAGTCGACGAAAAGAAACGGAACTATGGTCGATTAAATAAGATTGAAACGGAATTTTGTTGGTAAGAATTCTTCGATTTCTTTACCTTCTTCAGGATTTCCAAAGCACAAGCATATTAATTTATCGCGACACGAAATAGCTACAACAATACACTCGATCTCATCCTCTTTCCTTTTAACAACTTAAATGTGGTATCCCGATTCTTTTTCCCCAACTTTCTTACTTAAAATACAATCAGATCGTTGTATTCCATTTTCCGTGGAAATCATGCAGAATTTTTAGTCCTTTAATACCTGGCTCAGCGGAAAAGAGATTAATGCAGTAAGCAGGACGGTACTCATAACCGAGAAGCATTCGAAACAAAGTTTTACTTTGGTCATTGCATTCTGGGAGCTGTCCAAAGATATGGTTTAAGTCTTGAGACTCTGTTCCGGGGTGGTAAGCAACGGGGATGAATTTAAAGGGGTCGTTTATGCCTCTGAAACGAATAACTCGTAAATAAAATAAATGAAACGTGAAGTATGATTAGTAGTATTTATTAAATACAAACTTCTGACTCTATCTATTTCCCTGTACCAAATACGTATTGATAAATTACATAAGGATAAAGCGTTGACTGCTAATTACGAGCGTCACTGTTAGCCAACGATTTATCACATAATGTCCCCTGCAAATAATGGATGATGGATGCTCGGAAGAAGAATAAAAATCAAAATTCGTTAAAGAACAGAATTAATGACGAAACAACTAACAAATTATTTCGTACATGTCAAGAAGCTTTGTCAAAAACGTACTCCAGTGTTTTAAAAACCACTGGATCGCAGTAGAATGGAATTAAAAAATGGCTGAGTCGACCCGAAAACCTCGTAAAATCGCGGAGAATGACACGGGGGATCGTTGTGTCGTTTTCGTGCAACGATGCCATAATTTCGACGCGGGATAACGAGTCCAGGTTCACGAGCTCGCTGTCTCCTCGAGAAAACCAGGCAAATCCACGAGAAAATTCATTTACTGGGCTGGACCGAACCCGATTTCGTTTGTTCGTCGACCAACGTCAAACTCGAATTGTCGCGCGTTGACGGCACCCAGGGAAAAATTGGGGAAAATGGAAACGGTAGGTTTGCACCGAAAGCTGACCGTAACCAAACGAGATCGGCGAACAGGATACGCAGCTTCCAGCTTCGAACGGCCTCTATTGTCCTCTCGATTCGATTACCTTCTACTATTTTCCGGCGAATTATTTCACAAGTCTCGCTCGTTCTACCAGACGGTTGTCAAAGAAGACAATCGCGAATCCAATTTCCAAGAGGATTACTGTCTATGTACTTTTCCGTGTATTTCTATCTACGAGTTCATTGCTGGCTTTTAAAGTAAACACTTTGAGCTATGCGCTTATAAAATGTTCGCGATTCCATGGACCAGAAATTATTGAAAAATATCTGGAATAGAAATTTCTGTGATTTCTTCGAAAAATACAGTAGAGGAAACTAATATTGTATGAACTTTAATTGTATAAATTCCGTTTCGACTGTTACGAATATTTTTAAAAAAATCCCGGAACAATGCTGGGAAACGTGGAAAAAATAACCATTGTGTAAGTTTCGTTAAATTCCTGGTTTTTCGATATTAAACGAAGCGTATTAATTAATTCGCACACGCATCTCCCTTCTGCGAGTCAAAAGGATTAAAACATTGAAATTTCTTCCATGCAGATTTGCCATATATAAATTTGCTTCAATTTCAAACAACGATTGGTAACCAGCACGGTACCGTACGGCAATTTTTTTTCATTTTAGATTGCACGTTCGGTTTTCGATTAGCCCCTGCATTCGTGGGTCACGTTAACAACGGGTCAACCAATTATTCTCTGCCGTCTTCGACGTTAATTCTAGCGCTCTGTCGTAGTCTAAAATTGAAAATAAAATTTCCATCTCGTACATAGGAAGATAAAAATGTTTATGTACTTTTTGGACGAACCGTGCATTCTCTAATTATCGATGTCTCGAGCAGCGAGTGACCCCAAGCATTAATTAATGTTTCAGTCTCTGGGACGGCCGCGGAAGCCACACGCGAGACGAAGGAGTCACTGTGGACTACGTACGACGCACGCCGGACCAGCAGATCCATCCCTTGGTCGTCCTCGAGCACGGATCGTAACACGGGAGTGACCAGATCCGTCGGAAAGTTCCGTCAGACGACTTCCTGGCACGCGGAAAGCTCGAGTCCGAGCTCGAGGGAACGGGTCGCTCTTGAGTTGCTAGAGCTGGTTAGTCAGAGTCCGGAAGAGGAGGCGGAGGTGGAGATCGAGATGCAGGGCATCGAGACGTTGTCGGGAAAAGTGAAAATCACGTCGGAAAATTCGACCGTGTCGTCGTGGAGCACGCCAGACACCAGGCAGAAGACAAATCCGTCCGCTGGCCGGACGTTTATCCAATCAACGACAGACCGATCGAGGCTCGAGGACGATGGTCTCTCTTCCAAAAGCCTTGACAACGTAAGTCGTGACGCGTCACTTTTTATTTAACGTACCGTGGAAGATGCACGTCCAAGTTCCAAAACGTGGAAAGTAATAGAACGACCGTGTTTTCGTAATATTCTGCCAGAATCGTGGATTTCTTTTAATTACTCATCCGTTCGTTAAAAAGCTTTGATCTTCGATGGAGCATTATTGGTACTGAATAATGAAACCACGAGTTGGTTTCGTTTTTTACTAATTACTGTACCTTGGATGAGAGATTGAACGATGTTCTTTATTTTGTTTGTTCGTTGCTAGATGACCACGGATAAAATTGTTTATTAATAATCCAATAAAAACTTCGAAACGTAATTATTCCTACGTTCTATGGCATTGTTTTCCTTTGAGTCCTTGCATGGACGTTATTTCACTTTTTCCGAGAATATTCTTTTACAATAATTTTGTTCCCGGAAATGTTAACGTTATTAAAATGGAGAGTTATGCTTGTACAAACAGGCATGTAAGTCAATATTAATAACAAGCGCTTATTAAATCTGTGTTTCCAGCCGTGAATCGAATCCTGTTTGTACTGTTGGAAATGAAAATTTCCATGGCGTCTTACATTTCCATAATATCCTATTTGAACATGAAATCTGTTGCATAGTAAAACTATTACTGTATGCAAATGCAGCTTAAATCTACCTCATAACGTGCCCCATACTAAGTCATGCTAAATCGCGTAATAACTTTCTAATACAGTTCGAAGTATTTCAAGTTTACCTAATTAAATAATTACTAAGCAATTTTCCTACAATTTACAATATTCATTTGCGTTCCAACGTAAACTAAATTTCACTTAGAGGAAACAGAGGCCGCTTTCTTTTAGAGAAAACGTCAGTCTACCTTTAAGAGATCGAAGGTTCAGTCACGTTCGACTTAGCCATCGAATAACCGAAAGGTTTTCGAACTGACACAGTCGATCTACGACGGTGACGAGTAAGACAACCATAACAGAGCAGACTGAGCCAAGTATTTTGCACAGTTTCGCTGGTTATATCTCCGTGGAATAAAATCAGAGAAAGAAGAGTGATTTTAATAATTCAGTTTTTAATTTTCAATTTACAAGGGCTAAAACTGTTAAATAAAAATTTAATAAATTTAACGTACAACCAAATACCGTGCAAATACTTGCTACTCGTTTTCGAAAACAACTCCGAAGGCTGCCTTATTTTTCATCCTCGTCGTTCTGTCGCAATCCCTTAACGCAACGATAACGAACGATCGATATTCGATAATCGAACGCGAATGGATTAATGGAGTACCCGGATGTCAATATTCGAGACTTAATTGCGCGGATAGAGCAAAAGAAGCTCAGTCGGAGTGATTCACAACAGCGAGCAGCAACACAATAATAGTTGCAGTAGATTTCCCGCGTTCCCAATAATTTCGTAGAAGGCCGATACCTATAATTTAACGGTATCGCGACACCGGTTGCCCAGAAGCGTCGTTGGGCTCTCATTTAATTAACGGCCCGACACCTGTGTATCGCAGGATTATTGCTCATCGATCGTATAAATTCTCGATCGTGACAGGCTGAAGTTAATACGCAACGGATTTAATGTACGCTCAGGTACGAGATACGCGAATTTTCGGGTAAAATAAAACGCAGGTTTCGCGCGTTAACTATCACGAGAATTTCAATTGTGCGCAGATAGTGGCGTCGAACGAGAATCGGTTGCCGTACAAGATCTCGTCGAAGGAACCAGGCGACGTCTCCACGACGCCGACTACGTTCGTTCTGAGCGACGTCGTACGACGACAGATGAGACACGTTCCAGACGTATGCGACAAGTTCAGCGTCGGGGACGAGGCCAAGCAGGAATTTTACAGCCCCAACTATCCGGACAACTATCCAAACCTCACCGAGTGCGTCAAAGTTCTGGAAGGTGAGCAAACTCTGTTTCTCTACGTACGAAAACCAACGATCAGAACGTGGAAACTCCGGGGAATTGTAAATTCTTCGGTCGTTGTTGCAATACTGAACCTAGAACGACCGACGAAACGTCGGTGATGGCATTAAATGCAAAAGAATTTTACGTTTCTCGAATTATTTTGCAAAAAATCTTCCGCTCGTTTAATCAGCGAACTCGAAGAGGATTTAAACGTCGTTGCCTTCGTACTCTATAAATAAACGAGCGTTAAGATTTAAAATCACTTCGAATCCAGCTAAGCGACACGAGAGGAATAAAAAGGCAAGGACGCTTCGATTCTAATAGAGAAATCTTCGCGCAAATCGGTGGGATGTTTCAAGGAGAATAAAGAATTTCAACGGGAAATCCGGGATTTGGGGGTGAAGAAAAGTTCTCGGACCGATTCAGCGATTCCCCGTAATTTGTAACGCATCCAAACGAACGGAACGAACGTTTAAAAGGCACGATGGAGACGTACCATTTCGCAGCCATTTGTTAATACGATGGCTGACGTGTCACGCGAACGAGGGTGACGCGTAAAGTCCACAGAGGGGATCACTCGAACACGGAGGATGCTCATATTTTATAATGCCACGAATGATATTGCTGCATACTTCCATCTAGGGCACGGGAATATGAATAACGTGACGATAATATAGAAAATCGTAAACATGATTTACCGACGAAATTAATTGGCTGTCCATCCACGTCGATTTCAAAATTGTTTCCCTCGAAAGCGAAGCCCCGCGCTCTCGACTTATTTTTTCCCCGCGATTGCAAAGTCACCCCCTGTATCGTAGATGGTAAATCCCCCCGAAGGAACGAATTTTCGCTTATCTATTTAACACGCGGAATTAATTCGACTCTGACGGGCTGCGGAACGTCGCAACTCGCAGTTGATATTCCAGTCGCTTCGTATGTACAAGTTAGTCGTAACTTTCCGACGGAAACTCGGCCGAACTTCGAAAAGGGTAGCGCGTCGGAGTGATTGATACACCCCAGTGGTTGCGTTCGGTCTCGACTAGGATCGAGCAGCCTGTATAAATCCTCCTGGTCGCCGATACAATGCATCGGTGCGCGTCACCGGGCCGAAAGAAACGCATAAGTTTCTCTCCGTGGACAAACAGCCCCCCGTATTTATAATAAACCATTATACGTCGTGTCGTGCCGCCGTGACACCTTAAGTTCCACGTTTGCGATTTAACAACTCGATCCTATAGCATTTTTTATATATTTTATATCCCCGACTATCTTACGGTGACACCTCATTAGGGATTATCGCTGTAAAGCACAAAGGGCTTACCAAATTAATTAATAAAGAAAACAGAACATTTTGTGCGCCTACTTATCGGTTGGGGGAATATAATGTTTCTCTATAGATAGTGCGAATTCGTCTAATTGAAACTTGACGGAAGTTAATTAAGTTCAACAGGTACCTCGGAGGACTTCGAAAGACAAATTCAGCAGAAGTCATTTTGAAGTTAGATTGGCTACCACTCGCGTAACTGAATTTCTTGCTACCCGTAGAACCGTCAATATTCAACTGGAATCGTTCTACCAGTCGAATGATTTATTTATTCGGATAACTTATATCCTAGCACGGTTCTCCTGTCCTTACGGAAAGGGTTCTTCTAAAAGAAGTTTTAATATTTCATTCGCCTTTGTATCGATCATATTACAATACGAGCAATTCCATCGTTTGACGATTGAATGTATCGATTGGAAATGAAACTGTGAGAAAGAATATTCTACAATAATTACATTGTACAATAAGTTCGTTCGCGTTTCTTTATAACAACATCGAACACTGTCAATTTTACAGAAAACTTTTTACTGGATAGAAGTAGAAATAAGTAAAAAGGTCTGAACGAAACGTTGACCAGTGCCAGTTAAGCTATTTTTTAATAGACTTATTTATAGTAAACGAGTCGCGCGTTAAACGAGCACAGAGAATTAATAACGATCGCTGACTGGGTGTTTCGTGGACCGATTGGTCGTAAAGGGAAGCACATTATGATTCGCGAGGAGCAAACAACCGTCTCCGTGCTCGTTCCTAGTCGCTTCCCGCATACAAAGCTGCTCCCTTTTTCTGCACTCAGAATTCCCAGCGGCGCGAGAAGAGTAATTGCATAAAACGTCGACGATCGGCGCTCGGGGCGATAAATCATGATATTCCGCGCACTCTTGCCCTGACCATGGTCGCGCCAACGAGATGCTTCGATAACGAATCAATAAATCTAGAAAGAGGGCCGTTTTCAAATGTCGCCCAGAGAATCGTTCGAAAGGGCTCGACTACACTCGATATCGCGCTGTCATTGATAAAAATAGTAAGATATCCATCGACAATCGGTCAACTAACGTATAAAATATCAGCACGAATTAGCCTCTATCCGAAATCACTGTTTGGATTAACAAGATTTTATTCGATTCGCGAAATACAAATAATTTTGTACGATTTAACCCTTTCAACTCGACTTTGTTCCCTGTGAGTCGAAGAAAAAGTGATAAATAAATAGGAAAATGTTGGTGTGCCGCTTTATATTTTATCGAGAAAACTGTTTTTTCACAAACTTTAAAGCAATTTCCATGTAACTACCAAGCAATCGTCTCTTTACGACTCCTTTTTTACTTCCACTTCCGTCAACTGAATTGCGACGCCAAGGGACCGCGATCCATTTATTCCCTTGTCTGATTGCAAGGAGGAAATCTGGCGATATTGTTGCAGAACATTCCCCGCTGCTATTACAGGGCATATTAAATTTTCTCGTATCTAACGGTAAAAATTTTTGGCCAACAATTTCAAAACCACAGAAGAAAAACGAGAGTTCGTATTTTACTTTTGAAATTCACGCACGCGTGGGCGAACGTTTTGTCCTGAAATTCGTTTCTGCTTTTTGTTGGGGGACGCGAAAAATTCAACAGTTTCCGATTTAAATGAAATACAACGACGATAATAAATTCGATTCTTTTCTTTAGAAATTCACGCTTGGAAACTGGTACGAGAAAAACGAGACGCGTGTCTGTCGAGAAACGCTCTCTTTTTAGACGCTCCGAACGTCTCGAAACGCAACGGATTGAGCAAACGAGGGCAGTAGGGTCGTGTTCGAAATTGAGTCAGGGTCGACGAGCCGCAGACCGTGTACACCGAATCTTCTTCTGATGTACCAAAATAGTATCCCACGGTGATTGCTGGTCCTCGGCCGAGTTTTGGAAACGATAGGCTCGACGCAGACGCGCCTGATCCAATCGTAAAACTTCAAAAGGCAAGCGCACCAGCTGTTAACGAATCCAGAAAACGTGATCTCAAAAATTCGTACGTCGTTTCACGTTCTCGCAGAACGATCGTAGAACTGTTCCATCGTCGCCATAAATTGCTAAAATTTTCTAAATACGCTATGTATACAACTTTTATTAGATCTAGAGCTTTCCGTGTTGAGGGTTGAAATAACTAGAACATTTATGTCTTTCTATATTGTTCTCTGGAACATATAGTGGAGTATATACCAAGGTAATTTTATTTCAGAATCGTGGTGCTAGTCGAGAGTAGAAATTCGTGGAACGATGTAAGACGGGGAGAGAATCGTGTAAAATTGTAGGACGATGTTTCGCCATCTCGAAGGGATGACTAGCGTTGTAGTTCTCCTCGATAGAGCCGAAGTGGCACAATTTAATATAAATATCGCGACGCAACGTCGTAAACCGGCGGTATTGGATGCCGCGGTTGAATAAATTCGAACCGAATCCCTTGTAAATCATACGCAGCCGGTATCGATGTTAGCCGACGTGCTTTATTTCCTTTTCCAGCGTCTCACTCGGGTTACGCGGTATTGCTTCGGATTTGCATGGGGAAGTTCGTCGTGAACTATCGAAGGCGGAGAACACAGCCGGTTAACCCAGCGGTTCTCAACGTCTACTGGCTCACGGCCCACTTTCAAGCCCTATTTACCTCTGTTAGTTGGTAAAAATCATACCATAATAATTGTAGATTTACAATATGTACTTTTCAACCCCCTAACATGTATTTGTCGACTCACAATTTCTCGGTTGTCACGCGTCTAAGTATTCTCACTGTCACGTAGAAAGTTCTTATCGAATTTTCGCGAGACAATATATAATTTGCCAGTGCTTTCCGTGGCTAATTATAAAATGTTTAATCCCCCAAGAAATGTAGGGTGAGTCACGGAGGGATGTGGTCCCATCGAGAGCCACTGGATTAAACCGTCGCGACGTGCACCGAATACATTTAGGGATGTACTTCGCTGATAATATTCTTTCCTACGTTCGTCTCGGACAGCTGATAAGGGCGCAAGAAACTGCAATTGGCTTCCAACTGATAACAAAGTGTGTGCTTCGCCTCAAATCGGCTGCTTAACGTTTTGTGTAAAGAGGACTATACCGTAGAACCCGAACGACCAACGAAATATAATTCCAGCGTTAGGTGAAACGTTTAGAGGCTGTATTTGTCAAAGACTAAACCGGTTGCTCCTGATTAAGCAACCGATGAAATTATCTATAAAACTTTAAAGCGTTTAACAATTTGATAAAAATGTGAATAACATTCGTCGATGATTTCCACTTTCCTCGAAACGCAAGATTTTTTGGGCGAAACTGATCGATGGGAAAGCACATTGTGGGTGGTCTTTACCGGCATTTCGGTTCAAGGACAAGCGCAGTGTCCTGCCGCAATTAATGGCTTCCCTTGCAGAGACTCTCGGCCTTAGAGTATTTCGATGTTCCACGAAACACGGAGACGGCAGAGGGGCGGTCACCCTTGATTTACGTGGGATCGTATTAAACGGTTCTTTGATGGCCCCTTACTTCCTAAGTGGTTGATAACTTGATTTGCTCGTCCACTTTGGAACCGAGCCACGACTTCCTCCTGTCTCCGACGGCTCTGAAGAGCCTTTTCTCCCCGAGGTCTCTGTCGCAATTCTTTTTTTCCACCTTTCGAATCTCCGTGGATTGGCCTCGAGTACAGAAAGTATTAACCCTCCTGACGAGGAGCCGAATAGATCCCTTCATCCGACAACCTGGGATCATCCTGATCCCATTATTCATAATAGTCGTGCAAATATTACTTCAACCCTTGCCTATTGGCACTGATATAAAGAATATTCCAAAACTGAAGCAAGTAAATTCCTCGTGCAAAAATAAAATGAAAAGTCTTTTATCATTTTTCAATCTGAGACTTTCTTATCGAGATATAAGCAACTAAAAATCTTACGCATGTGGAGGCTAGTTTCTAACGAATCGTGAAAATCACTAGCACGCCCCATTAGCTACACCAGAAAACTTTAACTGCTTATATCTCGAAAACGAAGCCCCCGATCGTAAAGTGGCAAAGAACTTTTCGATTTCTTTTCGTTCCATCCGTTTAAAAAGTTCTGTATTTTGAACGACAGTCCAATCTCGTCTCATCCCATCCCTGTCATTAATTTCTTCGCGCTCGAACAACTACCTCGAGGATCTTCTTAAACTTATTAAGCTACACGTTTGATGGGGCAGAATGTACGTAAGAATTAAAAGCAGTGCAGTCGGAGGCGGGAATGTAATTAGCCGAGGAAAAGGGCTCCAAGTTAGGAGGAAAAAGTTTTGATTGCGAGTTCGCGCTCCGTGGCGTGAAACGCGAAACTTAGCGGAAGTAAGAAATTCGGCGTCCGTCGACACGCTTTAATTTGCGAATGGCGGAGAATCGTTGGTGGCTGTGGGCAACCTAATGGCGAAAAAGAACGAGGAGAGAGACGACACGAAATTACGTCGTCTGTGAAAAATCCTACGAACGAGACGAATTTGTCTTCAAATAAAAATAACCTACCTAACATAATGGCTAATCAAACACCTGCCTAACTAAAATCTAAATTCGTTTATTATATCAAGAAACAATACTAAAATCGCAGCCATTAGCTCGGTGTCACCCACGAAGAATAACTTTTCTATCGTGGGTGACACCGATTACCAGGTCTCACCACGAGGAGGTTGCTGCGAGTGGAGACCCGAAGGGAGATAGATGGAATCCAAGTTCCATCGATCTCCCTTTTACATCCTTAGAAACTAGATTACTAAACTAGAGAGATAGAAGGAAGCAATGTTCCTTCGATCTTCTAGTTTAGTTGTACCAAGTAATTATTTCGTTTAAAAAGGGGTGAAGCTAAATTATGGGAGACGCGACGCGACGCGATGCTGAACCGTGCAGTAGATCTTCGGATCGAATCGACACTGCCCTTGGTAGATTGATTTCTATTTCTAGAAATCGATCTATCATTGGCAGGCGACTAGATCTTTCGGACAAACTGGACGGCCGATCACATGTTTCGTTCCGCGAAACAGTGGTGACCGAAGCAAGAAACGAGAGAACGAGTCGAGAGAAGCTACTTGTTAAATAATTACTTGGCATACGCAGATATACTAGAGACTTAAAATTAACGTCGAAGCTCAAGTCTAGTCAAGTTGAATCTAAAATTCGGACGATAGAAGGAAACAAAGTTCCTTGGATGTTGTACCAAGCAATTATATGGTTAAAAAGAGGGATGAAGCTAAATCGTGGGATACGCGACGCGACGCGACGCGATGCTGTACCGTGCAGCGGATCCGAGGATCGAACCTACTGCCCTTGCTAACTCGATCTCAACAAGAAAACAGAGAACTGCAACCCCGAATCGAGGTCTCCATTTCTCCAACGCACCCCGCCGGGAGCCCGAAGGACCCGACTTAGGCTGTCTGACAAAGAGAGAGTACCTGAGACAGGGTCGACTTCCGCTGGAAGGTATGCGTTTCCGCAGAATACGGAAACTCCACACCTTCCAGCGAAGTGCCGTTTTCCCTCAACCAAGCTTACCAAGGGAAGGCGATTAGATCTTTCGGACCAGATACACGGCCGATCACATGTTTCAATCGATGAAACAGCGGTGATCGAAGCTAGGAACGAGGGAACGAGCGAGAGAGAAGCTACTTATTGAATAATTGCTTGGTACAGACGCGAAGATACATATAATAAAGAAATCTTCGACGTTAATTTTAAGATTCGCGACGAAGCTTAAATTTAATCGACTTAGAATTAAATGTCCCTCGGCGGATGAATCCCTCGATGTCCCTGCGAATAATCTGAAACTAAAATTGATACCCATATTAGTGACATACGAAAGGAAATTTAATAAACACCATGCAAACTAGACAAAGCGATGGAATAATTTGTCGTGCTGGTGTATCGAAGAGTGAGAATCTATAAGATTAAACCTACCTAAGGAAATGTACAAAATTGACACATGATAGAAACAAAGTATTCTACCTAACTTTCGTAACGAGAGATAAATAGAAGGAGAGATAATGTCGAAGTAAAATAGCAAACGATTATAAAAATTATCTGAAGAACCATACAAACGAAGACGAACAGAAACAAAGATTGAGCAGAATTGAAAATCCAACGATGAAATGAAAGATTGAACATACCCAAGAATTAAACAAAATATCTCAGCGAAATAGAACAAGAATAAAAATCTTATTCTAATTATTGACATCAAAATTCGTGAAATAGTACGCAAACAAAAATGGTATATGATTCGACACAACCATGCCAATTCAAAAAATAAGGCAGTAGTAGAAATAGAGGAGGGATACATGATAACCAGATAAAATCAAACAGTCAAACAACACTGAATTATGACCAAACAAGTAAAATAAACTGGTCAATTTGGGGATAATAATATAAATAAGTAAAGTGAGCTTACTACTTGTTGACCATTAGTTACCATTACCAAGGAAGCAGTACCGGAGGTCCAGCTGTAACATAAGAAACGATTCGTAATTTAATAAAAGCGATGAACAGTTCCATAACGTTCAATTGGTATCATACGACAAAATAGAAGTGGGGAGAGCAATTTTAAATAGTTCTTACCAGTGGTCATCACGGTCCGGCACTGGTCAGTAGTGGTCAGTAGTGGTCAGTCGTCGGATCTCCACTGGTCAGCACTGGTCAGTAGTGGTCAGTTCTGGTCAGTCCTGGTCAGTCCTGGTCACTCCTGGTCCCCCCAGTGGTCACCGCTCCACGAATGGCCTGGCGTAGGCCCGCGAGACCCGTTCCCCCTGGATGCTCCAGGGGTACTGAAGAATTTGTCCAGCGGTAGTCTTCGAGTGGGGAAGTCGAAGAGTGGGGAGACAGTGTCAATGTTCTCTTCACGCTTGGTCTAGAGAACAAGACTATTTCGATTGGTCTCACCTCTTGACCATTTCTGGATCTTCACTTGACCGCTGACCTTCATGTTAACCTCACTGTTGACCACCAGTGACCATAAGTTAGTCATTATTGATCATCATTGAAACCATTACGAAGATTAAAGCCTTCTTACGAGGATACCCTTACAATTTGATGCATGATCTCTTTAACATTTTGTTTCACTTTGGAAGAGTGTATCTCATGTTATAAGACACTATTCATTGAATTAGTATTGATGGACAGATAGTTGTAACGTGTGCGTAAATACATTCGAGGTTGAATTAATTTTTCTGTCTTTGAAACCTGAGAGTGGAACTTCTTCGAGGTGCCATTTTACTATCGCCATGAATACGCGTTCACTATGGAATTGATCTGTTCGGTAACGTCGGCGGCAATCTCGCGGATTAGGCTAATAACTCACGAGCTCTGTCGTCGGTAAATTGCGTACTATTATAAACTACACCGTCCATTATCGCGGTCGGCCACAGCCCCCACGGTCTTGATCATCCGCAGGGGAAGGCGATTCTGGATGTAATTAGAAAAGAAGTTGCGGCCATTCGTCTCGTTACCGCCCGGTCCTCGTGGGAGATGAAGCGCACCCGTTTAACGAACTGCCGTTCCTTGGGTTCCGTTTTCTTCGTTACCGTACCGAAATGGAATCCCGTGACTTCGAGGAGAACGGCGATGGTTCGATCGCGTTTCATCCGGCGAATGCTTATCCAGTCTCCAACCGACTGTGATCTCATTAACGTGCCTGAGTGGCTACGGCTGCTTAAAAGTGTCCCACATTTCATAATGATACCTCTGTAACGGCGTTACCGTGTTCGCGAGCGAGCAATTAAAAAGGTTCCATTCGTGCAATTAGGACCTTTCGTCTTCCGAAGGGCGGCTTGTCCCGTTCGCGTGTTCCACGATCGGCGGAGCGCTTTCAAAAGAGAGAATCAAAATGGAAGGCGCCCCGTCCGTGGCTGAGGGGGTTTATACAGCCGTGTCGATTCATCGAGTTCGCTTCTTGTTCCAGTTTCCATCGTTTCGAGGAACTCGCTGGGAGAATCTGTAGTTTACAGTCCAACGATCTTTCTAAGTCGGGAAACGTTATCGCGCGCACTTTGGATAGACGCGATCCACCGTTCAGCACTCGCGAGTCTTTTCATACGTGCTGTGTCGTGAACGATAATTCTACTCGTTGCATTGTGAGGCGACGCAGCGATATGATCTTCATTATTGGACTTAAATTTACTTTACAAACGTTAAACATACAGTAACAAAGTTCGACGACCTTTCGATCTGTATATTTCGTGCAACTTGAACCACGTTACGCCCGGCTTTATGCATTTGAGCGGGTTTCCTTTTTAAAGATTTCGCCAGAAGCGAGCAAACGTAAAGTAAGGTTCTCAAAAGAAAAGCCGCGGAAGAAACGCGGCACGAAACGCCAGCTCCGCCTTCGTGGAGCCTGTGGTTAAGCAAAATCTACAGAAAACGTCGACCATTGACGGATGTAGTGCGAATACTAGCTCATTCTTAACGCACAACTACAAAGTTAGACGCTATAGGCCGAGTCTGCAGCTTTCTGTGTTTCAATTATCACTGTAACGTTCCCCATCGTGGTTCATTATTGCTCTCTAAGACTTTGTTTTACCGTTTAACCTACAGAAAATTTGCCAAACGTTCCCAGACCCGAGTCGCGAGGGTCGTTCTATAGTCTTTAAACAGTCGATAACCGCGTTAATGAAGTAAACTCCAAAGGGTTTGATAGCGTTAATGGATTTTCTAGCCAAGTTCTGTGATCTCGTTGGCGGGGCCGGGTCGTACGAGTTTCGGGCGTGCGTGTGTTTTCCGGTGCATACAGGACCACGCGAACTCGAAACTTCATTGCGAATGCATAGAGCAACGGTCGCAAACCCATCATGCGCGGCAATGAATTTAGTCGATCGTGTCAGCTCGATGTAACAGGAAGAAAAATTGAGTTCGTTGCCTGATTTACGTCGTTTCCTTTCCCCCGACTTTGATACTGAAAATGTATTCTATTGCATTGTACGATCTGGGTTCATTTCAAAGTACTTTTGATTTAGGATAGCAGTTTCCGTAACAGCCGACAGAAGTTTTTCGGCGAAATTAAAAAATTTCAAATCGTTCTAAAAAAATTATTTTCGGTTGCGGGGGTCAATTACAATCGTTTTTGGTCATTACACATACCCCCGAAATCCTACGCACTTTCGAGAAAAAAAATTCCTTACCGAAAATATAATGTCTGACCATATATGACATGTTTCCCTTAAATTTCAAAAATTTTTTAAATCATTCTGGAAAAATTATTTTCGGGCGCAGGGGTTAATTACAAACATTTTTGGTGAATAGACGTACCCCCCAAATCCTACGCATTTTCGAGAAAAAAAATCTTCACCGAAGATATACTGTGTGGCCAGATATGTTTCTCCGAAGCCCCACGAAAATGGGTCGAAAAAATACATTGTATGTAAGGTCTACTCGTATACTTGGTCCGTAGTTGGACGTTATCTACGTTGTATCAACCGCGGAATTGGTCGGATCGTTCATCAATTCGCTGGCAATTCCAAGCAAACGCGAATCCGATAGATCCTCCCGCTTCGAGCGATTTCGTCTTTGCATGGCGCGGAACTTCGAATTGTTCCAATTAAACTTTGATCGAGCCTCCTCCAATGGCGTTTGCCAGGACATCGGCGGAAACGTTATTGGAACAGTGACCTTTGCCCCACACGATGATCCTCGAAAAGTTTCGACGATCTACCGGTTGTTGGCGAGAACGAAGTTTTCGGCCAACAAGTTTAACGAGTTCCCGTTTCGACGCGCAAGAAATTGCCGAAACGAGCGAGAAAAAGTAACGGTGACGATGCTCGATGCGAGGATACGGGCGCGGAAATCTCGAATTTCGAAACGAGCGCGTGTGGGAGTCTTAACAGCAGGCAATTTGTGTAATTTGGAACAATCCGGTGTGCAAGGGGTTAACGTCGATCGCGTTCAGGGCGAAACTTCCTTAATCCCTACCAGGCCCATATTGACGTCCGGATAATTGGGTGACGTAATTCACATGGGGCGCTTAATATGCCATAATCACCTCGCTCAATGTAATGGCGGGTGTGATGCACTGACAGACCAGTCCGTTTAACTACGGCAGTTATAGTCTGTTGTTCGTCGTTCGAGATACGGACTCGAGTACGCCATTCTGCGTTCCGTGACTAAATATCTCGAAACTTTTCAAACATTGACAGTTTTGAAATTGCAAGCATCGTTAAACCAGGCTGGTTCCAGCGTCGAAAATCACTCTGTATAGTAAAAATTGTGCTTGTTGTCAGAAATCGATTTAACGAGAGTCCCCTTTCGCGATAAGATGATGCAGAGTTTGGAGTCCATCGAATCAACGCTAGAAATTAAGCACGATTTAACGATCGCGATAGTTGGAAGTACTTGGAGCCCGTGTCCGAATCGGTAAATTCATTCGAAGCAGTTCGTCCTGAGTTCGCGTCGGTTAATCCTTTCTTGCTGCTCCATCGTGCCCCATTGTCCTCGTGGATTCGCTCTGGGATGAGTGGTACCGTCGAATCGTGCTTTAACTCCCAGTGCATATTATTTTTACTATAAATACAACTAGTTATTACAGGAGAGATCGTTGTTTATTCCTACAGGAGACAAAACGATTTATTTCCGGTTATATCGCAATTCCCCTGCTGATCGCAAGGAAGCCAAAACGCGAGTTAGGGGTGCGAATTTACGAGTATGGTAATTTTTTTGCCAACCTACAGAAGCACCTGCTGGCAGCGAGCGAAAGAAAATTTCTGGAGCAAATCCAGGAAAGCCGTGGAAACTCGCGAAAAATTGAATGGTTTTCGTCGTCCGCGTGGCTCCTGCAGTTCGTGTCGCGTTCCAAACTAAACATTCAGTGCTACTTGAAACCTCGTAACCAGAAAACGGCTGTATTATTGTACGTTCACGCGTTCACCGTGACCATGGAAGTGGAAAACTGTCGGCCACAAACCACAACGCAATTGCAGCAATTTTATTTAATGCAGTGTGTACTTACAGCCTTTCGAAAATAAATTTACCATAAAGTCCATTCGGTAGAAAATTTAAATAAATTTTCACTACACGGTGAAAGGTTCGGTAAGTGTTTTTAAATTGTACGGGAAACGATAAGAAGAATATTATGTGGTGGAATTTCCATTTGAAATTTGAATGCACATTGGTATAAAGTTGAAAGATATCGGAAGGCGATCGTAGCAACTGTTCCCCATGGATAGAATAGAACTTTCCTCTTCGCGAGAAAAGATCTGTCTCGACAAACGGCTCCCTCCTTTGGCTCTTAACAGAGTATACCTCAAAATGACCCGGCTTTCATGGCGGATTTCGCGCGTTTACGGTCATCCCCGTCAGAAAGCTCGTTAAATAGTCCCGTTCCACGAGATACGACTTGATGCGAATGTAAAAGGAACCTCTCTTCCGAATTCGTAGCGACCTTAAGCCTGCCTAATGCTTCGTAAAATATGGTTACAGCCCTCGAGACCCGCGCAAAATACCAGGTTGTCTGAAAAAGAGGTTGAAGGGTTTAGCGGCACGCAGTACTTACAGAACTAGCACTTAGCGGAAGAAATATGGCCTAGTCTATACAGGATTATTCTAGTAACTGGGTTATAGTTATATGCTGAGTGGAGATAAAATAATGCACGGGAAAATTTCAAATACTTTTGGGCACATACATCTTGAAATACATTTTACACAATTATACGGTGTAAATAAAGTACCCCTTGAGTATCTTTTATTTAATCGACTACATAATTTGCAAAGAAGCTCTTAATTAATTTGAATTTGAATGCATGAGAAGCGGGTAACGCACGACGAAATTTGTCGAAATCGACCCAATCGATCGGGTTTTATCGCGTTAGAGCAACCATCGTCGCTAATCAAACCAGTAACAATGTTTCGTTGCCTTCGCGTCGAACGATTTTGCTCGACTATTTGCGAGGCTCTTATCCCGACCACGGCCAAATAAAATTTAACGAACGCTCGTAACGCGCAATTAAACAAGCCGCCCGTAGCCCTTCCGTTTTGGTCCTTCCGCGTACATTAATCATCGGTCGCAAGAAACGATTCCCTGAAGCGGTTAAACCATTATTATCGTTGACCATTTATCGATCTGACGGCCGTTATGCATTATACACGCAAGTTTAATGGCACGCTCGAAGATCGTAGATGGTAAATCATCCCGGGTGCGAAAAAACAAGTTGGATGCAAGTTGCAATGCTACGAATCACTTTCGCGCGGTGAAAATTAAGTGGTGGGGAAAAAAATAAAGGAAAAGGGGAAGCTATTTGCCAGATATTCCAGTTTCCCTCTTATTTTCTCGTAAGAAAATTGAAATAAAACTTCGCGACAAAGTTTGCTCGCTCGCCTTACGCCGAACAAGTAAATGGAAATTTATTTACATCCGTTACCTTAGAAACTTAATATTCAGCGAAACGTCACTTGCACCGTTTCGCGCGCAATTTCATCGCTTTGAGGTCGGGGAGCCCGATTAACCGTGTTGATTTAAATCCAATTTATAAATAATCGAGAAAATTGAAAATTCATTTCACGACTGATGGAATAATTGTGTTGAACGTCGGAAAAGAGTAACGGAAGCGCTCGAAAATCCTGCCTTTAAAAATTTTTGAGATTCCAAAGATGTTATGTTACGAAACTCAAATATAAACAAAAATTCCTGAGTCTTAATAGACAAAAAGAGAGGGGAAATTGCGAAATATTGAAAGGCCAAAAATTCCTGGGAAACACAAAGGAGGGTGAAGCATGGATAAACTCCATAAACCTCGTGGCGTCCTATCGTTCCATAAAAGATTGAGTTGGACGTTAGTTCCGTGTCATAAACTCGACGTTTCTCTCGGCTGGTGTATCTTTTTTATCACGGTCCTTCCTCGAAGATAAAGGGAATAACCTTATCGCGGCTTGGTGCACGCAATTAACGTCGCGACCAATCGCGGTCGGTTTTTCAAATAAATTTTCTCGCCGTCGGTCGCTGTGTCCACGTTCATTCGGCGCGGTATAAAGCGCGAAATCGGGACGAAAAATTGTGCTTTCATCGAATCGATGTCAACCACCCTTTTGAAGCAACGAACAATGCCTCGGGCGCCGTTTAAACAACCACGTAAAATTGAGTTTCGATATAACATTTCTGTTTTGTAGTCGCGTTTTCGCGAGATGGCTCTCAAGCCGTGGACCTCTAAGGGATGTTCGCGAAATCTCAGAAGAATAAAAAATATATTTACCGACGAATTATTCTCCGGCGTCTATTGTAAAAATATTTATGAAACGTAAGATTTTATTAAGCTTAGGGCAGTATGCTAAAATATAATTAAATTCTTTTTACGATATGTCGCCGAATCCAAATTACGGAAGAAAGGTGAAAATTAGCACTTTAAGTAGTATTCTTGCAGAAGTGATTCCACTGTACTAACGAGGAGCATCCGTGAATTGTTCTCCCCGAATTTTGACGAAACTTTGCAAATTTGTACAGCAGCCAGAGTGCGCGAAACTTTCGAGGGTAGTTTCGTCTCTTGAACTTGAGTTATCACCGTTGAAAGTAAGACATGTACCTCGTGCTCGTCAGCTCTAAAAACGTGCAATATCTTATAATTGTTCGAAGGAGGGAGGTAGAATAACTATAACAATCATTTGTACGAGAGTAGTGTTCACTAAAATCGTAAAATAATGCGGAAAACTACTTTTCCCTCGAGTATTACAGCTTTCTCGAAGTTCATCAAAAACATTTCACTTTCCCTGGGGGCAGAAATCCTGGATATTCGACGAGCGCGGCGTATTAGCAAACATCCTGTTTGCTTTCGTTTCATAAAAGCTGCTCGCGTAGCGCCCCTTTGCTCTTACCTTGCGAAAAATTTTTGCTAATATTGCCCGGCGGCACGCAGTTACAAGCAATAAACATTGAGTACGGAGGAAAGCGTGGGCCACGCGAAGCCTCGCCGTTTCGCCAGAGTTTCCGGAACAGAGCTGGGATCGTTCAACTTCCAGGTACCACGCGAGGCACACCCTTATCTAGCGGACAGCCATGGAAAATTCAATGACTTCCCCGAGAGAGATGCCGATCATTATTGCGAAGAGACCACAAATTCTGGAAGCTTGGAAAAAGCTTCGCGAGCCTTCCTCATTCGTTTCGCCAGAACCACTTTCCGGGAGAAGACGATGCTCTTTCCTGAAGAGGGAACGTTTTTAATTTAGCGAATGCCTAAGTTCTTGTTAAACCGTCTCTTAACGGAAAAACCCTTTCTACACACGCTCGTTGACGTTATAAATTAATACGAATAAATTCCACGATAAAAGAAAGATGTTTGCTTGCATCCACAATTATTATTTCATTTATTTTACATTTTTGTATGGGATGAACTGCTCTTTTAAGACTTTGATGGATCAATAGATTGGAAAATATAGTTCTTCAGAAAATCGTGGACGACCCTGTCTGGTAATATTGTTTGACTATATTTCGTAGTGCTTCTAAATACTTGGAAGCTGTTCAACCATTACTTGTAACTATTTACTATTTTACCGTGATACTCTCGCCAGCTCAGAATCGATCAGGCAACTCAAACAAACTCTCTACGGATTAACTCACCCCTCAATCGCACAGCACTCTTCGCCACTCGCATGCATATCAGACGTTCGTACCGGGAATCTCTTAAGCCCAAAACTCCAAATGCATTGCTAGCATCCCTTCAGTCGCACACTTCTCCAAATCCCCTCTGTACTATCCCAAACACTTGTCATTCACATCCGATGCACTTCTCCTGCATCGACTACCAAAACACGAACATTGGAAATATACAGGGTGTTCGGCCACCCCTGGGAAAAATTTTAATGGGAGATTCTAGAGGCCAAAATAACACGAAACCCAAGAATACCAATTTGTCGATGGAGATTTCGTTAAAAAGTTATTAACGTTTAAAGTTCCGCCCATACTGAATTTTTTTCTAGAAAGTGTGTAGGATTTCGGGGGTATATGTAATGACCAAAAGTGATTGTAATCGACTCTTACAACCAAAAATAATTTTTTTAGAACGATTTGTTCTGTATACATGCCAGTTTACCAAAGAGTTTATTTAAATACGAGAAAGTTGGCAATTTTAATTTCTATCAGTTTACAAAGCAGAGATATTAAATAATATGTCTTTAACAAGGGAAAGGTAAAATAATGAAACAAAGTCCCTCAAATATTTCCAAGATTTCTCCGACTAATTTCCATGGAGGAAACCTATTTATTGACGGTACGGTATTTTCGTTGCCACGGCACTTTCCAATTTTTCCGAAGCGATACTTTGTACGTCGATTTGGAGCCAAGCCAAATGCTTTTCTAAACGCGTACGTTTCGTAGTATTCAAAATTTTCCACGACTAACGATACTGCACAAAATTAGTGTCAGCCTGTACCGCCCGTCTGTTCGAGTTTCGATATTTTTTTCACGAACGAACCTGGAGGAAGACGTCCTTATTTATACGTGTTGATACCTCTTCCGTTCTCTCTGGAGGCAAGAGAGACCAGTCAATGTCAGGCAGGCCACGTAGCCCGATGGTCAGCGATAAACTGTTGGACCAGCCGCTTCGCGTGGAAATCGAACCCTGGCCACGTTCGCGAAGAAATCACCTTGGAATTAACGCGATAAGTTTCGAGAGGCAGCGGTTAAAGAGGGTAAAAATACGTTCTCGCGGTCTCCGTGACGGTGCATTAAAAACTTCGATTCTAGACAATTGTACACTACGTGCAAATTTATTCCACGCGACGTTTCGATTAGAGAGTTTTGGCAATCGAAGCGTTGTAGACTGATGGTTCGGATCGAGGGGTAGAGGGAGTCGAAGAGTGGCGAAGAACGAAAGGAGGACGGTCGTTGGAACATCGTTGAGAACCCGATGGCCTTATTAAAGCATGCTAGTCGTTACCATGCGAACTACGAAGACCGATAGTCGACAGAAAGTGGCTCAATTCCGAGACGGATGAGCCTCGGGGGATTCGAGGGTGAAACCGTGGCACGCTAATATCGTGGATTCGCGCGAATGCTTGCGCGTTGAATCTCGCGGCTGGGGCGAACTTCCCCCGCGACGGAAGCTATTCCTTACGTAAGCAGTGCTCTCACGATGACTCGAGCGTCGTGGAAGTTCGCGGTAGACACCGACGAGGACGGGAGCCTGAACTTGGGGATGGATATTAACCGTTCTCGCTTGAAATTTCTGACTTTGCAGTTCCGTGTAAACGTTCGTCGCGTCGCGATAATAACCTCGCGCCCCGTCGACGCAAACCTTGTTTCTTACGCAACGACATACCGCGACGCGTTTCTCACGCTGTTTCTCTCTCGCGACCCTTGCGAAATTGAAACCGCAAATCGTACAATTAGAATTTTCCAAATTTTTGAGAAACATATTTCCTCTATTTTCTTGCCAGCTACAACAATCTCTGTGAAAGTTCTGTTGCCTTTTGAAAGATTTTCTGTGCAGAGCCGTTCCTCGTCTTCGTTCGCAGCTCGAGGGAATAAATAAATCGCGATCGCGACGAGGAATCTGGAAGTCCTTCGAGGGGAATTCTTAATTTTGCGGCGATTATGAGTACCGGGTGGAAGAGGGCACAATCGGGAGATAACGAAGCGTGAAAGGGCGGAAAGAAGACGCTTCGAATACGCCGAAAAACGCGATCGACCGTTCCAACACCGGAATACTGGTATTCTATGCGGGGGCGGACAGCGGGATTGCCGACTCTTTGGAATTTCCTCTCTCCCTCCGAGGAAATGGCTGCGACGGGAGCGTTCGTTTCTCCTTTTTTCACGAGCTCGTCCTCTCCTTTACCGCCTTTTCCGCAGTTCGCCTCAAAAAACGCGGTTTCACTAAACGAGGAGCTCGAAGCGTCTTGAGACCCTCTATTCAAATGCCGTTCGCCAAACGAAGAGAACCTTGGTTCGCCCAAGAGACGTCGACGACGTTCTTCGCGCTGCTCGAAACGACATCCTCGATCGAAACGGGAAGTCCTGCGACGGCTACCCGGTCGCCATTTCCGTCAGACTTTCTTATCGCTATGGTCCGTCGCCATGAAACAGATTTCGATTCTTAATTGACGAAGGAGGTGCTGTTCTGCTTTTGCAACACCGACACACGACTAGTATTTCAGGATAAACTGCAAAGGACTAGTCCAAACCTCGAGTTGGGCGACTACATTTGCACTAGTTGTCGGTTAAAGTGTAATCGTTTGCCTAATACCTCAGGAATTTCAAATACGCTTCCAGAAGAGCAAACTGAAACTTGTAACAACAGTAGTTTCACGCCAATGGAAGTTTCAGATAGCGACGTGGCTTTCGTTGAAAGTACCAAATGAAATCACATTTAAATTTAATGTTTATTTAAATTGGAAAAGATATACCACACCACGTTAGTAGGATTATTCCCGGGAAAAGCATCATTTCCATCGAGAAATATGATTTAAAAATGCGCATTGAAAAGCGCTCGGTTTCGAACATACATTAATTTTTCAAAGAAGAAAATTCATCGTTAAATTATGAATTTTACCGTGCGTGTATTAACCGGAATCGGTGAAAAACATCGCTCGCGTATGCGTGATGCGTCAAAATGTCAAAGTAATGAATGCTGATGCCAACATGCAAAAATTCAGTCCTGCGTTTCCCGATTTTCCATGCACACACAGAGATGCTATCAAATATGCGTCGCGATGCGCTCGATGGATGTTGTAACTTGAAAATTTCCCGGTGTGTGATTATGTAATCGATCGAAACGGAAATAAAAATAAGAGTAAAGAGGAACAACAGGAACGCTGGTGATTTGAATCGAGTTAAACGTTTGTAATGGAGGACAGAAAAAATTCTCTTCTTCTCGTCGGTCGTTTTATTCGTTAACACACAAGAAGTAATACAAGTAATGAGGAGTGCCCTTCAAGCCTTTGCGGAAGTCGATTTTACACTAGCGCCTACTCGAAAACGAACAACTGGCATAAAAAGACGCGTTTGTTTGCTTTGAAATGTGGATACACGGGCGCGGCAACTTCCTTTCATGTTGTTTCCGACAACGCGCAGCAAAGCTCAAACCGCTAGGCGCTTTCGTGCACACTGCCCATTAAAGCCTTTCTTTTCAAGGATACCAAGGTACGTTCCGCATGAAAATGTTATACCAGCGTAAACGAGCCTTATACCATCGCGATACGGGATCGTCGAGACAATAGAATAAACATTTCGCTAGCTACCTGTCAAAAAATTCTACCGCCCTCTGTCTTCGAATCATTTTAATTTAAAAAGCAACTAGAAGAAAAAGACGAAGATCGTGTTTGATTTCTCTGACTAACAGGAGACTTAACTTTCCCAATATAATAACCCGAGATTAATAGACACTTTTGACGTAGTGAATATTCCAGTATTTGCGAATGAAATATAGCGTTTGCATAACCGTTCGCGTGCTCGGCGAAGATTTACGCGCGGCTCTATGCTCGCGATAGAAAGAAAAATATTGACTGGAAATTACCGTCGATTATCGGGTCGCGTGTTTGCTTTTACCGGTTACCACGATTAAACACACTCGAGAAATAGACCGTCTATTTCAGTGGCGATTAAAGCCGCGCCAACGCCACCCGCTATTAATGCCTGTCACGCGAAATGAAGATTCTCGTCGATAGATTGCCCGATACTTTTGCGCGAATTGTTCGAATGAGCGGCGAGCATTTCTCTCCGGCGAACCAAACGTGGAACGAGCCGCGAGTTGCTCGCCACTGATTTAGATGAATGACGTTTCTTAGCGTAACGCATAGACGGGAATGTGGTGTCCGCGGAAACGTTATTATGTTCTACGTGTATCGCGACTAGCGCATGTATTTTTGCCGAGCTATGAATGAAAGTTTGGCACATGATCCGTGATCGACCCACGCGAGTCACTGTCCCGTTTTCGTCCCGAAGGACACGCGTGCTTGGATGGAATGAAAATAAACTGGAGGAAGTGGAATCAGAAAACCACGATCAGACACGCTCGAAACGCTTCTCCATCGATGCTCGGTTACTTTAAAATGTCATCGTGAAACTCTAAAAGATAAAGAACGATGCAAGCCTCGATGCACCGGGGGTTTCTTAACGAAATTTAGCTTTAAGAAAAAATATTATCGCGCAGATAGAGCAGTGGAAAGATCGACCGCCGCGTCGAGAAGATAAAGTGAATTCTAACGATCGAATCGCGCTGAATAATTCGTGGATAATCTTCGTACGTGCGGAGAAAGCCAGGGTCCGTTTGCATCCCAAGTGCCTCATTATAGATTGCAACGGGTATCGCCGAGATTTACGCTCGCCGAGGGGGGTGACAAGGCCATGTAGTCCCGTGGATTTTTCCAAATCGCGCGTTCATATTCCGCCACACGGGGAAGGTTACGCGCCAGATAAGAGAGCATCGATTTCGATTTGTCGAACGAGAAAACCGACATCGAACGCCACTTTCGCCCATCCCTATCGTCCACACGCTTTACATACCTAAACATACACTTTATCGCGCGCTAAGGACTGTGTACATTTCTCGAACCGCAAACATTGAAATCCTTTACCAAGAAAAGCTATTCGAAGCATCGATTTTTTCGCGCATACGTTTTCTTGTATTATTTTTACGATTTTTAAAACAGAAGAATTTTGTCCTACTATCGAATGATGAGGTATGGAGGGTCGGCGAGCTCGCGTACTTGGACGAGAAGCGTTCCGAAAAAAAAGGAATCGCGCGATGACTACGACGAACAACCTGGCCGTATGCCAGAGAGACTTTCGAGGCTAACGACATCAGAATATTTGTCGTGTAACCCGACCGATCCCGGGCACATTCTTGCACAGGGATTCGAACAATGTGTGTCCTGCGCACGAGATTGTTTTTCTTGAAAAGACGAGCCAGGAATGTTGCTTCCGACGAACGTACCGCTGTTTCCGATTCAGGGACCGTCGATCCAGCGAAACCATAGGCGAATTTTCGTCGAATTTCTCTCTATAAAATATACCTCTTGGATGCAGATAGAAACATGTAATATTACTTTGTTACGGTTAAAAGAAAAAAGAGTCACGAGCGAAAACATCGGTGATCTCAAACCATGCGTTTTTCCTTAAACCTGCGATTTAAGAATCGAACCTATTATCGGCCTTCGATGCATCGTCTAAAGTATTTAAATAACAACTGGAAATCATATTTTAAAGAAATGGCAACCTCCGTTGCACTTTCGAATTTGATATATCGATGCCAACAAGCAATCAGAAAACTTTTCGGGCTTGACAAACTTGATGAAAGGACCGAATTGACCCGCGAGCCAAACTTCGTGGGTCACTGATCTAAAGGCTCGACGTATACGAGTCCGTTTCCAACTCCGTAACAGACTCCTCTGTGGCTGGATGTCCTGCGGGCAGCTCAGGAATTTATTACCCGATGCAAGACGAAATGTAATTTTTGGAATCGTGGTCAAATCAAAAGTGGGCGAAATGTACTTCGAAAAGTATATTTCCCTCGTTTCTTAAAATACGTGAAACTACAAAAATTCGCAGCGAAACCTTTGTTTTTCGGTCCCCCTTGTATTGTAAGTCGCGAACCCAATTTTGGCTGGACGACGCCTTCGCGATTCGTTTCGTCCGCAGTCACTAACGTCGCCGTTTTCTCATTCTCGTTTCAGCTGACAAAGATATGCTGTTGAAGCTCGACTTTCGGGACGAGTTCAAGCTCGAGGAGAGCGCCGACTGCCGTTACGATTTCCTCGAGGTACGTGACGGCCAGCACGGCTACTCCAATCTCCTCGGCAACTTCTGCGGCACGAATTTCCCCCCAGAGATCACGTCGAAGACGAGATACCTCTGGCTACGATTCCACAGCGACGATAGCATCGAAGGCAAGGGCTTCAAGGCCGTTTGGAGCATGATACCGAGACCGACCTATCGTAAGTCCACGGAATTACGATCCTTCTTCCAGTCCGTCACGTTTGCCACGATATGCGAGATTTTCGAGCTTCGTTCCGTACGAGAATTCGCGCCGTCGTAACTATTCGATGAACAACGCGACGGAAGATCGGATACGAGACGCGCGTCGTTGCCCGGTCCAAACGGGTCACCGGATAGATCGAGGACGCTGGGAACCTCGGACGATCGAGATTTTACAACGAATCTTTTATCGCAATTATATTTAAAGTGCCTGTTTTCGATAGGGGATATAATAGAATATCAAATTATTGGTTCGAACGGAGTATTAATTTGTGGGGATTGTTTCCCACTTAAAATTATCGGTCCCCCGAAGCGATACGCGTTACGTGTGTGCGTTATTTACCCGTAGAAAACATGCGAGCAACGTTAACGAATATTCGAGCTCGAGATTCGGCTACACTTCATTTTGGGAAATGGCAGGAATAATTGGATTCGGCGATACCGCGTACGGTTTCGTTGTTACGTGTAAAAGTGACGTGTTATCGCGATCGAGCGCGACTGTCATACTTCCGGGAATAACGAACGCGATCGTTGTTAACATTTCACGGGGAATAACTGTATAGTCGTTGCTTGGTGGTCCTTGCCTTGGTCGAGAAATTACGAGACACTTCGGGAATGGATGATCCGCGTGGCCGGAGCGGTGCAAGTGCGGACGGAAGCCAAAATTAATTCATAGTCACCGGGAAGAACAGGGGAAGGCTATGAATACACGGGATCCACCCGCGGCAAGAGCCATCGAGTTGCTTGATAGATCTCCTTTCAGCGGCGCCTCGTCTTTGGACCGCCGCGGGGCTCGTTAATTGTTCGACCTGCGTGATATATTCGATCATCATTTTGTCGGATAACCGTCGGACGCGTGATTCCCTAGCTTGTTGCCGAAAATATTCGGCCGTACGCCCTTTGAACGCGCATAACGACCGACGATAGATTTTATCCGAGATTCCGAGACGAACGGTAATTGGTTCTGGAATTATTTCACGCGGACAATTAAAGAGACGCGTATTAAGCTACGGGTGAAAATTGTAGAAAATAATATCTACTAACTTTGTACATTTTTACGTGCGTATGTTAGACGTGAAAGTCGTTAACACGTGGAAGAATTAAAAAATGTACAAATTTTAGTATTAAGTGTAGTATCCATTATTTAAATTACAATCTGTCATTTTGCATAGGAACAATTTACGAAATATTTATCGTAACACATCCAGGTAGTTTCAATCTTTATATTGCTGCACGATAAAAATCATATGAAAGCACTTTTCAGTTATAAAATTCCGAAAAAAATGCGTTCGTTGAATCGACTGTTTCATATATGACCTAATAACATAAAAGCTATTGCTGCAACACTTCCGCCTGGCAAATTATTTTGTCTCGTCGAAAATGTTCGCAAAAATAGAAATAACGAAATCTAGCGCATCATTTCATACGTAAAGCACTTTTACTTTTAGAAAAAAATGAAATAAAAGACTGCAAATTGTAATTATTAATTTGGAACTACGGTGAACCATATTGCATCTCTTACAATATAATAGAATACTCCTACACTGTTTTATGGGATGGGTTAATGCATTACGGTCAAAATCGTACTCCGAGGCGTGTTAAAACAAAAGTAGTCGGCGTCGAGTGACTCTCGGATTAGAATTCCCATTCGGACATTAGCCCCAATGGCGGCGAACGTTGGGAACCTTCCAATCCACCAGGGATCTCGGCGAAAGATATTTTATTCTGTCACATACGAGGTATACAAGTAGACCTTTCACCTTATGGACTTTAACGGCCTCTTCTCACGGATGGCGGTCAGTTGAGAAACTATTCGCTGAATTAACTTGCCTAACATAATGGCTAATCAAACACCTGCCTAACTAAAATCTAAATTCGTTTATTATATCAAGAAACAATTCTAAATTCGCAGCCATTAGCTCGGTGCCACCCACGAAGAATAACTTTTCTATCGTGGGTGACACCGATTACCAGGTCTCACCACGAGGAGGTTGCTGCGAGTGGAGACCCGAAGGGAGATAGATGGAATCCAAGTTCCATCGATCTCCCTTTTACATCCCTAGAAACTAGATTACTAAACTAGAGAGATAGAAGGAAGCAATGTTCCTTCGATCTTCTAGTTTAGTTGTACCAAGTAATTATTTCGTTTAAAAAGGGATGAAGCTAAATTATGGGAGACGCGACGCGACGCGATGCTGAACCGTGCAGCAGATCTTCGGATCGAATCAACACTACCCTTGGTAGATTGATTTCTATTTCTAGAAATCGATCTATCATTGGCAGGCGACTAGATCTTTCGGACAAACTGGACGGCCGATCACATGTTTCGTTCCGCGAAACAGTGGTGACCGAAGCAAGAAACGAGAGAACGAGTCGAGAGAAACTATTTGTTAAATAATTACTTGGCATACGCAGATATACTAGAGACTTAAAATTAACGTCGAAGCTCAAGTCTAGTCAAGTTGAATCTAAAATTCGGACGATAGAAGGAAACAAAGTTCCTTGGATGTTGTACCAAGCAATTATATGGTTAAAAAGAGGGATGAAGCTAAATCGTGGGATACGCGACGCGACGCGACGCGATGCTGTACCGTGCAGCGGATCCGAGGATCGAACCTACTGCCCTTGCTAACTCGATCTCAACAAGAAAACAGAGAACTGCAACCCCGAATCGAGGTCTCCATTTCTCCAACGCACCCCGCCGGGAGCCCGAAGGACCCGACTTAGGCTGTCTGACAAAGAGAGAGTACCTGAGACAGGGTCGACTTCCGCTGGAAGGTATGCGTTTCCGCAGAATACGGAAACTCCACACCTTCCAGCGAAGTGCCGTTTTCCCTCAACCAAGCTTACCAAGGGAAGGCGATTAGATCTTTCGGACCAGATACACGGCCGATCACATGTTTCAATCGATGAAACAGCGGTGATCGAAGCTAGGAACGAGGGAACGAGCGAGAGAGAAGCTACTTATTGAATAATTGCTTGGTACAGACGCGGAGATACATATAATAAAGAAATCTTCGACGTTAATTTTAAGATTCGCGACGAAGCTTAAATCTAATCGACTTAGAATTAAATGTCCCTCGGCGGATGAATCCCTCGATGTCCCTGCGAATAATCTGAAACTAAAATTGATACCCATATTAGTGACATACGAAAGGAAATTTAATAAACACCATGCAAACTAGACAAAACGATGGAATAATTTGTCGTGCTGGTGTATCGAAGAGTGAGAATCTATAAGATTAAACCTACCTAAGGAAATGTACAAAATTGACACATGATAGAAACAAAGTATTCTACCTAACTTTCGTAATGAGAGATAAATAGAAGGAGAGATAATGTCGAAGTAAAATAGCAAACGATTATAAAAATTATCTGAAGAACCATACAAACGAAGACGAACAGAAACAAAGATTGAGCAGAATTGAAAATCCAACGATGAAATGGAAGATTGAACATACCCAAGAATTAAACAAAATATCTCAGCGAAATAGAACAAGAATAAAAATCTTATTCTAATTATTGACATCAAAATTCGTGAAATAGTACGCAAACAAAAATGGTATATGATTCGACACAACCATGCCAATTCAAAAAATAAGGCAGTAGTAGAAATAGAGGAGGGATACATAATAACCAGATAAAATCAAACAGTCAAACAACACTGAATTATGACCAAACAAGTAAAATAAACTGGTCAATTTGGGGATAATAATATAAATAAGTAAAGTGAGCTTACTACTTGTTGACCATTAGTTACCATTACCAAGGAAGCAGTACCGGAGGTTCAGCTGTAACATAAGAAACGATTCGTAATTTAGTAAAAGCGATGAACAGTTCCATAACGTTCAATTGGTATCATACGACAAAATAGAAGTGGGGAGAGCAATTTTAAATAGTTCTTACCAGTGGTCATCACGGTCCGGCACTGGTCAGTAGTGGTCAGTAGTGGTCAGTCGTCGGATCTCCACTGGTCAGCACTGGTCAGTAGTGGTCAGTTCTGGTCAGTCCTGGTCAGCCCTGGTCAGTCCTGGTCACTCCTGGTCCCCCCAGTGGTCACCGCTCCACGAATGGCCTGGCGTAGGCCCGCGAGACCCGATCCCCCTGGATGCTCCAGGGGTACTGAAGAATTTGTCCAGCGGTAGTCTTCGAGTGGGGAAGTCGAAGAGTGGGGAGACAGTGTCAATGTTCTCTTCACGCTTGGCCTAGAGAACAAGACTATTTGGATTGGTCCCACCTCTTGACCATTTCTGGATCTTCACTTGACCGCTGACCTTCATGTCAACCTCACTGTTGACCACCAGTGACCATAAGTTAGTCATTATTGATCATCATTGAAACCATTACGAAGATTAAAGCCTTCTTACGAGGATCCCCTTACAATTTGATGCATGATCTTTTTAACATTTTGTTCTACTTTGGAAGAGTGTATCTCATATTATAAAACACTCATGGTACAACGATAGCGTTCATCCCACTAGCGATAGGCCTATTCTTTACCTCGTTTATGTGTAATAGGTATACATGGGTTGGAAAATAAAAATACCTGGGCAGTTGAGACTACAAATCTGTATTATTCTGTATCTGAAGTATTACTCATTTTCTATTCGTTAATTTTTGTTAATACGTGTCCCCAACGAGACCCCATAAAAATGGGCCGAAGAAATACATTGGGTGCAAGGTCTACTCGTATACCTCGTCTGTGATTCTGTTTTTTAACATCGATCGATGGTAAATCGAAGCTACAAATAACGTTGGAAATAATAGAAGCGCAGTCTCGATCGTCTCGGCGACAAGGCTTCATTTTCGCTGCTGTTCGTCGACGTTGTAAAATATTCCGGATGGAAACGTCGTTCATGAGGCAGCAAGAACCCACCCAGACGCAAAATTCCTCGATATAAAATTCGAACTCGATAATAGTGCCCTTTTCTATCGCGAGGAGCGTCGGCGGATGAAAGGAATTTTTGATGTCGCGAAGTCTGCGTTGTAAAATGCAACGTGACCGTTCTCTTTTAACAATTGAATACGTTCCACGGTCCCGCCCCTCGTCAAAATGCAAATCAATCGCGCGTCAAGACTGGTAGAACACTTTGTAAGCTATTCGTTACAGGAATCACTTGTGCAGTTGGAGGAAATAAAAGAACACGGACGGAAATTTCTTCCTCGAAAAAATATTGACACGCAAGTGATTCTAATACCGAGCAGCTACACTCTTTCCTATTAACTTTCGTTTGCGATAGTAGTAGTTGTAATTCGTCAAACTAACGTCGAAGGAACTTTAATCTCGAATATCTCAAAAACGTCAACGTCCACCACTATGCAAAAGCTGATCGAAAGGTGGGATGCGTAGAAAACTGGATCTAAAATGAAAAAAATTCATTTTTCCGTTTCTATGTGTTATTTTAATGCATACGTATACTGTCTTCAGTGTGAAAACAATCGCTCGCGGCATGGCTCATCTCGCGCTAGCCGTGGGCGGTGGGACAATGTTACGATAAAAGAGGAAATGAATCGGACGAGGGTCGAATCTGTTTTCGCGGTTGATTAATTTCCTGCGCTTTTATTGTGCGTCGCCGTGTTGAGGGACTTTACAACGGCAATTCGAAACGGGAACGAGAAATGAATTATGCCGCGAACAATGGCCCCCCGTGGAATTTTTTGTTTCTTTCCGCTGGCGCTCTTCTGCATTACCGTCGCTCAGCTTCGTCTCGAGTGAATCGCGATCGAATATTGGCGAGTTCGTAGCAAATGAAACGCGAGCACGCATAAATTGACGAAAGGACGTCGACAGTCTCGAGGAAACGTAATACTGTAAAGGTCGTCGTAAAAATTTCGTCACTGTCTCTCTTCTTGCAATGAAACCAGAGATATTTATCTACCTTCCAGCTCAATTACTAGAATCACTTTGTATAAATGCAGTCATCGACTTGTTTTTAATCATATATCGTGGCAAACGTGTCTCGTTTTTACATCCTTCTACTCGTCGTACAGCGTCGGTCATTTCAATACGCGCAGATTCATAACCCGACCGTTTTCAAGCTTCTTAATGAGTTTTCGCGGCAAGGCTTACAGCTACGGAACGATTTAATAAGCATGATTTCCAGCGGGAGTGCCACCAGAACCAGAGCCGTGTGTGATACACGTGGGTGGCATGGAGGCGATTATTAACAGCGACGACGTCCAGGATAGGAAGAAACTCTCCGAGAAGGAAGGCATCCCGTTGGACTGCATGTGGAATATCACGGTTAAGGATGGATGGAAGGTGAGACTGAAATATGTATATATCATTTGACGTCTTAAAACAGATTCCTAAAACGTTCAACTATTAAAAATACTTTGTTCTGAAGTTTTCTGTATAAGAAAATGAATCGAAAAGATAGAGTAAAGTTCTCCCATACTAGTCTCCATTTTTGACATAATTAATTCATCCATTCAGCATTTGGCGATTCTAAGCATCTATCTTGGTATATACGAAATTATTTATTTAATCGCAACAATTAAGCGAAAGCAGCTTAAATTCGAAGCATCAGTCTGTGATCGTGTGACTCGTCCGGCGCGCCTGACCATACCTCGATATTTCTACTTGCATTGAGCGACTCTAAGCATCTATCTCGGTACACACGCAATTATTTATTTTAATTGTTTACTTATTCGCGTCGATTAGGCGAAACAATTGCTCAAATTCAAAGCATCTGTGGTCGTGTGAAAACGAACGATAGAATAGGACCCGGAGGACACACGAAACGCAGGGACGAGAGATACAGCGTTAGTTTGAGCGTGATCTACAAAGCAATGGACTTGATGAAATAACTATTTGACATTCTACACAAAAGGAGAAGCTACCGCATAGTTCTATCAGAATGTTTACACTGCGTTTACTGTTTGAACGTTCACACTATGTCTATGATGTACGTTCGTAGTTGTACCGACGTTTCGTCCTTATTGCACATTCTCTTCAAGAACAATTTACAGCGATGTTGAGGCATCCGCGCGTATATTAGTCCACAGATTGTTGGAAATAATTTCCCCCTTGATGATATTGAAATTAACCAGGTCGAGTTGTAGTTTTATGAAGCATTCTCTAAAGATGGACAAAGCACCGAGCAAAATCCTCGTACCAAACGGTCCACGTGGTTCCTTTGAAAAAAATTCACAAATAGGGCTTCTTTTTGACTGGATATGACTTCCTCGGTCCACGGAACCCAATTTTTCATCGAAGAACAACGGTCAGCCGGCTATCACGTTCGCTATAAATTGTTGGAAACTTCAATGACGGGTCTAGATTGAAAGGTCCATAGAGCTCCCATTGAGAATCACTATTCTATGGGATGCCAGTCAATGTCCCGCAACAGAGCATCTCGTCCAATGGAGCTTTTAGTCTCCTCTCTGTTCGCGTCGGCAGACACTGCGTTGATGACGCCTGGATTTTCGACAATTAAGGGAAGAGTGAACCCGCGTTCACGAGACGTGTATTTCCAACGAGGTCGCTCAAAGACTCCTCGACGCATCCTTTCGTTGGGAATGTCTTTAATCCCTGTCCCCGACCCTCCCATTTCGGGATCATTCGTCCTGGTTTCGCAAACGAAATCCTATCCGACGTAAAAATGTCGACGACCGTGACGTTTCGGTTCGTTTTCCTCGTAAAACGCGCCGTCCTAATTGGTACGAATCCTTTGACGGTACGCCGTTAAGCGTCGGGAAAGAGTCCCCCCGACATTCATCGCGGAAACACGTACAATTTTCAGATTCAGCTGACGTTCTCGGATCCCTTCAAGCTGCAACGACCGAACGAGTGCGACGCCAACTTCGTGGACATATTCAAAGAACGCACTGACATGTCCTCGAGAGAGAAGAATTTCTGCGGCAGCATCGCCGACACCGTCCTCATCCAGACCAATATCGCCTTTGTCAGGTTTTACGCCGAACCGAAAGCGTTGAACAGCAGCTTCGAGGCCGTCATGACAGCCCTCAGGGACAGAGACCCGGGTGACAAACGTGAGTGCGCATACATAGTCCATTAATTGTTCAGCTTCCATTCGATATCGTCGAAGACGTCATTTTTAACGCTTGGGTACAATATTCCGTCCCGATGCGAGCGCGTGACCAGACGACTTCTAATCGAGAACGTGAGCTCTATGGTAGCGTCCAGCAGCGAGATCGTATCTTTTTAACGCTAGATTTACGGAACAAGTTGATTCGATTGGTTTTAGATTCCAAACTTAACGTTACGGAGCTTGAAAGCATATATTTAAACTCCGGTTGCACGAGATAAAATATCTCAAGCGGTAGGATTTCGTTAATTCCCCGGTACGAGCGTTCTACTGCGGAACCGTTAAGGGGAACAGCGATTCCGAGTTATTCTGAATAATGGACCGTTCGCGTTGTTAATGTTCTAGTAATTCGCGAGCCGGGTCCCGCCGATGAATAATAACCCTCTGTCTTTTCCGGTGATTAGTCTGGCAATTTCCTAATTGCCGGGGGATCAGTCATTCCAGTTACTTTTATTTTCAATTACTGTAAAAACACGCGGCGCGCCGTTAATTTAGTTGATTTCCATTAGATCGTATCTCTCTATCCCCGGGGCACGCAACGGTTTCGGTGGAACCCGACACGTCGGTGTTAACTTTAATGAAACTTAACATCGAAATTACGGGCGTGCAGGGAACAAAGATTTCCGCAATATCCCTCTAGCGTGACCGCCTAATGGAAATTAAACTTTCCTGTTCGCCAATTACTAGTGCGTAGCCTGTTATCGCGCGAAGAATCGTTTAAAAAATTCTAGTCGGATTTGTCTACGTTTAATCCCGATCTTGTTTGCAACGAAGTTTTCGTCTGTTTCCAAAGGCTCGTTAAACGAAGATTAATTAACCACTTTATTCGTCTAACCGATATCGACGTATCCATCAGCGAAGCGAACGTTCTTCGTCATTCTTTTTACTTTTTACTCGAGGAAAGTTGCGTAAGTAGATCTCTAGACGCGTAAGGCAGAGTGTCGTTAACTCCTGGTTGTTATTCGAAATCGTAAATTGCTACGACAAACTGGTCGTTAAACGCTTCTGGTACTTTTAGTTAAGTAGTAAACGCTCAGGATTGCTTTGGTCGACTGAAAGACATCCGTTAGAAACCGGTTAAAGTGTCGCACGAGTAAATTGAATAGAAAAAGAAAGTTTGTTACGTCAAAGGAGTCGGACAGTACGCCTTGCGGCGATATCGACTTGCTTAAAGAAAGTTTAAATTTTCTTGTTGGTTTTACCGCGAAGGATAGCAGACAGTGTATCAACCCCTTGGTTATATTCTTGTTGTTTATCTTTCGCTAGGCAGAAAAGTAAATCGAAACTCTTGGGTATTAAAATAAAATGTAAACGTTCCCGAGCACAATATTGTCTTACAGTTTCCTCGACGTATCGATTACCGGGTACGTTTATCCCTTAAACTCGGGTAAGATCGAATATCAATCTCCATCGATCGGAAAATAGAATTCCGTCGACCATATTTTCCTCGCGACGTGCTTCGAATGACTATCTCGTCGCGGAAAACAAAATGCGAAACATTAAACCGCTCATGGAATTTGAGTAACGATCATTCCACGCCAAATTGATGCCTGATTCTAAACGAAGAATTCTCCATATCCTAAATGAATTCCAAAACCTATTACGGACAATACTATATTTCGATTCGATTGGAATCCTTGCCATCGATAGCGATTCGAATTCCACAGCCGGTCGAAGCTTTGGTAAAAAGCATGTTTCATGCGAAAAAACGATGAGATTGACTTTCGAATTCTTCGTGTTTCGATTTCACCGAAATCCCCAGATCGTTAAAAGGGTAACGATTGAATCGTTCGTTGAAAGCTATCGGTTGATAGCTGGACCGAATTCGATCCGACTTCCACTTCGTTCGAACGTTTAAGCAGATAATTACAACGATATCGGCGAAAAGAGATAATCTATTTAACCGGCTTGTAGCAAAGGGAATAATCGGTCGCTAAACGATTCGAATTCTATATTAATGGCGGCAAAGCCCTTGGCTGAATGGTAAATGGAGTAAGCCGTAATGCGGTTACGCGTACAGAACTCCCTGCTATATCTCGATCCTGGAAGAATTCCCAACTTTCCGCACCTGCCACCGAAACTAATATATCGCCACGTACGTGGCCAATTCACTTGTACCCAATTTCGATGAAAATATGTGCAATCAATGTCCGTAAATCTAGCGTTAAATTTGTTGTAGTTTGATGTATCGAAGTTGTTAGCCGTGGCAATAGATAACCACGTAACGAACTGCTCGCAACCTTGAATCCACGAGTACCCGCGTACCCGTGAAATAGAGGACTCTAATCGATTACCGGAAACGAGCTGCAATGCGGCATTTAACAGCTCGTTACGATGTAATCTATAAAGTTCCAAACATGGAAGTTACTTTGTAGAGGAAGCTTAAAAAATCACCGTGCGATTTACCATTGTAATTACGACTGAAATAATCTGTGTGAATATTTTCCCCGAGTGTAAAAATGAAGTCTCCGGTTCGCGATTCGTTGCATATGTGTTAATTCGCGAAAACGTCGAATCACGTTCGCTGGAACGTAGACGGTGCCAAAACTTAAACGATGATATGGAATTACGAGCGTGTAAGGTTCTTATTCGATCGTTTCTGTTTCCTTTTTCCAGCCTGCCTCGACGGCGAGTACTATTGCGAGGACGCGACCTGCATCGCCGCGGATTTACAGTGCAACGGACGAGTCAATTGCCGTTTCCGGTGGGACGAGGAAGACCAGGCCTGCAACGTGAGTGAGCGAACGTTATATCCAGACTAAATTCCATCCTGTCGTGTTGTTAAGGTCGATAAATGTTTTTCGATTTCTGGGATTTCGACTCATTTCCGAGTCGTTCCTTCCCGCATCCATTTCCTCCCTTTTCGTAAAAAGCATCGCGAGCTTTTTTCGTTCAGTCTAGTTCCATGCACAGCACCGCGCAAAAGTTTCAACGTAATTTTGTAACGTTGATCCTCCTCAGAAAAATCGTAGCGGAGAAAGGCGATACGAAACTTTAAGAATGTCCATTTCTTTATCATTCCGTTCGAGAACTCGATAAAAGTTCTTCGGTATATGTTCACTGTGCAATTACACAAGTAAACAAACGATTGTCACTGTGTCTGACGAACGATGTGACTCGGTTACGCAGCAGTCGGTCCACGTTTCTTGGCTGAAATAATCCTGGTTTCTCATTTCTTAGTGCCAAACCAGGGGATCCAGGATATCCTGCACCGCAAGAATGGCACGTCGCCTAGACTTAATCGCTTTCCGCCCTTTTGCGCCGCCTCCGCCTGTTCCAGGGGGGCTAATTAATTTATTCGAGGGAAGTTCAGCACTCCCATCTAAAGTCGAGCCACCGCCTTCGCTATATTTAATATGTACGTCGTAGCTCTACCGGTGAGCCAGTAATAAGACGGGTCATCGCTTTTTCGTTAAGTTTCAACCACCCTCTTTTCACTCGATAAGAATTACGATCGTTTCGTAAGCCATACTCGACACGTTCCTAGAAATATTTTGTCCAACATCATCATCCTTTAAAAAAAAATCCACCAACCCCTGTACCTTCAAAGATGGCCCTGACACTAACTTTTCAATGTCGGAATTATTGAAACGTTAGAACATCGATTCTACGGGCAGGAATTGGAATTCATCGAGCCCCACGATTATCGTCACCGTCGATGGCCATTAATATTCCATGAATTCTTGATCGCGTTCATTTGTAAGCCGACTTCTTTGTAACAAACCGGCGGGGATCCGGTGTGTGGAACCGTAACAGAGACTTAATATCCTCCAGCCTCTCCGTGCTGTCTCTCTATCCGCTCTCTCGGTGGTTAATTAATTTATTCAGGACTGCTCTCGCTGGCCGGAGCCAGTCGTTCCGTTTCCCTGACCTCCGACTCGCGGTTTCGTGATATCCGAATACGTATCGTCCCGCTGTACGGAAAGCTGTTTCCGGTTCCGGGAGCGCGAAATAGTACGCGCGGCTGGCAAACTACCAAAACAGGCAGCCACCAGAAACGACGGCACCGCGGCACCAACGGGATATTAATCTAACGGCAATTAGTTCGATCGAGTCCTTGTTTCAGCGTGCATCCTGCTTCAATCGTGAACGAGTCGTTCTGACATTACAGAACAGAGAAAATCCAAGAGAGAACGTCCTTAGATGCGATACAGTTCTTGGAGTTGTATCGCCCAACTCTTGAGATCTACTCTAATAAAATCCAGAAGCAATTAGTCGAGACACTAGGTGCAAATTACCAGGAAAGTTGGAACGAAAGAAAGTTCCGCCTCGGATGCTTAACAGAAATCGTCGAGCGCATCTCGCGATCTACTAAACATTTCGATTTGAAATTTCCATGAGAAACGGTGATACAACGGGGACGGATCGTTTCGTCAAACGAGGAACGTCGGGTCAATTAACCGTCGAGCCTGTCTTGCGTCTGTGGATAGGAAATATTATCGACGGATCGAGAGTGGCTTGTTAAGTCGAAGAAACGGACGCGACAAAGACGCGGTCAGAGTTTAATTCGCCTCCTAAGTAAAACGTTCGGATTAAAAGAAGTGGCCGCGGATAAGGTCGATTCGGCCCGATTTCTACTATGGACAAAGGAAAAGCAGACTCTCCTCGTTTTAACCGCAAAAAATGAAACTCTTTGCGGTCGGTTGTTCCGCAATATCCATCCGCAAGATCGCGAGTTTCTTATCACTGGAAAACAGGCCGCAGGCTGAAGGGGCTCGAGGATTTCTTTCTGCCAGTGCGATTCGTCAGAGCACAAGAAAGATTTCCCTCCAATTTACTCGAGGTCCCGTTCTATTTTCCAAAACCTTTTTCGCGCACGGAATTGGGCGGCACTTGGCCCGTACTGTTTCTTACGAGTCTTCGCGATGTATATTTACATTCGTGCTGATCTTTCAATTTTTCTGTGCAAAAATTTGCTCGTGGCGTCGTCGATTATCAATAAACGGATTGTCTTGAAAGCGATGTGAGTCCATTCGTGCACGTTCGACGCGAATTTATCACGACTGGCGCAGCCAGTTTGCAGCTTTTCTCCTTAGGAAATCACTCGCGAAGCTTCACGGTGCAATGTAAAAAATGATCGCGATTCCGCTTCCATTTTCGACGAAGCTCCTGTAATCTCGCAGCCGACACGCCGGGAAATTACGCGAACGACGTAGGCATTTTTTACAGGACCGTTTAAGTAACGAGAAATTTTCTGAGCGTTCTTTAATACGGTCGAGCGCGTTTCAAATTGTTACGAAATAGTATCGCTACGCGACATCCACGGAACGCGAATAACGCGTTTATAAAAACAATTATTCGATATATTAAAAATTATTCAAGCCGTACCTGAGAATCTTTCGTAGCATGTAAAATACTTTTTATGTATTTTTATTGCTCGTCCAAATGCAGTGTTCAAAGCTGCCTAGTGTTGCAGGGAATTCTGTTATTGGGGTTGCTGAGCTACTCAAGTTAATTAAAATTAATTAAAAGGTGTGTCCTGCGTGTTTACGAACTAAGTACAATTACATCTCCAGCCTTTCAGTTGTCATTCGTTGCATTTCTTGTTCGCGTTGCAAACTTGGCGCGTTTACACTAAAGCTCGTTCGAGCATAATTTCCTAGCTAACCTGGCATACCGTACCTAGCACACCGTCGTCATAATTTCAGGAAACACTTGCAATAAATTCACGGAACACTGATTAAAAGCCACTGGTTCAAATAAGTAGAGTCAGCCAGCAACAGCCAGACAAATTTTCTAAATCTAAACGACAAATATTAAACTCTTTTCGATAACATTCTGTATAGGATATTGTTTGTTTCGAACAAGCAAGCTCCTGTTTGCGTTTCATTAATGCTGTGAAATGCAAATGACCGACAATGTTCTATTATTTTATCGCGAAATATATTTACTGGGTGTCTCGCGGCTGCAGTAAACCACGGCAAGATTGTACGTCGCGATATGCGAGTTTTCCTATTCACGTGGGAAACCGGCCACGAAATTGACGGGACGGACAGAACGCAGGACGAAATCGTGGAGGAATACACTATACGAGCCGTCCTATCCAATTTTATTCCCGTCTAATGGAAACTGCACCCATACCACTTATCTCGTTTCGTGCTCGCCAGGTAAATGCTAATGGAAACCGGACGCTGCGAAAGAGTCGCGATGGAGGAACGGTCGAAACATCCGGGGAACGTGTTTTCCTAGTACACAATCAGACACGGCCAAAGTTTCCCCGCTGAAACAAAAATACGCGTTCAAATTTCAGGTGCAACGCTTAAAAATAGCGCGTCTCTAAACAAATCTCCATCTCAAAGATTCGCAGTCGGAAATAATATTTTAGATCGTTCCCGACGAGAGAGATCTTTCGAGAAATAACAGAAAACAAGTTTTGTTAAATATATCGTCGTATTTGTAAAAGTCAAGGAAATATTCTGTGATGATATATTAGACTGCATGATCCATGGTAATTTTAAAAGTACCCCGTGGAAAATTCACTGTAATTCATTGGGAGTTTTGTAGATCTACGCACTCCAGGTGGAAGAAATACTATGGAGAATAGGTAAAATTGCAAATAGTATATATTTATGTTCGATAAGGGATGGAGATTTGCCTTGAAACGAGAGGAAGGCTCGTAAAACACATGCTGCAGAAATAACACAGGAAACCTTTCATACTCCAACCCTCTGGCGCGTAATATGCACCATCGGGAGTGTAATAAAAATAGTTCCAGTTAAGTTCGCCAAGACATTTTTATTTTTTTTACTGGTTTGGACGAGCATCGTTAGGCCCAAGTTCGAAACGAAAATTGAAAAAATGAAAATGTTTTCCATTTCGTTTAACTTGGACTATCAATCTTCGCGTCAGGGATGTTTTTGTATCGTTATCTTGAATCGTACAGTGCGAACGAAATAAGTTCGCGACTCCATTTATTTCCATCATTCTTGACATCCCTCGTAGAAGCATCGATTCGATAGCGATCCATCCCGCCTGGATTTTTGCAATAATTAAACCGCAGGGAATGTTCTTTAATTATCAGTCCTTCCCCTAATACTTCTCCCGGCGATATAGCGCCGTAACATAACAAAATCCGTACAGTCGTTACTTCTCGTTAATGAGAACTTCATCGGTGGTGTTCCGGCGACTAATTATTTCTTTTCGCGAGAGACGAGAGATTCTCACTGGACTGTCATTAATTTCACCGGCTGCTCGGGAATCTCTGTCTCTGGAGCGAACCGGGTCAAGGAATGGATGAACCGAACGATTCCTCTCCGTACGTCTTTCAATATGCACGAGAAATTTCGAAAGAGTGGAGTTGACAAGGCTGCGATCGGAAACGCGGAAAACAAGGTTTTTCTTTGTCAGCCTAGAACGTTTCGCGCTCGCGGAAACTCGATAACAGCCGGTTTGAGTAGAACAGAACACCGCGTTGGATTCTCTCGCGATACGTGGAGTTCTGATCGCGCATAAATTCACGGGCGCGCCGTAAAATCGTTTGAAACCAAGCACGAACGTTTCCGAGCGAAAATTTAACGCGTTCGCGAGTTGAAAACTTTTCTTAGTTAACGCTCCCTTTTTCGTTCCGCTCTCCGTGAATCTCGCGATGCAACGAAAGGATCCTTTAAGGCGAATAAAAAAATTACGACCGAGGGTGGAATTGAAACTGCATTAACATCGCTGGAAAAGTAATGAATTTTTATATTTCATACTCTCGAAGCGAAAAATTACCTAAAGTTATTTGTCAGGCTTTCTTGCATTCCACTTTTACGCAAAGGATCAGCTTTCTGTCGTGGACCCGAGACGTTTTGAACTCCAAGGTCCGTGGAGTCGTCGGAATCGTTGACTTTAGTCGTCATAAATTTAATGCGATGGCGAGTAAATATTATCTGTGCCCACACGACCCGCAAGACTGTTCAAAGGAGTCTCCTGTTGATCTTCCAGCAAACCTAAGGGAGAAGCAAAGGGCAGGAACGTCGCGTGTCCGTTTTCCTTATTTGACAGACAGTTTGATGCCACCCCGGTACGCTGGTGAAACGTCGATGGATATAAACTTCCGTTGACTCGATCGAAGGCCGAAAGCGTCGCGCGGATATCGACGTTGAACAGGCGTATCGTTTCCGGGATCGGAGTCATTAATTTCGACAAAAAGCGCGGACGCGAAGAACGCGGGAACGGAAGTATCGACCAAACCGACAAAGCAGGACGCGCGCTGCAAACGAAAAAAAAAAATATATTCCTGGTACACGAAAGAAGACCTTCGTTATACGCGGTATAACGACCCGGTATTCTCGAGTCGAGTATATTTCGATGCAACGGAAAATAATATTGTTAGTACAGGCCACGAATTATTATACCCTCTTAGCGACTTGATGCAGTTTTGGTAAAAAAAAAACATTAATTTCTTATTCGAAACGAAAGAAGAGCATGTTACGAACGAGCGTGAATTGCTTTTGACGAGGACACGTGAAAATATTATTCGCGTCTATAAACTTTGAAGTTTAATGATCGCGAAACGAGACGAGCGATTTAGGAATTGGAAGAACGAGAGCGCGTTTCCAGACAGAGGGGAACGAACCGGAGAGAATCGAAGTATTAAATATGAGAAGGATCGAGGGAAAAATATCGAGCTGCCACGCATTCGGAGCGGAATAAATCCGTCGTCGAGCAGCGTAGGAACGCATCAAAAGTGTCCTGCCTCGTTGCGAATGCAGTGACCGTTTCAGATGTATTTTTGCACAGACTGTCGCAAACACGAGCGACGTCTGTCGAGTGTGTGCTCGGCCATATAAGCATAACAATAAACCTCTCGGGCTTACGGAAGTAGAAAGAAGCATTTCCAACCCCTCAACCGGCGCTTCCCGTTCCCTCTTTGGGCCATCCTTTCGTATCCACGCACTACCGGGGTTCAGCTCTCGCTACGTGTAACCGTCTAATACACAGAAATCTCATTCGTGAGACGTTTGAGTACGGTGTACGCACCGCGAGAACCACCGCAAAAGCCCGTAACACGATAACACCGTCTATATTGTTAATTGTACCGACTCACCGCCAAATGTGCTCATTATACGCCATTGTTCTTATTACTATTATCGCGAAACGGTGCTTCGCATTTCAGCTTTCGAATAGTTCGTAAAACTATGGAAGAGCATCGTCCTAAACCCGTTTTCATCCACTTACGAATATCAAAGATACCAGTTAAAACGAATGGTAGCCATTATTATTTTTCGAACTCCTTTGCCAGCCGGTGGACCGAGATAATTAACGTTAAATTTTTATACGCGGTAGGTCAGGCAAAACCCAGTCATTATCAAGTTAAAATGGATCGATGCGACGGTACGATTTTGTACAAATTAATTCTAACGAGAATAGTTGAAGAAGTTGTAAAATTTTTCGCGCGTACATTCATTTTTAGGGGACGAAATCAACCTTTAAAGGACATGCATCGACGTACTTCCAATTCCCCACCCCCGACCTGAATTCTTAAAATCGTCCTCTGTGAGTCGTCGTGGATTACGAGCCATCGAGTCTACGTTCGTTTCCTAATCGATTTTAATAAATGGCTAACTCGCTTCTGGTCCCTGTTATTTCCGCCGAAATATCCCAAGCTCGCCTCCCGATCGTTTAACTATTCCAGTTATTTTTATCCCTGTTCATAAAAGTTCTGGCCCCGGAGTGGGAAGATTATCGAATTTAATTACCGACGATAGTTACCATAGTTTACAACCGACCAAATACCGACACGTAGACGCGACACGGATAAGACGGACCGGAAAGAAACAGAGAAAAAGAGCGTCTTGTTTCCATCTGTGTGCATTCAAACGTTAATGCTATGCCAAGAATCTCATCCGCGAATTTTGATCTACACACACGCGGGCGTGGAGCATTCCATAGCACCGGCTCTGTAAATTTTAGCAGGGTATTTAATGCGGCTTCGCAGCCAGCAAACGCGAGAAACGAGGTACACAAAGGGCGAGAAGAGAATGAGATTCGGTTTGCTACGTTATGCGCAACTTCCTATATCGTGCCATGGTAACTGTTCCCGATGAATGTGTACTTTGTCATCTATTGTCAACACGGGCACATATCCGTTCTCTGTGAAAGTTCTGCATACCGTAGCCGATGATTAGCGAGTTACGCGCGACAGTTCCTTTCGCTGCCGTCACGTGTTGGCATTTGCGCGCTCGATCGGTTTTTATTTAATTATTTAAATACCAGACGCGCAGAGATCCGTTGGAAAACTGGGGGATCGCATCGATCGTAACGTATAATGTTAAGTCGTTCCATAAATTAAAGGGTAAAATTCGTAACTCGTAATCTCTCGCGAAGAACGCATGGATACTAAACCGAGGAAACAACGATTGCGTCTACAACGGTTAATAAACAATTTTATTGTGTTTATTCTTGCAGACTAAAAAGTCACGGTTGATCGACTCCCAGCATATCGTTATAATCCTCATCGTTTTCTCCCTGATCTTGTTCGGCATGAGCTTCGCCTTCGTTTTCAATTGCGTACGGAAGCTCGTCAGGGATCATCGAATCATTCGGGTAAGTGAACCTACCTTTAACAATCGCTTGAGCTCGTAACTGCGACAGTCGGGTGGAAAATTGATAGGATGCTAGATTAAAAGTTCCGTTGAATATCTGTCGGTGATCGTGGCGTTCGAAGCAACGACCACCTCTGACGTTTACGATCGAACGGTATATCAGCGAATCGAAAACTTTACAGGTCCCGCAGTGACGTGACGTACGATGATTCAACGACTTTATTACCGGCCATTAAAGCTCCGGTTACGGTGGAAGTATTTATCCACGAATTTCTCGGCCTCCGTGTCAAAATCTGGCTAGTATTCCACGCGATTCCGTTTTATGCGCCATTAAAATTGTAACTTCATCGCGAAAGACCATTACAACGGACGTCGAAACTAAAGGCTGACGAATGGCTCGAACATTCTTCGAAGACACGTCGTCTCGAGGATCGTATATACAACGAAACAGAAAAAAAAAAATATATATATATATATGTATCAAAAAATCACGAACAACCGACGATTTTTGCGTGCTATGTGCCAGTCGCGTTGCAAGGTACTCGTGGAATTTCAATCACACGACGAACCTACAGGATTTCGATTCGATTCACGGCTCGTATTTGTCACGTACGACCATACGTGGCTAACATTCGCGCTACACGCAGGAAAAAGACTGATAACGTATGGGTACGAAATAGGCCCACGGTTCGTTTCACCCATTCACGAAGGATAGTGAAGTACTGACAAGCAGAGGATACGAATAATACAAGCGTTTTTCGGATTAAATCGAGCTTAAAATGTAGAGTTCGACGAATCGAAACAGTTTTTATAAAAAAAAACCTGGACCGAACGAAAATTAATTTCGTAGAAACGATCTGATTGAGACACGTGGTAATTGGTTAGGAGAAATTGTTACAGTCTCGTAAAACTTTACTCGTTAATATTCTAACGAGCTATAATCATATTTATCCAAGCGTTTCGCTGGGCATGCATATTTTTCCGCTTCAACATGGAAACTTCTTAACGCAAGAACGTCCGGTTTTCCAATTATTATGCAAATTACGTTATGCTCGATGCAAAACTAATTTAACAATACATTACGAAAATTAACTGCGCAAAGAACAACACGGTAATTCCCATTTCAATTACAGAAACGGACGGGCGCGTGCGCGAAATATTTCGGTATTCGGTCCAGCACTGATACGTAACTTTAATTGAAAGTTAACAAACGATGTGTCAATATTGCAAGGAGTGTTTGATCGTTCTTTATTCGATCCACAAAATAGAAAATACAACAGAGATTATATTCAAGACTATAAACGTTTCAGAAATAGTTTGCACAAGCAGTGGTTCGCGATTGCAAAACTGTTCGGGGCTTCGAACAATTCTATCAGAGCCAGCAAAATACTGTCGTGACTCCTGACGGTCACGCGCCGTTGAAACTTCAATATTTGCCCGACTAATTGAAAGAATTCGTTTGTCTTCTCCCAGGAACACATCAGGCAGTCCAGAGAAAATCGATTGGACGAGCTGGGTCGCAAGGCAACACCTTGTCCGATCTCGTCTTCGAGGACGGACATCGGGGACCGGGGTAGCGAGTCTCCGAGCCTGGAAGTGGTGCCCAGCAAGGAACTTTTGCCACCCACCACCTTGATAGCGCAAGAGTACACGAAGGATCTGGTGTTGGAGATGGGCTACAACGCGAGGGACATGAACGACATTCACCAAAGCAATAACGTCAGCAACGCCACGCAGGAACGGTTACAGGAATCCAACGAGGAGCCAGAGATGCGCGACAACTCCTGCCAGACGCGAGAGAGCCTCTTCGAGGCCAGAATCCCGGACAACGTGATGCCACCAGGCTTTACAACCTTTGGCGTCCGAGGGCCGAGCGTTTCACAAAACGGGACCAACAGTCATCTTCATCATCATCGTCATCATCACTTGCACCACCACCAGAGTCCGTCGCTGTCGCGTCAGAGCTCTCAGCCTTCTCACCAGAGCACGTACAAGTCTTCCGAGCAGAGTCCTCAGCATCCTGGCACCCAGTGTTCCGGTTGCAGTCCAGCGTCCAGAGGTCGGGACGGCAGCATGGGCGTCTGCCCAAAGCACAATCCTATCCCAGCCCCGCCCGGCTGGTCGACCCACGAGTCCAGTTACCCGCTGCCCCCGCATCAAGAGTCCCCATACACGGATCCGCCGGACTATCCGTCGTACCAAAGGTATCAGAGTCCGAAACCCAGCAGAGAAAACAGTGCCTATCGTCAATCACCCAAATTCGTGAGGCAAGCGACGGCCGGCTCTGGCGAGCGGTACGCCTCCATTTACGGGTCTGGACACGGATCTAGCAACGCGTCGAGCACCCCGCACTCTGGCACGCCAAAGTGCACCCAGCAAATGGCGAGCGATCCCAGGTATAGGGCGGAGGCGGTGATAGAGGTCGACCAGAGGCGACCGTTCAGCATAGAGAGCACGAAGAGCGCTCCGGACGTGATCGCGACTCACTGACGCCGGGGTCCTGGGGATTGGGAGCCCTATAAGAGACGCCATCCCCGTCAGACGGTCACCGACCGTCAGCTAACGAGACAGAGCAACGGGAACAAAGTGACCGTGGCCACGCAGAGCTCTTTGGACGACGACGCCTCGACCAGCTCGACGATCGAGGCGAACTCGTCCTCCTGATCCACGTATAACGGCGCGATGCATCCGCCCGACCAATTGGACTATTCGGACCAGGACGATCGAGCGTCTTCGGGCGGGTTTGCGCGGTCAACCGGTTCAGTAAAGCGGAACGACGTATCGAGGCCGACGGATGTCGACGCAATAAAAGGGGCCGAGTCGCTTACGGACAATGTCGGTGAAATCGAGGGGACGAAATCGAACGGGGTTTCCGGGACGGAGTTTATCGGGACAAATGCGGAGACGTTGCACGACGATGCCGTGGTGGTACGGTCGGTTGGACGCGACAGAAAAGAATCAATGGACGGTGTTTCGGTTTCGAAGCCGCTGCGAGCGGGGGTGGCTTTAAAAATTAGCGATCTTCCAATTCTGAGGCCTCCGGAGGGCTTCAGGGCACCTATCTTCCGATGCAAAGCGCCAACCTTGGCCTGGCAGCACTGCGGTTGTCCTTCACATTCTCACATGCCGCCGCGAAGATCGTCGGTTATCTGGAGTGCCTTGAAACGCTGCAACCAGGAGCCTTTTTATCGAACCTGGCCGAACAGGACGGTCAGAAGGTTCGGACGACCGCTGAGGAGGACCGTGGGCACGCAAAGTTCACTGGACGGCTCGAGATCGTCTCTCGGGGCTCTCCGTTGCGTCGTCAGGTCGATCGATATGACGGAAAGATCGATGGATCTGGACATCGGGGCTACCATACCTTTCTAGTGGTTACTTCTGAACCGAAGTGTTTCTTTTGCGCGTTGGATCGATTGGATCATGGACCAAAGTCATCAGTTGTATTATTGTTCGATTGGGAATTGTTATCGATTGGATGGGGCACGTTCCGTACACGCTGTTTCCTTTGTACGTTACGGTATATTTGAAAATCTTGTTACCGTTATGGTTTTCACTGGGATTGCAAGTGTCACTGTTATACGGGTCACAGGCGTAACGATTTTTCGCGTAATAGTTCGTGCGTTTGTCGTTGACAACACTATTTGGACTATGCTAAGTGTGTGGGGTTATGGTATAAATCGTTATGTCTATGACTCCTGTTACGTTACGTGAATAGTCGTTTAGAACAAAAATGGAATATCATATTCGCGTACGGCGGCGCACCGCGAAAATCAAACTTTTACAAAATGGCACATCGTACACGCCGATACGATACGAAGTGTTTCGTTCATTTTGGCCATTCGAGTTACGTAGCTACGAAAAAATAAACTTAGAATTCGTCGGTTGGTTTCATAAATGTGTCTTAAATATCAAGACACAACTTTCAATATGAATTTACGTACGCATAGTATCATAAATATTACGATTTTGGCATCATTTGGCCAAGATAAATGAAACCCAGGTACTTAAATCATAATTGTTCTAAAACGAAGTTGCACTAACAGAATGCTTAATCTATTTTTTCCATTCGCGAATACGAACGAAAATAATCGGTGCGACGACGCTCGTTTCGCGCCATTTACAAACACGTGGTTAGCTTGGTATTTACCATAACCCCGCTTCCATCGCGTTCTCGTTAATTACGGCATCGTTAAAATTGGCGAACAATAGGCTCGTTCCGAACGTGACCTTACGACACAAAGCACGGCTTCGAAGCACGAACACGACGGTTAATGTTTCTCTAGGACGTTTTTCCCACCAACAGTTAAATCCAAACGAAACATATCGGATCCGGATACAACTTCATTGCGATAGTCAGTTGCGCTCGAGCGTCCGGAGATGGCGCAACGGTTGTGGCGACGCCATTCGCAGTTCGACAGGTTACGAGTGATCATGTTGTTCACGAGATCAAGTAAACGCGTGTGAAGTGTTTAGAAGATACTTTGGATAAACGTGCAAAGCTGTTTGGAACGGTTGATTGTTTCCGCCAACGAGTAAGTAGATTTCTCATCCGAGAACGTGAATCCGTTTCACGGTCGATGATATTCAGGTTGATCCTATTGTTAGTCTAACCCCTTTTGTACACGAGGTATCGATTGCGCGGCACGATCGCCGAATACGTTAACGTATGAAATAAGTACGATATTCCGATATTAGGCAAACTATTTTTCCACGGTGTTTCCACTGATAGACGAGGATGTAAACGTGTTTGCGCGCACCGAGTCGAGAGAGTCGAAAGAATGCATTTATAATAGGTAACGCGCTTCAGCTCGAGCATGTTCGATTCGAATCGTAACGTTGATCGGGAAGGTGATCGTCGCGTCGTCGACTTAAAAAATCGTCTTGACGAGCGAAAAGAAATTTGTTTACCGTTCCCGCGAATTTTCCGAAGGGCGACCAGAATTGTTTCTCGGGGCCCCAGGATCGCGTAACAGGGAATATTTTCTTCGTACGATAATCTGTTATGATTTCGAAGAACACGATCGCACACGCACATTCACATCGTTTCTGCTTACGCGAGGTTTATCGAGCGATCGATCTATCGAAACGACATCACAGGCTTCCGGGACGAATGAAATTTCGGCGGATCGTGTGCACCGCCATCGTGCACGCGATAAGACGAATAATTAAATTAGTCAATTAAATGTTAAACGATCGAACAAGAATAAAAGAAGGACGTGTAATAATGTGCGAACCACGTGCGTGTTAACTGTAACTGATATAAGCAAATACGTTGTAAAGCTGTCAGGAACTTAGAGGTTAGTAATCGAAAATTCTCGCTTCTGTACAGGTTACGTGTTAACGTTTATCTAATAGGACAAAATGTACAGAGTGTACACATTTGTATATAAACGACGCATGTTCGTCTGTTAACAGTGATGCGCCAGACGAATAATAAATATAGTACTTTTAAAATAATCCCAGACTCTTAATCCGGTTCTCCTTTAACCGTAGGGTAACCCTGGAGAATTATTAATGCAGCCAAAGCACGGAAATATCGACTTTTCCCCCGTTTACATCGCTTTCTAGAAAAGACTCTTGAGGGACTTTCACGGTGCTTAGCGTTTTAGTGGAGGTAAGTCTATACTACCGGTGACCATCGATGGAAGTCGTGGGCGGCTTTGCCCCCCACAACATATAGTATTATATTTATGTGGGTGGCGCGTGCATATAACGCGACATCGTCCAATGTTTTCGTACTCAGAAAACGGAGACGAAGTGGGGGTACCTTCCTAAGCTCTCAAAGCTTAAACTTGGCAAAACTGGTCCGCACTTTAGGCATATATGCGGTTATATCCCAGTTTAACCTCTGGACGACCATAAGCGTCCAGTACGCTCTCTTCGGACTGGCCACCTGAAACACATTGGTACGCCATGCAAATTACGAGCAGATATTAGCGAACAGCGATTTAAAAAATTTTTTTATCAATCGACAAGTACATATTTTTGGCTGATTATAAATGAATAACGATGTACAAGCATTTTTGTTCGCTTGCTTGATTGCTCTACTGTTTGTTTTATGTAGGCACTCCCATTTCCGTCGATTAGATTTTTTTTACACTTAATTGTTTCATTTTTGCATAAACTTACGTCCGCACGTTAGCCAGGCGCATGCCTCGCAGCGTTAACAGTATTTTAATCAAAGCTTTTTCACGGAAATGTAACGATTAACGGAAGCGTTTCTCCTCGGGTTATTCGTTCTGGCATTATTAACTTCCTCGTTGCCTCTGGGCACTTCGCTTCTTAACGGAAACCTCGTGCTCCGTACGGCGCTTAATTAGTTTTAAATGATTCTTAGATCGCCTCTGAAGATCTACTTTTCGTAATAATTAGCTATGCTTTTGTATCCGACGCTGTTCTGCTCGCGGAACGTTGTCGAGTTACAGTAAAAACCAACTTCGATGCGTCTAGATTTCTTGTAGCAACTTTACAGAAGGGAGGGTTGAAAACCAAACTGTTTAAAAGGCTCCTGCAAACGAAGGGCGTGCAACCTTATAGACAACTTAACGACGGTAGGAAGTACAGCGTATAAAACATTGTACTAATTTCAACTATTCATCAATTTAGGCGATGCAAATACGCTAACCTTATCATTCACTGTTAGAGTACTCCCCGTACATACAGGTTCTAATGGGAGATTCTAGAGACCAAAATAAGACGAAAATCAAGAATACTAATTTGTTGATGGTAGCTTCGTTAAAAAGTTATTAACGTTTAAAGTTCCGCCAATACTGAATTTTTTTCTCGAAACTGAGTAGGATTTCGGGGGTATGTGTAATGACCAAAAATGATTGTAATCGACTCTTACAGCCGAAAATAATTTTTTTAGCATAATTTGAAAAATTTTTTTTTCGTAAGTTAGCGAATAATTTTATTGGAAAGAGTCTTACCGGGAAAATATTCATGTCGACCGACGTAAAGGAACCTTTACGTAAACATCGTCGTCGCGAATGAAATTTTGCTCGTATAAAGGAATGACGGGGAATTAATATCGTCGACTGTCCGCGAGGCGTTAAAAACTGGATAAACGTCTCCGAAGTTGATTTTTGCTTGTTTAACGAGAGCTGTGGCCATTTTGAGAAACGCGAATAATAAAGAGACCAGTTAAATCGTAGGTAAAACGCGGCTGCCTTTGAAATTATCCCCTGCGGTACATGTATATGTAATATGTGTGTAGATACGAGCAGCATGTACGTATATATGGCTGTTCGTGGCTCCGTGCTCGGTCACCTTTATCTCTTCCGCATAATTTGTAATTTATGTACGCGCGCAGTGTCGTAGTCGCGTCGATGTCAGAGGTTCCATGGCGACGACGATATCTCTACCTATACACATTGATAATTCTCCTCAGCTTGGGAACGAAATTCGGGAATTATTTACCGGGGAATTTGCGACGGGAATTTCATCGAAAAGCTCGACGCTGGAAACGTGTATGCTCCTGCATTCGAACTTTTCTTATTCGCCTCCGCATCGGGGTAGCAATTTTGTTTTCAAGAGGTACACGCTCGCGTTTAGGTCTGGCACATTGGAAATGAACAATCCGCGGTCGCTGTTCGTTTATTCCGCTACCATTGGTATCACCTGGTGCAAACTGAATTACTCAACTCGGAATAATTAACTGAAAACGGAGTAATTAGCGTAGCGTGCGCAGTTGTTCGGATTAAATTTTCATGGGGAAAGCTGGCATCGGAGCGGGATAACGGGAGTCAGCAAAAAGGGACACGAAAGCAAACTTGCGCGGATTGCGTGAAACTTTTGAACGAAACCTTTGCATTCACGACACAGGGATGGGTTCGCGCAATTTGCAAAAAATAATTGGTTCTCTGTTTCCCATTCTGGGCACGCGCATGAAACGCTAACAATCCGATGCACACCGAAAGGTACACTGTACTGTTAAAGCTCGTGTCAATTCTGACGTGAAAAATCGTAAAATTGTCGTTGCAAATCGTATTATACGTCGTATAGTATTGCTTTAGAACCACAATTATATCGATAATATAATACAAATAATTTGTATATAACTTCAGAGACAAAGAGTTCGATTACCATACTTTGGTTTTCATTTGAAACGCCGTGTGTTACATTCTCATAAAATCGTAATAACACGACCGTATGCATATTAAAATTTCGTATTTGTACGTTTCGATGTCAGCTCATTACGGGCTAAAGTTAACTCAATATTTAACGATAATGCTTTAATATAATGTTACGTTGTTTATACGTTAATATTGTTATAGAATAAACACACAATATTCACGGTGCTTTCGTATAAATTGCCTGCAACAACTGTATTCCGATTTTCAAAATATCGATTCAGCATGATGAAATGGCCGACTTATTCTCTCCGGTTACTTGCATCCGCGTAAGCGGATCAGAGCGTCGCCATTACGCGGATCAGCTTGTTACCAGAGTCGGGGACCATGGCCAAAGTCAGTAATCTTTTCGCTGCGGGTCCTACCGACGAGTCGAGCCTGAGAAATTGCGAGAGAGCAGAAGGTAAAAATCGAGAGGAAATTCCGTTCGCCGCGCACGAGGTGAATCCACCAGACGATCCCGATGGACGCATTCTTTTCGTTTACCCTTCGATGGCTCCTTCGTTGTTTTATCGTCAGTCATTTCCGTTCCCAGACGCGACGAGTATTTATCGGGCGCGATTATTCGCTGGCCGTTCGCCAAAGTATTCTCCGAGCGATCCCGCGCGATCATTTCATCATAGACCGTGCATCCTCGATAAATAAAAAGTCGAGCAAGGCGGTCGTCGAAGCGGACAGAAATCGATTTACGTTATCTCGATATGAAAATATAAGTAAAGCCGAGGGACGAAGTTGTCCGCGCGGCAGAAGTGGCTCTCGTACATATATCTTTCCGTCGTGAAAGTTTCGCGAATTCAAACTATCTTCGAGACGAAGCCCGATTGCGGGGTCATCGGCGATTATGATCAGGAATGGCCAGAATAAAGTTGTTCCATGTTAAATTTAGTTCTCGAGGGAAACAGTTTCCTAACCCCTTGACGTACGATTTAATTTCGAATAATTTTTTAATTTTTTACCTCGCGAATCTAAAGATGTGTTGATTTTACTATACAGGGTGTTCGTCCACCTCTGGGAAAAGCTTTAATGGGAGATTCTAGAAGCCAAAATAAGACAAAAATCAAAAACACCAATTTATTAAAAAGTTCATGTTACAGAGTGCATAAATATTATTAGTATATAATATAATAAAAATGAAGTCTGTATATTTACGTAATCGTCAACACGAGTTTCGATAAAAATAGGGTAAATCGTGAATTTATGTCTCGAGGCGTTTGCTTTTGTTTGCTGTCAGGTTTCGTTGGACAAAGTATGGTGTTAAGTAGGGAACCAGAGACAAAGACTCGTTGGTCCATGGCGCGACGGAAGGAAAGCCCGAAGACGCGAATTGGGGACAATAGAACGAGGAAACAAGCCTCTAGTTTCCACCCTATCTGTATTTATTGCGGCGCCCGTTGGTTACAGGCGAATCGAAGTCGAGAGTTTTACGCTCATTGGAAGATCGCGCCTTTATGACGCCGCTGCCGTAAAATAAGCACTTCGAGAGCTTCCGGGAAGAAGGATCCTTCGACGTTCCGCGGTGCAAAGAGGGCCAAGACACACGGTGGTCGTAGTATCCGGCTTATGTAGACGGGGGTGGGCTGTTCGAGCACCAGACGTCGCGGTAAATATACGTTTGTAGGTCGTGAATGTTCTCATAGCAGCCTCTCCACACAGCCATCGAGCACACGCTCAGTAGTCTCTCTATATCAACGTGAAGATCCATGTTTTCGTCGTGCAGCGGCGAAATAAATTTTCCTTTCTTTCCTACCGCAGTGTTTCAAAACGAAGAAGAACCGCCTCTCTTCGATTCCGGTATCCGGGGCGAAACGTGGCTCGACCGTTTGACAACAGACAGGAAATACCACTGGCTTCCCTAATACCTTTGAGAGATTGTTTCCGGGCGTTCGAGCACTCGATAGATACTGGAACATCGTTCAATCCATTACCGCAGATTTCGTAAACTAAGCAAAACAAGCGAGTTTTCTCCGCTTACAATCTCGTTTTTGCGAGAGAAAATTACCCCTGTCGAAGATCATTGAGTTTGAAAGAAACCTCGAGATTTGAATTTGAGGTAATTGGCACTAAAAACACAGCTTCCAGTGTTTGCATATTAAATCTTCGAAGAATAGGATTAAACTCTAAGAATAGGATTTAGTTAACAACGCTCAAGAGTATAATTAGATTTATAGAGTTCGATAACTTTAGGAGCGAAGAAAATCGGTACCGTTTACGAATTCAGATATTGATCTACGAGTCGTCTACCAAAGTCACGAAGTTGATCTTGAATTACGTATTTACTCTAAGATCTGCACCTGCTAAACTCTGTGCTAATGCATTATCTCCAATAAGCTGTGTATAGTCTGGGATTCCGGAACAGCTGCGCGTAACTGTTAATTTCGGAAAATCACGGCAATCGGGGCTACAGGCGACAGCAAGGTCCTTACGTCGCGAGAACGTTCTCACTTTTGGAAGGACGAGGCGGTGAAAAAAGACGGTCATCGAGATTCCGTAAAATGGATGCTTTTTCCCCGGCAAGAACTCTCGCGACATAATGGCGGTGGCTGGAACGCCGGAAATTTATTCGGTAAAGGGGAATAAAGGGAGGCGAGAGGATGGCTGTTACTCGCGGGGGTTGATCGAAAAAGAATTTGCCACGAAAGAGCGGTTTCGGGCCGTGAAAAAAATTTACGCCCATTGGAAGATCACGATTTCATGACGTCGCGACGTCCGCCGGATTGATATATGGCCACTGAAAGAACTTTTAGAACGCCGCCGGAGCGTCGGCGGTGGCAAAGGAATGCCTTTTGGAAAATTGCACTTCTTCACGCCGATAGGTTCCGTGGACCATTATTCCTCGAAGGGCCGTATATTTCCCAGGGTCTCGTAGGGGCATAAATACACGTTAATGGCCGTGTCCTTCGCGGCGCGATCGACCTACTTATTTCACCCGACGTACCGACGAAAATTGGACAATACGTTTTATTGTTCCTTTTAAATATTCGTCGGTGTCGAACGAGCGTTTTAACAGAAGCCAACGAAAATAGAACGGAGCCCTGGTCGCTGCCGAATAAATTGACGATCGACTTATCGACCGTTTCGTGGCACGTGCTTCCTGACCCCGTGGTTGTGTATCTTTAAGTTCCGGGGCGTTAATGGTACTGTCGATTACGGATTTGAAGGTAATGTTCCGTGCAAATACTTGGACTGCACCCGACTCGGTTTCGCCCTTTCCTTTGTCTTCGTTTGCGCGAGGGCAGAAGTTTCCTCCGAGGCCGAGGGAAATCTATAGCTTCCCCTCGGCTAGCAGACGTTGCCTTTGTAAGCTCTGAGCTTTCGGGATCGTTAAACTAAATTACGAGAACGTCTTACGGTATAATTGATATAAATACAGGAGAGCCTCGATACCTGCACGCGAAACTGGTTCGTTGCATTCCGTTGACGAGGGATTGGGTATCTTCCGATCGAAGCAAAACCAGAAGTGTAAATAATGCTCGTTCCCATTGGATCGGTTAGCCAAATATTTTATAATATAAGAGATAAGAAGACCTGTTCAAAGTCGGTACCTTAATCAGTCTTCGTTAGCGTCACTACTCGCTGAAACTTTGATAAAGAATTTTCATAAGCTGGTCAGTATGCGAGGGAAGAAGTTACTGATTAATTTTTCTCGGATCCTCGAAACGAAGTTTCTTTTCAATTATCGATACGTCTCGTCGTGCTATGATTAAAATCGACCGGAACTCTCCGAGTTCTCGTGCTTTTTATTAATTTTTACTAGACAGCCAGAGTGTGAAGAACCACCGGTACAGATAATTTGAGTCTGTCGCGGTTGATCCGTTGCGGATAAGATGGATCGTCGTGTCGCAGAGAGGTTCGTCTCGTACAAACAACGTCGTTCCGTTGTCGCGAAGAAGAAACGATACTGCAAAGGCGGGGGAGGAAACGCCAGCGGGAAAATGGAGGAATAAAGTTTGGGCTTTACGGGCGGGTTTCGCGTGTGCTGTGCATTGGCCGCGGATCAGACTCCCATCTGCATCGTTGCACATCTGCATCCGCCGCAGCGTGGAGAACTCGTAATATCGGCGAGATCGCGATTTATGCGCGGCCATCGGCTGCTGTCACTTTTAATAAAATGTAAATACGCGGCGCGATATCCTCGAAACCGCATCAATTCGCATAATTTCGTTCGACGATAAATACCCTCCGTGGCAATGGGATTATGCTGACATTTTTCACCGTGCGCCGTCTATGATCGACGCTAATAACGTTCATTTTAATTTCCCATATTTCGATTCTCCCGCCTCTCTGTACTGGGTGTCCATTTAAATGGACATGTTTGGGGAAAAGTGACATTTTCAACAAAATTTAACGATAACATTCTATTTTAGGTTCTCTTTCGTCTCAGAGTACCTTGTTTATTGTAAAAAATGAAACATGAGGATTTTACAATTTAACATCAAACATAATATTTGAACATTAAGCTTAGAATAAGAGTTCAAAATCGACCGATGTTCCGGAAGGCAAGTTAAAAAGAGAAGACACGAAATTAATCTAAAATTAATCTGACCACGTGCACTCGCGTATGTAACGTTTCTCTGGGTCCCATATGTCTCGATTCGGCTTGCTTTCCAGAACACATGCGATTTTACCTCGAAATGGACCCACCGTTTATATTTCTATCAAAACGCGCAACGAGTTTCCATTTGCTGGAGCCACGCGCGCGCCGGCAGAAGTTGCCCGGTTCTCGACTTGAATTATGAATATCAAAACGTCAGCGAAACGAACGCTTCGAAACGGGAACAAGGCGGAAAGCGCGATCGGTGCTATTCACAAAGGGCACTTTGAAAATTCAGATCGGTCGCCGCGAGAGCGTGATATTTGTTGGCAAAGGGGTCGGATCAATGGAAATTTAATTAACCCGGATAAACTGAAAAATAAAGCGGACGTCTGGGTTAATTCATTTTGTCGAGCTTTAAAGCCGGTCCCCCTTTCGCGAATCCGCTCGCCCCTTTCATCGAAGTTGCCCCCTTGCCGGATTACACTAGCGGAATTGACTTCGCGAAGAGATTCTGCTCGTTCGCGTAAAGCCTATCGCTGTATATCCGATGCAACTACGTCGCGAAATAAAATCGTTGCGTCTTTTCCATTAAACCGATCCCGACTTCCGATATCGATCTTTCTTCCTTCACGAGACACGAGAAAATATATACGGTAATCTTACGGATAACTGAAACGAAATCGGGTCGTTGATGTTTCGGTTATCCGGGGAGAGTTCTCGCTTTAGGAATCAATTTCGTAGATTTTCGAACGAGTGAGAGATCGTCCGTCTAATTAGAATTAGAATTTTTCAACTTCCCATTATTCTTTCACGAATGAATTACCAATGAATCGTCGAGGTTTCTCCGATGGGAAACCAGTCGGCGCACAACAGTATTCCGAGTGGTTTTAATTATACGTAATTGGAAGTTTATACGGGCAATCCTGCATTGGGTCGTACGACCGAGAAAAGAGTAATTCTAAACGCAAAAATTAATCGGAACCAGTCCATTCCGTGACAATTTATTTTGGGAATAAATACGCGGACAAATGTTTAAAGAGATTTATCGAAACGATATTACCGATTATAATTTCACTTATTGCACGGTTCCAGTCGTGGAAGAGTGAACCGGAAATATTTCCAATCAATTTATTCGATAGATTCTCCCGTCCGTGGTAAATTCAACTTCTCTCTTCGCCGTCGAAACTAATCATCGCGAAATTGTGGACGAAGCTCAAATAATTATTAGTTTAATCGCTGTAATTAATCGGTTAAGATTGACACAGCTAATTTCGACGCTGATCCAGTATCGTTGCTCTATCGATAGAAAATAGTACAAAACTGTAAAGTTATCTTCTTCCAAAAATTTCCCAAAATCGAGAGCTAGATTCGCGAGGTATTCGTGAACGTAAGAGCCGCGATATAGTCCTAGATCACGGTTAAATTGCAAAGGTCAGATTGGCGCGAAATGTGTCGATAATTGGGGCATTTATCTGACCTGTAATCTCGATAGCATGTAAATAATTAGCTATTTCGTTGGCTCACAGCCGCTGCGATACATAGCCGATAGGATCTTGTTGTTTGAACCTATCCATGAATGGTTTCGGTGGGTGAATGCAATCCCGTTCGACGAACGCGTAAAGGACGGGCTGTTCAATGCTCTCGTTCGCAACCTGGACGCGTTCAGTGCCGTGAAAGGATCCAGGATCAAGCGGACACGAAACTGCGACGGAATTTGATTACATTAGCATTCGACGCGCCCGAGATTATGGACGGTTTAAATTTTATAAGCACGTTGCCCGGGGCTAAGTTCGAAAGTTCAAGCCGTACAGTTCCGCGCGAATAACGAACCGCGCCAAAGTTGTCTGGCTTTTCGAACGTAGCCGAGTTTTCTCGGATCCGTCGAGCAATCGGTGGCTAGCTGTTGTCTAGAGGACGCTTGGAATATATTCAATTAAGGTTTACGGCGGGGATCAAGCCGCGAAAGTTTAATCCTTCCACGGATGGCCGATGGGTTCGACGAATCGCGTCGTGCTGTTTATACGAGACTTGAATTACTGGATAACGAGACACTTTGCCCAAATTGTGCAATATACCACTTTTTATTCGGCCCTCTCAAGAAACTGTTCTCCCCCACGGTCCAAGAGCCGTTAAGTCCAGGGTATAATAAACTTTATTATCTCCGTTCCCGTGGAAGTTATCGTTGTAATGGAGGTGGTCGTAATCGCGTCCAGAATTTTCGAAAGAATCGCTCCCGACGGCTGTTAATTATCCACGGTGGAAATTTCTTCAGATTCGCAAGAATCCGGAAGTACCATTTTAACCGACAGGAATTTATTTCAACACTTTGACTTTTCGCTAACCAAGGATTAATTCTTAAATTTAAATTTTCGCTAAAATTTCGTTGCAAATTTACTCGAAGACCCTACGAAATCACGTCCCTGTCGGATCGGGGTTGGAACCTTTTTCTAAATTCCCGGTGCAGATAATATTTATTCAGCATTCAGCGGACTTTCGAGTAAAAACCAACCTGACCTACATCCGCGTCGGGAGACAATCAACGTGTTAACATTAACTGTTAACGTTGGAGTCTCCGTTTCCGGCGCGGCCACCTTGAAATCCTTATCGACCCTTCCGGATGCTTTATCTTCGTTCTAACAGCGCGAGACGGTGTATTTAATGGTGCCACGTTTAAGCCGACGAGGATTTGAAATTTAAGCGCCGGGCAATCGATCTCTTTTTCTTTGTAAAAGGAAAGCGTTAAGGATGCATCAGTTCTTTCGGTTTGCTCGCTACCTTCTTTGTTCGTGGCTTCATTCCTTAAAAGGAAGCTCGTCGGGAGTATTTAATAGATGTATCTCTGGAACGGTACCCCCACTGCGATGTCACTCCCGGGCGAAGCTTGGTAATTAATTCAAAGACTCGCTTCTTGATAATTCGGATAATCGAGTCAGTTGCGACTGGACGAGCTCGGACAATGCAGATGGTAGAAATTGATAACTGCTGACATCGCTTTCCAGCGCATCCGGATGCAGACAGCAAATTATACAGGGTGAGGCGTTTAAAACCGAAATGGGGAAAGCTGCCTGATTTTGAACGGAACGAGATGTCGTTTTCTTTTTTTTCGGGTGCAATTGGATATTTTAAACGAATAAGAAACAACCTAATTGTAAGGTTTTATCCACCCTGAGGCATTTTTGCAAAAAAGCATTCGATATAGAATTATATTCTCTCGTGTAATTGACTATTTGCTGGAATAATTGACTAGCAGAAGCTTTCGATGCAACTCTTTGTATCTAAACAATTCCATTCGTGTTCGAAAACAATAGTTATTTTGAGTGGTCTGTTTCAAGCGCCCCACCCTGTGTAGTCTCGCAATGAAAACGTTTACTTTATCTGCTCGAAGGTGTCTCAATGGTAATCCATCTTAGTTTAAGAGGGTGGTTCTTTGCGAATTCAAAGGTTAGACGAGAGAGTGGAACTTCATTTTACTGTTGAAGCTTCCAGCAAAAGCAGAAACCGAAGCCGTAAAATATGATCGCGGGAAAAGGAAGTGCATTTGCTACCGTTTTTAGGACAGATTTAAAATAATTAATTTTTTAGGACGTCTGCTCGAATAATCCTCTAACGACGGAACTCTCAATAAAATTCTTGCTCAAAGCGAAATTCATATTTGCTTCGATGTTTCTTAGTAATCACATCTTTAAAAGTTCACGAGCTTAAAATTATTGCATCGTAACTTTAAAACGATATTTGGGGATTTAAACAAGTTATCTTTTTACCGGAATGGCGCATTACTCGAGCTACGGTTGCTACCGAAATGTTTAATTGGAAAAGCTCCGCAATCCCCGTTGACTTATTAATAACACAGTGCGCGGAGTTAGCGGAATCGAGCTTCACCGCGGAGAAATTTAGGGAAAGCAGTATGTACAGAATTTTAGTCATGTAATCCTGCATGGAGACGAAAAAAAATCGTTGGCGGAGTTGGAAAATATATCATTCTTGACCAGTGGCTGTCACAACTATTCATTCTTCGCGAGGGATTATCGCGCGATCGTTTCGAGCTCGTTGAAAAATTGTACTTTGAAATCTCGTCTCTGTGTCGCTGTTTCCATTAAAAACTGTTCGACGAAGACAGTGAACCTCGAGAGATTTATCTCTCGTTTTATGTAAATGATCAAACTTTACGGTACCGTGTCAAACGTCGTGAACGTTTGTAGGATTCGACGGCTATCCGTATGGGGGAAGGTTTCATCCCCTGAGCATCGAGTTAAACGAGTCGTAGCTTTCGAAAGTTGCACGAAGCTATAGCGTAACGAGTTGCTCTAAACGATTCCGCGTGTGTGTGCTGATTCGAGGGCTGGAACTTCGTCGAAACGAGAGGTTATCATTTCTCGATGCTTATCCAATTGCCGCCACAGAGATACGTAAGCCTTAACGGCGCAGCAAATGCCCAGAGGGGCGCATCTATGCACTTTGTGTGCATTCTCGCTTATTATGCACGCGATAGCGCGAGCATCTAGCACGCGGCAGGACATATTCGACGTGCATCGCCCTAGAGTTCACGAAGTTGTTCAAATTGTCATTCCCATTGATACGTAATTCGGAGTTATAGTATTTGGTTCGATAGAAATTTCGATCGTTGACTTTGAGGTGCGATAGAACATCAATTATCCTCATTAATTGGGCGACAAGACCGTTTGATTAATTCTTGGTTACAATCAATCCTGCGTCAACGTAATATTCGAGCTTTAAAAATTGGTTACTATTTTGTCCATTTCACATTTTCGGGATGATTTCGAATAACTGTAATAAAGGAATATATACTGAACGGGCATGGCAAATTTGAAATCATTTGGAATATTAGTTCGCGAGATACGTGTCAATAATCATACTTTGATAGAACGTCATTAGTCATGATGTTACCACTGCGCAAAGTTGATTACAGTTTACTGGTAAATTGAGGAATTCTTGACTCAATCAGTTATTCCTGGTTCGTAAACTTCGCCATTCGTTCGTAGAATCGATGCATCGTAAATTAATAAATATTCCCAGTAACATCGTGCACTTTGCAACGCCATAAAAACCTCCGTTGAAAGTACCAACGTGATGAAATATTAATTGTTTAGAAGCCTCAGTTCTCAAAGTCTCGACTTGAAAGATTTCTTGTCGAATACACGATTTACTGGTTCTTTTGTTTGCGTAATTATCCTCTTCTGTGCCCGTATAATAGAATATCAGAGTGTTTGTATAATAGATCATTCGGATAACGAAGTTTCGGCCATGTACTAATGTTTAAACGAAATTGTCCCGGATGCGAGGAGGCCGAGTGACCCGACGCCTGAAATAATTAAAACCAAATAATACGCGCGAAACGTGTTAATTGAACACATGTACAAGTACATGTTTAAACTGGCGAGAGCAAAGTGAACACGGTGACTCGATAATGCGGTATCGATTAAATACCAACGTCAAAATCTCAAAGAGAAAGCTTTCCATCGAAATTGTGCTATATTCATCGGATTCTCTACGATATATTTCCGTTTATTTGCCAAATAGTTCCAGATGAATCTATTCGTCGGTATTAGAAGAAAATATGTACGAATGTATATAGCTGTGCAAAAAAAAACAATAGTATTTTTTTTTTTTTCTTTTTTTTTGTGTACAGCTGTTTACATTCGCGGAAGTTTAGAGCTTAGAAAAGCGTTGAAATACACCGATCATCAGTCAAAGCGACGAACGGTTGGCACGGAACGCGCGTTACACGCGAAAACGGAGGCGAGTGAAAAGTTTGTTGATCCTTCCTGGTGAATATAATGGATCGCAGCGATCAAATTTTCGTTTTGAAATTCGAAGCTAGCATCGCAGCGTGCGGCGAACCCAATAAAATCCGAGCAATCGATTCTTCAGTTGCTTTTTCAGCGTGAAAAATGACAACTGTGAGTTTAAGTGACATTTAACGCACGAGTGTCGAAAAAATAGATAACGAAACGTCGAACGCTGCTGGGATATAGCTTTCCTCAACAACCGATACTTGGAACGATCGCGTAACACTATTCGTGTCTTAAATTTAAAAAACACAATTTACATTTATTGTACGATACATTTGTTGTACAATTTAAAATAACTATAGCGATGAATTGACCGACAAAACCTGGCACCGTTTGCTGTACAGCTCGAATATATCCTCAGTTTGATAAAACACCGTGCGTTCGTTGAAATATAGTATGCCAAAAATCACGCAAACGCTCGGAACAAGAGCTACGTGACCTCGTAGATATAACAATGGATATTGTTTGTCTTGAACATGCAATAATTAATCATACTTTTACGCCGGAAGCCGGAGGGGCCATTCGAGGCTAATTTTGGCCGAGGTCGAATCGTGATTATCAACTAACGATGTTAAACGCGAGCTATTATTTCGGCCATTATTCACCGTACAATGTACATCATGCTTATTCACATTTCCTTCGCCTTATCCCCTTCACAAGATGAGGTATTTGTGGCTATAAAAGAAGTCGAACAACAGAACAACCTGTAGACAGTAGTGGGATTAATGCATTTAAGTATCCACTAACGTTAATTTAATATATTCATGTTATCAAATTACTGTTCTCAGAAATCAGAATTTATTTATTATGTAACTTCCTAAAATTTTGATATCTAGGAATGTAATTCTAACTTACGCTCAATGAATTATAACCGTTGAACAATTGAAATATAATAGCGCGACAGATTGCAGAAGCAATCGTGAAAATTCGGCTGTCCTCCATTTACATGTTCACGGCCCACTGGTCCATATATGGGTCAGAGTGAATCCGACTCAACAAATATTACACATACGATTAAACTGAAAGCTTAATTAAAACGTAACTATATATAATAACACAACAATAGTAATGCATATCACTTAAAAAGAGAAGTACAGTATTCACTGTTATGAAAATTTATCGAATTGCTACCACATTCGAATGGCATTCGTAATTATCTCATTAAAAATATCGACATTGTTAAAACGTCTTGTCCATGTTAACGTTTTGCGTCCGTTAACCTCGTATAACGAAATTACCCTTTGTAGAACGAAGTTAAACTTCGTAAAACGAAGTTTGTTAACAGCAAATTCGTAACATCTCGATAAAAGTCCAGAGACTCGTGTCTACTCGAACTTTTAACGAGCTTCATCCGTGATTCAGTCAAGAATTCTTCTACATTGTGATTTTTCGATTAATAATCGGTGCAAGCATATTTCTACCCCCTCCCCATTGTCCTAGGTGACACATTCCGTCTACGAGTCCTGGCCAAATCTCCCTTCCGTCGGAGCTTTCCGTGGAGGTTAGCCGCAAATCGCACCACTCGGCATCCTGCAGAAAATTAAGCTTTATCGTAATTACCAGCTACCGCGACGATACAACGGCCCCTTCATCCTCGCCCCTCCCCCCTCGCAGGATGGTGCACCTACGCCATTAAGGATCTTTACGTCGTGCCATTTTCCTCTCGTATTTTCCAGCCTCGTAATTATCGTATGAATTAGTCATCTCCCCACCCCTCGTCATTCAACCACCGCTAATCCCCCACTTCCTCAGCGGTTCTAAACTCGACGTTACTTTAACGGCAAAAATTAATATCGCTCGAGCAAAAAATGCGAAATTAAACGTAAATTAACATAATTCATTTGCTCGATGGAAAGTTTTACAAGAAACAACACCCTCGGTCGAAGAATAGCATTTGTTCTCGTACTTTCCTTATCATTAACGTGCCTAGAAATTTCTTTTAACACTAAACCTATCACGACCAAGTTCTGGGTAGCTTCCGATGTAAATAGGAAATATGTAGCAAAGACGAAAGAAGAGAATCTCCAACAATGCGTATTAATAATACTAAAACTTTAGACGCGTGCTGTTCCGAAGATATTACTGTTTTATTAATAATTGAGCCACTGTTAGAAGCGGAAAAGCCTCCCCTTTAAAATGGCTTTTGGTTTATGTCGATCGGACTTTCCGTTTTCGAGATATCGTCGTGTAAAGAAAAGTATAATTTTTAAAATTCCACTATGCCTCGCTCTCCGCCTTACGAAGGCCTATTAAAGCGTATTAAAAATACATAAACTTTAAACCTGTGCAGTTCCGAAACTACTAGTGTTTTATTGATAATTAAGCCATCGTTAGCAGCGGCAAGGTCTCCCCTTTAAAATGGTTTTTGGTTTTTGTCGATCCGACTTTCCGTTCTCGAGATATCGTAATTTATGTAAAAGGTAATTTTTCTAATTCGACTATCTCTTTCTCCGTCTGACGCGTCGGACCTCCTTGTCGCTCGTGCGTGGTGCTGACCTAGCCCGCGTACGTGACTGTCGTGACCTAGTTTCGGCGTAGTATTTCCAAGAATTTACTACGCACTGTTTACTATCTACGCGCGCGCGAGTTCATTGATATCAATGAACGTAATCAAACGCTTCAAACCCTTCTATCTCCGTAACTAGCCACCGCATCGACTTGAAACTAAAAACGCTATATCTCCGGAACTAATAAAGCTATCGACTCGCACAAACGCTCATTTTAAAGGGCATTTCATCCCCCATCTGATGACTATGCCAACTACTATATTTTATGCTGTCTTCTATGTTTATTTTGCAATTTACTTTGACGTTACATACTTAAAGAAGTTTCAGCAATTCCTATTGATCAAAAATTGTTTATTTAATTGAAGATTAATTTAAATTTGTATACGGGGTGCTCGCATAATTACTATGTCATTTTTTCGTAAATAATTGTTTTCTCCGGAATTAACCACGGTATCGACTTGAAACAAAATTCGTTTTGACCTGTCATTGTAGGAATGGGTATACATGAATTATCGATCGGTTTAGTGTTGAATAGTACTAATATTTGTAAAAGCTTCGTTACACGGCTGCCAATTTTTCTCCACGCTATCGAACGTGTCGCCAACGAGCCGGAAGTCAAATTTGCCAGGAATTAGTCCCCAGGAAGCTCGTCTTAGGATGTGTTTACCCAGTTATCGTGAGCCCACGAGTGACGTAGCTCGAGCCGTCTAATTAGAAAGCATACCTGAATCAGATAGTCGCGACTGCAGTTGCATAAATACCGTGCGTGCCCGTTAGCCAAGCTTAATGCGCGGTATTTCGTTATCGCGAATAATAATCAGGAAGGTAACGAGGCAGGTACACCGACCGCTGTTTTTAATTGGCCGGACCACGCTTGCTTTGAATGGGACCACATCTCTCGGTACACACGTGACCTGAAGAGGAATTTAGCTCGACCTGTCCCACCGTGCGTGGCGCAACCCCGAGGAGCCCTAACCCTCTTCGGTTCGCGCAGCACCTCTTTCATCCCTCAGGAGAGCCAGTAAGCCAAAGCCAAGCAACGCTCTGCGGTGGCCGTTGCACACCGAAACGCACAATCTCCTCCTCTTTGTCTGTTCCTCCACCACCCACACACACACAGGAGCATCTCCATCATTCTCTTTCTTAGCAACCGGTCATGGAATCGCGGGGATTGGTAAAATCCAGACGTTGAATCGAGCGCACCCTCGGGTACGAAGATTACCCTCCACTCTTTTCTCTTTTCTCCCGTCGACGCGCACTGTCTGCACCCGTGCTTTCGCCAGCAAGATTTTTTTCCCCTCGTTTTTCTCCGAGACGTTCTCTCTATTTTTCCCACCACCCTGCGAACCGATAAACCCAAAGACGTTCGAGAGGCGACGACGACGCGAATTGACCGTTTCATTCCGCATCAGGATATTTTTATAGTATACGCTAGCGCCGGGGCTCGAGAATTTGTTGGTCGAAAGGAGCTTAAACTTTATATTCGGGAATGAAAAATAAATCGATGTTTGAGACGCGAAGCTGGGGATTACACGCGTTTCGTATAAAATAGAGAAACACGTGTAACCTGCCTAATCTGTATAGTAATAAATTCAGCATTACGAAATATAAAATATAAGGACATATCGAAATACGTGTCGTCTGTATACATCGTTTCGAAAACATTGATCACAGCGACAGTAATTACCGTGACAGTTCAAAAATTAACCGAGTATTTAATTAAAGTACGTCGTATCGATTTGCTGTCGTCCGTAATACGAAATTCGAAAATAAGTGGAAACGATGTGGCACGGAATAAAAATCTGCGAAAATCCAAGTAATGCGTTTATATAATTCCCGTAAACAGAAATTGACGGGGGAGTATTTATTGAAGCGAATGATATATTTAATGGAAACGGAAAAAGAACTGGAAAGAGAATTCGCTTTTACGTAATTCTTTGATCCTCGGATTCGCGTTTATATTTCCCTCGCGTACCTTTGCTAAAATATTCGCGATTAGAATTTGGAATCTCGAGAAATTCGCGTTCTTTTTCAAGGCTCGCACGAAAGTTTCGTGTATTGAGATGAAATTTTCGTTTCGCGTCTTTTCTTTTGTCTCGCAGAATCGGGAATGTGCGTCCCCTATTTTCGGTAGCAAAAATTCGCTCGTACAAAGGAGATCCCTCCGTGGAATCGAATACTCGCTCGGTGCTTCATGAATGTCAAAAGAAAGGGCCATCGTAAGGAGGCTGGATGGGGAATCCTGCACAAACTGGCGACGAAGTTAGGCGAACGCAGATAACGAATACAGGCTAGACACGTATCGTATTAACGCACTTCGTCGCGGAAACTTGCCGCACAGGATTTGAAACTGACGAACCAGAATCTTTTTCGGTTTTGCTTTGCTGTATCATCACAGACAGCGAAAATTGCACATTTTCTGTGCATTTTGCTAGATAATTAGATAGGTAGGAAATTAGATTTATTTAGGCAGGTAATTTAGATTTATAGTTAGGCAGGTGGTTGGTCAACCATTATGTCAGGCAGGTTATTTTCATTTGAAGAAAAATTCTTTTGAAAACTCTTTCAACTCTCTTCGTTGGTTGTGCAACGATCGTTGGTCACAGAAGATCTTTATTAATGGAGGGTGGTTGGGAATCGGTTAGGGTGGGTCTCCATTCGCAGCAACCTCCGCGTGGTGAGACCTGGGTAATATTATTTAGCGTTTAATTAATAATCGTATCACTCTTAGCTGGGTAATGCAATTATTAATTAAAAACTAAATAAAATTAGCGAATTGGCTGCGATCCGCCTTGCATAGGTCATTATCAATACAGAGCTTCTTCGCTAGGTTAGTTTTGATCCTCATTAGTTTTGTTTCTCACATTTTTGATTCTCCCAAGACTCTTCAGATAAGATAGTCTAATTTAATTTTCCCTTATAATACAAACGAAGATAGTTTGTTAACTTTATATCATTCAATTTACGACTATATTCGATATGTTCCAATATTGGAAACCTCGATACTGTTAGAAGAATAATCTCGTTGGTCTCCAGTTACCAATCTTTGTTCAAGATTGTTTCAAACAATAACACACAATATCTACAACGTAAGAATCAACTTTATTTTTCCAGAATTTTTCTTTCGGTTCGGTTTACTTTTCTGTAACTTTTCTATTTCTGTTCCTTTTTTACTCGGACGCTCGGATTTGTAAGTTCTTTTCTCCATTGAAAGTGATTAATTCTCTCGTACAAGAATTATCCTGAAATCCGACGAGCGTCGAAAATTTTCAATATTTACCTAAAGAAATAACCGGTGGTTTCTATCGACAATTTTCTTCTTTAATGCCGCGTGTTCTCGGAGCTAAAGCAGTGCCGCAAAGCAACGGCAGCCATCGCGAAAAAAGCGAATTGAATCGGAAAGCGTCTACGACCATCGCGGCAAAAAGAAACGAATGATTGAAAAACTAATACCGAAGACGTCGTGGTATTTCTATCGGGACACGAACTTCGTCGGAATTGTTATTAAAGTGTCAGGATTGTATCGCGTTAGCCGCGAGGATAACAACCACGACCCAAGGAAGTGGAAACACGATCGGAGACAATTACGAGCAATTTCTGTAAAAGGAGAAGCACGAGTTGCGTCTCCTTTAACGAAATCTGGGAAACCCAGAAGAAAATTTCGATCTCGCGAGGTGTTTCCCTGATTCCCCGACAGTAACTTCCTAATGGTTCGCTATTACGTTTAACCAACTATCAGGACGCCTAACTTTGTCCATGGTGAAGCTCGAGCTAATGAAGAGTAAGTTCAATGAACCTTCGAAAGCAGAACTCTTTTAACCGAGAGTAAAAGTTTTCTATACTTAAGTTTCGAAGAATCGCGAAATATTAAAGTGGCAATTTTCGATCAAATTTTAGGTTCGACAAACAAGGGTGCACTCTATCACAAAGACAAATTCCCCCTCTAATTCAGGGACGTATCTTTAAGAAATTCCTCAGCGACGAAATTTGAAGCAACTCCACGATAACAAGGGATAGTGATTAAAAGCCGAAGATCGATTTCAAGGATTTCCCCGAGGCAGTATCTGGACGCGTCTGGCATACCATTCTGATCGAAGTTACCTTATCGCCTCGTTCATCGAACTAGCCTAATTAATTCGACGGGTGGCATCCTCGAGGTAACTTTCGCTCATCTTCTTTATAACGCAATCAACCATCGAATACGCTTTGTTAATATCTCGTTTTACGCGGAAGTTGTTCGCCACTTTCGCAACTGTTTACCATCTTTTGTCTTCGGCGCGTGTTATAAGTAAATCACGATGTACCTATTTCCGCTCTGTGGCGGAAATTGCGAGAAAATTGAACCGATACAGAGCGCAATTAGCGCTTCGTGACAAACAATACACGCGCTAGCAGCGTCGAGCCCGAATCCAGGCACAATAGCGTGCAAAATTTCTCTGGTCACACGATTTTTTATTCTTCCATGTGTGTTTATTTGGAGAATTACCGAATTCTAGATCTCCCAACAATCTATAAAGCTTAAGGTACAAGTAATGTGAATAGTAAAAAATGCACTATTTATTAAACGAAGAAGCATCGTGTGAGACTCTTGTTTTCGTTCTGCTGGTTTTAATTTATTTTCATTCGCGTATCGACGAGCGATTCAGCTTTCGACAGTGACCGACTGTGTGCACAATGTGATTGCGTTGTGTTTTGCACTCGAATCCGCTCGGAAGTTGAAAGAACCCGCGGTCGCAATCAAACTTTTTGAGGGACATTGAACGAGTCGTTCTGGTTCCCCCTTTTCGTTCCGTCGAGCGAAACTTCGCGTTCGCGTTTTCATTCAACAAGTGCTTTCCGCGCGATTGTTACCAGTACGCCCGCATTCCCGGAAACAACAGACGAAACAAAAGGAAAAGGGGGGCGTTTAAAACGTAAGAACCGGACGGGACTTCGATTACGGTTTACTTCGTAGCCACTCGATTTCCTTTCGCAAACTTTCAATGTTACACGGATGTTGCAGCTTCGCGGTCGAAGTTCACCGGAGCACTTCGGTTTCTCGGTTAACGAACTGATAACGGCGGAAGCTGACATATCGAACTGCTTGATGAAACTTGGAGAATCGACGAGAAACAAACTTTCCCGGGCGCAACCCGGTCCCTCGACATTGAGATCTTGAAAATTCTCCCCGATAACTTCGGAAACCGTTCGAACACTTCGAGAACGTTAGAGCCGATAAAACATTCATTGGGGTTAATTTATCATAAGAAACGGTGGGCCTCGAGATAGATTACACGAAACGAAATTCTTTGGAAAAACATTATACAATTCGCACTTCTTATTTCGCTCGAAGCGATGTATTAAAATCGAGATGTTTAAATGCATACGGTTCGACGCTAGACAATTTTTGCAAATCTCTTATTGGAAAACTCTTTGGGTTTATCTTTTGTAGAAGCGAAACTATGCTCACTTTTAAGAGTAAGCATTAGTTCGATATCATTTCTATCGCTAACGACCCTTGGACGTCCGTGTTCTCGCGGTCCAGAAGTTTTTAAGAATGAAAGAGGCAACGTATCCGTCTTTGCGTGGGTTTCGACCCGACCGACCTTATTAATATTTATCGTCGGGGGCGGTAACAGTAAGAAAGTATTCTGGCGCGGAGTCAGAATACTTTAAAGGTCGAGCTGGGAGATCCCGGCCGGGTTAATACCCAAAAAGCTGCGCGGCGTCGAACCTCAACGAGACCGTCGGGGATTTCGCGCTGAGCGATCTCTCAGGCTCCGGATTTAAAATCGAATCGGCCTTAATCTTCCACTGTGGCGGCCCTAATGCCCTCGGTACATAAGACCGTACGTGCCAGCCAGCACTTCGCATTGTGCAGGCCGGAATGCAGCCGGGCGTAAGATACAATCGAAGAACAGAGCATCGTCTTATTGCGTGCTTCTTGGAAATCGATCCGCGTTTTTAGGCTGTCCAGAAGCTTAGGCGCTTTTTGCCCGTCGCCGTTCTGTGTACACGTTGCTTATATTGCTCCCGTGAACCGGATCGACGAAAGGCGGTCACGGAAAATCTCACCGAAGGGCCCATAAATACGTGCCAGGCATCATAAAAGTTTCAAACCGAGGCTATAAAAATTGACGGACTAACTTGAGATTTTAGCGGTCATCGACGCTCCCCTAAAGTAAACGACATGGAAGTCGATGCAATCGATTCCGCCATTGTTGAGACGCCTCGTGAAAGTCCTCTGGATCCTCTGAAACTTCGATCCTTCGAATCTCGTAAAATATCAATGGGGATCTTCCCGTTTAAAGAACGGTGGTAGAGCTAACGTGATGCACAGGATTGCTATTATTAAAAATTTTATTCAATATTTTAGGAAACTATTTTAAATTCGCAACCATTGGCTCGGTATTAGCCAAATAAATACGCGAAATAATACTTGTCGTTTTAAATCGTTTTTATTCGCGACTGAACCTGGCTAAGTAAATTTTCATTCGGTCCAATAAGCTGTTTGTTGCCCTATGACTTGGTGTTCCGTGGTTCATTTTTCCCTCCGGAATTTAGGGGAAAGTCGAGCGAACGAAACAAGAAGTTTGAAAAATCTGCCGTTCCACCCCAACGAATATACCTTTACGAGTTAAGCAAGAGGGGAGAAAGCACGGTGATTAACTCGAAAGAAAATTGGAACGAAGGGACACGAGACGTCTTTGTAACGGTTCAGCGATGATTAATATCCGAGCTTTATCAGTGCGCAACTCGTGGAAACTCGTTACAAATTAATTAAGCCACCAAAGTGCCAAGGGACCGTGATATATTATGTTGTATTATTACAGAATACAAAAGATTCCTGGCCAACTTTCGCGTCCAAAATGAGACGTCTGTAAACGCTTATCCGGGCCAGGTGTTATTTAAACAAAAATTGTACGTCACGAAAGACAAAGATACAGAAACAAAAGAAGCTACATTTTCTATGCAAACAATTATTTGTTTGTCTTCGCGAATGAATAATAAATATTTTTCGTCACGGTATAATTTTCAGAATATAATTACAATTATTGCTTCGCTGATGAATTAGTTTCTTTAACGAGAGGAATGATCATTTACAAAATTTGAAATGGTTTCACCCGATCCTGATTTACAAACGGCGACTAAATATTGTTCATCAGCTTTGTTACCGCCTATAATTTCAGAGGGTATTAAATTTTGCATTAGCGCGGTTCATTTCGGCTTGGATCCTCCTATGTGGATGGCTAATCTGCTCGGTATTATCAATTTTAATACTTCTGTGCTTCGATACTTAAGTAACTTTTATGTCGACCTGAAAATACCGGTGGTTGTAATATCATTTTTTATTCTAATTAATACATGTTTTAGGGGGAAGAGAACATTGAAATTTCAATCATAAAGTACAGATTCATTTTCTGTTTCCCACTTAAGACCAATAATTTGTCCTTTTATTAATCATTTTTTAAAGAACTTTTCTTGAATCCACCGAAAGACGGAGTTAATTTTTAATAAATTATAACCGAGTAAGAATTCTTTTTCGCGTCGTTGGGTTAGTTCTCGATTCGTCAGAAGAATCGATATCCATTCTTTGTCGCCAACGAGGCGTGAATAATCATTTCATATCAATGGCAATGAGCGGGAAAAATACGAGCGACGTAAGTGTAATTAATCTTTCACGGGCAAACGAGGTAATTGAGAATGGATAAGATATTCGTCGTGTTTCGCGGTTCAATAATGCATCAAATATTATAATAACTATAAGATCATGTAACTGTATATGTTATATTTGAACCGTACATTTGACTTTTCGCGTGGATCAATTCGTAACGCGGTGAATCGAAATATAGCGTGCACGTGGAAGCTAATGCTATAAAACATAATGAAGTATTCATTGTCCATCCTCGTTAATTTATTACCAGATCGATGAGCAGACGACCGCTGTCGATGGATTTCCCGAGCTATTAATACTGAAATGGAAATTGTTGTAACATTGTCCAAGTTTACAACACTGTTCACCGTTTCCGTATTATTCGGAGGAATTAATGATCGGTGTTCTCTGACGGGCAAAATCCGAAATCGGATATCGTAGAGTTTTTGCGATTACGATGTCAGTTAATAGATTTGAAATATTTGTAATTCGACTTTATTAAATCCGTCGACGGGCAGCGAGTGTTGCAGATTAATTTTATTCCGAGCAGCGGAATCGTATTTTAGGATTATATGCTGTAACTCACGCCTTAAAATGACAATTTTTGCATCGAATTCGATCGAGCGGAATCGCGAACGCCAATATTTATTAGAGCGACGATGAAAAACCACAAAGTAAGCAGACACCATGAAATTTTATCCTCCGAATGGAAATTAAAATCGGCACATTTGTGGCTTTATATTCGCGAGAATATTATTCATGGATTGATGAGATTTTCCGATGAAAATCAGTCGGATGAGAATTGATTTTAAATATATTTGATTCACCGTAGATGGAAATCGTTCGAATTGCGTATCATTAAAAATGCAAAACTCAGTGCCACGACACGAGAAACGAAATTCACGTAAACAATTTTAACGTTTTAATCGGTATATCAATTGTCTGGTAAACGAGCCTAGTTTGAATCTAGAATTCGTCGACTCTTTTCCCCACAGTATAGCTTCGTCGTATAAAACGTGCACGCAGCTAGCACAATGGCGGCATTCTTCGTGAAAAGCTTTTCATGGCTCCGTTATCCAAAGGCGTCCATTTCGAAGAGACGAAATACGTTATCTCGTCATGGCGAAAGGCTGGCCTCGCGGCTCTTTTGCCTCGATATCTGATAAAGACTTCGTTTTCAGAAGCTCTCAATACGCACTGCTTTTAACTCTCGTTAGCAGTGCGTATTGAAGTAGCCTCGAATCCTCGACGAGGAACCGATACGATCCAAGATCTCTTTCAGTTATCTTTACAGGCCTCGATTTATCTAATTTATCTCGACACGGTTCGTATAAAGGAAAGAAGAATTCGCTCGGCTTCTTTCTGCGAAAATTAAATCACGATTCACAGGATTACTTTTTAATTTCATCGAGATATCGTTTCTTCTTGCCGTCCCATTTGCGCAGGTTCCCTGAAAGAGGGAAGGTAAAAAGTTTAACTAGATTTTTATTCGCGTTCTATCTTCGGGGATCTATTTGAGAATGAAAAGGGTTTTTCAGCGAGCGAATCGCATATCCCATATTGCTAGCGTGTCTTTTGCTAGGCAAGGATCCTGAAAAGATGGGGGAAAAAAGATACTCGAATTAGAAATACTCGACTTCGGAGTGTAAAATATTGGGGAAAAGTTTTTTATTTATGACCTTTATGACTGCAATCTTCAATTTTCAAAATCATTGTCTCAATTAGTTTCGTCTTCGATACTTTTAACACCTCCTTCCAAAGTAAGAATTTATTTCATCTTCTTCGCGAGCAATTTCCTCAGATTGATTAAACGATAACTTGGGCTTCCTCGAGAGGAGCATGACCTTCGAGGAACTGCTATTTTTCATACTGTGTGGCGAGGGACGTAAGCTACTTACGACAGGGTATGGCGAAATAAGGAGCCTACGTAGAGGTAAATTTCCTTTTGTATTTATACTTGAGGTGTCATGAACGAAATGTCTGCGGTAATGTTTGAGGTTTCGTGGCTTCCTGAACTTCCTCGGATAATTGACCTATCGATCGAAGGGCTCGCGATACGATCAGAAACAGACAAAACCACGAATAATTATGTGTACCTGTATTATAGGCTACGCTTGAGTGAATCTAGAAATGAAAATAACAAGACTGAAGCGTAAAAATTGATAGCAGGTTGGGTATCTTTTAACTATTTCTAATTTCGAACTTTATATTTACGTACGCTTCCCTATTCTGTTTGAGCGGGCCTCTAGACTCGTAAATATTTACCACGTGAGCATAGAATGATATTCAACGAAATGCTGGTATTGAATCTAACCCTTTGATATTGGAAAATACGTTTTTCGGGTTTCCGGGCCCCTCCTATGGGTCGGTTATTTCGTATGTAGTTTTCTGTTGCTTCGCGTGGACTGGAAATGCTCGTCGAACTACCCGCCCTTTATCCGTGATCGTTCAAACGCGTTCAACTAAAAATTTATCGTATCGAAGTGTGCCCAGCTTCCCCCTCTCTCCTGTATAGTCGGAAAAGTAGAAAAGGACGCTAGGTTGTGGAAATAGCCGAAAGAAAAACGCGACTGAAAAATTCTGAATATTCGAAAAGCGAGCACACAGAGAAGCTATCGCTGGCAAACCAGAACTTGACGTGTTTTTTCGTTCGCAGACCAAAAGTACAGAGCGCCGATTTTTGTAATCATTTCTGTTTACCTTCATCGTTCAATCAAACCCGGAACGCTAAACTTTCGCGTTTATTTTTCATGTCAAATTGGTATGCACCGTTTTCGTTGTTTGCGACGCTCGAACGAGTCTCGTTATACGCAACAAGCAAAGTTGAAAAAAGTCGGCGTTACAAACACGACTATAATGAGGGGTCGCCTCGGTAAATTGAAATTACTGCTTGAACGTGTTTAGCAACGTCAAACAGAACGAAATCGTTGCACGCGATGTTTCGTAGGTCTTAAACTCTATAATATTAGCACAGACGAGGTATGCGAGTTGACCTTACATCCAATGTATTTTCTCGACATATTTTTATGAGGTCTCGAAAATTAGAAAATCTTCAAACTTTGCGAATTCACGATTTATTAATATTATTGACTGATACTTTTACTTTGGACATTGTAAATTAAAAAAAAAAATAGTAAATTCGCGCACGGTTTCGGGTGTTTGATCAAAACTGCAATTCTATTAATCCCGTCGTCGACGGATTCGCAACTTGTACGCCGCTTATTTTCCACGTCCGAGCAACCTCGTCGAACCCGCTGGTCGAGTCTCGTACGCGCAGATTCACTGCGAGCAAACACGTGCAGCCTGTAAGTGCAACTCGTATCGACAGTGAACAGATTGCGTTGTATTTTACGTGCTGGCCCGGCCATTCCAATTCGTGATCCCGGCCAAAGGTCCTGGCAAAGCTGATAACGTAGCACAGGCAATTGTCGCCGTGACACACCGACCATCGGAAATCAGCCGGAACTACCTTCCAACTAAAATCGTTTGAGACGATTGGTCTTCGCCTCTCGAAACCCTTAAGAGACCATCCAGTTACGTCACCTAGACGCCGATGAAACAAAGAGTATATTTCCCAATTTTTACGAATTAATTTCTTGGTCAAACAATGGTCTGGTTGCCAAAGAAAATATCCTAATAAAATCAAACTCGTTTTTTTCTTATTATTATTGCTAGCACTCCAACGTAACTTTGAGGGTAGCATGGTTGAGAGAGTGTCAATGTTAACAGCCGTGCGTTTCGAGCTTTCATGGCACCGAGACCGCCGCGAATTGAATTTAATGAAAGTCGATAGAAGCACGACACGATTCTTACTGGATCCGCCATTTGGGAATATTAGCGCGAATGTTTGCTATCGACGGGCCTTTTATCGATGCGTGCGCGCGTCTGCAAACAGAGCAGAACAAAAAATTGTTTATTCTCGCAAAAAATGGGAGTACAAATACGGACAGTTCTATTTCCGTTGAAGCTCTATTTGCGAAGCTCGTTTCACGCGACTGTCCGGCCAAAATATGCGTGTAGATTCTGGCCGGAGGATCCGTGACAGTGTATTCGAATGCACTTTTGACTATAATACTTCAGGAAGGCTCCGAATTATCCGTAACAGAAACAGAATCCGTATTATAATGCCGAGTATCGGAAGAAAATTTATTTCGGTACCATTGTTTCGAAACAATACTCGATAATAAGCGGAGGAAAAGAGTTAAACGTGAAATATCCTGTTCCGACGAGTGTTTGTGTTTCGCGATATTGCAACCTGTATCACTTGCCGCGGTGGCCAACGATGAATTATCGAAATAAACCGAAAACGCAGATGTCGTCCGCAAACACTGTACACTGGCGTTTGCGGTGAACCATCACGCCGCGTTGCGGCGATTACTCGTTCGAGCATCGATAGTTTTTCATTTTACCCTTTATCGTCGAATTAAACCCTGTTTACCCTGCGTAGGCGCAAATTTTACGATAAAATCTGTTGTTTGTAATTTTATTTCTTCCGGAGGAACCGGTCGGCTTATATTTGCTTCTATTTTCCGGAGTTTCTCCCCTCGACGTGAACCGGATTAGTCAGATAAATAGTTTCATCAACAATCGTTATTCCGAGCTTACCGTGGCGTACAACCGGTCGGTCCATATGGAAATTTAATGCTCGAATGAATATCGTAAGACTAGCATCTTAAGGGAGAAATTCCAGTGGAATTTCCAGCCTCGTAAATGCATCTTTACCCGACATTTTCGTGGTACGAAGCTTATTATTTCTACTAATTCTAATAAAGAATTCACCAGAATAAAAACTCGCGCAATAATAAAACAACAACGTTCGTTTACAATGTAAAAGAAACACTAACGAGTATTGGCTTTATGCACGTTCGTTTACTTGAAATTGCTGGCTGCCCGAACAAAGGCCAGTTCTAATGACCAAACAAAGGAAAAACGAAAGCAACAATTATGTTATTTCTATTAAATCGTACGGATAGCAAAAATTACAATATAACGAACCGCGTTCGGTCTGTCTAATTAGAGATCGAATTTGTCTCTGTACCTGGCGGTTCGAGCGTTTAAAGAAACAGCAAAGCGTTAGAAGAGCTACCGTAAAGAAAGCTTTACAAATCCGCGGTGGCTTTGTTAAGTTAACATCGAGCCTCGCGATTCATTCAGCTTCTATGTTCGCTTAAAGGTCTCGCCAGTGGCGATTCTCAGTGTCCCGTGATGACGCGGCCTGGCGATTTAATTTAATCCTTTCATAAATCTGCTCCCCGTTGGTGTTTCGCCGCGTCGTCGTCGGAAAGTGCGAAAATCTGACGGCGAAAGGAACCGTCGCCCAGCGACAGCACCAGCAATATATATGGTAATACCGACGCCACGAAAACTGTCCCGAGTTTTAAACGTTCACTTTTCTTCTTGTGTTCAGTGCTCGGCCTTCCCGACGCCTGCACCGATTGCCGACGTTTCTCTAAATTGCCCCATCGCCATTGTCGTTCGCGTTCGAGGGCCTCGACCGCGAAAACGTCAATTTTTCGTGTCTGCCAGCCTGGATCGCTGCGACCAAATTGTTACACGATCGAGTTATTTTTTTCTCTTGCTCGTCTATTCGATCGAGCGTAAATGAAAATTCATCGATACATCCGGGATACTAGTGACTCTTCTCTGTTTTCGGTTTCGAAAGAGAAAATAGCATCAATGCCGCCCTTTCATCGTTCCGTTGCGATCCGACTACCGAAATATCACAGAATATTTGCGTCTATGCGGGCGGGGTTGTTTTTCCCCCAACGACCGATTCCGCTTCACTATCCTGCAGTTTAACACAAAGACTATTCAGATTCGATTCAAGCCCAAATAATAAGCGCTCTGCTTTTATTCGTGAGCCCTCTGTCGAGTGGAACTGATTCAAAGTACCTTGTGCAAGTATCCCCGACGAAACAATCGCATTGAATTATTTCATGGACGAAATATACGATGTGATCGATCGATCTTTCGAATACGTTCGCGGAATATTAGCCGATGGCTGTGGGAAGTCTTCGCGACGATGAAGTTCTCGCTGGAAAAGGGGGTGCAAACACCGCGGACAGCGTCGCGATAATGAAATTCCCGAGAAAACTAATTAATCGTGTTCCAGACGTCCGTCCAGTTAATAGCTGGCTGCTGTCGCGCCAAACGTTTAAATGTCATAAACTGTGTAATAGCACGGTAATCGAGATGAATAGATCCCTCTGAACGAATATCGCTCCGTTCGTTATGAATTGGAATAATTGCGCCCCCGATGAGGCGCTGAGCAATCGACGAACGAACTCGATAATCGGATTCGAATGGATTTAAACGTTAGAACAGAGAAAGTGGGGAAAACTGCATTCGAATTCGAGCTGGAAAAATGGAGTTGAGAACCGTCCGGAAGTATGCTTTCACAAGGCGTGTAATCTGTCGACGCAAGAAACCTTTGTATCGTACGATGTAGACTGCATACTGCAGGTTGAAACGAAATTCGAGTTTGATAATCCATAAAAGAGGAATTATAAGTATGTAAGGGAGAACAGGGAAGGTTCGAGGGATGGAAAATCGATGGGAAGAACGAAGGTTCTGTAGGCGGAGGGATGTTCAGATGGCATCCATTTCTGCGACCAGAGAGGGTTCCTCCAGGAACAGCTTAAGATCGGGGATGGCCGGAACTGGCGTGGAAAAAGAAAAGGCAAAATCAAGGTTAACCTGCAAGTCGTGTTCCTACCAGGCCACTTACCAACGTTTCTTTTCCAACCCCGTTCTTCCTCCGACCGCACATTTAGCACTTTCCTCCCCGTTATTTCCTCTCGATAGCTTTTACACCCCGTCCACGGTCCTCGTCCGGTCGATTGTCTGAAAAAAGTCGACCTTTCTGGCTTCCGTCGATTTTCACGAAGGAAAAGCCGCGATTGGTCGTCGGTGTACGGGATGTTCGCCGTGCGGAAACCGGGCGACGAATTAAATTAGCCACGGTTTCGCGAAATCTCAGCGCCACGGGCAACCCTCGACGTCCAAACCCCCGGCTACGTAGGAACTACCGGATTCCTAGTAATTCGCCGAGCTTACGAAGTTTCCATTCGACCGGAAGAAAACGGTGGCTACGACTTTAATCGCGCGAACGGTCACCTAACCGCGTCGAAACAGTTTAATCCTACGTCCGTTTAACATTCTACACCCCGCAACGACGCTGCAAGGGAGAAATGGGCGCGCGAACGTTCGTGCTTTTCGCGTGGCATTCACTGGAAAATTTAATATAGCTTTTTGTTCCGTCGATTTGTTGGAAAATCAAATTGCACACTGACTGTTCGCATTTTAATTTTATTCCCCCACGGTTTTTATCTTCCACGTTCACTCGATCGAAATATATGTATAGATTTATCATTCCCACGTTTGAACAAAATTATAATTAGAAGATACCAAAACCATGTGCTCGATGATCTATCTCGACTGCATTCGAAAGTAGGAAGTTTTTGCATACGGCACCAAGGATCGTTCGAAAGACCAATGAATATGGAGCACGAAATAACCAAAGGACAAAATAACAAGAAACGATTCGACGATTAATTCGCGGTTTCTCGTTCGTTGTGCGCGAAATAATGCTGATTCGACAAGTTTTTTTTTTCTGAAAAGCTTCTACCGCGAGCTCGTCGCATCGATCTTTTTCTATTCGTTCATCGAACGCGAACGTGGCTGCATACATATTTCTGTCGTTTCTTACTCGCCTGTCGGAGTCGTTCTTTTATTTCGCCTCGTCCGACCCTACGTTTGCTTTTCCCCTTCTATTCGCGTTCGCCTACAGCGATGTAAACGACGCGTAACGAATAATGCACTAATGTTTTTCTTTTTTCTGCATTGCCGCGACCATCAAACAGCGTGCTTCGTTAAAAGTTAAGAGATTTTATTGTACGCGTTTCTTTCTTCGCCACGCTCTGAAATATACCGATTCGTGCATGTTTTAAGGAAAGTTATACCAAAGCTTTTTAGATATACACCGCGTTTCTGAATACCTGAAAGTAATCCATGACTTAGTAATATCTTTTAAGACGATTTAAAGCATCGAAGAGGAGAAAGTTGGGGCTTAAAAATGGATTTCTTTCATCGAACTGGTTAACTTCGGCAAAGTTATGGCGGTTCGAAGATTAAGCAAATATTAAAACAGCTTTGGTCGCCTTTTCGACGTAAATACCCCACTGTCGCGTCCATTATCGGCCTTTACTCAGCCAGGAAACGAGCCGAGACGACGAGTGGTTAATCAGCTTCGTTGCTCGGCTCCTGTGACATTTCGGGAACGTATCTTGCAAGAGTTGTGTGCTTTATGGAAGGAAGCTCGCGACTGATGCTTTTCACTCCTGGTGTATCGTAATCCCTTAACGACCAACGTCGTTACTCGCGAGAACATTAAGATTTCCACGTGTTTACCGCGTCAAGAAAATCTACGGACCAAATTCATAGCGAAATATATTTATTTAAAGCAAGTCTTCGAGCCGGAAGCAAAGAGTCGATGAAGAAAACCGCGGGTATAAAGCGACGCATGCTCCCTTTATTGCGGTCTCGACGTCTCTTCCCTTATTCTCGCTATTGCATCGGCCAGGAGCCCCACACATTTATTTACATATTCTTTTATCCTGACCTCTGAAGCCCCCCCACTGCTGACAAAATCGGTCTCCGTCGCGACAAACGGTGCAAAGTTTTCAAATTAAACGTCAACGATCTTCCCCCGATTCCACAGAAAATCTGTTTGCCAGAACTAGAACGTTTTCAAAGTAGAACAAATATCATTTTCGACCGGAACTATTTCCATTTCAGAGGGAATGAAAACTAGAACGACAAAGCAATTATTGTTGATTCAGAGTTAGTGAAAAATTTCGACAGTCGAATCCCTGGTTATAGTATAACCACCAGTTATGGCGGTTGCAGAAAGCGTAGACAAACGAATTCCAATATAGGAAGCATTAGAACAATGGAGCTCTTATTAACCCGAACTTCCTGGTCAAAGACAAACAGTTGAATTTGATTTTCATGCGAGTAATTACGACACGCCGGATAATGATTGTCGCGAGTAAATAACAGGATTGAATAAACAATGGCGGAAGCACAGTTCGAAATTAGCTGGGACTCGTTCTAACGATAACAGGAAGGAGATGCCCCCGGGGTCACAGAACCACTGGTGTCTGAGAACTATTTAATGGTTCTCGCATTCGCAAACAGAGCGCCGGGCATGCATAACACCGCCTTTAAAACCGAGCTGATATTAGCAAGGACTCCGGGACCAGACGAGAGGCCCACTGAGTATGCAAATACGTGTTTTAATGGCAAAAGCTTCTGGGTATGCGCATGCAGGCGCCACGTTAACAAGTTTAGACGTGCAACGGTATTCGTTTCGTTGGTCCACGACGTTGCAACCACTTTTCTATCCCAAAATTGACGAAACGTCTTTTTTACACCCAATATTAAAGACAGATGAACTTAAAGTATTCTATAACGTAGTTTAAGTAAACTTAGAAGAGTTTCCATCATCGTTTTGCATCGTTGAATCGCGAAATTTTGGGAGGAATTTGGACGGAAACCTGTTTATAGATATGCATTTCTAGTTTTTGAACCATCAAATGTTTTAAATTGCTTTTTTTATTTCCGTACAGACGAATTGGCAATTGCACTTTTTCTAGATTCGAAAATTGTTTCTGTCAGTGTGTCAATTATGAAGAAATTCTGATTTTGAAGTTTTTAGTGGAAATTCTGCTTGCTTCTGGCATAAAGGGAACGAGGTACTATCTGTTTTATTCGTAATCGCGTGTAACGAAGTATGTAATAAACAACATCGATTCATTAATAATTCTCGAATGAAGATATAATGCAAAATATGATATATTTTATAGATCGTTAGTTGCTACCACAGGGATGTGTATGCGGCATCCCTTTGACGTTTCAATTTTACTCTACCTCGCTCACTTTCGGTGCATTTAATTTTACTTCCTTATTAAATCGTTCATGAATAACAGGAAATCTGTTCGAAATAAAATTTTTGCCATCTGGCGGACTCTTTACAGTGCACATCTGTTTAAAAAAATAGAAATGTTTTAAGTGTAAAGAATTTTTTTCTCGAAACTGCGTAGGATTTCGGGGGTATGTCTATTCACCAAAAATGATCGTAAGTGACCCCTGCAACCGAAAACAATTTTTCCAGAACGATTTGAAATTCTTTTTTTTCACCGAAAAATTTAGACACCTACCCCTTGGTCTACTCGTATTATAGCTCGTCTGTGGTATCTTTGCGACCGTCCTGCGTGTTTAATTTACATCGCAAGGCGTGTGACCGTCTTCTCGGGTGCTGCTTACAAAGGGCCCGGTGCAATTCAAGCTCGTGAAACGAACAGCTGCAAACGAAGCACCGAGACGCGAGATAATTAAGAAAAACGAGACGGTCCGGTTCGAAAACGAGACAGGAAACAGACGCGTTGAACAATGTTTGCGGAACAACGGGCATCCGAGGATGCAGTCTTGCACGGGTTTTATCTTTTTGCTGGTATTAGTGGAAAGTGCTCGAGGATCACGAAGTACAGGTTGGCCTGGAGTTTACCTCGCGGGCGAACGTTGATTCTTCGATTTAAAAACACTACCCTTGCGAGTTCGGTTCCATTTAAATGCAAATACAGCCCAGCGCGGAAATTAAAGGTCCTAACGAGAGAGTCTTGCGTAGATCCCGAGATGTTAAGGGAGCTGGTTGCGTGGACGATTCAATTCCCTCGACATTAAAACGAAACTTCGATTTGCTCTAAATCGCCCAAACTGGGCAATGTTGCGTTCGAACATCGATAAACGATATTGAGGCGGTAAGTTTCTGACAACTTAATCGTTTGCGTTTGTTTGCTGATCACAAATCTGACAAGTACAGGTATCCCCTTTACAACACTCTAGTTACTTGTATACGAAGAACTAAATCTTTTATAACTAAAAGAAATTTATTTCATTGAAATGATTTTACCATTGTCTTCTTCGCTGTGTGCAATGAGCACGTTCGAAATTGATAACGAATGAATATGGTAGTTTCAATTTTTTTAAATATTCCGGGCTTCGGTTTCTTTATCTTTGCTGTATCCGCCAGATTACTTGGTTATTCTGAATTAAATAACAATAAAATGAAAGGGAGTCTCTAAGGGTACGCTTATCTCCGACAATGCACATTATTCTCAACACCTCTCGCGTTGTGTACCAGTTTTCAAAAGAAAAGTTGAACAAAGCTGAGCCACTTCCGAATAGCATTCTGTTTAACGGAACTCGGATGCTGAAAGTCCGTGGACTGGTCGAGATAAGAGAAACTTCTTAATGTCGAATCGATTGTCGGGAACAGCCGAGAAAGTTGCCAGCAAGCAGTAAAGAAAGTAACCTCTAACCGATGGCATCTTGCCATCGTGTTCTGCGGCCTTGAATCTTCAATTTTCTGCATACGCAGAACAGCCATTCGCTGAGTGATTCATTCGTCCATTAATCTGTCGCTCCGAATCCAAGGAACTGTAATATCGAAGAAGGGAATGCGATTGGAACGCTTTTCGTTTGCTCGAGGCGGTGGCTCGATAAAGAAAAAACTTGATTACTAAAGCCATCCAGAATATTATTTATTCCAATAATTAATACCATGTATGTACAACGAATATTTAGCGATTTCTATCGGGCAGTGACGTTTCGTTCATTCCGTAATTTAATTTGGATATTTTAAACTTCTCTAACAATTGACTAGTCAATCTGGCTTTTAATAATGAAGGGAGATAACGTGCCAGGGAATACTACTCAACATTAATAGAATTTTTGGGTAAAGGCATTTTGTACTCGAGCAGATACTGCTTACGTACGCAGCATATTCACGATGAGAGCAATTGCCTAAAGTACCCGCATCAGAGCTTCGAGACGACGCACATACGTCGCCTAAGCGCCTTGAGACCGTCTTTAAGCATCAAACTACCCAGAAATAGCGCAAGATATATTGACGAGCTTTCAAGGGTCGAAGGAATGTATCTGCAGAGGTGTTCGAGATCTCTGAACATACGAGAGTCCTTAAATCCCCCATCGAGACAATCTCTAGAAATATTCGAGGCGAGATTTTCTTTGTCTTTCCGGGGTCTCGAACATCTCTAAGCTCTAACCAGGGACAAGGTATAGTGAAATGATTCAAGGAAAAGCAGCGTATCTAAATGTATAGAATTTACGCGTGTTAATTAAATTTAATTAATATCGTATCGTAACCGATATATTAAAATTTCGAAGATATTTTCACTTGAGAGAAACGAGTACAATTGACTTCGGTTATCTAAACAATATGAAGAATGATGATTGCAGAAGTCTTCCGTGTAACTGGTTACGAAGTTTCGTAAAATATGATACACGTTGCGGCATAACGACGTCCATCTGTTACTTGCCGCGCAGCGAGAATGTTTTTTTTATTGGAAGAACATTTCACGCGCCAGAGGGAACATATTCCAGGGATTTCTGTATCGCGAAACAGTCGCGGGATTTACTTTATTCGGTTAAATTGCCCTTTGCGCGGTCCTGCTGGCAGGGAAATCATCAAGAGAAAAATTTATTACACCACATATTACGGGACAGAAGCACACGCAACCGAGACTTCTTATTGGAGTCAGGTTTCATTAAAGTCTTCCCCGCGATTCGGTTGAATTCGCAAAAGTGTAATTTGTGCCGCAACATATCTAGTTGTTTGCGTATTTTAATGACATTCCTCTTTCTTCTTTTCCCTGTGCAACGGTTTTGTTTACTTTGTGGGAAGCCGTGCCGCGGTTGGAACAAGATGAAAAGTATTACGCCTCAACAACGAAAAGAAAGATTTCCTGTTCGCTGACGTTTACTCTTCGGTCGAATCAATCGTCTTATTGGCATCGAATAAATCTATAATCCATTTTATTATCATGTACAGGACCTTTTTAAATGCATTTAGATTGCAAAATACATAAAACAGGTTTCGAATTATAGCAAGTTTAAAGGAAACGAGTGTTCCATGTGATTTCGTAGTGCGTCTAAACATTCCTAACAATTTGGTCATAGAAGCAATTAATTATAGATGGCAATGCCTCCACATCATGTTTTATAATTGACATCATAATGAGCCATTAAAAGCCACGGTTGTTTCTGGTAATCGACTCACGCGTCGAGCTACTATGGTCAGAGGACCGTAACTCTCTCGCGTTAAATTTCAATGAACCTCCGTCAACGTGTCACGGGTTTGACAGTATTCGCTCGAAGCTTGAAACCTCTTTTGATAACAATTCCACAACAAACGTCACTTTGGAAAGTTGGCCCCATGGAAATTGATATTCTTTATTCTCCGGCGAGGGTCTGGTCGACTCTAAAAGGGAAATTTCGCGAAAGACGCGAACGTACGAAAATCGTGGGAGAAATCTTCGCATCGATTGGGTTCGTCGCGGAATTCTCGTAGGCACGGCAAAGGCACGTTACAATTCAATTACACGAACCCACGCAGGCCCACGAGGCGCGCGGGCTTAATGCTTTCTCGCTTCGAGATAATTAAATTAACGAACTAATAAGACCAAGACGTGCCCGACTCCGCGAGCGCGCATCCTGATTGCCACCGCCCCGTTCCTGAAACGAACTTCGCCCCAACTTCGCCAATAATAAATTCCAGCGATTTTTAATAACAGACCCGGGACAAAACCCGACAGGACTCGAGGGAGTAACACAAAACTTGGCGGGCTTCGTATCGCGAACCATCGCGGAACGTGATCCAACGGAATCGATCTCCTGTTTACGCAAACTCGTGCCCGCAATCGTTATTGCATTCGTGTCCCGGGGATCGTGAATTAATTGCACCGGCCCCATTGTTCCCCCAAAGTGCTTCTGATCCGACTGACCTGCTAGAGATGCTCCGTGGTACGTGTCCGGTCCGGGTCTTGATCTTTGGAATCTACTTATTCAAATTAAACACGGAACTTTGTCATTGTGCAATAAACTACCACCCTCCACGACGTCCACTGGGGAATTTTGCTCTGTAGAGATCCTTGTCGAGAAAAAAAGCAGTAGATTGAAATTCTCTGTCGATCTAGTGTGTGCACTTCTGAGAGAAGAGTTTTATAATTAAAAGTATGATAATAAAGATGTGAAATTGTTCCACTACTATCGATGAGTCGTCGGATTTACGCAGAATGCGAGCATGTGCGCGTCCCATATGCGTGGACACGGCCTAAGGGGTGGGATTTTCCATCGGTCGATGGTGATGAATGAATTTCGCGGGGCAAACATTTCCACAGCAAAGCAAAAAGTCCCGCGGACCCGTTTGATCGCGGCGAGAATTCATACGCGATGGAAAACCGGGTGGTATTAAAAATGTAATGCAGAACAAACACGGGCCGACGAAAACGCGTATCGTGACTGGGAAGAAGAGACCGATATTTTCGTTTCATTTTCGCCCCCGAAAATAAATACGATTTTTCAGCGGCGAGTGTTCCTCTGTGGCGGACACGGAAATTGATTACCACCGGACTTTTTCTTCTCGTTGCCATCCAGAACAGTCCATTCACTCGATGGTGTGCTTTGCGCGCTCGTTTCACGGCCCTAGAAACTAGTCTATAACGTAGCTTTGTTCTATGCGAGGATAGAACAAAATAGTACGTTCAGAAAATTGGTACATAACCGGAAAGTTTGATTCACCGTAGAACAACGTGGGTCTATCAGGATCAACGATCCAATTTGTGCATTTATTATTTCCCTTGTGGTACCATTTGTAATCTATAAGCATCGATTTATCGAATTAATAATATTTTTTTGAACAGTGTGTCGAGTGATGATCTCTACAATACAAGAATTATAAATATGAGATAATTTTAACGAATACACGAGCAAAACTTGAACGAAACGCTGTTTAATTTTTGTACACATTTGTTTTGACGTTCACAAACTCGCTACTCGTTATTAAAATTTAACGGGGAAAATGATCGTGCTTTCGCAGTGAAAACTCTGGTGGCGTAGTCGTGATTTTGATGAATTATAATTCTCTTATTTGCTTTCAATTTTTCAAATAATAAACATCACGTTATTGAAAATTAACAAAAATATAAGATAGATTGAACTCATTGCTGATATAGCGAGAAAGGATTATAGCGAACAAATTTTGTCGATCGCCTGGGGCTTATTAAACCGAATTCTACCACTACCTGGCATAACAATCGTCTGTCTTAATAAATTAAACAGTTTGATTTGTTGGTAATTCAATATAGTGATTGAAGAAACGTATTTGGAACTCGGATGTGTCAACTACCTTTTACTAAACACTTCAATAAGGCTCTAGAGAACTATGTTCGCTTAATACCTGTTTCCGTAGGTTCGTTAAGCAGTTCACCCCCATATACGAGTCGTATTCAAACATGATTTCGTGTAACAATAATACGATGGATTACTCAGCCTTGCTGATGAATTCATACCCTGTAACAAAACGCCTGTTCAACTATGGAAAGTTTGTTTCTATTAAAAATTTCCATTAAACTTTTCTTCGTGGAACAGTTGCATCGACGCGTTGCTACTTTTAATTTATTACTAATTGAGAAGATTATTAAGAAAGTACGATCGCCAAGACCGAACTTCGCATTTATATTTCCAATTCTTCGATGGAAGAATATTATTTTGCAACTTCCCTCGTATAAATTAGTATGTTTCCCTTGCTATGCAAGTGAAATTACAGACGAGCGTCGATTAGACTTCTCGTCGATGTCGCGAAGAAAAACTACCCTCTAATTGCGTGCACAAGAGCGAAGACAAGTAAGAACACTCAATAGGGATGAAGTATGATTAAAAAGTAATCTTCTACGGTTGTTTAATTGTTCTTGGGAATCTTCGCCGCGCGTACTCGCTTCGTAAGGTAATTTTAACCGGTGTCCGACCCGTAATTCCATCCTGATTAACGTACTGTAAGTTCGGATGAGTTTACAGGAATAAGAAACGACTTTGCAATGTATGCAAATGAACGTCGACGGAAGTACGAAGTTCTGTGTCTTAATAAATCGTCTGCTGTATAATGATCCACCGAGAAGATTAAAATAATAGGTTCCTCGTCCACGCGTGGCTTCAAATTTAATCCAATTTACGAGAGTGCCACTTCGTTTCCAAGTTTTAAATTTCCCTTTATCATTTCCTCTCGTTTTTTCAAATCAACTGTTTTACACGAGCGTTTCGAACAACAACTGCGTGGTCAGATTTCTCTCTATTATGTTTCCTCGATTAAATTACTTCGTTGGATGAATTAGGAATACGTCATTAGCTCGCGAATGAGCGATCGATGACTCTCAGCCGTTTCGCTTTAACTCGAGAGCCAAGAATTAAGATGCTTGTTCAGTCTCCTGTGTGCGTTTGTTGCCTCCATCGTCGCGAAAGCGATACGCCGTTCCTCCTTTCGCTTCGAACAAGAAGCTAATCAGAGGCTCTTCTGTTTTTTTCCACGAGAAAAATTTAGTTCGCCCAAGAGGAAATACCTGTCTTCCTTCGTCTCCGTTTCTTAGTATTGCAGCATGAATGCAACGCGATCGCGAAGAGGCGCGAGACGAAGCGACGGAACGTATAACGTAACAAAGTCTTGTTCCATCGTGTAAAGCAATTAAAAATTACGTTTCTTCGTTTGCACGAAGAAATTCTATTTTAAATGAAAATTGTCGACTGCGAAACGTAGTTAATTCATCGAGTCAACTTGTCGATTAAACAAATATATTCGAGCAGAAGAAAGATAGAGACACGTTAAAAATTTAATATCCGTTCGATGAGGAACAAGACGCTGGATTGCTTAGGGTGCGAAGGTGAGCGGTCCTGTCAGGTTTGATCAACCGGAATATATCCCGTTAGGGTCCATCCATCGATAACAGGCAGATCCAACTAGATCCAATCTCGGACAAAGCCTCGTTTCGCGTTAATCGATCGCGTAATCTGCAAATACCTTCGTAGTTTCGCAAGTGTTTACGTAGAGGAAGATCGAAGTTTCATGGGGAAACTTTGATGAGACCCGTCGACCTTTGGAAACGAGCCTAAAACGATGAACTGTTACCGTAACCCGAAGTCAAAGTTCAAGTTGCCGTTCGGTAACACGCCGTCCAACATAATCGCGCTTGTAGAGTTTGGTTGCTCGTATTGCGTTTGCACGTTAACTTCGTCGTTGCCGCCATACAACGTCGATTGTTTTGCACGGGGAATCGAATAATCGAGTCAAACAATGGACGAAGCCGATGGACGTTCGAAGCAACGATAACCATAAGCCTGGATCGCTTTAAAATTTTTTCTTAAAATTGCAAACTGAATATCTAGACTTTTCAGAGAGAAAGAACCGATTCTATTTTGAGAAAACATAGTGATGGTAAAAGTAGATTACGAGTAGACGTGAAGTTTTTATTTTTATTTAACGACTTTATTGTATGTGTATAGAAGAAGTATACAAGAGGAGGGCGAAAGGGTGAGGTTGAGGGAACAAGGTCGTTTTACGAGCTCATCCAAGAAAATTTAAGAGCGACATAAAAAATGATAAACCAGGTGTAATTCATATTCATGGATTAATTATACTTGACAAGAAAATGAAAAAATCGTTTATTTAACTATAAGAAGACGGTAAAAAGTAATATATAGAATTAATAAAAAGGAATACTTATCTGAATATTCCTGTCTACTTTATTGTGGAAGCTTCCTCATTACGAATAGCTACCGTTACCGTTTGAACAGTCGACTTTATCGAACGAATTCTTTGTTTTATCATAGCTGATGTGTCTTTTCTTAGACAGCGTTCTTTGAAGCGTATCTACCGTGTAAAAAGAGAATTGTCCGTTTTTGCGACGATCCTGTGCAAAGAGTTCCTCCTCCCTTTAACCCTTTGACTACGATACGCTTTAACAAAAAACCATGAGCATTGTACTGCACGATATTCACATGACTATCAGCAGCAAAATTGAGATCGAATCGCACCGTTCAAAGCAAGAAAGTTCTCGATATTCGGTTATTTGTACGGTCGCTGTACAACGCGTAACAATATAATCACTGCGATATTAATTCAATAAAACAGTACGCGCGTAGTACTGATTTCGAGTAAAATTTAGTTCGAAAGAACTCTACTACCAGTCAAAGGTCTTTGTAAAGTCAATAGCATTGAGTAAACCCTTAGAAGAGCCGCCAAGTTACAAACCTAACGAGCAAAGGCTCTTTCGGACTATCGAATTTCCGACGACCCAACTGTTGCATTAAATAGAACGCCATCCGCCATATTACTTTCCTGGCTGTTACTAAACGCAACAGAAAGTTTGGTCTCCGTTAAAACTTTACTTCCTCTCCTGTTTTTTAGACTCCTCGATATTTTACGGTGTTCAGAAGTGCTAAAAAGAGATTAGTTTAAAAGAAATCGATATTCTTCGAGATGGCGACAAACCAAATCACTGAAAACGCTTAATGCTACGATTTTCCAAACTAGTATAGACAAATTAATTATAATCGAATGAATATTTTGTGTATCTGTAAAAGGAATCGGATCTTTCTCCGCGGCCACGATTTCTGGAGAATCGTTATAATTAAGCCTTGGAACAACTCGGGCGTTGTAATCGCTGAAAAGGTATCGCATGAAATCACAATGTCTTCGACCCTAAAATTTCCGGCTCGTTTCGTTGCTGGTGAATTGGATAAAAGTGGGAGGTAAACGAGGCGAATGGAGTCGAAACTGCGTTCACGAAGCTCGGCTGCGACGTCGTTAAAACTATCGAGTTATCGGTCCTCGTTGCTTGGGCGAAGTTCTGCTTGTTGAAAACGGCGCTTGTTAAGTATTCGAGTAGAGCGGAATTAACATTATTCCTCTCTGTTTCCGGCTGAATAAACGGAACGCGTTCGTTGCCACTGTGTAAAGTACAATCGCGCGCGAATCCAGATATTGAACGCTTTATTTAGCACCGGTTGGGATTGCCGTAATCCCATTTTCGTCGAGTTTACGGTAACATTATGATCCCGATATTCGTTTTCGCCCCGCGGAAGCCATTTGGGTACGACGAAGTCGCTGTTCAGCCAACTTTTTGTCCAGGCGCGGACACGATTTCGCTAATTGAAATTCTCCGCGATTAAAGTGACGAGCATCGGTGACCATTATTCACCTCCCCACCGTTCATTTTCGTGAACTCCTTTCCTGACCACTCGCACAATCAGCAATTTAGCAACGGTTGCTCGACCAAAAATTAAAAGATCCGAAGAAACATTTTAAACGTTACCGTTGAACTCGAATCGGCCGATTTTCGACGAAAAAGCTTCATTTTTTCCGATCAACTGCCCGCGAGACATTTTATCTCGTAAAAACTGCATCCGTACGTTACAACCATTAACGTTTGAACAAAAAGAGAGAAACGATCGATGCACGCGACGCGGAACTAAATGTATTAAAACAAGCCGAGCGCCACCGAAAATTAGACACGGTTTTTTGCTTTTCGAACGACGGGAACAGTTTCCGCGTGACACTTTTTCTTTTAGAGTAGATCAGCGACGAAACAATAGCGCGTTCTTTTTTTGCTTTGATCCGCTCGTCGGCGAAAGTTTGCGAAACTGTCGAATTCAAAGAGGAAATTTTAAATCACGATTATACAGTAATTAATATACGCGTTAACTGCACCCTTTTATCGTGCAAACAAACTTCGAGACTGGTGCTCGTAATTAATTTAATTTGGGAACATATAGAGGCCTTCCTTTGTTCTTGAAAACTTCTAATATCTATTTTTATTCAGTAATTTCGTGGATCGAGTCAAGAGATTGTTATTTAGTATTTTTTATACAGAAGAAACGGTGGAATTTTCACATTTTTCGACTCGTGAGTTCCGTGACCCTCTCCCACGCCTTTAGGAATGTTATTTTTGTAGAAACTTGTGTATACGCGAAAGTAACCGGGAACTGGAAGAGCGCGTTGCCGATAATTAACCGTTAATTAACCGAGGTTTTCCGAACTTAGCGTATGTATATTCTCCTCTTAATGAACTCGAGTTACGAGGAAATGTCTGGCCATAAAGACAAACGTGCAATTGCGGAAGCGTTCTGCGGTTGCCAGCTACGTTTGAACACCAGCGAACCGAGGGCATCCTGTCTAGGTCAGGGTGGAGTTTGAAGAGCTCCTTGAAGCCACCGTCCGCAACGCGATGCACTCGAAGAAGCAACTTTCAAATCTCGAGTGACATCCTTGCCGTAGCGACCACTTGAATGCACGGTCCATAATTAAGGCTACGAGATAACGAAGATATCGTGAAGAACTAGCGTGCCCGTATTCGTGTCATTCCCTTCGAACGTGCGTGTTTTCTGCTCGGCGACAGAGACGTCTAGCCGGCGTGAAATAGACGAGGATGGAGATCAAAAGAACTTTACAGCCTCGGACTGAATGCGCGAAAAGTTGATTTCTGGAACGTGTCCGCGATATTTAACGTTTTACGCCGGAATAGCTGGTGAAAAAATAACCTACCTTCTCGAAATTTCCTTTTCAGTATGAACATGTGATCTTATTTCGTGTCTATTTACTGGCTGAAAGCAACGACAGAGTTTGGTCGCGTGAAATAGATCCACCGTGGCCACCGAAAGAAGAGAACACGAAGTTTAATTCTTATTCTTCGTTTCTCGAAAGACAAAATAATTTCCTCCTTATAATTAAATAGATAATTCTAATAGTAGGATTTTACTAATTTTTTCCATCCCTAATAAATCTCAGCATGGAAGGGATCGTTTGATTTTCAAGTTTATGGCGCGTCGAGTAGATCTATTTGCCTTTAATCGGTGACAAATCAGCAACGACAACGTTTTTACTATTATTGCCGTTTTTTTATTACTGTTATCGGCACCGTGGCATTATTCGCGGAAGATAGATGCTCATTCTCGCATTGATCGTTGCAGATGCATCGCGCTCGCATGAATTTCGTCGAAGCGAGCGCGGTTGCGCGCCTTGTGCCGGTCATCCTTCAAAGTTCTTTCAGCGTGTCCGTTTTTGTTGCATCCCTCATGCATATTTCACAACGCTAACAGGAGGGGATGGTTGTCCGCGACCCGTTTTATTTCAGTTCGCCCGCAGGCCACTCGCCCTCCGTGTAGTTAACGCAGCCGAACTCGTAAATCTCGATTCTCTCCGCCTCGATTTCTTCCAGGTACGAATCGAGATATCGATATTCCAGATCCTGCTCGTACGTGATCCATTTCTCCTTGGGCAAAAACGTTTTCAGAAAGTCCGCTTGGAGCGCTCGCATTATCCTGGAAATCACAGGACACTTAATACAAATGATTTACTTTGATCTTTTCTATTATTCGAACAAATTATCCCCCATCTATCGTTTTTACTACAATAGATTCGATTTCTTTTACAATTAAATTTCTCAATGCATAATCGTGTCACTGAACGTTGAATCGTGTTCTTTTATAATTAGGTATCTTGAACCGTGGAACAGAAACGACGAACCCAGCCCGCATGAATTCTCTGTGTAAAACTCAAGTTTGACGAACTGTACGCCTCTAAATGCAAATAGTTCCTATTAATTTGCGCAGAGAAAGCATCGAAGGCAAATTACAAAGTATTTCTGCGCTTCGTTCAGTTTTTCTTAAAGACGCATTCGATTATTAGAAATTACTAAGTACCAGACGCAACTTTAGCTTTTGATCTGCGTTTCTCGAACAGTTTTAATCCGGATAAAACTCACTGTTAGTTTGTAGGAGCAAATTGCATAAGTATCAATTCCAGAACTGGAATTGAGGGTGTTACATAGTTTCGTGGAGCTCGCCGCGAGTAAAATATGCGTGTCAACGAGATATTCTCGCGGTGCTGGAAATTCGTCATCAAAATTACCGAGGATTAACGAACGCGCGCGTTCGGGAAAATACCTAAAATTTCTGGCGTCCAGCACGTTCTTCGGCAACCGACGAAGAGCCTCTTTTATAAACGGGTCGGCGTAGTCGAATACATCGTGGCTATAGAGTCCATATTTGTTGTAGCCCGCCCAATTGAACATCAGTTTCCTTATTTTAAAACCGTAATCCTTCCGTTCATTATTCGGAGTTCTGCAACTATTAGACAAACGCTTGGATATTTTAAGTATCAATGGTACTCTCGACATTGCAATTGATTGAACCGTCGTAAACTTAACCTTCGAGAAAATTTTAATGTGCGAGATTCTCATGGAAACGATCGTCTAATGTCTGCCGATTGTTATCGAGCATACAGAGCGAGTCAGGGAATACTAACTATTGTGTAGACCTTAAAAATATGTAAAATTCGTTGTTCTAACTTGTTAAAGGATAGAATAATCAAAGGTGATATGTGGAGTTCTACGTTGAACTTTGGCCAAGATTGAGTCGAACGATTTCCGTAATCGAGGGTAGATTTTGCAAACCGGTTGACTTTAAAGCGTGAAACGGCTGCACCGTCGCGCGACCCAAATTCGAAAGAACTTCTAAAGAGTTTCGCATACCATTACGAGACAATGCTCTCCAAGACCAGCAAACACATCTCGCTGGTTCTTCTCGTGCAGTTGCCTCGCTCGTTCTCCCCTTACGTCATTACGCTAGGGCCATTCTAATATTGAGCAAACACCCGGAATGGCTCGTGAAGGTTGCTCGTCGTCGAGTAGAAAAATTCGAATGAGGCGATTCGAGCGTACGCCATGAAACACAGAGACGACGTTCGTCGATCAACTTTCCTCAACTTTCGCGGGATCGCCTCGAGAGGAGCCTAACTCTGTTTAAAATTCAACATCCGGTGTCTCCTTAGTTCGGTGATACACCCATTACGCCGTAAATTCTTCCTGGATTTTTTTTCGATTCTTTTCTACTTCGCCAGGAAGCTCTTTCGCGAAGCTGAGATACTTTGTACTTGAAACGAACTTGTCCCTTTTACTACACAGAGAGGCGGAATAGCAATTTAGGGACTGCGAGGCGTGGAAAAGGCTAGATGATCCCAAGTAAGATGTATCTAGGGTTCAGTGTCCGTTCTTAAAGGGTTTTCTCGGTTCGGAGATGAAGAAATATTGGTTTTCCAGAATATTCGAGCCGTGAAAATCGTGTGAAATTTGAGGAATTAATATATGCCAAACTTGACACTCGTTTCTCTCGAAATGACATTTTTCAAACTGGTTGGCATGAAATTTCGGGAACCAATATACCGCTTCGGTTTGAAATTCGAGACACATGTAAAGTAGATTTTCCACTATCGTTCGAAATAAAATGAACTCGATACCCGCAAAAACGTTTTTTTGTCAGTTTGAAGAGCAATAATATTTGATTCCGGAATCAGATATTCTTTTCAACATACCGGAACATTTACGCTTTAGTTATTAATGTTAAATCTACCAGGACCAGTTGAATAATTTGCAAAAAACAGGCCAAAATTTGGTAACAAATTTTAGTTAGCTTTCAACGTAAATAGAAAGGAGAAAATCTTCAGTTTCCACTGTCTTGGAACAGTCTAACAGCCGTATTAAAAGTAGTTAAACTTTACACATGTACAGCTTCGAAGCTACTAGTGTTTTATTCATAATTAAGCCATCGTTAGAAGCGGCAAGGCTTCCCCTTTAAAATGGTTTTTGGTTTTTGTCGATCCGACTTTCCGTTTTCGAGATATCGCAATTTATGTAAAAGGTAATTTTTTTAATTTGGACCATCTCTGTCTCCGTCTAACGCGTCGCGTCGGACCTCCTTCTCGCACGTTGACCCACTGACCGAGTGACCGAGTGACGTAACGTTTACTATTTACTACAGTCACGTGCGGCCATTGATCTCGTGGTGTAAACAAACGCTTCGGATCCTCGTATCTCCGTAACTAGCCACCGCATCGACTTGAAACTAAAATCGCTATATCTTCGGAACTAATAAAGCTATCGACTTGTTCGAACGCTCATTTTAAAGGGCATTTCATCCCCCATCTGATGACTATACCAACTACTATATTTTAAGCTGCCTTCTATGTTTATTTTGCAATTTACTTTGACGCTACATACTAAAATAAGTTTCAGCAACTCCTAGTGATCATACGACTGAAGTGCGATAAAACTCGATTATAAATTGTTTATTTAATGAATTTGCATAATTACTAGTGAGTAAATAATTTTCTCTAGAGTGGCATATATAGGGGCTAGATATTTACGATCCTTACGTCGATACACGACGTTTCAGTGTTCAGATTTAGCTTCTCAAGTATTTGCATATATTTCTGAAGCACCCAGTAGCGTTACACGCGGCCGTGTTATAGGAAGGAATACGATTTATGTCAGTGGTTCCGTTGGTAACGTGCCACCGGCAGAGGGTGACCACCCCTTTGTCGTTCGCCGTGCTACGCGAGTTTCCGCTTCTATTCTGCCCACGAACACCGCGCGTACGCACGTCCCTCCCTCTGGCTGAGCGAGGGAGGCACGAGATTTTCCGCGGCTTCGTGCTATTCGAGACACCGTCATTTTTCCTAGTCGCTTCCTCAATTTTTCCTTTCGTCTCGGCATCCCTCGCACGCTACTTTCGCCGCGCGATTCATACACGTCGACCCTAACACGCGAGGGTCGTTTCGCGCCAAATCGATCACTTCTCGCGGCCCGTGTCAGGAGTTCCCTGGAAATTGATATACGACGTAGTCCACGCGAAATTAGAGGGTTCAAACTATCGTTTCGCCGGTTTCGACCGCGCTTAGACCTTCGAAACGAATCTTTTGTCCTGAACTAAAGCGAAGTTTCCTGCAGTGTATCGCTAACCTTTAAGAATGAAGCGTTAAACAGGTTTTGCCGTAGTTATCGTTCATTAAATTAGGAGTTTGAAACGCGCAATAGGTCCCCTGGACATCCTAATGTTACGCCGAACGGCCGTGACACAGGAAATTAAGCGATTTCCGGTCTGCCTGGGCGCATCGATTCGCTACGAGAATCGAGGTCGGTGCTTCGGTTTTTACGAGCCGCAGTATCTTTCGCGTCTTGATTTTTCCTCGGTCGACGAGCAAAGTAATTCTCGAGTAGACACTATAATCGAGACATCCGACTTTCGAGCTGTGTTCGAGGGAGTTACGGCCACGGGCCGCGAACGAGTAAAACACAAAACGCGGGTAATCCGTGAAAAATAATCCAAACCGAAGGAAGCGAAACAAATACAGGACGTCTGTTCGATGAATTTTCCATCGCTCTGTTCGCATTATCGGTGCCATTTCTCCGTCGTTTCGTCGTCTATAAAAATGCACGAGCAACGCGGTTGCACGCGCCATGAAAATCGATCGTTTTTTGCTATGCGATATCAGGATTTATTGAAATTGAAATACGACGCAGCGCGTAGACCAGAGAGCAAAAAATTGTATTAACCAGGGACGCTCGAACGGCCTGTACATTTCGCATAAATTAATAATTGCAAGATAACGTTAATTAAATATAATCAATAGTACGAAAATATTAATTGATTCCGTTCGATTGTATTCGCCCAAAATTCGAGCCAATTAATTTTAATAAGCCAAAGTTTTATGCGAATGGATAAACAGAACGATATTGACTCGTAACGGATCTGCTCGTCAAATATGCATTGCGCATTAGAACGCGATTAATTAAAGAACACAGAAAGGCTAACTATTGTTTAGGTATTCGATAACTAACTGTCATTACCTTTGTGTCCGTCATCTATAATATTCTTTAATGACGGCCTGATTCGCGTCCGTACGATCGATTTATCGGTATAATTCGTTTAATTATCGTTGACATTTTGCTAACTGTTTGTCAGAAAATCTCGCTGAACGGTCGACGCGTTCTGTAAGAACCACACAACTCTGTTTCTTAGCACGCGATTCGTTTCTTCGCGAAAGTATCCCTCGGGCTGGGTTTTATTTCGAAACCGTCTCTGTTCTCGAGATGGCTTAAGCTCGACAGTTTTCCTCGGTTTTTCGTCTCTTTTTGCACAACGGGTTCGACGATCCCCCCGACAGTTTACTTATTCGAAAGGGATTAAGAAAACACAAACGTCGATGAAACAACCAACTTCACCGTCGATCTATTTATTTCAATAAAACGAAACGTATGATGGAACAAAATAATCTATACTTTTATTTTTTTTCTACCGCATTTCATTGAAAATAGAGAAATACAATAAAAAACGATTTCGATAAAAGTTTGCTATCGCAAGCAAAAAATACACACTATTTTATTTCACCGCGTATTGATACACGGAGCAAATAGTTATGCACACGATTGCATTTATACTTTCGATACTCGGTATACTTGTTTTGTGGTTTCAGCGGAAGGTAAAGGATGTCAAACCAAACATATTTATTTATTATGATACTTTCATTTATTTAAGCCGTATATCCCGTTGGTTACGATCACTTGTAATATTTGTAGATTTACATTTTCGATAACAGATAATACAATGAAAATTATTACATGCAATTGCAATCAAGTGTAGAAACATTTTCACGATTTGTCAACTAGTATGTACAATGATACCAAGGTATACTTTTTTCATGTAGCTTTTATGTAATTTAAGAATGAAAGGGTTAAATCAGCCAAGTGGACATTAAAGAGAAACGATATTGGAAATAATCTTGTCTGAAAACGATCACGACTTTAACGCGCCAAAGTTTAGAGACGGGTCAAGCTTTACTGCCTTTAGAACACCAAGTCCCCCAGATTCCGTAATTTGTCGAATAATCTTCTTGGCGGTCTAACTTCCCGATATTGTTCCACGTCAGAATTGGGAGGTCTCAAGGCCAATTTGTTCATCACGAAATCAACAAGCTTCTTAATGGGCTGCCTTGGCAAACCCAGGTTCTCCAAGTGTTTGTTTCGGAACAGATCCAGCAGATGTACCTGCGCGAATAAACTCAGTCTTTGACTCTCCAAAGAAATTAATTTTAGAAATTCTAATTATTATTATTATTTTCAATTGTTATCAATGTCTCTTTTGTATCCCTGATCCATAGAATTCTAAAAATCAATAACAATGTATTTATTTAATATAAATTTCTTGAGGCGTTCAAGTTTCCAACTCTCGATCGAAATCATCTAGAAAGACCGACATTTCGTCTTATAGCGAGGGACTATTGTAGGCCAAACGATAGACTACTCTATACAGATAATTTCATCTTTTGGCCCCTGTTTTAAATCTAGAAATGTAGCCTACGTACCAAACTCTGTCTCTCGGAATGAGGTCCGTTGCTGACACGGTGTTCTTGCTCGTTTCTTGGCGCGGATAAACCGAAGCCGTGTTTGAACTGGTTGCGATCAGCTTCGACTTCCTGTTCGCGGGGATAGCTCGCGGAACGTTGATTTCCTTCGCGTTCGAGCTCGGCTCGTGGATTAGAGATAAGTTTGTTCAGATTGCGGGGTTGTTCGAATAATCCGGAATTCGTCGCGTGTACGTCGCGCGGAGCTCCGCTTTCTTGCGTTTCGAACGGCACCAGCGATCGCCGATTCAATATGCGCGAACCTAAGGGCCTGTTTCCAACGACGTTCTTCTTCAAACCGGTAATAGCCGACGGATGTTCGAAATCCTCGTTCGGGGCGCCCTGGGTCGCGTCAACCCCGGAAACTTCCTTCGGTGCAACGGGTTTCTGAAAGTCTTCGAACGTCAGTCACCGTTTTTTAATTTATGTATATTTGGTTACACGCGTACAGCTTATTTATATCGTTAGGAATTATCGGAGCGTTTGTCGAAGAAATCCAACCTCGTGCAATTAACACGAATAACACGATACGAACGAACGTTTTACGCATTTTCCTCCGCGGAAAAAGTTCCGTACGACCAACGGAACGTAATTAGCGTGCATTGTGGTGTACGGGGAAAGACTCACCCGGTCCAAGTTCGTCCGAAGAAGTTGCAGAAGTTCGTCAAAGCCGTGGTTGCCGGGCGCGTTGGTAGCTTCGCCCTCCGGGTTAATTACTCGTCCATGGCGAAACGAGTCCTGATTAGATTCCAGGCTCGTGGCATTTCCGTGGTCGTCGCAGTAGATCGACGAGAAAGTGCAAACTGCGTAGCACGCAGCGAGGAGGATCAGCCTGGACGTCGCGAATGTTTTCATCTTGCTGGGATCGATGATCTCTGTCAATGCTGCTGGATCTGTGAATCGTCTTCGCGAAATCGGTGTTATATAGCACGATCTGACAGGTGTTTTCGAGAAGATTTATCGCATCAACGATGAATTATCGTCGAAAGTTGCGGGGTGTAATCGTTAGCTAATTGAAGTTTGCACAGTCTGGCCGTGGAATCGTCTCGATCGCGCGAATTGATGGATGGATGGAATTTTGGGGTATCGACGGGATCGTTCGATGAGCAAGACAAACACAGATGGGCTTGTCCGTCGGATTGACAGACGTCTCGAGGACGCCACGGGGAGGAAACGCCCAACGATCGACGTCGGAAAATATTTTCGGTCCCGTATAAAATTTTCTTACAACGGCAGCAGGATTTCTGGAAAAACGAGCATCGGTTTTACCGTCGAGCGAGGCACGCGCGCGTATCGAAAGGATATAACTTTACAGGGACGATAGACGGAAGAGGGGACGAAAGTTGCCCGAACTGTCATCGTTTTTCATGCAACTTTTCTGCTGCCTCTTTCGCGGGAGCGAGGCATTCGTAAAATTTTCACCGAAACTTTATCGTTTCCCGATCATAACGTACTTGTCTCTGATCCTTGCGCCCTTTCGCGATCAACCGAAACGACTGCTGTTTGAAACATGCTGAGTGCAGTATTATAGACTGAAGATAGAAACTACGGGATAAAAAATATAAAATAAGTTTCGTCCGTCGTTCTGTACCCTTTACAAATTCAGTAAAAATTGTATATAAATTTGCGAAAGGCAGACTCGGGTATTTTCCATTTGTCCGCCAGGCGACTTAATAAATTCACGGTTGGAAGGTTCGTCAAATCCGCGAATGGTCGGCCGTACACACCCACGCGTAAAGGTGATAAATCTCGATCCGGCGTCAGGCTGTTCCGATCTTTTCAATCAGAGTCCCTTGTGCGTCGTGATTGGCATTTTTTCGTCGGACCAAAGGAAACTCTGGCGCTCGTCTTCCACGAAAGCAACGTTCCTATCGCGTCTCTGGTTCTTTACAGGCCATCACGTACAACCGCGGGGATCAGCCGCTCATTCAGACAAGCTAATTGTGAACGAACCGTAACACGTCGCGTGCTGTGTTGCATTTTAATGCCGTGGCAACGGGAGTTCCTTGGCTCCGGGCGTCTTCCATCCTGAAAAGAACCAAGCACAAAGGAAAGCCCCCCGCCTGTGCAGAAATCCGCAAGAATGGGAAAGCGAACTCGTTCTTTTCTTTTTTTGCTCGATATTGCGCCGCCTCGCATCGATAACAATTCCCTTAGCATTTGCATTTAATGGTTACGAAAAAAAGGAAGTAGACTCGTTTTCTATAAATCTCCCGTACGAAATACCTTGGCTACCCGCACACTTTTTTAATTATCTTCCTACTTCAGAAATCGCATTTAAACCATTGCCATTTGCTTTCAACAAAATAATATAATACGAGGAGACCTTGATTCTGTACTTAATTGTATCGTCAGTTAAAACCCCGAACCAGTCTGGTACAATTTGGTTAAAATTGATTCCGCAACCAGCGATACGCGACCGTCTGAGAAATTTGGGAATTCGGTCTTTGAATGCGAAACGGTTCCTCGCGGCTGCTTAATTGCAAAATCACGAGCATTAGGTGGACAATAAAACCGCCTAAGAAGCGTTCAGATCCGCCTAGCAAATGGAAATCCAATCGGAAGTTTCGAGATGTGTGTGCATGCACTGGATTGCGATATTTCGGCCAGCAATTACTGCGACCGGAAATGGAACAGGAGCCATCGTGCGCCGTGTGTCCAATGAAGCGTGCAAATCGATGTTAATTTCGGTAAATTTGATTCACCTGCTGCGATTCATCAAGAAATTTCAGAATACGTAATTGAGAAGAGAAATTGAACGATATCGTCTTATCGATCCGACGTCGGATTTCGCGACGAGTTTTGGAAGGAGTTAGAACAGTCGTCGAAGCGTTCGAAACAATGATTTTTATTATATTATAATTTCACAACGAAACTACAGAAACAACTCTTTATATTCCATCCTCTTCTCGGTGAATGACGATCATACGGATTCCTGTGCTTTTCGATATTCGAAGACGCTTCCACGTTCGACGAATCCTTGGAGATTTCTTTGCGCGGACGGAGCCTCAGCCCCAGGGAGGCCGTACCCACCACCGCCAGGAGTCTCCAGGATGAAGGTATCCTGTGGACCAAAGCGAGAGGGGCACAAAATCCTATTAATATATCCACCATCAAAGTTTACCGAAGTTAAAAACAGAAACTTGGATATTTCGATAACGCGCAGACATATCGCGATGTAGATTTTTCACGCAACCGAGTCGCGGATTGGCAGATCGTATACGTCGAGATAAAATGTTTACGAGACAGCGTAAACCGCGAATAGGTTTCTTCGACGCCAATGATTTTTGCAATTTACCTTTTGAATTTTATCGCTCGATTTTACAGCGCGACGTAAAATCATATACAATTTATATTTACGCCCCGAGGGATCGACGATGAATCGTTATAAAATAGTATGCGTTATCGACATAATTCCTACCCCTGGACAGACTGGCACGGCAGTTTTAGGGCCTAAGTTGATCATTCTACCGTCTGCCCTTCTCAGCGTGTTTCGTCCGCGTTGTCCAACCGATCCTCCCGCCAAACCGGGCGGATTGTTCACTCTTCTTTCCGTTAATACGGACAGCATCATCGGTGCCCTGCAATTAAGACACTGTGAACTAGAAACGACGGGCACTCGAATGCATAAAATATTTTTCATTCCGTTGAAACGATCGTCGTTTCGCTGGCCACGGTACAGTATCAATATTGAAATTGGTCGCGAAGGAATAATGAGTTTGACGTCTGATCTAAAATATTGATATGCAATTACGAGTCACTCTGTGCACTTTTATTGTATTGGTACGGTTTAATTGCCTGAAAGTTATTTCACGGATGACACCGTCGCCGCCAGGGTGGGCGCCAGCCCCTCCGCTTCCTGGACGAAGAGAGAATTTATCGAGAACAACCGGATATCGAAGTTCCAATATTTCTGGATCGGTGATCCTAGTGTTGGTCATATGAGTATGCACTCCGCCTCTACCGTCCCACGTTGGTCCCTTTTCAATCCCAGTACATAATAATTTGGAACACAGGTCTCATAGAATTAAATAAAAATTGTTTTAAGAGTTGTATACAGTTTGGGACTCAAAAAGAAAGTCTTGTCGAGCTACTAATTTGTTTAAATTTCTTTTAAATTGCAATTGAGAGACGTCTTACGGCTCCACTGCCGCCAGCGACAGTTTCGTAGTATCCCCATTCTTCGGTGCCCAGTGTCACGTTGTTCATGCAACCCTGCGATGCAGCACAAGCTCCAAAAGCTTGCAGAACTACGTCGACCACGCGTTGGGAAGTGAGGACGTTCCCACCGACCACGGCAGCTTCCTCCGACGGGTCCAGGAGCGAACCCTTGGGTATAATTATCTGGACGGGTTTCAAACAGCCCTGACAATGGACAAAAATTATAAAGAAAATCATACGCAGCGTAAGCTGATCATAGCTACGCTATTAACGCGTTGACTGCCAGTCTAAAACCGTAAAATCGTTTACATAACTTAGAATTTCTCGTAGTACTTACTTTCGTAACCTCGCTGAAATTTATGAAGCCTATTAAAATTTATTTTCTTTAACAATTGTTTTAGTTCCACTGTTAAAAGTTCTGTTACTCGTATATGGATAACGTGGCAATCAAAGTGTCAAGGAAGCGTAAAACTTGTGTCTAGATCGCTTTCTTGCATAACGATACGATGTTACCTGGTTCAAAGGAACGTCTCGACCAACGATCGACCTCAGACAGTAGATCAACGCCGAAAGAGTGATGGCTCGAGGCGCGTTGCAGTTGCCCCACACTTCGTATCCGGTGCCACTTTAATTTCAAATAATTAAAGTCGCCATATTTTCGTGTCGATCGCGTTATTTCGACTCGTAATCGGTGCGAAAAGCTTACGTGAAATCACAAACTGCCTCGCCCTTTTCTACGTCGATGTTCAGAGCGAATTTAATCGGGCTCCCGTCGTCCAAGTAATCCACCGCGGTCGCAGTGGTACTTCCGGTATCTTGTAGAAGCTTCCTTCCCACTGACTTCAGCATATCCCTCACCGCAACTTCTGCGTTGTGTTGAATGTGACCCATGTACGCTTGGACAACCTCGAGACCGTATATATCGATCAATTCGTTCACCAACAGCGAGCCCTGAACAAAGAAAGTTTCTTTATTAATTTAAAGTGCAACTAATAATTACATGTTTTATCAACGATAAGTGAAAATTACTTTGTGATTGGCTGCAATCTGAGCCTTGCAATCGCTCAAGTTGTCGGCCAGGTTTCTGGTTCCGGAACTCCCTGGAATCTTCCCTGGGGCCATTAATTCTTCTATCAATTCTTTCTCGCGGAACACACCCTTGTGCACCAACAGGAAACTCTTGAAAGTTGCTCCTTCCTTAAAAGAATATAATACTGTATGAACTAGCCCTAAAAATATCTTGCGTTGCGAGGGTATCAGGAAAAGACGAATACAAATTCACCTGGTGCAACGTAGTGGAATGTGGCGGCATAGACCCAGGCGTTATGCCACCTATATCAGCATGGTGTCCCCTGCTCGCCACGAAGAACACTGGTTTTTCCACGTCCCTGTGAAAATTCTCAAATTTTTATAGTTTGAACCCTACAATAACTATGAAGGAAAATATCTAAATTAGCTTGATATCTACAAGCTGGTCCATGCAACTGTTTCAGGTCATAACTCCATTGGGAATGGATCTGTGCAACAAAAAATATGCATTTCAATTTAAAGAAAGGATGCAATTCTTAATTGTACACGCACTGTTGAATTTGAAAGAAATCAAAGGTCCTACGAATGCAGTGCTCTTAAAGCGATTTGCCTTTCTTCTTTGGCATTTTTTCGTAAATCCATTAATAACGGAGTTATGACCAGAAACAGTTGCATTCCTGTTACCAAATTATTAAAGATAAGTACTTGTAAAATACAGGAGTTATGACGGTGAGATCCGGAAGATGCGATCCGCCGGCGGAGGGATGGTTAGCAAGGATCACGTCGCCTCGCGTGAATTCGCCCTTGAAAACCCTCATTTGGTATTGTACGGTCTCCTGCATGGCGCCCAGATGGACCGGTATATGGGGTGCGTTGGAGACCAACCCTCCATCAGGACCGAATACCGCGCAGGAGAAGTCCAAACGTTCCTTTATGTTCGTGGAGATGGAGGTTCTCTGAAGAATCCTTGGGGGACGGGGTTACCGATTTTATAAAGCTCTCAGAAACTTGCAAGGTTCTCTTAAATGCATCTTATCGCTCGATCTACCTGCCCATTTGTTCGGCGATACTCATGAAACGGTGGGAGAAAATGCTGAGCTGAATGGCGTCCAACTCGGTCGTGACCTCTGCCTTCAGGCCTTGACCGATCGTTATCTTGACATCGCCGCGAGAGGTGATCGATGCCGTGCAATCAGGCTCGATCAGGAGGGTGCTCAGGCTGTCCATTATAATAGCTGGGCCGTCTATCACGTGGCCAGGCGATAAATTTTCCAATTGGTACACTTTGGTATCCAGATAACCGTTCTCGAAGTACACCATCGTGGTCTGGAAGGAAATTCGCGGTTCGATGATCTTCTGGCGGACCATTAATTGTTTTGAAACGATCGTTTCGCGTCTACTTGCCTTCTCCAACATCGGAGGCTCCGTGGACGACGGTAAAATCGAATCCTCCTCCACCTCTGTCCTCCCCATCCCTCGCACTCTCAGATCGTTCACCAGGATCTTTCGATCGGGCATAGTGAAACCGAATTCCGTCCGATACCTTGATCGAACACACTATTATCATCTTTAGTTTTACTCTCGCGTTTGTCGCGTCAAAAGTTTCACCTTTCCAGAAACGGTGTGAGAAAATCACCGTGTCGCGTGTCATCTTTTTCATTGCCTTTTTTACTCGGGGTGCACATCAACGCGCAATCCGTTCCCTGATATCGCAAGTGTAAAAATGGCTCCGTGATTACGCGAGAATCCTCGAACCCTTGGGCCGACAGTTTCCTACGAACTTTCTTCTCGAGGACGTCCAGGCGTTCGTCCAAGCGCGCGAACGATTCTGTTGAATATCAAATTGTATCGACGATCACAGAATTTCTCGACGATCGTACCTTTCTCGTAGACTTCTGCGCTGGGTTCCTGAGCTTCTTCCACCACGTCGGCCAGAGCCATTCCGTAGGCGGACAAAATTCCCGCGTATTTGTGAACGAAAACGGTTCCCATGCCGAGGGATCGAGCGATGGCGCACGCGTGTTGCCCACCCGCGCCCCCGAAACACGCCAAAACGTGGCGGGAAGTGTCGTAGCCCTTTGCCTTCGGTGACAGAATATTATTTACGAATAAACGGAAATAGAAATTAATTTCCTACCTGCGTCAGAGCCCGTATTGGCCGACACATAGTTTCGTTGGCGACTCTGACGAATCCCATCGCCACCTCCTCGATCGTCATCTTGCCCTTCGACTTGTGACCCTCTTTCGCTAGAAATTCGTTTATCTATAAACCAGAGTTGATTCTCGATGATATTAAGGCCCCAAAGAGTCGAAGAAAGGATAGAATGGAAACGTTATTTACTTGATCGGTGAGCGTTCGAAACGCCTCCATCGTGCGGAACTTGTCTAAGGGTTCGTTTTCGTTCGGACCGAATATTTTCGGGAAGTATTCGGGCAACAGTCTCCCCAGGGCTAAATTCGCATCAGTGACCGCCAGAGGACCGTTTTTCTTGTAGCACGCGGGCCCTGGATGGGCTCCTGCGCTCTCAGGTCCAACCTCGAAGAGACCCGACCTGAAGAAAAGCATCGATCCACCTCCTGCCGCAACTGTGTTCACGTCCAACTTCAACCCAATTTCGTGACGAAATTAATTCAAGTACATCGAACGATTCGGACCGTTTCGATCAACTCGTTGGGTCGGTGATAAGGTCCGCTTCCACCATTTTTTATATAAACGGTGCATTATGTTAGGTTTCGTGGCGGAAGACCGAACGCGTCGATAACGTTCGCAAGAAACGATGAAACATGCTTTTTTACTTAGCAAACGTGCTGGTCTTTGTAAGAAAAACGAAACGTGCTAATTTTCGTGACGCGTGTCAAAATAATCTTGCTTTCTCCGCAGAATTTCTTGACTGAGGCTTCGTTAAAGAGTTATTAAAAAATTTCAAATCATTCTGACAAAATTTGATAGAGCCTTCTCTCCTTAGCCAACAGGCGTTTTTGGAAAGCTTACCAAGTCAACAATGTGTCAACGCGGAAAATTAGAGACTCTGAATACCTGAGCTGCTTGTATCGTGACTCCCGCCGTGGTGCTTTCGTACACGTGCTCGTAACTACCGCCATAACGACTCACGTCGGTCGAAGTGCCACCCATGTCGAACCCAATCACCGGCAGATTAGTTTCCTTGCCATAGGTGGTCATCGCGTAGCCAACGACACCACCAGCGGGACCGGAAAGAATGGCTCTCGAGCCATTAAATCTGTGCAAAAAGACGCGACGATTAACACAGTGTTTTCATTGTCGCTAATTCACCGACAGTTGTCGATAATGAATGCACAAACGCACAACGTCGATGGAATAGCGCGGACGAAAGCATTGTTCAGAGATGTCAATGCGAGTTCGATCGTAATTGCTATTCCGTAGAATGTTCACTCACGAATTCATCGGAGTTAATCCACCGTCGCTCTGCATGAACAATACATTCACGTTTTCCAATTTGTCTTTGAAACCCGACGAAAAGCTCTGAAACGGTTCACTGTTATTCGAAGAGAAAAAGAATGATGATAGAAAACGATACCTGGAGGTACTGTTTTATGTGGGGCGTCAGATACGCGTCCGCGCAGGCTGTGAAACCTCTGGGGACGATTCTCGTCATAGGCATAACTTCGTGGGAAAGAGACACCTGCGCGAAACCAGCTGACCTCGCCAATTCACCGACTCTGAGCTCGTGTTCGGCGAACCTAGATCGAAAACGAGACGAATTAAAGCATCCCTAGGGCCTGACGATCGATAATAATATCTATTTAGGGTAACTGACATGTAGCTGTGAGCTAGGACCACCGACAAACTCTCGATCCCGGATCGTTTCAGCTCCTCCAGGTCCTTCTTCAACCTTTCCTCGTCGAGTTCACGCGTGACGAACAAATCCTCGCCAGTGGAACCCTTCACCCTTCGCCAATTTTTAGCGTCCAAGCGACACTTGTCGGGCGAGGCTGGTATCGCTCTGCACCCAACTTCTACCACCTTCTTGTACAGTACTTCCGGCGTGACCACTTGCTGGGAAAAGAAAAACCATTCTGTGCCTCAAACAGTCATGAAACTTCACATTAACTTTTATTAATATGAAAATTTAAATTTTATTCGTGTATTTCGTAAATTTAATTGAGTCATGGTACGTTAACGCTTTGACAGCCACGTCGTCCATGTATTTAATTAATTCTCAAGTTGAAACGTTAAAGGAAATGAAAGGAAAAAATAGTAAAATACGAACCAGGTCGAATATGTTGGGTCGAGCCTGGTTGCCTATGAAAAGGAGGTCTCTGAAGCCCTCGTTTATCAGCAACGCCATTTTCGCGCCTTTTCTCTCGAGCAACGCGTTCGTCGCGACCGTCGTGCCCATTCGGATCCACGAGACCGACGAAGCGTCGATCAGTCCTGCGATCTTTCGTCCGGTTTCCTGAAATCATCGAGCGTGTCATCGGTTTCCAAGTGGCGGAGGGAAATCGTTAATACCTGCTCGAGGATTCGTCGGATTGCTTCGCGCGGTGCATCCTCGTAGTTGGCGGGATCCACCGACAGCAATTTCATCACTCGAACTTTGCCGCCTGGACACCTGGCGTACACGTCCGTGAACGTTCCACCGCGATCTATAGCGAACTCGAACTTCTCGTTGCCCATTTGTGATACACGGTTCTCGAACGACGAGCCACCAGCTATCGCGCGATCGACTGTTTCACCAGAGACGCGAGAATCTTCCACGACGGTTAAATTCGGCGCACGATAACGTCCGATAAGATCCAGAGCTCATGGGATTTTGGGAATGTAAACACAACAACGTCGAAAACAAACGGAGTGATCGGAGTACGCGTTCGACCAATGTTACAACGTTGAAAGTTGATAAAATCGGAGCGAATCGGTGATAAATCGGCTTAAATCAACGTCTTTTCATCTGTATCATATATTGCGGAGTTTATTTTGGGAAACGAGTATTTACGTTGTCTATTACGCGGATTCACGCACTCGGTAGCAGCACTGTAGCGAGTGTTTTTCCAATTGTCGCGACAACAAGCGTTATCTAATCGTCGTAGAACGACCAACCGTGTGCACGATCACGAGAACTGTTTTATAGTGGCGATCGTCTATCCTGTAATTTACGTCCATTATTAATAGAAACCAGTTCCACCGCGAAGTACGATCCAGCGGAGAGATCGAACTACGATTTCCACCGAGGAATACTCGTACAATATCAAGATTTGTGAAGACGTTGGATAATATTTCTTATATCGAATGGTTGTTTTTGATCATAGAACGTAGGTTGTGCAGAACGGTAACTCGGACGTTACTTTGATAACAACGTGGTTCACTGGACTCCGGAGACTGCGCAGAAACGGTCTGCATCTCGTCGAAGTCGATACTGGGTGTCCGGAACGTTAAGGTTCATCGAAATGATCGCAACGTTTCTTAACAGGGAACAATTTATTAATCTATAACGCAGAATTTCACTTTGGATACAGTGTTGCTTCACAGTCGTCTGTGCGTATCGCTTTCTTAAAAAATAATTTGAAGTCTTAGTCTCTAGGAGTTTGTCTAGCAAAATGTATCTACAATCGTGTCTAAGGAATTTAAAGAAATCCTATACACAAGATTCTTAACGTACTACGAGTTATGGAGGTCGAACGTTTCCCATGAATACTTTTTTTTTCTCTTTAACGCGTGTTTGCTAAACCTATATCTTGTATAATTTTATTCTGCTGCTTGGAATCGTCTCATAGAAGAAGATACGTGTAAAAATATATAGATATAAATGCGACGTTCTACGGATTCATTAAAAACGTTTCTCGGTTTGGTAGAATTTCTCAGTTCGCTCCGTGTTCTTGTAAATAAATAGAAATTGTACAAAATCTGAATTACGGGTTTTTTTCTGGTCAAAACTTTTTTACGAAATGATTATATTCGAGCTTTTCCCTCGATGATATCGTTGTAAAACTGTTCTGTAAGTTTCACGTAGGCGCCTGTGTGATCGAGGAAATAAACCGGATCCGTGATCTGCAAACGAAATCGTGTAACGCGATATACATTCGCGCGTAAATAAAAAATAACATAAAATGTGAGCGTTACCGTTTTAATATTGAAGCCGTCTTGCTGGAGATCCTTTTTCTTCAACTTGAACGTACCTGGGGACGCAAAATACTTGGATTATTTTGTCTGGAACGTTTCAGAAACATAAACGATTGCTATACTTGCCAGTCATCGGCAGTTCCGACAGAACTCGAACGAAGAGAGGCCTGGCATACGCTGGGAGCGACTTCTTCACGCCGTCCGCCATTTCTTTGATGTTTAGAGTATTATTTGGATCGTAAATGGCGGCCATTCCAGCTTTCCCTTCGACTTTAGGCACCTACCAACGTTATAAAATGCATAGAAATATTGTTTCGATCCTCCCTTAAAAAATATCGCCACTTTTTTAACGTTAATTACCTCGACACCGTAAACAGCTGCATCTTTCAAACCTATCACGTTGCTGACAACAGCCTCCACTTCGCAAGTGGCAACGTTTTCACCGCGCCACCTGCGACAATAAAGGAAATCAAAAACAGGTTTATACTTATTGGACAGTCGGCAAATTTATTCCTGGTTAAATCGTTTCGTTCGTCGTGTATCGTGTATTACAAGCAGCGAGCGCATAACTTTCAGAGATGTTTCTTTCGAGTCGCGGGAAAATTGAAAATGCTTGCCTGAAGGTGTCACCGGTCCTGTCCTTGAAGTAGAAGTAGCCGAATTCATCCATAACCAAAATATCACCTGTTCGAAAAACGCGTTTTAATCATGGCGCGGATGTTTTCTCGCGGGTGTGGGGTACAAATAGACCGTGTTTGTTTTACGAATCACCGACCAGAATTGAAGGCGCGATCGCCCTTCCGGAACACGTCGCGGAGGATCTTCTGCTCGGACGCTTTGCTGTCCGCGTACCCGGAGAAATCGTTCACTATCTTCTTTGGGTTTATCTTCCCCACGAAAACGCCTGGTTCACCTAGAAGATAATATTTCAAACGTTTAAGTCGATCGTTAAAAAGTCCGTGTGTTCGTGGTTTCCCTATAACTCTGACACTCTTTTTTAAATGCTATTCAAGAACGTTATTCCGAGAAACATAGAGAAAGGCTTAATACGAATCGCTATTTCTCATCGTCGACGGTGGAACATACTAATTGCAAAAAAATGTAGATAATTGATACGTGAGTTGGAAGTCACGCGAGGTTATATGTAGAGAGCTGATTTCACTTTCGCTCGCGCGAGATTGTAAGAAGTCTAGCGACTCGATGACTGTTCAAACATTGCCTAAGCTCGTTAATACCGCCTTCGTGCTTACCAGGTTTACAACGTATGCATAAACCATCTGGTCCCCTCACCGGTTCTCCAGTCTCCTCGTCGACCTTCAACAGGCCCACAGGGTATATGGAACCCGCGCAAAGTGGCACGAATCCCACAGCGCCAATTTTGTTGTCGATGTTCACTGAAACGCGAATTCAGAAGATAGAATCGATCACCGTAAAGAGAGAAAACGTTTAATTACCAAGGTTCGAGTTCCCTTCGGTGGCGCCGTAGAATTCGCCAATTTGCTTCACGCCGAATCGTTCCACGAAAGGCTTCCAGATGTGAGGCCTGAGGCCGTTTCCGAACATCAGTCGAACTTTGTGCTTGGTGTCGCAAGCGCCAGGAGGTACAGCTAGTAGATATCGACAGATCTCGCCTATGTATTGGGCGATCTAAAAAATAGATCGCTGAGTGACTCGAGTCTTAAAAATGTTAAACGTTAACCTTACGGTGCATTCGTAATGGACGCAGTCAGGCCAGAATTTTGAGGCGCTGAAACGCCTGCGAAGTACCACCGTGACACCCCTGAGTAACGTCTGGCCCACCCCGATCAACCCTCCCGCGGTGTGATAGAGCGGCAACGAATTATAAATTCGATCCGTCGATCGTAGATTGAGCATGTAGTAAACGCCGCTGGACATCAGCATGAACCTAGAAACGCAAACAATGTTGATTATCAACGCGTTTAAAGGGTTATCCTAGAAGGCCAATTTTTATGTGATTTTTTAATGAACCACGTATTCGTTTCGTGGATGTCTCGAGTCTTGTCACTCGAATCGCACCTCAGATTGGTGATAACGGCCGCCTTGGGCATTCCAGTGGTGCCCGACGTGTAGATGTAAATCAATTTGTCCCTTGGCGTACCAAGAGCAAGGTCGTCGTGGAGGGCTGCCGGATCCACGCTGCGGATTTCCGTGTTCAGATCGATCGCTCCCTCCAGGCACTGCGTGTCCGGCTGCTCCGACCACTGATACAGAGACAAGCCCGGAATTTTCTCCCTTACGTCGCGAATCGCTGAACAGAAAGACATTACTCGTCTCAGAGCTCATCTCGTGACTCGAAAGTGGCTCGACCAGTCTGACGCGCGCTCGGAGTCGGAGGAGGACAGGAATAACGATTGGTTTCGCGAAAATGAATAAATTATCCCGTTCTGGGAATTCCTGCACGCGCGATTCGACCGACAGAAAGCAAGGAAAACGGCGAAGCTGAGGAAGAATGGTCTTCGTTGGCAGAGATTTTAGCGAAAGGTATCCCTGGATGGTGGACCAGACGAATATTTAATTTTGTTAACAAAGTATCGCAAACTTTTGGACGCATCACGTGTTATTTATTTAGTTATCGACGCGGTGGTGTTCCCATAAATTTCGAAATATTGATCATTGAGACTTGTTAGCTATTTGACCTGAATCTTTCGCAAAGTATTCTCGCCTCGTTCTCACCGCCGCTACTAAAAACGTAACACTTTACCCTCTTTGAATTCCGACCCAAATATCACAGCCTTGCAGTTGGCCGCCTTCATACTGTGCACTAGAACGTCATGGCGGAGATTCGTGTTGATGAGTGCGCCCACGAAGCCAGCCTTGCTGAGTCCCAGCCACGTTCCAACGTATTCGGGACAACTGTCCATCATCAACGCGACGCTGTCCCCGCGGGACAAAGATTTTGTCCGGAAGTAACGTCCCAGACGATTGCTATACTCCTCCAACTGCGTTAGAATCGAAAATCAAAACTCGAATGAAACTTAACGACTAAGCTTCTATTACAAGGGATTGACCCTGAATGACCTTGAACCGTAGGTCAGCGAATTCGACCATCTTCGTACGTAATGTGTTCTAGCAATAAGGTATATACGCTTCTGTTCCCAAAACCCTGCCCCAAAAAATTAGTATGTTTCACTTTTGTTCGAAGTATCTGTCGACTAATTTCAAATCGTCGAGATGCCTTGTACTTGTATTTTATCGAGTATTGGAGTGGAGAATCTTAAGTTATTTGCTGGGAGCAGTGAGGATCTCGGCTTACCTCCCGATAGGTCCATTCCCTGTCCTCGAAGATGTAAGCAATCTTGTCGGGATGAGCAGTGGCGTAGTTGGTGAACACCCTCGCCACGGTGAGCCCTTGCGTTTCCCACCACCATAATAGAATGTTCACTCGAACAAATCTGTAGGCGCCCCTGTTTGCAAGAGAAAAACCACTCTGCAATCGATGAATATCTTGGATATCGAATAAAGAAGTCTGCTAATAATAGATCTAAACTCTTCAGAAAGGATATTCTCCTATTAATTTCGAATTTCTCTGATCGCCATCGATCTTCTCGGTCGGAGAGATAGGCGAGTTAAAAATTTCTCCCGCACAATGGCGTCAGTTGTGGTCTAATTGGTTGAGTGGAACTATTTCTCAGGCGAGATTAATGGCGATTAGAATAGGTTTAATTCCATATATTCTGCGCGACACGTTTCTGCGATGGGAAAGGGGTCAGTCGGAAAGGGATTGAATGAAACGATTAGTTGGGAAGCGAATTGAGGCACGGCCGATGAAAACGATCGCATGTTTTCTGGATCGTCAGTAACGCCTCCCTTCTCCCTGCCACGTTCCCCTATTGTCACATCATTTCCTTTCGGAATCAATTGGTTAATATCGCGGCCCGACACGCGCGTGACATGTGTCACACGAACTCAACCTTTCCGTCGTTGCTCCTTTGACACTTGTTTCGTTGCGGTTCCATTTACCAAAAACGTCTGAAAATTTTCGTTCGCGATCGATCAACAGCTTCAGCCTCCAAATTAACGCGCAATAATCTGAGATCACGAAAAAGTAGCAAAAAATCGAATTAAAATTCGATAATTCACACCATTTTATTATGGATTCGCGAGCAATTATTTTTTTTCGAACCTTCAGTCTCGTATAATTTGGGAATTTAAAAAATGATAATCAGGCTATTACCTTCTACTACTCCTATTTCTGTAGAGGGTTAAGACCATTCCTCTCGATATACCACGCAAAAGAGGTAACTTTATAAAAGTCACGACAACATAATAAATGACAAATCGAGTCGTTTCGACCCTCTTAATAGATCCAGTGTTAAAAGTGACGTTACCAAGACACTTTGCATGTAAATGGATAGCCACGAAACCGTGTCAGGGATAAAAGTAAAAACAGAGGAAGGTTCAAAGTTGTAGAATTCCATTGGAGGGTAGTGGTGCAAACAAGTCCCTGGAGGATTACGCCATTGTCGAGTCTCTCGTGTCGCGGTAAGCATACGATACCGAAGCTTCCACGGCGATTAAATGAAATCAAATAAAATAATAAAACACACTGCGTACCTCGCGGTTTCGTTGTCGTTAACCCCTGAGACGCTGGTTCGTTAACACCTGCGTAGATTAGTAACTGCTACTAATTAACGTTCGCCACGATTAGCACAGCACCGTGAATAATTATAAACTCGATCGTGTCGTTCGTATATTTTCCACAACATTAAAACAAACGCTGAAGAAACCGTCTGTGCGTGTTTTAAAAATATAATTTTTAAATAAAGGTAGTTCGTACATGTAAATGAAAAGAAAAAAAGCTGCTACAAAACTTTTTACCGTGCTATGAACACGTCTTAATATTATCGGTGGTTTCTTGGAAATATTTAAGGAGCAGTGTTTGAGTTTACAATTATTCGCTGCACTGTTTGCATCGTTGGTTTTTAAACAGGATGTGACATTGAAAAAAAGAAACACGTGAAACGCGAAAGAAAAATATTTATGCGAAGAATGCACTTCCGACGAAAGGGAAATTTCGGCAACAAAAACAGGATTCGAATATGGGAAACAAAAACAATATATGAGACTTAAAAGCATAAAATGCCAAGTTCACTGAACGATAACGTCGTTTGTGCAGCTGGCCGTCTAATTAGCCCAAATAGTGTAAGTAATTACGCCTTTCCGCCGTAAATTATTTCTCAAGACATTAATTGCACGGTATTTCACAGTCTTTTCTCTTATTTGTTCCGAGAAACTCGAATGCAGGCGTATCGTGCGTGCAATGAATTTTGCAAGAATATTTAAAGAAGCCTAATAAAAGAGAATCTATGCATTGGTCTATCTCAAAATTTCCTTTTTGTAAATCTAGTGTATTTGGGTCGAGGAAGGGACAAAAAAAATGTTGTCTCGTAGGAAACTGCACCGGATACACCAACACCGGCACAGGGCAAATGAGACTTTGCTCTTCGAGTCGCGATAGACCAACGTTTAATGAAATGTAAACGCTGGTATCCATCACTCGTTCGTGGACAAGGACGCGGTATTCAGGTGTTTTATCTTCTCTTCGAGAAGACAATTTTGCAAATAACCGATTACACACACGTTCTGGGTTTGGTCCGTGACACACAGAGCAAACAACCAATCCGACACACGTTGTCGTTGGTCCTTTTGTCGATCTCAGAGAAACTTCAACACGATTTGTTGCAAACACGGATTCCCGGGTAACTAAAACACGTTCTCAAGAAACCGAAGGAGAGCAGGGGACTTTCATTCAACACACGATTTTATCACACTTCGCGCGCGTTTTAACGAAACACACAGTCGACCCCTGTAATCGATTACCCAACGAGCCTCAGTCGCGGAATAAGGAAACGGAGTGTAATTTTCATATAAACGACATTGATTGAATTCCCCTCTGACGACCGTTCCATACATAATGTATCTTCGTTCTGACACGGCGCGATTGAACGAATATTAGGAGAGGCCAAGCAAACGTGAATCGATCGATAAATTTATTCTGATGCATCCGGAACAACTAAAAGGGTTCATATTTGTTATCTGGATACAAATTTGGGGAAACAAATCAACAATTAAATTTTGGATCGAAAAACGAGAACAACGGGGATTCGAACCTACGATCTTCGAATTGCTGGTCAGACGCCCTACTAACGTCGCCATCATCGAACCGCTAGTACCTTAATCTTGTAAATTTCTTTTTTACCGCATGGAAATCTCCGATTCATATTTTACAAACGTGTAAAATAAATTTTCTATTTGTCTGTTATCGTTCGAGGTTACGATTGTTTAAAAATCTGTCCATAAATGCAGTAATAATTATTAATTATGCAGACCGGAACGTAATTACTTTAGAACAGGTTTCGATGGACGATACGTTTCTCCATTAAAAATATTCATCAAGTGTACAAGTTGATTGATTGAAATTCTGACTTGCAACGTTTCTAGAACAAGGTGGCAAGAACTAGAATATTCTGTTCTGCGCACTTCTCTTCGTGAAGTTTACTTGCTTGAAAAATAGTTACTTTCCAATGGTCAACTGTGCAGGAGGAATTCAATTATAAAAATTGACAATAGGATACATCGAGTTTTTGTATCGAGCAATTCATGTATAATTCAGCCGTCGATACCTGACCCATTATCAGTATTTATTAACGTCCCATTGTACAATTGTTTCTAAAGCCAACGATAATTCCTTTGTAAGTAACAAAGTTTGAATAACAAATCGTATCGTGTCGCTGTAGATCAAAAGTCGCCTCGTATCCGAGCGATTAATCTTATCGTTATGTTAAGAGTCTGATCAAGAAAGGATAGATAAGTTTATACATATTTGAGATATAGTATACGAAGTAAATAAGAGAAGTTTGAGGAAACACGACGCTGCAGATTCCGAAGAGCAACCTCGATGCACGTAACGGAGTAAGCGAACTCTGATTTCTTCGTATCGATACGTTGCATAATGAATTGAAAACACGATTACAGTTATCGAGGAACAAGCTGCAAAAATGAGGGCCAATCGATTATCCAAGCTTATCCGTGCTGCTGGTCGACTTCATACTTTTCTTACCGTCCTATGGATCGCATTCCTTTTCTACTCGTTCGGTCGTTCAAACTTTACAAATGAAATGTGCGATCTATGTTGAAAATTCTTACACTGTTCCTCCAAAGTCAACACAGGATTCCCTCGTATATAGAATAAAACGTTTTGGGATAGTATATACATTCTTTCTCAAACGATAGCACGGAAAATTTTAAACGTATTTCTGGATCCAAAAAGTGAACACTACGTATTCGAGCGGTAAGTTGTCGAGCGTGATCGCGGGATCAACATCAATATCATTGAAGAAGCTGTTTAAATTCCATGCACTTCATATTGGCTGTACAATGGTCGTGTCGCAGCTGCACAATGCACGAGAAGCATCAGTCGACTGTGTGCAGGCTGATAACCGAACAAACACGCGTAGATAGAGAATACTGTCACGGTGTATCAATTAAGGCTATTGATAACCAAGATACCAGGGAAGAAGTAAATTCTCGAAATTTCTTTTCCATATATTAATTTCTAAATGTTCAAAATTGTTTAATTAGGAACTCGTTGTTTTAATATACATCTCATTAGTTATGTCGAGCTTCACAGTGGCTATTACGAAATTTTATTAAATAATTTCTTTCGGAAACCGAACATATCGTTTCGTGCAAATAATTATTGACTTCGATCGAGATTAAGGAGCCAGGAAGTATCGTGAGTAAAAGTCCAACTCTGGTGGACGTCATTGCTATGCAACGCAGGACGAACGGCCGTAATGTGTCGCAGAAGACGAGTTTAATTTCCTTTGAAACGTGCTCATAAACTACGTCGATTAACAGAGTCGATTTCCGTGCCATCGTGACTCGATGAGCGTCTATTTATTTCAATCGATCGGATCGCTCGTGAAATGCGTGCAATCGATCGGCGGACGAACGTGATCACTCGTGTACGTCTGACTCATTTGGACGATGGATTCTCGATTTTTTAGTGCACCAATTAATAACCAATTCGAGAAAAGGAATTTTAAATAGCTTACAAAATTTCGATTATTTTATTCGAACCAAGTACTATAATGCAAAGTATAATGTAACGTTTGAAAGGGAAGGAACTGGATGTTTGCTTTTGTCTCTGGATCAGATCGAATAAGGTAAAGATCGTATCGTAGATATTATGCACAGACAAAAAGGCAATACTTTCGTCCATTCTTTTAATAATTTTGAAGAAACAAAAAGGTCAGAGAGAACAGAGTACGAGGGTCAAGAGAATCTGTTTAACTTTCCGTAAGCACGTGCGTAAACATGTCAGTAGAATGAAAGATGGAAAGAACCACACGGTAGTGCATGTTAAACATCTTCCATCGAAAGATTCATTATCATAAAACGAAATTACTAACAATATTGGGATTTCCATTTATACTCGTACGCCAAATAGCCCGTGAGACAACAAAGCGTAGACGTCACTCTCCATTATTAATTGAGCCACACTTTGACGTTCGTTTTGATAATGGTGTTAATCGTCCGTTTCCTCTCTGAACACAGCATTTCGACGCCTTTCGCGACGCTAATGCGTACGGTTACTAGTGCAGTCGCGTAAAAAGGAACGTGATATCGACTAACGATCCAGCATGGCGCGTTCGAACAAAGGTTCCAGCGAAGGTCCTTGCCGAAATACTCACAGCACGTCTCTCGGTAAGGTCTTGTAGAGGGCGTAAATGACGCGTCGTCGGTTTCCGGTGAGCAAATAGGCGCCGATGAAAACGGACAAAGCCGCGATCACCACTTCGTGCGCTCCCATGGCTATACGGCACTGGTCGACCCAGAGGCGCGCGCTCGATCGCCGCGTGGGACGCAGAAGATCGTTGCCTCTACGCCCGCGACGCGAGAAAACGAATTTTTTAAGACGAACGTTCGGGCACACCGAACCACGACCGAACGACGACTGAACGAACGCGTACAATCGTCCAGTTATCCGACGTCCCAGTGCATTGTGGGTGTGTGCGTGCATGCATGTGGGGGACTCGCGTGTACGTATCGTGTCCGTGGAGCGCCAAGTGATCGTCATTGATAGTCATTGGCGTAGGCACGTCGTGATTTCGCGGGGGGAGGAGAGAAATGCTCGAAAATTCCACCAGTTCGAAATGTTTGCAAATAAACGACGAGATATATATTTTTGTAAATATCGTAGCTGATTTTTCTGCGAATGGTTCAGGAAAATCATGGTGAAGAGGACTCGCTGAAAAGGGAAAGGAATTTCTTTGCTTCGAAGCGATCAATTTATTAGTATTTTCGATACAATTTTTTTATCGAGTAACGCATGAAATTTATCTGTTATTTTTTAGTCGAAATATCTCGATAAGAGATCTCTGGCTTACCTTGCGCGCGATATGGCAAATGATTTTGAACGCGTCGGAGGCAGGTGAAAAAAATAAAGAGCATGTAAACGCGATACGATTAAAAATAACGAGATATGTATTTATATAAACGTACGGTTATAATACACGTGAATAATCCATGAAAGGCAGGTACAAATATACAACGTGGGCTCGCAAAGAATTGGATATCAGTCTGGAAGGAGCCTCGATCACGAATATTTCACGACGATGGATACTGAAAAATAAAACGCCAGTGATACGTATACGTAGTCTTTTTGCGTGCTCGTCTGGGTCGGAGAATAGAAGATGGAAGCGAGATGGAACACGTGCAGGTCGTGGGAGGATGAAGAAGCGGGGGGAAAGAAATAAAATAAATGCGGATGCCAGTATCGTCGAATTCTCTCGGAGGATCCGTGGAATATTTCGTTGCCCTAGCGATTTCGTGCGGAGAGAAAGCCGTGAACGGAGCAAAATTAATATTAGTGGAGAACTGATGAATATACCTGGTATCGAACGTTCGAAGCTTGCTACACCGTGTTCGCTATCTGAGAACCAGGTAAAGCACCATGATGTCCAGAACTGGAAAACGATACGCGTCGATCTGACTACGTGGACTACGTTGGAACGATCTTCGAATGCCCGACAAATGATTTGCGGTGGAAAACACAATTGTCGAGAGAAGAAGAGAGACAGAGTGCGTGATCACGTTCGATGAACACAGACGTTAAACGGGGCCTTCGAACCGGAAATGCACGATTCGTGTTTACATTCGATGCAAGACGTTTACGTAATAGTAACACGTTCGCTATTGTCACGTACGCGTGACAGCGGCCATTGCACGCCAGTGTAAACAAACGAGGCGATATATTATTTATAATATTCCGTCGACCTCGTTACATTCTATTTTTCGCAATACTAAAATCAGACGGTTGAATAAAATTTGTTTTAATGGCTGCACACCTAATAAAATATTGAACAGGTGCGAATAGAGAGATCTATAGAATTTAGACACCTGTGTACATTGTTTCCTTTTTTTAAATTAGCGAAACAATTATTACGCTACTGCTAATGGCCGTGCGAAATAATTCATAAATTGAATACTAATTGTGAAATAAATGTACGATATTCTGGTGAGCTACAGTGCCTGGTTAGAAACATATTGATCGACGATCTTCAAAGCAATCGTAACGCTAAAACGGGGTATAGAAGCAAAAAAGAAATGTTGTTGCATAAAGCTAAGTGTATAAAAAAAGTCTGGGTATTATTTCAGCAAACTGATAAGGAAATCGCGTCTGATATTTATCTTGATCGCGTCTGCGACCAATCGATCCAAAAACAAGTGTTCTACTATTCCAAAAATGTTCAAAAACAGTCTTACGATTGAAGATAAGTAAAATGATACAAGCCATTCAAAATACACTAGAAACAAAAGTTCTAATTTGTCTAAATTTTGCATAATTTCTAACTATGCTATCGCGAGTTTACACGATATATCGTCAATTAATGATAACTACTTTGCCTATGCTCCAAGCCCCTATACGTGTAAAACCAAGGCCAGATGGCCTAGTTCGTATGAATAATGGAGATTCTATTGCGCTATGAGCCTATATAGCATAGTCTAAGCCTATACCAAAGGCTGACAACGAATTACGTTTACCCAAATCGTGCATTTCCGGTTCGTAACCAGAAGTGCAGTAAGTAAAAGAAAAATACGCATTCAGCATGCATCCTCAAGCTGACGCTCGAGTTTACTTATGTACCGATGATGCAAACGACGACCGTCACCGTGACGGCGATTAGGATAATTCTCGTTTTGAAGTTCTGTAGCCACGCTCTTTGCTGCGCCCTTTTCGCCGCCGCCCTGAACTCGCCCCCAGTGACGTTCAAACGATCGCTGGCTTCCTGTAGATCCTCGAGCCTCTCCCCTCTCTCGATCACCTTCTGCACGTTATCGCGCATCACGTCCGTCACTTCTTGGATTTGCAGCCGGACGCTTGCATCGAGAAACCAGTGGAATCACACACGGTGGACGAATATTTCGAAATGAACTATCATTTATCGCGATTAAAAACGTAAGCTCGGTTACCTGTCCATTTTTCCATCTGCCTTGGATGTACTTGTCTCCATCGAGGACGTGCTGGGTCGACTGGTGGAAAATAAAAGTAAACGGTACGCTTTAATTCCTACAAATGTATCATAACGAGCACCAGAGACATTTTTAAATGTTTCGCTTGAACGTTTCCCGAAGTTTGTAACGAAAGCCGGCAATTTTATGAAACTAAGCGTAAATTAAAAGTCGGTTTCGTCACGCCGGTGCTCGTTACATACGAATTGGATCGTAAAGTCGATCGACGCTCACTTGAACAGCATGTTCTCGTCCGGGTCGCTGTCGTGTTCCAGCAGCAGTTCCTAAAACAGTTCGAATCGATTCAAGATTCCCGCCACGTGGCGACGTTCGACTCCGCGCCATGGCGTCCGTCAATGGAAGTGACTGAAACTCACCTTTTCATCCTTGGCTGCTGTTTGTATGTCATCCCGCGACAAATTCCATTTGCTGGCCGACGACATATCCCCCTCGCGTTCCCCCCGTCGCCGATACTACGCGAAACTAGCGATTAATCTCACCTAAAACCGAACGAATATCACAGCAGAGCCTGCGACACACTGCAAGAACACTCAACGCGTAGCCATATTAGTAGTGCAGCGCTTGTGTCATAACTTGACACCGTCAACGTTGGCGATAACGTCAAAAGGAGTTCATACTCCGAGCCAGGGCAGTTCAGCTTGAGCAGCAAAGAAATTGTATATCCGTCGTATCTTTAAGAATATATTCGGTGTCATGTAGTCGTTCAAAGTATTAAATCATTCTTATCTTGCAACATTAATGTACATTTATTGTTGGGCGTTTCAACTATTTTAACAGTGACTTATTCAATGCATGTATAATTCGCAGTTTAAAACAGCCCCTCTCTACGCTACTATTTTATCGCTATATTGTAGATACAATTATTTATATTACATGATTATTATTAACATTTTTAACATGTACAATTGCGTTAAACCAAATTCCAAATACAAACTAGTTTTATAATAAAAGAAATGCATGGCTATGTCTATCATCTAGGATAGAATTTTCAGCTGCAGGGGTCAATTACAGTCACTTTTGGTGAACACACATGCACCCGAAATCCTACGCACTTTCGACAAAAAAAATACAGAAAGCGGCCTTTACCGACGAAATTAAAAAATTTCAAATCACTCTGAAAAAATTATTTTTAGATGCAGGGGTCGATTACAATCATTTTTGGTGAATAGACATACCCCCGAATTCCTACGCGTTTTCGAGAAAATAATTCTTTTTTAAAAATTACGATGTAAAAAAACCTGGTGGGAAAACGTCCAAGTTTGTCGTGAAACAGTTCGCTATTTTCCACGCTAGATGGCGCCTATTTTTCTACCTCAAACCCTCTGGTGGAAAAACGTCCAAGTTTGTCGTGAAATAGTACAGTTTCTCCAACGCGAGATGGCACCATAACTATTATTCCCACGAAGGTTCGGTGTATGAAACAGGCGTCATCTAGCGTCGAAGATAAGGAATTATTTCACGACAAACTTGGACGTTTTCCCACCAGGTTTTTTTACATCGTAGTTTTTAAAAAACAATTATTTTCTCGAAAACGCGTAGGAATTCGGGGGTATGTCTATTCACCAAAAACGATTGTAATCGACCCCCGCAACTAAAAATAATTTTTTCAGAATGATTTGAAATGTTTTAATTTCGTCGGTAATGTCGGCCTACTCGAATTTTTTGTCGAAAGTGTATAGGATTTCGGGGGCATGTGTGTTCACTAAAAGCGACTGTCATTGACCAGTGCAACCGAAAATTCTATCCTAGATGACAGACCTAGCTATGCATTTCTTTTATTATAAGTTAGCATTTAGTTAAGTGATTTTGCAAGCAGGTGTTTAACATGGTTTTTAAATGAAATTCATACTTACCATTTTATTTTACGAAACAGTAAACGTTTATCTCCCAGACTTGAGAAAGTAATGACACTCACACGAGTGACACCGTAGGAATGATTAGTGTTACCAGCTACAGAGCGCTGCCCAATGGTAACCGCCTTTCCCCTTACACACCCTGATGCATAACTACGTGTACGTGATTATCGGAGTTTCGAAAACGATGCCAATAGTGATCTTTTCCATACATGCACTCTGCAACCTCAGTGAGTTTTCATACATATCTTCCTAATCATTGTTTTAGCGAGCATCACAACCCGAACCCTTTGCTGGGAAAATGTCCAAGTTTGTCGTGAAACAGTTCGCTATCTTCCACGCTAGATGGCGCCTATTTTTCTACCTCAAACCCTCTGGTGGAAAAACGTCCAAGTTTGTCGTGAAATAGTACAATTTCTCCAACGCGAGATGGCACCATAACTATTATTCCCACGAAGGTTCGGTGTATGAAATAGGCGTCATCTAGCGTCGATGATAACAAATTATTTTACGACAAACTTGGACGTTTTCCCACCAGAGGGTTCGAGGTAGAAAAATAGGCGCCATCTAGTGTCGCAGATAGCGAACTATTTCACGAAAAACTTGGACTTTTTCCCACAAAACTCATTGAAATTGCAGAGCGTATAGAAAAGATCACTGTCGCCATCTTCTTCGAATTTCCGATAATCACGTACACGTAGTTATGCATCAGGGTGTGTAAGGGAAAGGTCGGTTGCCATTGAACTGCCTTTGAAAGACCTCGGAGGGTCGACAAAGACAAAATGACATATGCCCTCTTTCTCGATTCACCGAAGCTGCCCAAAGTAATTTCGGACCGTCTCGTGGGAGTCGAGAGAGAAAGGCTCACACTTCCCTTCTCACTCTTGAACAACTAATATCCGACCTCCCGTCAACAGGTCTCCACTGGTCCCTGCTCACCGCTGCTGACCACTCCTGGAATTTCTGACAACGTATAACGATTACGATTGGCTACTGTTAGCCTCTTCCAGCCTCTGCTGGCCCCTGCTGACCACCGCTATATTTCTGACAACGTATAACGATTACTACTGACTTTTGCCTGCCTCCGCTGGACTCTGCTGACCGCTACTGACCACTCCTCTTACTTCTGACAACGTATAACGATTACGACTGGCTACTGTTAGCCTCTGTTGGTCTTTGCTGATCTCTGTCAGCGTGTGCTTGTCTCTGCTGAACTTTCTGGGCCTCTGCCGAACGCTACTGACCACTGCAGGTATTTCTGATAATGTATAACGATTAATACTTACTACTGCATGCCCCTACAAGTCTCTTCTTGCCTTTGCAGGTTTCTGCTTGCCTGTGCATGCCTTTGCTGGCCTCTGCTGACCGCTGCTGACCACTCCTCGAATTTCTGACAACGTATAAGGATTACTACTGACGTCTGCCAGCCTCCGCTGGCCTCTGCAGACCGCTGCTGACCACTCCCGTTACTTCTGACAACGTATAACGATTACGACTGGCTACTGTTAGCCTCTCCCAGCCTCTGCTGGCCTCTGCTGACCACCGCTTATATTTCTGACAACGTATAACGATTACTACTGACTTCTGCCTGCCTCCGCTGAACTCTGCTGACCGCTACTGACCACTCCTGATACTTCTGACAACGTATAACGATTACAACTTGCTACTGCCTGCCCCTGCTGGACTCTGCTTGCCTCTGCATGCCTCTGCTGGCCTCTGCTAACCGCTGCTGACCACTGCTGACCACCGCTTATATTTCTGGCAACGTACAACGATTACTACTGGCTACTGCCACCCTCTGCTGACCTCTGCCAGCATCTCCCGACCTAAGCTGGCCTCTGCCAACATCTCCCGACGTCAGCTGACCATCGCTGACCACTGATGACCGTTGCTGACAACTTGTGGCATGATGTAACATAGTATAATATGTTTATATGTATTAAAGTTTTGTATAATGTAAATCTATGGCAATAAATGATATAATTTCAAAGTATTCAATGTGTTCTCATCATTTTTTACCGTCCTTTTCCTCTCCAAATCATTCTCTTACCTATAAGATGCGTACCACCTTCTTCGCAAGTTCACCAGCATTTTAGAAATGTTCCGGGAACTTTGGAAATCCGAATTTGACCTTGACCTTGGCCCAGTTTCGAAAGTGGGTCAAGGCCATTCGAATCTTAGAAAAATTCCGGGCAGTTTGAGAATCCGGATTTGGCCTTGACCCACTTTCGAAACTGGGTCAAGGCCATTCGAATCTTAGAAAAATTCCGGCGCTTCGAAAATCCGGATGGCCTTGACCCAATTTCGAAAGTGGGTCAAGGCCATTCGAAATTTTAGAAATCTTCCGGCCGACTTGGAAATCCGGATGGCCTTGACCTAATTTCGAAAGTGGGTCAAGGCCATTCGAAATTTTAGAAATCTTCCGGCCGACTTGGAAATCCGGATGGCCTTGACCCAATTTCGAAAGTGGGTCAAGGCCATTCGAAATTTCAGAAATCTTCCGGCCGACTTGGAAATCCGGATGGCCTTGACCCAATTTCGAAAGTAGGTCAAGGCCATCGAATCTCAGAAAAATTCCGGGCGCTTTGGGAATCAGGATTTGGCCTTGACCCAGTTTCGAAAGTGGGTCAAGGTCACCGGCATTTCAGAAAACGCTCCGGGCACTTTGGAATTCCAGTTTTAAGTAGAGAAACGGTTTTTTATAACTAAGGGAATAATGGGGAGAGGAAAAGAAAGGTAAAAGTGATGAGAACACATAGAATTCTTTGAAATTATATCATTTATTGTCATAGATTTACATTATACAAAGTTTTAGTACATGTACATCATGTTAGAAGTTGTTAACAAAGGTCAGCGTGGTCAGCAGGGGCCAGCAGAGGTCAGCAGAGGGATGCAGAGGCATGCAGAGACTAGCAGGGGCAAGCAGTAGCAAGTTGTAATCGTTGTACGTTGCCAGAAGCATCAGGGGTGGTCAGCAGAGGTCAGCAGAGGCTGGGAGAGGCTGACAGTAGCAAGTTGTAATCATTATACGTTGCCAGAAGCATCAGGGGTGGTCAGCAGAGGTCAGCAGAGGCTGGGAGAGGCTAACAGTAGCAAGTTGTAATCGTTATACGTTGTCAGAAGTAACAGGAGTGGTCAGTAGCGGTCAGCAGAGTCCAGCGGAGGCAGGCAGAAGTCAGTAGTAATCGTTATACGTTGTCAGAAATATAGCGGTGGTCAGCAGGGGCCAGCAGAGGCTGGGAGAGGCTAACAGTAGCCAGTCATAATCGTTATACGTTGTCAGAAGTAAAAGGAGTGGTCAGTAGCGGTCAGCAGAGTCCAGCGGAGGCAGGCAGAAGTCAGTAGTAATCGTTATACGTTGTCAGAAATATAGCGGTGGTCAGCAGGGGCCAGCAGAGGCTGGGAGAGGCTAACAGTAGCCAGTCGTAATCGTTATACGTTATCAGAAATTCCAGGAGTGGTTAGCTGCGGTCAGCAGAGACCAGTGGAGACCTGTTGACAGGAGGTCGGATATTAGTTGTTCAAGAGCGAGAAGGCAAATGTGAGCCTTTCTCTCTCGACTCCCACGAGGCGGCCCGAAATTACTTCGGGCAGCTTCGGAATAATCGAGAAAGAGGGCATGTGTCAGTTTACCTTTGTCGACTTTCCGAAACTCTATGAGCTCACGTACGCGTGATCTGGATATGTGTGAGTAGGGCATCGGGTGCTGAATCTGGCATCTTTGATTGGACATCGCTCTGTAGCTGGTAACACTAATACATTCGTACGGTGTCACTCGTGTTAGTGTCATTACTTTCTCAAGTGTGGGTGATAAACGTTTACTTTTTCGTAAAAGAAAATGGTAAGTACGAATTTCAGTTGAAAAAGCATGTTAAACACCTGCTTGCAGAATCAGTTAACTAAATGCTAATTTAAATTAAATGAAAATACAAACAACTATCATCAAGAAAATTATCTTAATGTCATAAAGGTTAACTATCGTAATAATTTCAATGTTTATGTTTAAGAGTGTCAAATATTTAAAGTCCCTTTGATATTCTTTTTATTCTGTATTGAGTAGTAAAGAAGAAACACTTCTGTAGAGAATTTCTTTTATCGTGTGATGTTTTTTGTTCAAATTATAACCTCGAATATTGTAAAGCATTATGTCAAATATAATTAAAATTTGAAATCTAAAATCGTAATATTTTACTTTCAGCACGCATTTATTTAAAATGCACAGGATGTACCGCATTTTTCTGTTCACACTTTGACAGTGTTCTACAATTGAAAATAAGACTAAATTGTCTTGTATTTTTTCTTAATGCACTGCAAAGTATAAATAGAAAAATGTGGGACAACTTGTATAATGACATTAGGTTATTTGCTTCTTACATGGTGTATAAAGCTTTTTTCTAAAGTGGTTCTTAGTGGGAGAGATTTGATAGATTGGTCTTTTCCTACATTTTCCATCGACTTCAGCATATACTAGTGCATGCTTGCATTGAATGGCTTACCTAGCATGGTACTACCTGGTGTTCCTGGTAGGTATCTTTATTTTTCTCGCAGCCAATGACACCTGCTATAACTGGAGTAGAAGAGCAAGAAAAACTACTTGAAGATGCAATTGGTTTGGTCAGAATGCAGGCCTTCCAAATGAAACACTGTTTAGACAAATCTAAATTAATGGATGCATTAAAACATGCTTCTACAATGTTAGGTGAACTCAGGACTTCCCTTTTGAGTCCAAAGAGTTACTATGAATTATGTATCCTTATTAATTTTAACTATTTATTCCAAATTATAGAATATTTAGGAGAATTCCTAGTAATAGTTTACCTTACATGTAACTTTAGATATGGTTATTACGGATGAATTAAGGCACTTGGAACTTTATTTATTAGATGAATTTCAAAAAGGAAGGAAAGTTACAGATTTATATGAATTAGTACAATATGTTGGCAATATTGTGCCTAGACTGTAAGTTTGTCACATGAATATTATGAGGATACAAATGTAATACGGTAATGCCCATTTAAGTGACCACGCTCGGAACCGGCCACGGTCATTTATGTGGGCATGGTTACTTCTCAGAATTCAGAAAAAGTGAGATACAATAGCTGGCACCCAAAACCATATACACATACAATTTAAATAGACAAAAATGCGGTCACTTAAATGGGCACTACTGTATTTTGTGAAATATAGATTATTGATTATATTTTACTAATAATGTGTACTATATTATAGATATCTGCTTATCACAGTAGGATTAGTGTATGTCAAAACAGCTCCTGGATTAAAAAGAGATCTGTTAAGAGATTTGGTAGAAATGTGTAGAGGTGTTCAGCATCCCTTAAGAGGTCTTTTTTTAAGGAATTATTTATTGCAGTGTACTCGTAATATTTTACCAGATGTTGAAGGGGATGATGAGAATGGAAGTGTATGTATTAAAGAACGAAAAATAATAAAAATAAAAGTATATATATTATATTTTTCTTTAGGTTCGTGACAGTGTAGATTTTGTGTTGATGAATTTCGCAGAAATGAATAAGTTGTGGGTACGCATGCAACATCAAGGACATAGTAGGGATAGAGAAAGAAGAGAACGAGAAAGAGAAGAACTTAGAATTTTAGTAGGAACTAATCTTGTACGGCTTAGTCAGTTGGAGTCAATAACTTTAGACAAATATAAAAAGGTGGATCATAAATACGTTCAACTTGAGAAGATTTTCTCTTTAATTACTAACTAATAATCAGATTACTTTTAGCTTGTTTTACCAGGAATTTTGGAACAAGTAGTCAGTTGTAGAGATGCAATTGCCCAGGAATATCTTATGGAGTGTATAATTCAAGTAAACGTGTTTGAAAATATTTAATATCGTGATATAACAATAGTGTTATAAATAATTTATCTGTACTTTTGTTTAGGTTTTTCCTGATGAATTTCATTTACAAACATTAAATGCATTTTTAAAATCTTGTGCAGAGCTTCAAAATGGTGTAAATGTAAAAAATATAATCATTTCATTGATAGACCGTCTTGCAGCATTTAGTCAAAGATCAGATGGTGTAGGGGGACCAGGAAGTCCCAATCAAGTGCCAGGAATTCCACAAGATGTAAAGCTTTTTGATGTTTTTAGTGATCAAATTGCGACTATTATACAGGTTAGTATAATTATAAAAGAAGAGGAAACACACTATTAATTGCACTTTGCTTAATTTATACACCCAATGATGACCAGATACTACACAAAATTGATAAAAATGTGATCACAATTATTAATATTTAAATTATCCTTACTTGTCTAGTTTAAGTCTGAGAACAATTTCCTGTAGCAGTCATTAATTCTTTAATTAATGTTTACTGATAAAACTGCTGCATTTTTTGTAGACTAGGCAAGATATGCCTCCAGAGGATGTAGTTTCTCTTCAAGTAGCTCTCATTAATTTGGCACACAAATGCTATCCTGACAGAGTAGATTATGTGGATAAAGTTTTGTTGACAACTGTTCAAATATTTCAGAAACAAAATGTAGATAAGTATGTATAACAGTATGACAAAATTAAATTTATTTGGATGCACAAATGCGGAAATCTAATGTCGGAAAAACATTTTCAGACTTGAGTATAATAGTGCTGTATCAAGGGAGTTAGTAAGATTAATGAAAATTCCAATTGATAACTATAAGAACATATTAACTGTTTTGAAACTGGAACATTTTGCTCCACTATTAGATTATTTTGACTATGAGGGTAGAAAGCGGTTAGCTATTTATATAATAACGAACATTTTGGAAAATGAAACCTTAATACCAACTCAAGAACAAGTAGATGCAGTACTTTCTATGGTGTCTCCATTAGTGCAAGATCAACCAGATCAACCTAGTATAGAAGAAGATCCTGAAGATTTCGCGGAAGAACAAGGCCTCCTTGGTAGACTAATACATCATTTTAAGTCTGAGACAGCTGATCAACAGTACATGATATTAAGTGCTGCTAGAAAACACTTCAGTGCTGGTGGAAATAAGAGGATAAAATATACTCTACCATCAATTGTGTTTCAAGCTTATCAACTAGCTTTCACCTACAAAGGGTTAAAGGATGAAGTCAGTAAATAATTAATCTCTAATAAATTCTTCTAAAACTCTACTTAACAATTGTCCCTTACAGGATGAAATGTGGCAAAAGAAATGTCAAAAAATTTTTCAATTTTGTCACGCAACCATTACTGCACTAATGAAGGCTGAATTGGCCGAATTGCCGTTACGATTATTTCTTCAGGGTGCAATAGCGATAGGTGAAATTCGTTTTGACAATTTTGAAATGGTTGCTTACGAATTTATGAGTCAAGCATTTTCTATATACGAAGACGAAATAAGCGACTCTAAAGCACAATTAGCAGCTATTACATTGATCATTGCTACATTTGAGCAAATGAGTTGTTTCAGCGAAGAAAATGCAGAACCAGTGCGTAATCAATGTGCTCTGTATGCTAGTAAATTATTAAGAAAACCAGATCAGTGCAGGGGTGTTGCAACTTGTTCCCATATATTTTGGTCTGGAAAGTCATTGGCGACAGGCGGGAAAGAGGTGGGTATCAAGTTTTCTTAAATAATAATAAATACAAATATAAACTCTACAATTGTTTTAGATGCAAGATGGAAATAAAGTATTAGATTGTTTGAAGAAAGGTATTAGGATAGCAAGTCAGTGTATGGACACATCTGTTCAAGTGCAACTCTATGTTGAGCTACTAAATCACTATATTTATTTCTATGAGGAAGGAAACACAGCAGTAAGAATTATTTGCATTTCTAAATATCTTACTTATTAAATACAAGCTATATATAGGAGTAATTTTGTTTAGGTAACGGTTCAAATTTTAAATCAAGTAATTGCAAAAATTAGAGAAGAACTTCCGAATTTGGAAGTTAGCGAAGAAACGGAACAAATTCAAAAGCATTTGGCCAATACATTGGAACATTTAAGAAACAGGATGGAATCTCCAGAAGCTGATAGTCTTTCTTATCAAGGGCTAGTTCTCTAATACAATTAGTATGAATGATGATCTTGTATATAAGAAACTCCACCGATTATTTTATACAATAATTATAAATATTGAAATTAAACATTTGTTAGATGCATATATCACTATTCAAATTACATCAATTTGGTTGCAAAGATTAAATTGTTAATAATACATCAAATATATTTTGTTAAATTATAAATCATAATCTGTATATTTGTTTTAATAAAACTTTAATGTACATAAAAGTCCATCTATTCATTCGTATAATTACCATTCTATTAAAAAGGTTAAATTAAACGACTTTACCAAAAGATATTAAAGGAGATACGTCAATACATCTTTTCCGTTTAATATTTTTTTATCGTCCCTGAAATCCGTTATTTAGTATTGCCACTTACCAAACCCAAATCTATCAAAAATTCGCTAAAGAAGCTAGAGTTGAATAAATTTGATTTAGGAATAATAAGTAACAACTTTCAATTAATTTGTGAACTAATTTTCGTTCGTAATTTAATCGTAAATTAAAATTAGAAAGCTAAGGACTCGAACGACCGTTACGTGGGTAGAAATTGATTTTCAATTCATACGATATCACTCTGATAAAATACAAACCACTATCATAATATCAAAGCATTAAAAAGATAAAATTAATATTTTTAAACATAATGTATGCAGCGAAAATAAATATTTAATAATTTCTTATACAAATCTATTTATACTCACTTCGAAATCCATGGACCACAAGTTAAGAACCACTAGTACAGGATGCAGGACAGACTTCCCGCGAATTTGTATAGGTATAGGAAATTATTAAATATTTATTCTTGTTACATATATTATATTTTAAAATATTAATATAACCCTTTCAGTATTTAAAAATAACGATAGCTTTAAGACTATAATAAATCTTTAAATGTCTTTAAGTTTCTATTATATTTTATATGAAGGCATTACTACCGGAAGTCATACCAAGTATAGGTGAAATTCAAATCTCTACAATTTTCTTTAGAAAACGACATTTGCGAACATTTAAAAATATTACAGAATATCTCGATCCTTTTTTAAAATAAACCCTTACTTGATAAAGCACTAATTTCTAAAATATTAATTTAACTAATATTTAAAAATTTTATTTTGTAAGTAGAAATTAAGCCACAGACTAAATACTGAATCTTGTATGGTAGGCATAAAAAATAAAGACATTAGCGCCAATTGTGAGCAATTTATAAAAAAGGTCATTTAACAAAAGTTTCTTAATTTCAAGAAACAAATACAACTATTTTATATATTTTTTATGTTTCAAGTGTTTCTCTTAAGAAATAAAAGTGAATACCATATGTATTACTCCTAACCTGAGACTGATCTTTTTTTATCTCTATAGTATAAACTTAGTAATATTGCATTTTTGTATATTTTTATAACTCTTAATTTTGTTTATAAATTGACTGCTTGTTGTTTAAAATTTACTTACCAAGCAAAAACTACGCCATCTGAAGGTTATTCATACAGAATCATTCAACATCAGATTGTTAATTTTGGTTGGTTTTTCTGTTGGGCAGAGCAATCTTGTATTCATTTCCATTCATTTGTTGATAATTTGTAAACACGTGTATATTGTTAGATTGTGTCAAAGACGTACTTATTGTAATAAGTAATGGCAAAAGGACGGAAACATAAGCCGAAGAAGAATTTCGCGGAAAAACGCCGTGAAAAACAGAAGGTATGGACTTTACTGGTAACAATAGAAGTTACCGGCTTTTCGTTTTTGGTTACGTACATCATATTGTACTCGGATTTTATCAATCTGAAACATAAGACATTTTGGAATTTTAATAAATGTTTCTCAACCTAGTTAATAATGTACAACGTTTTTATAAACCATAGAAAAAAGACGAGTGGGACCATGCACCACATCATAGTTATGAAGATATCATTAGAGAAAATAAGGATTTTGAAAATTATTACAAAACCCAGGGAATTGTTCCTGAAGACAAATGGGATTCGTTTATGAATACCATGAAAAAAAATCTTCCAGTTGCATTTCGAATTACTGGATCAAAATCAGAGGCTAAAGCATTACTTAATACTATTAAAGGAGACTTTTTTAAGGAAATCTTAAATACAAGCTTGGAAGAGAAAACAGAGAATAATGATGAGGCAAAGGATATATTACGATGCCTACCATTTTATCCAGATGGATTAGCTTGGCAGTTACAATTAACCAGAAAAGATATTAGAAGATCTGAAGCATACTTTAAATTACACAATTTTTTAATTGTTGAAACAGATTGTGGAGGTATCAGCAGGCAAGAAGTGGTCAGCATGGTACCTCCTTTAGTACTAGATGTAAAACCTTCACACAAGGTATGTTGATATAGTATATTTAAAAATTATAATTATACCTGATTTGTAGTACTTATATTAAATAAATTTAATTGCTATGACTGTTATAAATCAGGTGTATTTATATACAGCAAACATACATTTCAATTTTATCATTGAAAACTATGAACTTTATACAGGTTTTAGACATGTGTGCTGCACCAGGTTCAAAGACAGCTCAGCTCATAGAAATGATACATTCCGAAGAAGGTGGTCCACTTCCAGGTAAAATGAGATATTGATTATTAAAAAATAAATACGAAAATTGTATTACAGTAGTGCCCACTTAAGTGACCATATTTTTGCCCACTTAAATGTCCGCGGTTATCCTTGCCAATTCTTATGAGCCAAGCTGCTTCAGACATCGAGCGTGTCGAGCGTAACTTTACGCCGGTCATTATCGATACATTCTATATTTGATTTCGGGTGCCAGCTATTGTATCTCACTTGCACTTATCCTCTTTCCTTATCTCTGTTGAATTCCGAGAAGTAATCATGCCCACATAAGTGACCGCGGCTGGTCCCGAGCGTGGTCATTTAAGTGGGCACTACTGTATTACTTTTTGATGTTTTACAGAGGGTTTTGTAATAGCTAATGATTTGGATAATAATCGTTGCTACATGCTTGTGCATCAAGCAAAAAGATTAAATAGCCCAGTTATTTTAATTACAAATCATGATGCTTCTGTGCTACCTAATTTCACATCTACAAAACCAGATGGTACAAAAGAAGTATTAAGGTCAGAAAAATATGTGCTAAAAATAATGTGATATGCGCATATTTTAAATATTTTATCAAATTATACGTTTTATCACAGATTTGATAGAATACTTGCAGATGTACCATGTAGTGGTGATGGCACAATGAGAAAAAATCCAGACATCTGGTGTAAGTGGAATCCAGCCAATGGTAACAATCTTCATGGGTAATTATTATTTCATTTTTTTCATTGATATAATTCAGTGAATAAAAACAACTTAAGCCTATGGATTTGTAGAATTCAATATAGGATAGCGAGAAGGGGATTGGAGCTATTGGAAGTTGGAGGAAGAATGGTATATTCTACTTGTTCATTAAATCCAATAGAAAATGAAGCTGTACTTCACAGGCTTCTTCTCGAAACTGAAGATTCTGTCCAGATAGTCGATGGTAGAGATTTTGTACCCGGATTAGTATGCGACCCAGGTATGTTGTTGTACAATATAATTTTTAGATAAATTACTCATTTAATGCCGGGAATACACTGGAGAGAACAGTTCGCGAGCAACTCATGAACTGCTTGTAGGTTAGTTCGCGGGCTGTTCGTCAACAAAAACAACCGCGCTCTCACACTATAGCTCACGAACAGCTTGTAAACAGTATAACCTACGCAAATTTCGAGTTCGCGAACAGTCCCTTTGATGTACCGCTCCCCGAGCGAACAGTGTTCGCTATTCGCTGTTCGCGAAAGTCTCCACACTGTTGGCGAGCACAACCGCGATATAATATGTCTTACAGGTGTATCATACTGGTTACCAGCATCGAAAGATTTACAATATTATAAATCTTGGGAAGATGTGCCAGAACAGTGGCAAACACAAGTTCGACCGAAAATGTTCCCTCCAAAACTAGAGGATGCTTCAAAGTTTCATTTTGAACGATGGTGAATAAAAGAAAAATTATGACATTTTCGAATTCTTATTTATTTGACTTTTTAATTCTATAGTATGAGGATATTGCCACACCATCAAGATACAGGAGGTTTCTTTGTTGCTGTTTTGGAGAAGGTAAAATCATTACCATGGGAATCAAGTAGAAATAACGATATCTGTGATTCTAAAGAAGTCAAGGAAGAATTAAGTTTAGAAGAAGAAGCTGACAAAGAAAAGAAAAAAGATTTAGCACCTGGCAAAAGATCATTAGAGGATGAAGACAAACGAGAACCTAGAAGAAAACGTAGAAAACGTGTTACTGGATTCAGGGAAGATCCGTTTGTGTTTTTCAAAGATGATAAGGAGGATGTGTGGCTATCTATTAAGTGAGTTACGAATGTTATTTACGTTGATTGGTATTTAGTTTAATTTTGCATTTTTCAGAAACTTCTACAATATAACTGATAATTTAGATCCAAAGTGTTTACTAGTTCGAAATTTCGGTAGAAAAAAGAAGAACATTTACTTCACGTCGCCCGAAATTCGCAATGTTATTATATCGAACGAAGATAAAATAAAATTGATAAATACTGGAGTAAAGTCATTTGTACGTTGTAATAATAAAAATATGGATACCCCATTCAGACTCGCGTGGGAGGGTTTGCAAACTATTATTAAATATATTGGCGATGCTAGAAAAGTTAGGTTAACTAAAAACGATCTGATAATGCTTTTACAAAATAACAATCCTACGACACCGCCCGTAATTGTAGAACTTGATCCAGAAACGCAAAAACGTTTACAAAATCTCGGTAATCGATTTAATACTTTTAAAAGAAACATTGCCAACATTTGTTTGTACAAATTAATTCGTGTTTTATTTTAGCAACTGGTAGTTGTATACTTTTGTATGAAGAAGATGAGATTGAGAATTCAAACCCGTTAAAATTACAAATGGTGGGATGGAGAGGTACTATGTCTCTCAGAGCTTATGTTCCTATAAATGATGCAATTCATTACTTACGCTTATTAGGAGCTGATTGCTCAAAATTTGGTACGTATTTTTAGAATATAATGTTATTTATGATTTATTTCGTATTAAAAATTTGTATTGTAGAGAAAAATAAATTCAAGGGGAATCGAGACGCTCTTGCTCTCGAAGAATTGGATAATGTAGAAGGTAGTAGTAAATCGGAAGTTGTTGTAAAAGCGGAAGTTGTTGAAAAAGCGGAAGTTGCCATTAACAAAGTTAGTGAGATTGAGCACGTTTCAAAAGAAGCTAGTAATAATGAAATTACTGAAGAGGCGGGCGATTTAAAAAAAGTTACTAATAATGATATCAAAAAAGAGGACATTCCGACCGAAGTTACTGATGGTGATTCTAAAATAGAGATTTCGAAGAAAGTTACTGAAAAGACGGAGATTTTGAAGGAATCTACTGAAAAAAAGGAGATTTTGAAGGAAATTACAGAAAAGAAAGAGATTTTGAAGGAAGTTATCGAGAAAAAAGAGATTTTGAAGGAAGTTACCGTAAAAGAGGAAGAAGTTACTGAAAAGAACATTTTGAAAGATGTAATCAAAAAGGAGGATATTTTGACGGAAGTTACTAAAAAGGAAGACATTTCGAAATAAATCATAAACTAAAAATTCCGGACGAATCGAAAGAATGACACTTAATTTGATAATATAAATTGCTGTTCCTTTAATATCTTTATAAATATCAGTTGTAATATGCTTAAGTACGAGTAAAAAATTTTTGTATTTTATTTAAGGTTCTATGATGGTGCTCCTCTTGAAATATAGAAAACTGTCAAAACGGATTTCATTTAATGTACGGTGGTAAAACTTATCAGAAAATGAAAATAAAAATAAAATGTTTCTACAGGACAAGAAAGCAACAATGATATTGTAATGAGAAATGCCGTTTTTACTATTCATTTTCTATGAAATAATTTATGAAATTACATGTAATATTTTATGTAATTTGAGCGACAAGTACCTTTTTAATTTTCGTTATTTTCGGCCACTATAATCAGGATATTTTGCTGATAGATTACAGTACAAACATTATTATAAATATGGCCGGATGTAGAGGAATCATTAATTCAGAAATGGCCACTGCCATAATGTTCAATAATATGTTATTAAATTGTATGGAACTCCTTGCTTCTACCGTATTTTAAGTTTGAAAAAGATGAGTATCTGTTGCGCGTCTCATTGATATTCGCTTCGAATACTATACACGTTAGATTTTCTTTTTTTTTTCTCGATTTAGTCGATAACAAGATTCTTAATATCCTAAAGATTAGATTTCAACTTACGACTAGAAATTTGTTTAACACAGAGGTATTTCTACTAATAAAGGACGGGTTTTTCTATAAAAAAAGATTTAAATACAAGTAGAAATATGAAAAACGCTCGACATCTCGTAACGCATGGATAAACTATAAAAGAAAACAAAAGAAAAATCTTTTCTAAAATTTTTTATACTCCGAATTGCTCGAAGTTGAGGGTTGATGCTAGTAATCTCTACTGGTAGGTGAAGTCATTTTTCCGCCGAGATGCGAATTGGATGGAGACTTTGAACCTACAAGTGAAATGCATTTAACCCTCTCCCTTAATATACGTTGAAACGTTTTCGAACTTACAGCTTTTCACTAGTTTGTTCCTTGGATTATTTTTACAGGGATGTTCACCCATGAGATGTTCTCTCCACTTATTTTGATTCACGAGATTAGAGCAGAGTGGACAACGGTCATATCCTTCAATGGGATCTGTAACGCAAGCGAATAATTTAGAAACTATTTCAGACATACCTGCTTTTATTTTTCAGTCCGTTGTCGTACATACTTAGACACTTGTTACTTTTTCTATGTTCCGCGAACGAATTCTCGTGGATTGCCAGTTTGCAAGTTTCGCACTTTACGTAATTGTTTCTCATATCGCATTCGTCTAAAAAAAGCGAAATAGATTTGAAAGACCGACTACAATAGGTTGTAATTACGGGCATATACTATTTTTTAAATTCAAATCGAATAAAGGAACACTCACTTAATAAGTGTAGGCTTAAATACGAAATTTCCACCACTTGCTTACACGCTTCGCATTTCGTCAACATAGGACAGCTTCTCCAATAATGAATATTCAACCCTTCTTCGGAATATCCTTGTCCCTTGGAAAGGCAGAATATACACATCCTATGAAAGAAAACCATATACACGAACAATGTTATGCAATGTATCTTTATAATACGACTGGAGTCAACTTACTTGTCACCCTTGTGATCCGTGCTATTTTCGGACGGAGACGTTATACTCGTTGAACTTCCGGTACTAACGACAGGACTCGTTCTAGATGGTGACTTTGTTAAGTTTGCTACATTGTTCTCCGTAGACTTAGTTCGCGTCGGTGTTGTTGTTTTGTGACACGCATCCGCCTCTTTTTTCCTCTGTTAACGAACATTACAAAATTACAGTGACAAACGTTTACAAATGTTAGTTTTTTATTCGCAGATCCTCTATACCTGAAGATCGATAAGATCGAATTCGTGAAACAGTTGACGATACAACAAATTCCGTCTGGTGATATCATCGTCCGGAGGCAATTGCTTGCGGACCAGTCTAGGATTCACTTTGTACACCAACACCAGAATCCTTTCCGATACTTTCCTAACTGCTTCCGCCGGATGATGCAAACCCGAGGAACCCAACTCTGACAATGTTCGGCAAGTGAGTCCACTGCAACAATTACAGTGCCTTATCAGAGTAATTGCGTTTTAACGATGCAGGCTTAATATCGGGGGTCGACCTCTGCGAGCAAGATTCCATTGAATGTTGCAGGCAGAGGTCTTACGTTTCTAGGTTTTACGTTTCACGAAACTATGCGATCGAAGTTACGTTGTTTAGAGTCACCTTTGTTTGTCGGTAGATATTCCATGATTCAGGATCAGCTGTTCCACCATTTCGAGCCTGCTGAGAGCCAATCGTTGATGCGTGCTGCTGCTTACGGGTCTCGTCAAATGCACCGGTATTATGTGCAATTCTCTCACGCATTTGCAATCTGCCATACTCAGTATCGTGTGCACAGCCATGTTATGAATCCTCGGCGTAGTGTCGCCTGACTTTGTCAACAGTTCCGGAAGTAGACGTTCCACGCTTCTCGCGATCTCGGTCGACGATACTCTAAGGAAAAACGCCGATTTGCGATTGATTTGTCAGACGACGTGCATAGTACAACGACCATACCTGTCCGTCGCAAACTCTGAAAAGAAGATCCTAATCAATTGCGCTGCCAGGCTATACACGCTATAGACTTTATCCCTGAGAGCTCTGTGTAATAGCAAAATCGTAGCTCTGGCCGTTTTATTCGCCGAATGTTTCGACACCTCCGGATCGAACGTTTTCAGTTCCTCTTTCAGCTGCATCAGTCCCTCCTCTTTGTCCGTGAATTGCTTCGAATAGAACTTTTCTACCTGAACGATTAATTATATCAGTTATCGTTGTTGAGTTTTCAATCGAAGGAATCGTTTTGAAACTTGCATCACCATTTCCATTCCGAAGACGGCTATAGGTAACGCGGCTTGCTTCTTCTCCCTGTCGTTCAGCTTCGAGATCACCTTCGTGTCCGTGTTCTCCATATGGCATTCCCTCGTGAATTCGTTCGTGTGCGAGCTGAATAAGCGAATTACGAAGTTAGATACCCTGAATATCTTGTACAAAATCGAGGACATCTTACTGTCTTAGAGCGGGAATCGTTCTCTCCTCGTAAGCTTCGTAGCTAGATCGAAGCGCGGGTCCCGCTGACTTAGTCTTCCGTCTGAGGGATCCTTTGTTGCAGTTGTTCTGCCTCTCTACGACTCCGTTCGTAGGACTGTCCGTGACTTCTGTACAATGTAAGACTAATTAACCGTCTGTGTCGATGTTGGCTGTCCAGCGCGATTTAACGATTAACAAAAATTGTACCGGGACTGTTTGGTTTCTGATGCAGAGGCGAAACGGGTGGTTGATGAGCGGGGCCAGTCGGCGATATAGCTCCGTCGCGATTAGGTGGAATCACTAGTCTCGGTGGGGACGTGATGTCCTCGGGAACAGTAGCCGCGTTCGAGGTACACGTATCCACCGATATCGGTTCTTTCCCCTCCACCGACGACAGGTTATTTTTTTCCAATTGCTATTTATGCACGAACAGAATATAAATACTCAAGGATCTGGATCTATTAAAAATGTCCAACACTCTGTACTCACCCCGTGAATTTCGAGTAGATCTTGCACTTCTAAACTCTGATAGACTTGCTGTCTGTATTGTTGCGCTTGTGCTTTCTTCGCTTTGGCCTTGTCGTAATCCTCCAACGCTATGGCGTACTTCTTCTCTAGTTCGTATTTCCCAAGGCGTTCCCCGGCTTTTCGCAAGTTCTCCATGGCCACTTTCAGCTTGGAAGCGTACTCGAATCTCTCCTCTGGAAAATATATTTGCGTTCGAGTTTTCGCGCGGACGATATGTCTCTTTCCCCGCTTACCTTCCACCGCCTGCAACTTTTTCGCCTCCATTTGCCGAATGATCTTGGCGACCTCGCGATCGACGTACATTTCGAAGGCTAGATCGTCGTACGGGGACGTGTAATGTGGATTGTACGGCGCGTCTCCCTGTCCCGTCAGCTCTTGCCCATAAGGTTCGCCGAGAATGTTGATAGCGATAAGTCCAACCTGCGGTGTACGCTCGTAAAATGTACTTATAAACGTATTTGGTACCAGAGGTTATTATGTACGTACCTGCTGGTAAAGATTGTGCGCGTTATTGTGCTGTTTGTGCAGTCTCAGTTTCAAGGAGACAGCCTCTGTCTCCGGAAGCGCTACGCTCTTAAGCTCCCTGCTTTTGTACATGGTCGAGGCATTGTCGGACAACGTAATGTAACCCAAATAACTGAACTCCGTCGTTACGGAGGCATTCTCTTCCCTCGACGTCCAAATCTCCAGCTTCTCGGCTGTAAAGATTTCATCGTCCGTTAACAACTCCGAATAAGACAATTTTCCGGTTTACGCTTTAAAGGGGAAGAACAAATTAATAATTGCAGAAATTGCTAAATATATTGCTCGAAAGGACCCTATGGGAAGGAACAAATATTTCGCGGACACTGCAGTGTTGTTCGTCGCTCAGCATTGAATGGAATAAGAAACGAGGGTGAAACGGAAAGGGTAAAATGAAGGCAATCCCAAGGAAACGGGGTTGGAGCGTTAATTTGATTTTCTTTCATTGCTGAATTGCTTTTCAGAGAAAACCGAGGGTAGTCTCGGTCGTGACTGAAATCTCGATTCGTCGAAATGAATTTTTAAATGCTTCAAAAAAGAAACAGTTGACCGAATATTTAATTTCGTAAGTTAACTTACGAATAAGATACTGATGAGCTAAGACTTGTATTCTCGTAAGCTTCGTCGGTCCGTGGAGGCGCAGTATGAGTTCCTGAGGATACGTACATCTTCTTGAACTTTGCCAACCTCTTACCGTCGGTCCATGAACATTCAGTTCCAGCGAAGAGTGTCTGTCCTCTTCGCCTGCGATTATTCGAGACGTTAGAAGGTTCGGATAATCGTTCGAACGAATGATTCAAGGGACGAAAGACTCTAGATTATTACGATATTTTATATTATACAATTTCGATTACTCGATTCGGATTTCTCTAATCGCTTTTACCTAAACATTTGATTACATCGCGATATTCGATACGATCGGGCTCGTTCTCTTTTCTAAACAAAAATGGAGATTCTCATATAATCGATAATGTTTTAACTCTGAAATTATACTTTGAACGATGGACCACCGACACGAAAGGGTGTCACGCGATACTGCGGCTTAGAGCACGCTTCGACGATCACAACAATCAAAAAGATACACGTTACGGCATGGGTTCGCGTATTTTTTAATCGAAATTCGCTCGAATAACTTAATCACAGCGGAAAGGACGAATTAGTTACGATTTCGTTGACCAGCCCGCGAGAGCGATTCGCAAGGTACAAGAAAACGCGGATGCCCACGTGTCGAGTCGTCGGTGTTAATTTGTTTTTCCAGCGTCAATCGGCAGAAAAATGGAATGCTTTCGATATGGAAAATTAATGTCCACGCGTGGGCACGGGTACGCAACTTTGTACGATCTGAAATCCGAAAGTTTTCGAGCGATTATATATAGATTTTTTTTTTCTTTTAAGAGGCGTATAGTGATTCCGCGATGTCTTCAGGCCTAAGAAAAGATTCGCGCACAGCTCGAGGTTAACGTCGTTCGACCGATATCACAATCACAATTCGATGTCTTCTTACTGGTGGCGTATACGACGTGGAATCCAATTTTTCTCGGCATGACGAGGCGGTGATTTTCTAGCGACGAGAACGACGAACCGGAAAAGCTGACGGACAGACGTAAGGAGGAAAAAGTACGACGGGAGAAGGGGAAACGAGGAAAACGTCAAAATCTAAAAGGCACAGCCATCTGAAAGCTCGATAAGGGGAGCTTGCAAGTTTCACCCCGGCGCGTAGGCAACGCCACTTGCACGTCTGGCCGCGGCGAAGCTTGCGACAGAACTGGCGTACTGCACCCGTTTCGCGAGCGGAAACTCTGCTCTTGAGCGTGTTCACTCGTCAGAAGAGCTGCTCTCGCGATTTCGAGTCCTTTTATAAAAACGAGGAGAGCAGCTATGCCGATTCGAAGGAGCAAAACGGCAACAGAATATTCTTCTTTTGGTTTTTCGATTACTTTGTAACGTTGTTATATTAGATGGAAAAATATGATGCGGGGAATCGTTTTCTGAGCATGCGACGCGTCGCAGTCGATTGCACGTAGCGAAATGTTGATTCTGTTCAACGGTGGATAATATTTTCGCGAAGATTAACCCTTTCATTTGGTTACGCTGATCCGAGAAATTATAATTCACGTTATTCGAGGGTTTCTTTTATGACTTGACTCTTCGTACGTGGCACATTGTGATACCGTCTTATGCTTCGCTCAAGTCGAAATACATATAGTCTGTAATTTCGTAATGGATCAATAAACGGAGGCTGTGTGACGTCAGAGGGTGCGGCGAGGGTGGAATCGCTCGCTAGAATCGTTATATGTGTATCGTGTCGGTCATTCACGACCACGTGCGCACCGGCACGTGCTTTTTAATTTAAAGTACGAGGATACGCGTTGATTAACTCGTGCTGTTAGATGAATTACTCCTGATTCGTCTCGAATCTGAATGCGTAAAAATTATACATTTATTTAAAAAAACGTTCATCGACATACAATTTTTTATTTATACATATTTTAATTTTTATGTTATTAGATAATATCGGGAATGTTTCTTGGAAATCTTGGATGGTGCTTCAGCCTATGTAGTGGCAAAAAGATACAGGAGACCTTTTGCAAACTGGAAGATCTCAGACCCTCCCAACTTTGATTCTCCATAAACACGATCTACAAACGAAATTGGCACTTCTCCTATAGTATATTTAAATTGCCTAGCCCTGACAATCATCTCCATCTGAAAAACATATCCCTTTGATACGCAGGACTGTATTAGCTTCTCCAGTACTTCTTTCTTATATAATCTGTAATTTTAACAATGTGTAACAAGTATAACATAAAAGCTGTGCAAATCTATTATAAGTTATATACCTAAAGCTTCCTGTAAGATCACTGGCACCTGGTCTCAATAAAATTTGTGTTAAGAAATTTGCTCCTCTGCTTATCAGTTTTCTTTTGAAGTCCCAACCATAAACTCCACCACCTTGAGCATATCTTGTACCACTAACAATATCTAGATCAAGGTATCTTTGTTGCTCTATCATTTTGGGGATGAATTTGGGCTGAAAAATGTGAATCTATGTTAGTTTCAACAACATAAATTAAAGCAATCCTTTCAAAAACAAATTACATACATGATGAGATAGATCAGCATCCATGATAACAATAAAATTTCCTGTAGCATGTTTGATCCCGTGCATGTACGCGGTTCCCAGTCCAAGTTTCTTTTCCCTAGGCCTCAACAATATTTTGTCTTTCCCATATAGATTTTGCAGCTGCTCTGCCATAGCCAATGTTCCATCCGGAGAACCATCGTCTATCACGATTATCTCATAATCAAGTTCGCTAGAATGTTGCATATTGTCGCTTGACTGATCAATTTTACAGACTTCATGTTCTTAATTGTTTAATTTCACCGTACGAGGTTTACGACTTCGTTCGTAATTGAGGTTATGTTGCCATTGTAGTTACCTCGCGTCCATGTACTTCACGATAAGCCAAATAATTATGGGCAAATTTTCAATTTCGTTGTACGTCGGGAGTAAAATCGAGTACTTGTCATTTTTTGCTAATTCCTTTATATCTCTGTTTGTTTGTTCTTTTTCTACCATCTTGACAGCACTTTCCGGTACACGAAACGTTACGGACGAGTCCTTCCTTACCAAGTGCTGCACTGATAGGAATTCACACAGTTTTGTTGAACTTGTCAATAAAACAGTCATGTTCAGATGACGTGTCATGCATATGTAACAGCCGGCTACGTCATTTGGAAGCGGGATTTTAAGTTTCGTATTTATTCGAACGCGTCTCATTTTGGTATTAAAAGACATTTCAATCATTTTTTAGCCGAAAGGAACAAGTATAATTGAAATATATCTGCCTATATAGCATTGTAAAGTTGTCTGAACTGTACGCGAAGTTTAAATCAAACTTTCCTTCGCTCTTGACCTGGATAATGTCTTCCAACAACCCTGCGAATTTAGCTTTCTGGCATAAAAGTGCGGTGAAACTTTGTTTCCTTCATAATTTCGGGCACAGTAGCAAAAACATTCAACGAAACATCATAGAGAAATTAAATTTTCCACGAAGTATAGGGCTTTTCGTCGTCTGGCGGGGTCTTTTAAAGAAGGGAGATTCGAAACGTGCTTGTACATAAACAGCCATCAATCGCAATCGGAGCAACGAACTTTTATTATTCGTAGTTCTTTCGCTTTTGGAGTTCAGTCGCGTTATCTTGTTGCAAGATATTGCTTTGAAAAATGTGCGTCTCAGATAACGAAATAATTTATCAACGCTTCGGTGCCACTGCCTTTAATTGCGCAGCGATGCTATCCTTCTGTGCAAATTAATAAATTTTTTAGCTACACAACAAGCGAAGGAAGTAGTTTAGAGTAGTATATAAACTCGTTATTTCTCTCGCTCCGAATTGAAAGCGCACAGCCAAGAAACTCTGCTCGATTTCAAATTCTACTGTTCGCGACTAAAATGGCGGGATGTAATTTGAAATAGTTACACCTCCTTTCAATTTCAAATACAATTTGCCAGTACCGATTACGATTGCGGGAGATGGTGCGAAAGTGTACATGCGACCGTTGCTTCCGTCGCGTGCGACAAAGGTCGACCAACCGACGCCCCCACCACGTCGCGACGCAAGAGCGTACCACGACGACGACCCCCCACCGCCGACCTCGAGATCCCGTGGAGCAGCCGCTGTCCCGAAGCAAAACGACGCTCCTCGCTGCACTCTTCGGTCGTACACGGACCTAGAGTGTTCGTTCTATTCACCGAGCGGTGTGTGGTCAGCGTGTGTATCACTGCGATTATAATCGACGTGTCGTCGGTACGTAGACCGGTGGAAACGTCACCGTCACGCACGTGTGAGTCACGCTCGGTAAAGCTCCGGGAAGTTTGCGAGCGTCGCGAGAAAACCGCTGAAAAACCACGGCGGTTCCTCCACGGATTCGCTAAATCTTCCGTGGGTGTGTACGTGCGGTACATGTGCTCCTGTGTAATACCGAGTGTGATCATCGCTGGTGATCGTTACCCCTCGATTCGTTCGAGTCGCGACAGCCCGCCGACCGAAATCGCATACGCGTGTCGTTTTTCTGACAGGTCGATTCCTTCGTTGGTAAAAGTGCAAAGAACCGCGAACGCCGGTGCATCGCGTCGTTTCGCGCTGAATAATTCAATAGTACTCCGAGATGATTTATCGGACGGAGCGGGGACGGACTGGTCAATCGCGAATGAATGGGGCGATAGTTCCTTCGCGTTCGGAGGAAAATGCTTCTCTAACGGGTGCATGCAAGCAAGGGTGGTGACCTTCCGCGGGGGACGGGTGGACACGGGATGTCCTAGATCCATCTGGTCGCAGCATCAGCGTCAATTAATCGAACGGCAGCGTGGGCCAGTCGTAAAATACGCGTCTCGTTTCGTAGGTTCGAGAGAGAGTGGCGACGATATTTCTGGTCCAGGTAGCCGGGCCATGCGGTATTTTATAGGGTCGGGGGCGGGTTTCTCCGGATTTAGCGAAGGTCTGACGGAGGAGCGGAGAATCGGGCTGGCCGGCGAGCGAGCGGACTGGCTCGGGCAAATACCAGCAAGCATGGCGTACGCTGCACGAGGGGTAGATTGGTCCGCTCCGCACCCTGCGATCAATAAACCCACCGAGAGGGAGCAGCTCCGTGACGAGCCGCGCTACTCCGTGCTTCTGCTTCTCTCCTCTCCTCGTTTCTCCGTTTTCCCCCGTGTCCGTTCCTCTCTTGCGTTCGCCGTCTTCCTCCTGCACCACCCTCCCAGCACCCACCTCCGTGCCATCAACGATTCAGCACGTGCACAGCGTTTCACCGGCGCTTTTGAAAAACGACCGGCAACGTGTTCCGGCGGGGGAAATTATCGCAAACCGACGGACGCCAAAGGCGTTCGCCCACTTTCAGTTTTCGCGCGTCGATTTCCGTGTGTTTCCTTTTTATTTCGCATTTTCGTTCAGCCCTGCCTCACCTTTCAGCCTGCTCGATGCGTAGAGGCTACCCTCGGATTCATATGGGTCACGCTTCTCGCTGCTCCGCTTTGCTTTGCTTTGCGTGCCGTTTTCGTTTGCGCACAGCGACAGGCTATGCTCGATGCTCACGACGGTAGCGTTATTGGTCGTATGAGAATGTAGAAACAGTGGGAACTATCGAGTACGGCCGATGGCGTGTACCGTTTCCGGTCAGCAGCTTGCGACGATCTCGCGGCCATGCATGATGATTTTCGGCCCGCGTTTCGGGAATCGCACCGAGCCAGCCGCTCCGGATGAACAACCAGTCGGCCTTGAACCGCACAAAGGTCGCACGATTCAAATATATCCGTTGGAAGAGCGCGTAGGCGGAACACGCGCTGATCCTCTTCCAGACGGGAAACGATTCAGGAAATTCGAGAGCCGTGCGTGTCTTTTCCCCGCGGGGGTGGGATAGAAAGAGTCGGCGTGGCTGTCGCGCGAACCCTCCCCGTTCCTCGCGGTGCAAGCACGTTCAGTTCTGTGTTTTTATGTGAGATCAGGTGAGAATCAGTGCGATCAAGGAAGTAAGGATCAGGATGTGGCGCGATCCTCCAGGAGGAGGGTTTCAAATACCCACCTACGTCGCAACGATGTTACTATTGGCTCTCTTTGCATTAACGAACGGTGAGTAACCTCGCGCGAACGATAACAAACTTAAAAGCGAAATAAGGAAACGAAGAAGAAAGTGAATTATTACCTTACGGTTGGTTGATTTCGGAGTAGCTGACAGAACGTTCGAGATGTCGGGAGGGAAATATAATTAGATTTGAAAGATAATAACACTGCTCGACGGCGGCAACCCTCCTTCGCGTAGAGCCAGGTGTTCTTGGTAGATTGATGAATCAGAATCTGGTAATAAGGGACATTGAATTTCTCGGCCGCATCAAGTTTTTCAGAGATAAACGATTAAAGCTGAAACAATGTTATCTATACCTATGAAAAGTATAACTCAATTTTTTTATTTTTTACAATATTTTGCAAAGAAAGCGAAGTACAGAATCGAGTAAGCTATTTAAATTTACTATTTTTTAGAAGCGTAGAAAGTCAATCACGAACGTTGTATCTTTCACACGCGTAATCTTCGGCAGACTGTGCTCCGCTGCATAATGCATGTGTCCAAAGACCACATCCTCTACATCCGTACCACTCTTCCTCATTACGATCGAATTCACCACAGACGAAGCATTCATTTTCATTTAGAGGGATGCCATTATTCCCAACGTCGTTACAAAGTACTCGTACACCGATGCCTTCAGAGTCAGAGCTTATATACTTTAATTAATCTTTTATTTAGAAGGTAAAATTGCTGTTTAGATATCCAGTAACATCCGAAGAAAAATAACAATTCGAAGCAATGCTTACCAGCTGTTTATTTTGTCGAAGACTTGACATAATCGAAGCAACCTTGAAAAACATTCACTCGCGTGCATTCGCTAAGTCCTTCAGCTAACAATGACGAATCGCTCTACGCTAGTTCGTTTTATTGAGAGTAAAGTCCAGTATTAAACAAGATGGTTCAAAACAAAGCAGCGTTCTTAATTTCTGGGTGACTGACATTTCCCGCTGACCGGCATTCCCCTACTCCCCACGCTTCGTAGATTTTAATGCGTTGAATGCATACTTGAAATTACAATTTGTGCATCTCGTTCAATTTTATTAAAACTCGCGTTTTCCCGAAAGCTTTAGATTCAGAAACTTTCTTATGTTTACAATTATAATTTGAAGTGTGTTCTGAATTAAAAAATGGAGCAGAATAGTAAGATACCCCTTTAAACGATCGCTCGTAGCGTTGATGGCGCTTCTTGAATTTGATCCGTTTATTATTAGAGAAACCATGTGCGTCGTGAATATTTATGGGAAGCGAATCACCGTTTCTTTTTTGCTCGAAGAGAAAGCCCCTCCTGTTAAGGATACGTTGATGATTCGACCGCGTGCGTCGTTGCGTTATATCTTGGCCATCTAATCGTTTATGCATTGAGATCGTATGACGTGTTGCAAGCTGTTAGGTCAGCAGCTGACACGGTAACTCGTCTTTCGTTTAACAATCTTCCGGATGACACGTTTCTCGGTTGTTCGATCAATAGTCCGATTAGCAACGCTCGATTCGACGAATCTTCCAACTGCTTCTGTCGTCGGTTCGTTGCCATTAACGTAACAAAAACCGAATCGTTTTTGCTGAGAACGCACTGCAACGAGCCATAAAGAGTGCCCCTAAGCGATTCACGATGCGAGAGAAATCCGTCTCGTTGCCTATAAAATGCGACTGCGTGATAGTAATCGTTGGCTTTACGCGATACGAAATAATCGTTTTCAAAAACTCTGATCGTCGAATCTGCATTCCATCCTGGGCCTGTGACGTATGCGAATTGCTAAGTCTACTGTAATTTATCAAACCTGACAATTGGAGCATCATCGTAAACGAGCATAAATTGCGAGTAAATAGAAAACTTGAGTCGAGGAGCTGGCAGAATCCATCTACGTCGCATATTCGGTTAGGCAGATCATTGGATCGGAGGCGTAATGTGGTCGATGGTGTGAGACCAATAAGAATAACAAAGACACGAATTTTGGATGCGTCGAACAAGGAAAGACAAGAAGAAACGTAGAGGCTATAAACCACGCTGCAATGATCAAACAAGGAGACCATCAAAGTTTGAGAAAGCACGAGTCCTTCAACCTAAATAAAAAAAGCAAAAACACCAAGATAAATCAAGCGTAGCTCCAAGATTTTTAAGAACAAGTTGGATCGCGAGGAGAGTTGAATCCAGCAGGTAAGTTTCGAAGTGAAGGCTTTGGATGCAAACCGCGTAAGTTGTGCTCCGATGCAAATCCAAAGCATAAACATTGCATGTGATACAGTCGTCATTGCACGATGACTCCGGAATTCAAGGAAAAAGAAGCATAACGAATGTGCATTAATTCCTCAGCGTCGATGATCGCATCTCTCGGGACATCGACGTAACAGCCGTTAATAGAATAATGAATACGTACTCGGTCGATGTGTTTTGCACACCTTGCACCTTCTGCAACGCATTTTTGGGGGGGAAGAGAATTTTCTCCAGTCGTAGGATGAGGGGAGCGTACAAAGAGAAGATGGAGCCTCGCCATCAGCGTTGTCGATGCAATCTCGAGTCCCGGGTTCGTTTCGAGTCCATCACTCCGTGAAAGGTCCACGAGGCGTAGGTAGAAACGGAGCACGGAGTGCAGCTGTCGAAGGAAAGACCAAGAAAGGTGGCGGGGCTAGGGGAGGGACTGAGGGAAAGGAACAGCTGCTGTTCCCAGAACGGACTCTCGTGCTTGAAAGAGAATCGCATTTTGTCGGAGCACCGTACCGCCAGGTGAATCCTTTGATTTTACGTCGATGATTCAGCGGAAGGTAGAGCGAAAAAGATGGCCGAAAAACAGCAGCCCGCAGAGAACGTTCGTCATCCCAACGGAGGAGAACCGTCGCTGGAACGTTCAAAAATAGTCGCCCCTAAATCGTAGAAATCATCCGAAAAACCCGCGTGCTCGACCTTTCGTGCGCTTAAGTTTCCATGCATTTTCGGTCCACGATATTCTAAATTTGCAACGCGCTAAATATAAATGTGGCTTATCTGGACGTTCATTGCAAAATCGATAAAGGAGTGAACATTCACAGTACAATTTTTTGCTGATAGTGCATCGTATCTTGAAACACGAAGTTTGTAACATGTACAACTGTACACGATATCGCAAAATATTTCACGAAAATGTTTAATAACGAAAGCATCAAGCGTGAACGGAAAGTACAGAGTGGGGCGTGCGCGACCCACGCGGCATCGAAAGCGTTAATCTACCGAAAAAAGGTTAAGAGCCGCTAATCCGGTCCATTGCGCGGGGGTGGTCACACAGTAGGACGGCTGACCAGCAATCCTCGATCTTCGGATTTAAATCCCACCCCCCTAGTACCCTCTTTTTCTCGATTCAGGCACTCGATACGGACGCTACAGTTACTCGTACTTGTTACAGTGACCCAAATTCACACTTCGCGCAGGATTAGGGTTGAAAACGACCAACGATCGCTCGCGGCACGGTTCTCGCGCCACTCGACCGCCCGAAATCGCTGAAATGGGAATCGTCGAACGGTGCCGCGATATCGAGCACGATAGCCCCGGTCCTCGTAGCGTTTTCAGAAGTCCCGATTGTTATGGTCGTCACGATCTTTCCGGTCCCGACACGCGTAAACGCGACTCGTAAACGTGAGTCACACGCGTAACGCCGCGGATATAGGATACCAGTATATTATAGCTGCGTACGTGCGCGTATGTTTGTTGGAAATATATTCGATGCAGCGTGTCCGGACGTTTCAAAGCTTGCCTATATATAGATCGCAGGCCGGTTATCGACCGCCAGGTATCTCGTCTTTGATCGTGAGCGCGTAACGCTGTAACTTTACGAAAAATGCTTTTACGGCGTACGCTAGTCGGGTCACTGATCAATGATCCATTCCCTCTCCGACTCTCGCACGACCACGTTGACGAACAAGGTGTTCATTCAGCGTGCGAGTCGTGCGGGGGCCCCTGGAATTCGGACACGCGTCCTCCTCCGAGAGGGTGGTTCTCGAAAAACCGTTTTCTACATGTTTCAGTTGAAGTTACTATTATTGTGATGCTATTTGATCAGCTTCTGATCGATAGTACATGTCATTAGGATTCATCGTCGCGATAGAAAAAAGCTTGAACCGAAATAAAAATATAACAAAACGAGGTATCGACGATATGTTACGCTTTTTATCCACGCCTATTGAATATGATGGATACGCTGGGCTCGATGGTTAAGCTACAACTGTTATACGTCATAGATCATTCTTCATCGAGTGACCGCTTTTTTATTATTTGTCGTGCAGCAAGCAGAATCAATGAAAACATCGAGCAAGCAAAACGGAACGATGACAAACACGTTGCCCCCTTTTAATTTAATAAGTCCGACAACCTATATGTTCTCGCTACGATAATAATCCCGGTACCGTCGACTGTTAATATAGAAAGTTGCTTCAAAAATGTATTTCTGTGGGGCGGAATCTGTTGAAACTGCACCGTACATCGCTGTCGGGGTTTTTAACGAAGGTCAACGTACATTAATAAAACTATATAACGCGATGGGCATGGTCGTGGGCGAGAATGTGTAGACAATGCCGGGGAATTCCGAATACAAATCGTCGACCGCTCAGCATCGTTCTCCTTTAACACTAGATTTATGGACATTGATTGCACGTATTTTTATTGCGACCCGTCACGTCGTCGGATTAATCCACCCTTGATGACCCGATATTTTTGAACAAAACTGGAACGTGCGGAACAACCATCGCAAATTTCAAACGATTATAGTTAGCCATTCATCAGGAACGCAAGGACGAAGAAAAAGTTAATAACAGCTCGGGGGTGCGGTAATTAAATTTGCACGTCGTTCGTTCGGAGATAACGAACTAAGAATAGGAACGCGAGGAGGGCGAAAACGAGCGATGGCAATCCGCGCGCGACAGGAGTTCCGATACGGCGAAACTTGGCGAACACCTGTTCCCTGGTACCTGCGCGCCTCCTGTCGCTCGCGTTACTCGTACGGCCCCGCCAACCGGTTCTCTCGTGACTCGATTTTACGGCGTGGTGCGTTTATCCGTTCCCGCGATGGTTAAGCCGGTAGGCGGTTACGCGGGAAGAAAGTAGCACGGGTAGCTCTTGTATAATCGTAAACACGCGTAAACGTGCGACTGAAACTGTACCTAAGAATAAATGGCGCCTCGAGCGCTGGAGGATCCACGCGTGACGACGTCTCGATCCCCCCGCGATCGACGAACCGATCGAACCGTTCGCCAAGGAGCATGGACGCTCGTGACGGAAAAGGAATCACGCATTGCCGTCTCCCTTATGGTCACATGACGTTGATGGCATATTATTCAATAGCAGACCGGGCAACCTGTTGTTTGCTGCAATTGGCGACGCGCCAATTGGACGTGGGTGTCGCGTATCCTGGACGGGGACCGATGATAAGCGAAACCGAAAGACACGCAACAAAAGTTCCGTGGACGGTGACAGTTTCGACTAATTAAATCTCTCGGCGTACCTTTAGCTCCGCGACCACGAGAAACGTACTGTCATACCGTGGACGGTTGGTCCACGATCGTTGTTTCTGGGCAGGATCATGCACTGGTGAGATTTAGGAATCGGATAAAGAATATGTCAATATAGGATTTTCCAATAACAGCAGTTAAGTTTGGAATCGAAGCCTCCTGATCTCTAATCCTGTAGTTGCTAAAAATATCAAGCTCACTTTTTAATGGCTTTTTAATTTTAGACTTCTAGAGTTTTACAAAATTAATACGATGCAATTTTATACCGAACGCAAATTATCCCTTTGTTTGTAACACGGAAGAGGATCGTCCTTGCACTCTTTTCTACAGATTTTACTCATTTATATGGAAAACTGTTGGGACAAAATGATAGGACAGGTATGATAATTCATGTAAAAACGTATTAATATATTCAGGCAAAATTACACGTTCTCATGAACTTCTAACGTACGGCTAGTTAGTGATTTATGTACTATCGCGCAAGGGGTGATTTCTCGTGAAAAAAATAAGTTAGAAACGTAGAATAAAGTTTTCGCATGCGAGGCACGATACGACTTTGAATTAAACATGGGCAATGCCATTATCTGCTTCCTGTGATTTGCCACTGTATATCCACCGTCGATCGGTATTTTAGTATCTTTTATTTTGTATTCAATTAAACTGATTTCGTACAGAAGGGTAAGACTAAATGAATTTTATTAATGCAGCAACTGTTTGAAATGTCTACCGTGTTGCTGCATACATAGTTGTGTTCTTTGAACTAAATTAATATGCAGACCGTGTAGCGCATTACGCGTATATTTTAATTCATCGAACACCAAAATAATGTTTCCTTCGACAATTTTATCTTTCATATGTCGTTTCATATGCGAAGATAACTTGTCGCCACTTTTTCCTGTATCTCGCGTGTTTACTATTCTTTATTATCATCGATTCACTTTCAATCTCCACCTTTGTATTTAGTCCAATTATTTGTACAAGTTGCAATTACAATTACCATGCAACTACTTTGTAATAATCCTAGTAAATGTAATCGGATTACATATGTCCAACACTGACCTCAAGCTAGCGATTGGGACCCTACTTATTTTTAATATACCCCTCTGACACATTAACCACTGACGAGAGCAACATTTGACGACGACACAGTTATAATACTAGCGAACGAGCATCGATTAAAGTCCAACCTAGAAACACCAACCTTGGAAAAAGAGATCAGCAGGTGAAAACAAAGTTCAGAAAACTGTACCGCTTACTGGGTCGTCGACTAAAACTTCCAGTTGAAAACAGATTTTGCTCTTCTAGAAAATCGTTCTAAAACCGGTTTCGACTTATGGAATTCGACTCTGGAAACGCGATAAGTCGACCAACGCACATTTAATACGGGGATCTTAATTAAGAACATTTCGTATCGCGTCGAACGCACCGTATTATACCGGAAATAAAGTAACTCACAAAGGTTTCTCTTCTTATCCGCAGTGGCTTACGCTGAGGATGAATCCATGGGACCGGTATTTGTCAAGGAACCACCAAACCGAGTTGACTTCTCAAACGGAACCGGAGCTGTCGTCGAATGCCAGGCCCGAGGAAACCCCCAACCGGATATCATCTGGGTCCGCGCCGACGGAAGTGCTGTAGGGGACGTTCCTGGACTCCGCCAGGTACGCTTTTATTTCGGCAAACTATCGAGGCCGACTGTTGTTTCCGTGCACCGGATTTACAGAGCAAAGTTGTTCTTGGTCGAACGAATATATTCGTTCTCGAATTTCGGTCGAGCTTTTGCTTTCCTCGAGAGAACCTCTATATGCATGTACCAGCAATGCAATTAACTTTACAGATTGCAGTTAACTACTGCTGCGCGTTAAATTAATCGCGAGGCGAATAAGAACACCTACGGTCGAAGCCATTACCGTCGTGTAAATACGCCCAAGTTTCTTGTTACGACTCCCGTGTATAACAATCTCGGTACATCACACCTACTCGCCATACTCGATGCATCGAGCATCGACCAACTCTTACGACATTGATATATCGTACACCCACGCCCCGATGGGGATCGAGTAACGATCCATGGACTACGAATCGAACTTCCTCTTACTCCCAACGCGGCTAATACCGTTATTAGTGCGCTTCCCACTATCGAACGTTTCGACTCCTACGAGTCGCGCGTTTACCGGTGCAACCAACGATCTTACGTCACACGTTCGACCAAGAAGGCCGAATTAATTGTCGCCTAATTAATCGCGAATTAGAACTTCTTTCGCGACGAAAAAATACCTCTGTGCGTGTGCAGGTCTTGCCGAACGGAAACTTGGTCTTCCCGCCTTTCCGCGCCGAGGATTATCGTCAAGAGGTTCATGCTCAGGTTTACAGCTGTTTGGCACGATCGCCGGCAGGTTCGGTTCACAGTCGAGATGTTAACGTGAGAGCCGGTAAGTGTTATCCTCTTACCTCGCATTCCAAAATTACACGCAACGACGTTGCCTGGCCAGCTGTCACTTTCCAAATAAGATAACGAGACGAACGATACGCGATTAAACTTTCATAGGGCCTAAATTGCGAGCGTCTTGCCACCGTCGAAGGTCGAGACTGTCGATTTTTCCGACAACATTTGTCGTTTAACGCGTTCACTGCCACGAACAATAACATCAGACTCTCTGCGAAGCCTCAATTTTCTTCTGGACAAACATGTAAACTAGTCTAAAATTCTCTCATTGAAATCACGAATTGTATCTGGATTTATTTTCTTTAACGTCTCGTCGTGAGGATTAATTAAGTTGGTGGCAGTCAGCGCGTTAAAAAAAACATTTATTCCGATCTTGTTGCTTTACAGGTATTACGTACAATGAATTTCGAGTTTCAGTATTTCTAATTGACACCAATCTCTAGAATTACCAATTTCAACGCCACATTTTTTCTTAGCTCGTTCTACAATCGCATGATCTTAATCGCATCCCACGTGCGCGTGATTAGGAATTACAAATTTGTGGTTGGCTGTCCGCTAATCTGCCCGTAATTTTCCAATACGAAAGACATTGCTGTCAGTATTATTTTTATTTTGTCAATATATTTCAACGAAAGCGGAATTAAATAGCACACTAAAGCAAGATAAAATTTTCAATTATGATATATCACTTTCATAATTTGCGGGAATAGATTAAAAGTCGACGATGGTAAGGCGTTCGGACGTTGGCCAGGCACGGAAAAATTAAAACAATTTATTTCCAGCCGTTTCGAACAGCGAATGAACGAGCAAAGACCACGAATTCGGGTCAGTCGCGTTTCGCGTTTGTCTGTCGCGATACGTACGTCGAGCTCAGGATATATCGGTGGCAATTATCACGGTCTCTGCGGACTTCGAGACATAATTAGAACCGGAATTCAATAATGCGTAATCGCCGCCGCCGCCGTTGTTCGCAAAAACATTTACCGTTCTTCAGTCTCTGTTAGCCGTTCCGATCGCAGAGCCGGATTTACATCGTTCGCGTTGAAAAGTCTAAACATTTCGTCCGCGTTTTATCGAGAGCGAGTATAAATACTTTGTAAATTTGGTTTGAGAAACGCTGGATCGACGAACGCGGACCGTCGTGTAACGAAACGTGGCATTTTGCGATCGAAAGTTTTAATTGCTGCAGCCCAGCAACAATGCTGACCTAATTTCCGCACGCAATTAAAGCACCGCGGCGTGTATAGCTGCTCGAAAACCTCCCGACGAAATATTTCGAACGGAACGCTTAACGAGAGACTGGAGTGCGGCGTATACGCGCGAATGCCCGTTTTAAATCCACGTTTCAACGACGATATATCGCAGTGGTGGCGCAGTACTACGACACAGACGTGAACAAGGAGTACGCGATCCGTGGAAACAGTGCCATTTTGAAGTGCGTCGTTCCGTCCTTCGTCGCCGATTTCGTCAAGGTTCTGTCCTGGCATACCGATCAGGGAGAGGAGTTCATACTTGGAGACGATTACGGTACTCCACGAGCGATTCGATCGAACGATCTATCGTTCTCCGTACGAGCAGATCGAAGCCTGGTAGCCTCTGCGACTCGTTCGAAAAGAGACGCGTCCGCAGCGTCTGAACGATCGCGTGCACGACGCTCGTCGATAGAACTCGGACGGCGTCTAGCCACGTCGTAGCAATTGTCATGCCATAGCGAGCCGCGAATCCATATAAAGTGGAGCAATGGACCGTAAGCTCGGGTCAATCGCTCCTTTGTTCGCATAATTGCTGCACGTCGGAGTGGTCCTTAGTTACAGGGGCTCGAACTTTTTGCCCGCTTCACAGTCCCCCTTCAAACCGTAACGCTTTTGAAACGATTTCCACAAAATTCGCAAACCCCTGGTACCGTTTTCACTCGAAATTTACAATTTTTCAACAGAAGCCATTTTCATACCGTCGTAATTAAAAAGAGAAGAGAATCCGAAGAACGAGGACCACCCTATTGTGCATACGGGTGTATATACGGGCGAGAATATCGTCGCCCGCCTCGTTAACGTTGTTCCCAGCACGGTGCTTTTACCGGGGAGCGTAGTGGCTCAAATAATTGGAGCACATCGTCGACATCGACGTCGACGTCAGACGTTCCTCTTCCCTTCTCTCTGTTTCGTCCCCGTGTGTCACCGTGTCGGTGTGCTCGCACATGCGTGGAGACGCGCACACGAAGGAGTCAAAGTGCACCGATCGTTTGCCGCGGTGTCGACGTGTTCTCCATCCGGATGCAAGCTCGTCTGAGCTCGCGGCTGCGGCGTAAGATGCTACCTCGCGAATCGATCTGCTCGAAAGGGAGACGACCGAACGAACGCGTCACCGGAGAAGCTGTCGTCAACGTCGTGCGTCCGAGCTGCAACCGCGGCGAGAGCATCGCGATAATCGCGTCACGACGGGCACACAGGGTCGCTACGAAACGATGGAATCGACAATGCCCATCAGTCATTACAGATTTATCCTACCGCGGGCGTAGCTAACCCCATAAATCATTCGACTCCCGTCCGCGCGTCAGATTATCAGCGTTCTCTGCCGTACCGTTGTAGTGGTGCACCAGTATTATCAGTCGGAAGTCAACAACGAGTACGTAATACGCGGCAACGCGGCCATTCTGAAGTGCAGCATACCCAGCTTCGTCGCGGAGTTCGTTCAAGTGGTCGGCTGGCAGGACGACCAGGGGAATTCTTTTAATCCGGACGAGAAGAACGGTAGGGGGTGGTTTTTAGAGGCCGACGAGAGCAGTCGTCGGATCGTTGCGCGCGTTAGTCAACGTCGTATGACTCGCGAGATTCGTTTCGACCGCGGAGGGTTGCGCGCAAAGGAACGGTTCTCGCATCCGAAATAGACAGACCGATTCATTGAACCGTACCAGACGCTAATTACGTAACGCTTCCCGTTGATTCCGACCGAGGCTTCCGGGGTGCAAGCCGCGCCCTTTCAGAACAGTTTCCACGGCACCGCGAACGCGGCCGGCCGTCTGCTTAAAATATACATGCTCCATTGATTACCAACCCGGAGTTTTAATTGGTCAACCGATCCGCTCAACTACTTGTCGGCTAATCAATTAAAAAACGCGAGGAGGGTGCTCCGTTTGGCGTTCGAGCAACGGCCTTCTTCTTCGCTAATCTCGTTAGGATGTCCTATTAACTTCACGATCTTCCTTTGTTTCCTAGGAAATTGTCTCCTTGTCTCCGGGGTTACTTTCTTACCGCGAGAGCACTTTATTTTTCAATCAACTTCTGTACAGTGGCGGATACTTGGAAACTATATACTCTGTTTATTGTTTAAGATATTAGACTTTAAAGTTCAGTATTCTTAATCCGAGTCTGATCTTTCTTCTCCTTGAAATGCGTCGCATTTACACGATTCCGCTTGCGTGGAAAACTCCGGGCGAATTAATCGCACTTACTGTATATTGATTAGTACGCGTCGCAGAAGTTTTAGCCTCTCCTTTTCTCGACGTCTCTGTACTTCGCGATCAGATGCACTTCTCTCGCGTTCTTGGCACGGTCAGCCTTCCTTCGTTTCTTCGTTGATCACCTGCCCAGTTCGAAACTGCAGTTAGCGATCAATGATCCGTGATACGAGCACGAAGACTGCGAAATACTTTTCCAAAATGCATGATGTCTACTCGAAAGTTTTACAGGGTGTTCCACGCAACTTTAAAATATCATGATACTTTTGTTCGTAGCGGTTAAACGACAAAATTATAGAATTCCATTTGGATGCAATAAAATTACATCGAGCGTGTGCATCGATGCCTTGCGACACCGTGCTGTACCTTCAACCGTTTTATAGATCTTCTCCCCAGTCGCGCGAGACACTCTGTACGATTGGATCACGCGAAAGAACTCTTACTCTTAATGACGCTACGGATGGCGGCTCCTGGGAACAGAACCGAGCAGTGGATATCAGGCATTACAGACCCGGAAGCCTCGGACGGTATCGGTCCCGAGAACTCGGTTCCGCGAAAGCCTATAAACATCTATCGCTCGACGTTGATCGTTGCGCACCTGTTTCCTCTAGTCGTGACTCAGTACTACGAAGCGGAGGTCGTGTCGGAATACGTGATTCGCGGAAACGCAGCCATCTTGAAGTGTACCATTCCCAGCTTCGTCGCGGAATTCGTGTCGGTAGACTCCTGGGTGGGAAGCGACGGTTCGACCTTCAAGCCGTCCAACGACTACGGTACTGCATTCTTGGCCCTTTTTTCCCCGGTCCCGTCCCGCCTCGGACCCTTTTCTCCCATGGTCCCGATATTCCAGTCCCTCGTGGCTTTTTTTCGCGCCGGGTCTAAACCCCGCGTTCCCCGTCAAACTTGGTAAAAGTTCAAAGTGGCACGTGGTAACGATTCGTTTCCGGTCCAGTCTGGCGGCAGTTGCACGGCGGCGGCAACGGCGAGGGTTAACGAACCATCAGCCGCGGCTCTCACGCCGGGATTATACGACTCTCTCAAGAAAATAAACGAATTAGATTCCGACGCGTCCGGCGCGCTCTAAGGCAGAAGCTTAGAACTCTCGAAAGTTGCAGACTTTCGAGACCGATCGGGAGAGTCGTAAGCTATTTTAGTGGCGACTCGAGGAGAATAGGTAGATTCGATCGAGCGTTCAGTCAGCTGGCTGTTTTCCGTGCAGTCGTAACGCAACCTTATCAGCCGGAGATTCTCACCGAGTACGTGATCAGGGGCAACAGCGCGATCTTGAAATGCAGCATCCCGAGTTACATCGCGGAGTTCGTTACGGTCGAGGCGTGGATAAGGGAGGACGGAGAGGTCTATCTGCCGGAGGATCCTGCTGTCGGGCAGGGTACTATGGGGGTTCAAGTTAATCGGGGTTAGACACGCCTCACGGTAAATTCGCTCGTCTGCCGGCGACGTTGCGTGGTCTGTGGGCACTTTTTGCTCCTGCGGTTAATCTGTCCTCGAGATAACCTCGCGATCAAGCTAATGCGAAACGGAACGATCGCGAAAGGCGACGAACGGTGGAAATTTCCTTTTAAACGTCACGAAGGGTGGCGCGGGCGAAGGACCCTGAGGCGTGTCGACGAGTTCTGTGAATTTAACGCGTTCGACTAATCCCCAAGCGTGTGTTTGCGTACCGCTTCTGCGTTTATCCAGTCTGTGCACCTAATCGTTTAACATGTGTGTCCTGGCGTGCCCGCGCGGGCAGTCGTTTCGCAGTTCTACGTCACCGAGGCCGAGAACGAGTACGTGATACGGGCGAACAGCGCGATCATGAAATGCAAAATACCGAGTTTCGTGTCCGAGTTCGTTCAGGTGGATCAATGGGTAGCCGACGACGGAACGGTATACACGACCGGGAACGACTACGGTAGGCGGAGGCTGTTGGTCTCTCACTCTGCGTACTTGCGAGAGAACGTTCATTGCTTCCTTCTTTCGCCTCTCTACTTTCCCCTTTCCTGGACGAACGAACGAACTCGCGGGGGTTAGAACGAAATCGCGCGCGTCACGCGACCACCCCTCGCGTTCTCTTCCCCGAACGTGTCGCGTCGACGGTGTATTCTGGGAAAACGCGCGTTGCAGTGGTCCAGCAGTTCTACGAGACGAGGGTCATCGACGAGTTCGTCTTGCGCGGCAACACGGCAACCTTGAAGTGCCTCGTGCCCAGCTTTGTGGCGGATTTCGTAGACGTGATCGAGTGGCTGGCTGTCGAGGACGGGTTCACATACTCCGCGAACAGCCAAGAAGAAAAGGGTACTTCTCTCGTCTCGATTAAAAAGGGGGGGAGAGATATTTAGCGGGTCCGCGATGAGCACGACTACGACCCTTTCATTGTTAACGGTGGCTGCAGTTCGATCGTCGTTTCCTGCCTTACGCTGTCCATTTTGTTTTAGCGAGAATTTCAAACGAGAGTAAAGCGATCTAAAGGTTCGATAGTTCGCCTAAAATAATCCCTGTAAATGTCAGTGATGCGAGCTGCAACTTCCGATCGAAATTCTGTCGGAACTAAATGAACAAAGTGCCCCGTTAATCAGATTTTGAGACTCGTTTTAGTGGCTGCGATGTTTCTGGATCGATCCTTTCGAATATTCTGTTTGAAGTTTGTCTCGCGGCTCCGTCGAAAACAGTTTCCATAACGCGGCGAACTCGATTTGCCGCCTGCGTTTAACTCCGCCAAACAAGTCCTCCCGTCGTTTTTAATGGAATTAATAAATTGAATTCGCCATCGTGCTCATCTCCCGCGCGAACCAGACGGCTCGCTGCGCGCTTTGACGCGCGCGCGCCGACGGTCGTCATTGTCGGCTCTCAGGGTGCACAGGATGCACAAAGCACGGGGAAGGAGAGGCGGCCCGATAGAGTGGAACGCGCAATTTGCTCGTCTATGAGAAGCTTTTGCCCTTTCTGCTCAGCGATGCAAACAAGAACGGAGGCAGAGCGCGCGGCTGGCAGTGGCCTCGTTCCTCGCCGCGATCCACGGGATTAGGTTAAGTCGAGGATTAATCGAGGACGCGATGCGAATTAACGTTCTCCGCGGCCAGGACGATACAGTTTCGTTCGGCTGACCACCGTTCCGAAGGCATCACGCGACAGGCGTAAATGGAATGTAATTCGTGGACGGTTACCGGGTAAACCGAGGTGTCCGATCGATCGATTTCAATCCGCAGGATTCGGGGGGCACGAACGATATTCATGGATAGCCATTTCGGTACTTGTCGGAAATGAAAAATGTTTATGCAACGTTCGTACATCTGACGGAGTCAGGAAATTTTAGTTATTTAATCCATATACGCGGGGAAAGTTGTAACAGACACGCTTGAGGGTTGGCGTAACGTGGTTTCGTGCTGATACGGTTAGAAAATTGAGCATAGCAATATAGGGTGTTCGGCCACGCCTGGGAAAAATTTTAATGGGAGATTCTAGAGACCAAAATAAGACGAAGATCGAGAATATCAATTTCTTGACTGAGGCTTCGTTAAAAAGTTATTAAAAAATTAAATTTAAAAATTTCAAATTATTCTGAAAAAATTATTTTCGGTTGCAGGGGTTGATTACAATCATCTTTGATGAATAGACATACCCCCGAAATCCTGCGCATTCTCGAGAAAAAAATTCAGTACGAGCGGAACATTAAACGTTAATAATTTTTTAACGAAGCCTCTATCAACAAATTGGTATCCTTGATTTTCGTCCTATTTTGGCATCTAGAATCTCCCATTACAAATTTCCCTTTTATAAATCATTCTTAATTTTATATACAGAGAGTCCTACGTAACTGGGGAAAAATATATTTCTAAAACATCGAAAAAATTCAACTGTTTCCTTTTTTAGACGGAACTCTATAATTCTGTTTCGGATTATTGGAGTCCCTGACTGATTGTGAGACACTCTGTACATACAGCTGGAGTACGCGGAAAGCTCCAGAACGAATTAGCCGAGAATGACACACATTAATTAGATGAGTGTTACTCGTTATGGCAGACATGTCAAACTCATTTCTGCCCAAGGGTCAGTTTGCTCTCCGTTATATGTCGCGCGCTGCAGATGTATAATTATTTTACGACGGACAAAAGTATTTCAAAGGCTATTTTTCACTTGTATTAATAATTGCACCGTCATGTATTCACGAAATACAGATTCATACATATTTATAAAAAGGCGTAGTTACATTAAGACACTTAATACTCTTATATATTTCGATCTTCAGGAGTATCTATTGCAACTTTCTCGTAGTCGATCAAAAAGCAATTCCTCGATTTCTTAGGATGTACAAACGTTCCAAAAATTGGTCTCTTCCACCGAGTACTAAAACCGGCCATTTCTCGAGGCTAGCAAACGTTCGATTCCGTCGGTGCAGAATCGTCAGGCGCGGAAATATTTTTCATCAAATATTTGTCGTCCGATCGACGTGCAGTGAAGAAGAGCCGCACGGGGCGGGAATTGGGGCTGGCGGTTGGCCCCGTTCGTGATTTCGGATTAGATTAAGCCGGACTAATCAAACCGACGAGGAAATTGATGTCCGCTGGCTAGCCTAATTTCCATCGGCGCAAAGAGAGCGTCGTCGGCGTTGAACTCTCGTTTGCAGTCGCGCCAGCGCGAGCTCGGTTCATTGAAATTTTAATCGGCGGGATCAAAGGGCCGCGCAGCAGTTCGTCGACAAGCTGTCCTTGTATATCCTTTTTTCCCCCCACTCTCTTTGTTCGCTTTATTGCAGTGGTCGCCCAATACTTTGAAGTTCAGGTTTACGATCAATTCGCGATACGCGGCAACGCGGCGATTTTCAAGTGTCAAGTTCCCTCGTTCGTCGCCGACCACGTGGACGTGGTGGGATGGATCGATTCGAACGGCGGTAGTTACATGGCCGATGGACAATCATACGGTACATCAATCAGCATGGAGCACGGCTAGAGATTGCGTTGCGTCGAAACCATTTCCATTTTTCTCAATCGCGAGAGACCAGCCTCTCTTTCGAATACCGCGATTCGTTCGTTTCGCCTTCGCGTGGGCGTCCATTCTTGAATTCGTGCGTACCTAAAGTTTAATGGACGACGACCTTTTCGCAGTCGTCGGCAAGACAAACGTTGACACTTCACGCGATCTCCCCAGCGAACAGTTTGAACTTTTCCTCGCGGTACTTTGTTTAAAACTCGCCTTGACCGAGGAACTTCGACATTGCAAGTGTCTACGAGTATCTCACAGTATAGTATTTTTAAAAAAATATCAAGTTATGCACATCAATCACGTAGAAAGTTTGAACCAAATTAATCTCCTCTAAGAACTCGCGTTAGGAAGTAATTTTTTACATTGCAACCGATTAAATAGGCTAACGGTAGTATTAGTAAACGTATGATAAAACGAGGAGCGTAGGGATTAAGAAGAAAAATAGCTTCGAGGATCGCACGAATTTTCGAATGGCCGTACGCCGGCAATAAACGATCACGGCACGGATACGAGGCTGTGTGCAGATATGCGGCTTATGGTAAAACCGGAAACCGGTGTCTGGTTGCAGTTGTCGGGCAGCGGTATGCAGTGAACGTGATGGACGAACACGTCCTCCGGGGGAACGCCGCAATTATCAAGTGTCACATACCGAGCTTCGTCGCCGAATTCGTCGAGGTTGACTCTTGGATCGAAGACGAGACCACTGAAATATACCCTAGCTCCGATCACGGTACACACACACACACACGTGCACGTTTCCACCTGGAAAATGCAGAACGTTTCGTTCTTGTTTTGTTTGTTTCTTCTCTGCGACAGCGTTATCGCGAAACTTTTCATTTCTCGCGGCCGGAAACGTCGCGTTGTTCCGTTTAAACCGCGAGAAGGGCGCAAATATGACCCTGCGATCGTTTCCGTTCGGTTTGGCGATTCGAAAGCGTTTCAAGGATATTCTATGAGACACTAACGGGATCGGTGTCCACTAATAAACGATATCCTCTGCGATCCTGAGTGGAAATCTCTCGGTTAGCACGCGACCAAAGGAAACACGCAACAGGTACGATCGCCGTAACACAACGTGTAAAAGGAACGATTCGTTCCGGCTTTTACGGATAAATGCACCTCGATCGAAGAGAATTTGTTGACACATTACGTTCTGGAGATGTATAAATACGCCCTGTCGCCAATGGTCGCACGTAGTACCGAAATCTTATATTTATTTACGGAAGTACAAGTCTCACTCGTCTTAAGTTGTTCATTACAGCACTATTTAACTATTCGTTTACGATATGTGTTGACCGAATCTACCGGGGAAAATCGAGATCGAGGTGAATTTTGCGGTGTAAAATTAAAAGATCCCAACACGTTTCGTAACGGGTTTCCAAACGGTGAAGACGAGGGGTTGCTCGTCCGTGAAATTCGGAACAGACGATTTTCATACACCCTGTGCGTGGCGATCGCGGGGCGGGGAAAACGAGGCGGCGGAAATGACAAGAGACGAATGGGGAATGGGATGCAGGAAATTGCTAGGAAGAAAATATGGAGCAGGATATCGAGGCTCGACGAGCGAGAAGGGTGGAGTTATTTTCGCGGGGCGGGTAGCGTCGTCTTTCCAGAGAGTGTTCGTTCCATCGGCCTCCGCTCGTATCTCGATCGCGTTCTCGATGATCGACCGACGACGGAAATGTGTCTGGCGTGCGATGAAATCCGTTCGAAAGCCCGGATGCCCCTCGTTTCGAAAAAGGAAAAACAAAAAAAAAGAATACGTAAATGCTGAACTATTCTTGAACTGTTCGTACGACGTTGACTGCCGCTGCTCGCGCTGTCCCAGACTTTTCCCTCCTTTTCCGCAACTCTTCGACAGTTCCACAAAAAAAAAAAACTCTTTCGAGCTTTTCTTTCCCCGTGTGGTTGCTAACAAAGTAAATGGTTGTTGTCGCTTGTAGTCGTTGCTAACAGCATGCGTCGGGTTCGTTCGTCTGGCAATTTTGTAACTTGGAACCAGTCGTCCGGATGAACGGAACGCGAGCGTGAGATACACGCGAAGGTAAATCTTTTATTCCACGGGAAAAAACGAACGTCGAAGTTGTTCGACGGCCCGTGAAACGATAAGGTGCGGAACGAAAGGTTACAAAATGAAGGCTTGGACTTTTAATCCCTTCGCGCGGCCGAAGAGATCACTCGTTTCATAAATTTTTAGGATCGAATATAAAACTCGCTACATGTACGATCATTTTTACTTTCAACCCTCTGTAACTCCGTCTGATTTTGAAAGTTACGTGTATCTGTGTTTTCAAAGATTAATTTCGCATTCTTATCGCTTATATTATTTCTGAAAGGCCAAAGACAGTTATTCAGGGTTAATCGATCGTTAAGATGATGCGTCGCGAACATTATACAACGGGATCAAGCGTTTCGCAAGTAGTATGCAAATCAGGCGGGACGTTTGCTTTCGCGAGTGCTCGAATCGAACAAAATGAACACGAGGCATCGAATTAATATTCATGAATAAATATCGAGCTCGATCTCATCAGTAACCACGGGACATCTAAACCGTCGCGAAAGGGGTTAAAAGGATTAAAGGGAATGCCGTTGATCGTTGAGCGATTCAAGCCGGTCTGGTTGCTTCTTACAACGTTTCACGGACATCCGGCGAACAATAGATGCTCCGGTATTCCCTTGGCTATTGCTTGACGAACGGGTCTGTATTGCCAAGCGATTCGTCGAACGATGAAAGCACGAGATAGATACAGAGTCCGTCGCTATTCAACGTTCAACGAACCTGGCCAAGTTAGTAGAAGGTAATAGAGCTGCATGCGGGCCAATGTATTAATCAAGACGGCATTGTACTCGTCGACACACGGTTATGTGCCAACGTGGAGAACGAGTACCGTGCGGTCGTCGGGATAATTGAATATTTCTGATTGCCCGAGCTATCGGAGCTCGGAGCCGTAAAATATCCACCTCTTCTATTAAGCTGTTCCAATACCGATACGATTGGAACTGTTTCGTTTGATAAAGTCAATTATCCCGGGGTAGAAAGTTACACGAGAGAGATCAAGAGCGGTGCGAATTAATCTGTGTGCTTTCCTTTGTGGCTTGTGGCCGCGCGAACAGACGGGAAATACTTGGTGCTGCCTTCCGGTGAACTCCACATTCGCGACGTTGGACCCGAGGATGGATACAAGACCTACCAGTGCCGCACCAAGCATAGACTAACCGGAGAAACAAGATTATCCGCCACGAAGGGACGTCTCGTCATTACCGGTAAGTGGCAAGCACAACGATCGATCACAATTCATCGCGATCGAAATCACGATTCCGATTCGCTGGTCTGTCGCTCGGGAATCTCTTTCAAACATCGAACGATGAACGTAGACTCACCGTGTTTGTTTCTGATAGAAATCGGAATCGTGTTTTCGGAGTTTCGAACCCGGATATCACTTTTTCTTTGCAACGAAATCACGCGTGGATTCCGTCGTCTTTGATCGACTTTCATTCTTTTAAACGAAACTCGTGCACGAAGCAAATAATCTTGCGATTAAATTCTTCCTCTAGAGAAGATATTGAATCGATTATAATACGATTGTCTGAAGCGTCTCGTAGAGATCCGTCCGGGTTCGAAACTGTTAACCGAGGCAATTGATTTTCCGGCGAACGAAAGTGTAACAGTTCGAGCACACAAGCTGTTGAATTAATTCAAGAGTAACGCTTAGTTTCGATATCAACGCGTCTTGGAAAATCAATCGTCTTCGGATACGTAGCCACGTCGATGTACGTGCAATCACTTGGACCAACGAGCTTGATCGCATTAATAACTAAAAGATTCGTTTGTTTTGACGTTTGAATGGACACAGAAGTTGATTCGTTGAAAAGGATCAAGCTCGTTGGCAAACCTGAATGCTGGGACAGGGTACCCCTGCGGGCACGCGCCACCGCCCGCCCATAATTCGACTCTTGGCATGATCGGTTTCGGATGAACATCTCAAAAAGAAGCAACGAAAATGTGCTGAAAGAGAAAGACAAAATTTTTTTTACGAACACGAACATTCTTCCGACGCTTTGCGGCGCCCTCACGCGATCTCCGGGCTCTGTCCTTCGCTCTCGCGTGGTAAGTTGAACGTCATTGTAATACTTCACAACGACTGAACGTCGAAGATTGAGACGGTCGCGAGCGCGCGTGGAATAGATGTGATGCTCAATGCAGCTGTCAGCTTTTAACGTCGTCGTATCTCGTTTCGTGAGCTCTCGACAGCCGTGTATGAACCGCGCTATCGCGACGAATCTCAGTGACGTACACACAGCTTCGTTGGGTACAGAACTATTCTACCGTCGAAGCTATCGGTCAACGATGGGCAACGATAGCGATCGGCGGGCCAAGCCGCCCTATTCAAACCATGGCGATTCTATCGGCTCCGGTCGCGTCTGCAAGACGCGCGATAGAATCGAGCAAATGGGATAACGATGGCCAAGATAGAGTAACAAGAATCAAAAGCGCCGACGAGGGGTTCCGTGCAGGGGGCCCACGCGCCACAGACGACTCCGGCAGTCACGAACAGTGTGTTTTTCGTTGTGAAACAGAACCGGTGGGAAGCGTACGGCCAAAGTTTCCTTCGATGGACAACATAAACGGACTTTCGACGGAATCGAAAGGCAGTTTACCGCTTCTGTGCCCTGCACAAGGATACCCGGTACCGGTAAATAGGTACGATATCTCTGATCATTGATGCGCGGAATGAGCTTTCGCACGATCGAACGAAAAGGGACCAACAACCGAGGGCTGTTTGGAAGGGTTTCGAGACGTTCCTGCAAAGATTTCTTGCATCCATTCCTATCGCACCACACGCTAGAAGCACGGAAACATCGTCCTAGTTTCGCGTATAACCGAATCATCTTCAGAGATCGTTCCAAGCCATCCGAACACCAAAGTCGCGATTTAATTATCGCATGAACGATAGAAAGAGCGGCAGTTGGAACGGCTTGTTTCCCTCAGGGGTTCCCCGTTCGTCACGCAGCCAGATTATCACGCGAATCCTTGCTCGTGTATCCTTCAGAACCCGTGGGCAGCGTCCGTCCTAAGATTCCATCGACGGACGACATACGCGGATTCAGGACGTCGGTCGACGGATCTCAGGCTTTGCTGTGTCCTGCGCAGGGGTTCCCCGTTCCCTCAAACAGGTAGAGACTCGACGAATAGAAACGCGTACGCGCTAGATCGGTCCTGGAAACCGAACTTCCTGTTTAATTGCATAATCAGAGCCGGTCGGCAGCGTCAGGCCGAAATTTCCGACCATCGACGACTCCAGGAGTTTCCGAACGGTCCAGGACGGCTCGGCCACCCTCCTCTGCCCCGCTCAGGGGTTCCCTGTCTTGGTGTTCAAGTAAGTTCCAACGCGTCACGGTCGATTCTATCTTCTGTTCTCTTACTTTTCTAAATTTTTCCTGGACACTCGATCGCAGAACCCGTGGGAAGCGTCCGGCCCAAATTTCCGTCCGTGAGCAACATAAACGGTCTGACGGTGGCCTTTAATGGGACGCTGCCGCTTCTCTGTCCCGCGCAGGGATTTCCGGTGCCGAGTCATAGGTACTGTCTTTAGTCAGATTTGCTTTTAATCCCCCAGGTGAGATTCTGATTCTCCCGCGTTGAGACGATACTCTTTTCCGAACTGGTCAACAGCAGGTACCCTTTGCGATGTTTTTTTTTTCAAGAAACTGCGAGATATTGTAATCCATAATTTCATCTATATGTCAAGTCATCTGTAGAGAAGATTTACAAACTTTTGGACGATAGGGTAATTACAGTATTACAAGTGTTCTCGGTCTTTCCGTTTGGGGATGAAAGTACGAGTATATTCGTGATCGGTCGCCAAAGCGTTAATTGTGTTTTCGCGAGTCCGTGTCCAAAGGGGTCCCCCATCCCACGTCCAATTGAGCAGTCGATTCCGGCCGCGTGAATGCAATTTGATAACGTCCCAGAGCCGGTGGGCAGCGTGAGACCGAAGTTCCCGACCATCGACGACACCCACGGATTCCGTACGATGAAAGACGGTTCGGTGACGTTGATGTGCTCCGCCCAAGGGTTCCCTGTCCCCGTGCACAAGTAAGTCGAAGTTCGTCGAAAACCGCGAGCATCGTAAAACTTTCCCATTCGACGACGATTCCGCAGAGCCTGTCTCGAGCGCACGCCCCAAGCTCTCCACCACGATCAACTTGATTGGACTCTCGGCGAGGACGGCCGGAAGTTTGCCGCTTTTCTGCCCTGCCCAAGGATTCCCTGTTCCGTCTTATAGGTAGGGAGCCTGTTGACGATCTCTCTCAGAGTCGCGATTACAATTAAGGGTCCGTGGGTTAGCGCTGACAGGACGAAGCAGCTTCGAATAGTTTCATATTTCCCCGGAAACGCGTGTGTCTGTTCGCGTGGGGGGGTTGATACGTCGCGTTCTCCCCAGTGGGTCCCCTGTCCCCAAATCTTCCGCACGTGCTGACGCGTGTCTTCCTTCTGGGACTTGTCGCAGAACCTGTGGGGAGTGTGCGGCCCAAGTTCCCGACGATGGATAATTCTCGCGGGTTCGTCTCGAGGCTAGGAGAAACGCTGCCTCTGCTGTGCCCTGCTCAAGGATTCCCGGTACCTTCTCATAGGTGGGATACATCTCACGCATTGTTCTTATTTGTGGCGGTTTACTGTTGTCAGAAAAAGTCTAGCAGGCCCTTAGACGCCGGGACATCGAACAGTCGAGTACTTGCGAGAGGTTGTGCCACGTTTTCGTACCAGGGGCGTACGTAAAGCGATTCCAACTTAGAAACAGTTGACTTGAAAGGCGTGGTCGTTGATTCACCTGTCCCGGCGTTCGATAAAGCAAATCGTTTCGACGATCGCGCGTCTGCATCGGACTTCTCTTTGCCGTAGAACCGGTGGCCAGCACGAAACCGAAATTCCCGATGACGGAAAACTCGCGTACGTACACGGTTCGCTGCGATTTGCCGCTCACGCTGATGTGTCCGGCCCAGGCCTTCCCCGTTCCAGCTTTCAGGTACAGAGAACACGGAATTCTTGAGAATAGAGTCGGGAATCGATGCGCAGCTCCGTATCTAAAGAAGCCCAGACAGGCGGAAAGAGAAAATACGGGAGTGCCGCGCGATATCTGACGCGACGTTTACCAGCGAACGCGTTTCTCGTTACCTCTTTCTTGCTATCTCCCGTAGAACCCGTCGCAAGCACTCGGCCGAAATTCCCGTCGTTGGCCGACTCGCAGACGTTCAAAGTGACGCTCGGTGGTGCGATGACGTTGCTGTGTCCTGCCCAAGGGTTTCCCGTTCCGTCCTACAGGTAACACGCGCCCTTAACCTTCGACCCGTCGCGCGAATCACCCAACTTTTTCGTCAGAGCCAGCATCCAGCACGCGACCGCAATTATCCGGACCGAGCGACCTTCTACGGTTCAGCGCTTCTTCGCTAAAGAGCGTCACCCTCCACTGCCCCGCTCAAGGATTTCCGGTTCCTTTTTATAGGTAGGCAGTCGAACGCCTCAAACGCGATTCAACAACGACAAAAGCTGCTCGACGCTCTTTTGATTCGCGTAAGAGAGAGGGGACGCTTTCTGGAGGAGTTACTTCATCTCGAAGATGCAACGGAATTGTATTGCATGTTTGATAGTTTGGGCTCGCGAAGTCAGTACTTATTCAACGACTGTTTTTCCCTTAATTTTAATCGATCGATTCTCTTGGAAGTGGATTACGATGGGCAACATTTATACTCGTAAGGAAAAATGACAAGGTTCGTCTTTACTATTTGCAAAGTATAATTGGAATAAGTAAATCGCGCGAGCTACGTCTTCGAGGAAGAAGTCATCCATCGATGTCACTTCCAATCTATTAGCGCAGTTATGCAGTTTGAACTTCTTCGTACGCTGGAAATAGCCCTGAGGCCATTTTCGTTTCAGCGTTCTTACATCCCGGTGGTCGTTCGTAAGGATCTTGGCCAGAGCTTTGAAATATTGTGAAAGCTTAACGCGATAGATCTTGACAAATTTTTGGACTTATTTAGCGCACTAAGAAACAATATTCCACGCGACATATGACACACAGAATTGAGACTAGCACCATAGTCCAAAGATGTTGGAATTCTTACGGTATTTTCTTCGCAGCCATACAGTATCAACAACTATGCGGGGTGTTTCGTAACACGTGGTAGCTACTTCAGAGCCGGCCAGGGGCTCGGAAAGGTTCATATAAATATACGTCCTATTTAATAGGTTTCTTAACGCGATACAGAGTGTTAGAAAACGCATAACCGCGTCCCTTTATGGCGAAGGGGAGTCCCTATTCCAGCATATTCAAAGACTCTCTAGCTTCCTCTTCAAGCACGACCTTCGAGCTGTCTCGCGTTCTGTTTTTAGAACCCGCCTCGAGCAGCAAGCCACAGTTTCCATCTGTGAACGACGTCGGATTACGCGTAACGAAAGGCACAGGGTTTTCGTTGCTTTGTCCAGCTCAGGCGTTTCCAGTCGCCACGTTTAGGTAGGTCGATATATCCGTCGACTCGGGTGCACTCGCGTTGCGAGGAAAAATAGCCGAGCCTCGGTGTGTTCTCCCCGTCGCGGAGCTTCGCCCTGTCCCAGTATATTAGGCACGTCGACGGAATGGAATCCGCGTCTCGCCTTCTCGGAAACGAAGGCGAACCGAGCGGTTGTCTCGGATGCTCCCTTTCGTTCGACTTCCAAAGATATTCCCCGTTCGTTGTTTCCCAGAGCCCGTCGGCTTCGCGAAGCCAAAGTTCTCGACGATCGACAAGAGCCGAACGTTCGAAGTCCCGGAAGCTCAGGGCCTACCGTTACTGTGTCCCGCCCAGGCGTATCCTGTCCCAGTCTTCAAGTAAGTTTCGCGACGAAGGCGCGCAGGGGCCGTTTGCATCCCTTAGCGATCCCCTCGTCGCAGATAAGATTCGTTTGCCATGTGTGTGACGCAGAACCGGTGTCGAGCTCGAAACCAAAACTAACCGCCATGGACGTGAAATCGACTAATCCCAGCGCGATGCTAGGTACCATTACCACCCTACTGTGCCCCGTTCAAGGATTTCCCGTGCCAGCATTCAGGTAAATCGTTTTCAGAATCGTTGGTACGCCTCTCTGTCACTTTCGCGAGGGCAACGGGTCCTTCGTTCCTCCGTCGTCGTGAATAGTTTAATCGATATCGCGCTCTGTCGCCCCCTTTCGACACTATCGCGGTTCAACTATCCCCGTTTGCCCGGCGAATCGATGGCGACAATTAGCGGATCGTTATCCGGGGTCCTGTCCCAGTGACTCGGAGCAGACATTAACGCGGACGCGGTTCGATTCTTCCCGCAGAACCCGTCGCCAGCGTCAAGCCGAAATTCCCCATGACGGAAAACTCGCGCACCTATACCGCGTTCACGGTGAGACGCGACCGGCCTTTGACTTTGCCATGTCCGGCCCAAGCGTTTCCGGTTCCAGCCTTCAGGTACGCGAACACCTCTACGAACCACTCTCGGTTTACGTAACGTTTGTTATGGCTGGCAAATTTTATTAACAGCTTCTCTTTTTATCAAAAAATATCACTGCAACTTCGTTTGCTGTGCTTCGGAGTTAAGATGCAAGCCTATTTCAATTATCAATAATACTAAGATATACTAAAATATTTAATAAGTTACAACGCTGGTAAACCGAGAGTCGAACGTATTTAGCGGCCCAGCTATCAGGGCGTATCGTCAGACACGGTCGAAGGAGTCACGGAACGTCGAGGGAACAGGTTTCGATGGTCTTCTATTTGCACAGACGGGTTACCCAGTCCCAGCGTCGGGGGCACCGGAGCATTAGCTGAAAATGATTAATTTGCTCGTCAGAACCGGTGTCCAGCGCGAAGCCAAAGTTTACGAACGCGGACATCAAAGTGGTGAGACCCACGGCGAGCTCCAGCGCGGTGTCGATGACTTGCCCCGCTCAAGGGTTCCCTGTCCCCATCACTCGGTCAGTAGCAGCTCGTCCAGCCTAATCGATTTACCTGTTCTTCTCCAGAGCCTACCTCTAGCGTAAAGCCAAAACTACCGACCAATCGTAAAGTCGAATTCGTGGACGCGAGATCGGACAGCGCGATGAGTTTGATGTGTCCGGTGCAAGGTTACCCTGTTCCACTTTCGAGGTGAGACGATATTCGATCGGGCGTATGCACACACGCTCGCGCGAACCTATATAGAAACGATACAATTTCCCAATCCTGCCGGTGTCACGGTTTCGAATGACTCGCGGCTCCGGCTTTCCCAGCCACCTGTCCGTTAATTCTAATTTCTCTCTCGCCGTCTTCGTCGTCGCTCTCCAGTGATTCCCGACAGCGCGATATTTTCCCCAGAACCTGTTGGATTCAAGTCGCCAATTTTCTCCACCGACAACAGCCTTAGTAAATACGCGAGGCGCAGGGGCACGAGCGTGGTGCTCGCGTGCAACGCTCAGGGATTCCCCGTGCCAACCACCAGGTAATCGCTCGCGTGTCGCGCGGAAATATCGCCGGGCTCAAAGTGTTTATGGTTTTTGGCGAACGCGAGCTTCGGATCCTTATCCGGCTTCGCAGTTCTGTCGCACGTAAACGTCCACCGCGTGATTTCGTAATCGCGAATCGATCGCCCCTCGTCCTCGAGGTCAGGGATTTTTACGAAATCGAATTAAAAAAAGGATCGTGTAACGTTAATTACAAGCTGTATTGATTCGTATCGTGAACCTCGTTGAAATATAACGTGAGAACGATACGGTTCGCCGACCGCAACAGCTGGACTCGCGTGAGTCAACCGCCTGAAACGTGGGCCCCCTGCGACCTTTAACCCTTCGCGTCGGACATTTTGAAACATATTTAAAAGTTACTTAATTTAGTGTAATCTTTCACTTTGTTTTGATTTAATGGTCTGCGTTAATACACTGTCTGCGAAGGGTTATCGGGGTTAGAAGGAGTTTGAATAGAGAATATTAATTAACCCTCTTAAATTTGATGAAAATGGATACGAGAAGCGATCGATTCGACGCGGGGTGGGAGCGTGTTCTATGGAGTTTGGTATTGTTCGTAGAACCGGTCGGATTGAAGTCGCCGATGTTCTCCAACGACGATAGTCTGAGCAAATACGCGAGACGAAAGGGCACGAGCGTGGTGCTCGCGTGCAGCGCTCAGGGATTCCCCGTGCCAACGACCAGGTAAAGCGCGTCCCAAAGAGCGACGATCGAACGCGGAACGATCGATTTCAGAGCCGGTCGGAGCAAGGTCGCCCCGATTAACGTCGGACGATCTGAGCCGCACGATCAGGCGATCGGAGGGTCAGCCAATCTCCATTTTTTGCGCCGCTCAGGGAAGCCCTGTGCCCACCACTAGGTAAAGGATTCACGTCGTATCGGTTATCGATTGAATTCCGCGCCAATATAAACACCGATTCCGATGGAATTAGTTAACGGTCGCCGTCGTTTCGGGTAACAAACTATTCCTGTTTCCGTGTACGGCCGAACGGAAAGTTGCATTCCGGAATAATCGGGCGTGAAATGTTGTTTAGAGCCGGTCGGGAGCAAGGCACCAACCTTTGCCGGGGACGCTAAAATATCTCTGTTGGCACGAAGAGTAAACATGGACGTTAGTTTGCCGTGCAATGCCCAGGGCCATCCTCCTCCTCGACATAGGTATGAAACTGAGCGTGGAACCTTTGCAGCGGTTTCCGAGAGCAAAAGTGTACCCGGCATGGAATATCGGAACGTCGCGGATACGGTGTCGATTAAAAAGTTCGCTGGGGAACCCTGTCCGAGGGACGTCGAGAACAACGTCGATAAATTTTAACGACATTCCGCGTGACTTCGTTATTCCCTTGCTTAGAGCCTGTGGGGATCAAAGCGCCCGCTTTTCTGGGAGACGTTAAGTCGTTCTTCTTCCTCCGTAGAGAGGGGTCGGAAGCGAGCATGCCGTGCAATGCCCAGGGGCATCCTGTTCCCGTAACCAGGTACTAAATTACCCATTGAAAGGCATCGACTACCGTGCAGCCTGAATCATTGTCGCGCGGTTTACTCGGCGTTCTTTGACGGACCATGAAACGAACCAGCTCCGTCCACTCTTGCGCGTGGTTTTTTCTTTCCTTTTTTTTTTTACCTCGAAGGAAATCGCCGATCACGGGACAATGATTACCGTAAGTCCATTAAGCGGCGACGGTCTGGTGCGAATCCTGTCTCCGCGCGAGTATCGGGTTCGGTAATTCGATACAGTTAGTCCGATAGTACAGTCTCGAGGTTCGAGGGGCGGTCTTCATATCCCTGGTTTGCTAATCCCACGACAGAGCCGGTCGCCACCAAGAAGCCAAAGTTCTCGAGTGACGCGAAGAAGTCCTGGTACGATCGCGTCATCGGCCAAGATCTCACCCTGTTCTGTCCCGCGCAGGGGTTCCCAGTTCCAACCTATAGGTATACAACCGCATTCTAATCGTTAGGTGTTAGTCAAAGAGCATCGAGCTCACAGCATGCCCCTGTTGTCTTTGTGTGATTCGTTAGAGCCGGTCGGCAGCAAAGCGCCAACGTTGACGGGCAATTTAAAGGGTGGCTGGATGGAGAACAAAGCGGCCACCAGCGTCGTCCTCTCCTGTCCCGCGCAAGGGTACCCTGTGCCTTCGTTTAGGTAACTGTTTTTCCCCCTCTTCCTTCGCGGGGCACTTAACCATCGACGGTCGTGGATCTGCCATTGCCACTGTCGCGGAGTTTCGATAGTAAGGGTGCTCCATTTTAAAACCCCCGGAATATCTGGATCTGTCACCCTCGATATCGCACAACTTTTGTTCGAGACATTTTTTCGCATCTCCATTGTCCTTCGAGATACTTGTCCGGGGAGATTAAAATGGGGAACCCTGTCTGCATCTATTATTTCGGTTAGTGGATCGATCGGAATTCTGGTATACTGCGAATGACAAGTCGCAGGAAATGAATACGAAATACTTGGCTTTGTAATAAAGATATTTTTATCCACTATCGAAAATATAATAGGGGTGGAAAATAAACGTGCTCAATCGGTGTGCAAAACTAGTCGATTGAGATGTAATTTCGAACAATTGGGTACAAAGACCGTCGAGAGTTAGCCCCGAAACGAGGACTCTTAGAACCCGTTCGCTCCTTGGAGCTTGAAGACCTCCGCGGCGAGTTGGATCCGGGGCGGTGTAGCATTGTTCTCCAATCGCTGAGAACCGAACGGCACTTATCGGCCCAATTTGTTTCCATTACGCTGCCTTGGCCTTCTTTTTCCCGTTGTCCCCGTCCCGTCGTTGTTCCCGCTTCCGACGTTCAAAGTGGAACAATTAATTTCGCCCCGTTCGTCGCGCGTGTGCATTGTTAGAACCGGTCGGCAGCAAAGCACCGGCGTTCACGGGAGACGTGAAGGGCGTGTGGCTGGAAAAGGCAGCAGGGACCAGCGGCGTGTTGCCGTGTCCGGCGCAAGGATATCCCGTTCCCTCCTATAGGTAAAACAGCCACAAGCAATAATTAAAAAGACTCGTCGCCGATAGGACGCGGCCAGCCATCGACCGCAGGGAGAAAGCGTTCTCCGGACTCGTTATTCCGTCGGTCGCTTTCACCGTCGACGCTTCCTCTCATCGAGCGCCGTTTCTTTGCTCCCTTTTGCGATCGGGGGTCCCCTGTTCCACCGCGATTACGCAACCCTACGATAAGAACCGCGCGGGTCGAAGGGCATTACCTCGTTGACAGCTTTTGTTTTGCGTATGATCAGAGCCAGTCGGGAGCAAAGCGCCAGCGTTGATGGGGATCGTTAAAGGAATAATATTGGAGGCTAAATCGACGTCCAGCGTCGTGGTATTTTGTCCAGCGCAGGGCTATCCCGTGCCTTCGTTTAGGTAAACCTATGATTCTTAGGTGAATGCAACTAATCGCCGCGATGCACTACGTTTATCCACCGAATGTGACTAAAAACATTGTGTATCGTCTTTGGTCGTGCTCTCGCTTGGCCTAAGGTGTCTACTAACATATCAACGCCTTATCGTCGGACGATAATCCATCGGTGATAAGTTGCATTTGTCTTGTCCGACGATAATGCGAGAACAAAGCGTTTAATGCACCGTGACGCACAAATTCTGATCGCATGCCCACGCGTACGTCCGCAGAGCCGATTGGAACGAAGGCTCCGGCATTCACGAGCGAGTTGAAAGGGGGTTGGCTGAAGAAGAGGGCCAAGTCCAGCTACGCTTTGTCGTGCCCGGCTCAGGGACATCCTGTGCCCGCATTTAGGTAAACATTCGCCAGTCTGGAGTCGCATCTGTACCCCCATAAAATGTTCGTTAAACCGTTGTTCCGAATAGAACCGGTCGGGAGCAAAGCGCCAACGTTGACGGGCGACTTAAAGGGCGGCTGGAAAGAAAGGAGACGCCAGTCGACCGTCATCTTGTTCTGCCCGGCTCAGGGTTATCCCGTGCCCAGTTTTAGGTAAACGTTCCTTGGATTCGAAGCGTGACTTTGTGCTCTTTGTAACCGCCAGAGCCCATCGGTAGCAAAGCCCCGGCGCTGACGGTTGAAATGAAGCGCGGTTGGAAAGAACAGAACACGTTGTCTAGCGTGGTGTTGACGTGCCCTGCTCAGGGATATCCTGTACCCAACTATAGGTAAAACGTTCTCAGGAGTCTGTAGCCTCAAGAACCGCTCGTTTCTTTGCTCGATAGAACCGGTCGGTAGTAAAGCACCCTCGATTCTTGGGGAAAAGGGAAGTCTGATGGAGAGGCGCACCGGTACGCACATCGTGATCCTCTGCCAAGGGCAGGCTTACCCTGTTCCAACGTTCAGGTAAACTCGCGAACGGTCCAGCTTTACCTCTCGCGAATCTTTCCCTCGAAATTCTAGCTCGAAGTTTGTTTCTTTTTCTGCGGCGAAGAACCGGTAGGAAGTAAGGCGCCCTCCGTGTCCGGCGACGCAAAACGATGGCAGAAGACCAAAAGCTCGATGGGATTCGCGTTGCAGTGCCAAGCGCAGGGTCACCCGGTACCAGCGTTCAGGTACTCCAGACGACGACCGTTCCCCAATATCGATCGTCTTTAATTCCATTTACCGCATCGAGCGAGCGAATCTTTCCGTTCGGAGGAGCTCCCGTGTACCAATTTACCGTTTGTCGGGAGCTGCTCCGAGCAATGCGCGTAATTGTTACGTTGTCAGAGCCATTGGGAGCGAAGGGGCCGAAATTCTCGAGCGACGATCGCGTCAACTCGTTCGCGCGTGCCGCGGGACGCCCGTCGACGCTTCTTTGCCCCGCGCAAGGGTTCCCAGTTCCATCGTTCAGGTAAATCATAGAGGAACGATTCATTCACCTAGACCTTCTTCTTTCGCGTGTTTTTTTCTTTGGACGTAGAACCGGTGGGATCCAAGGCGCCCGCTTTTCAGAGCGACGCGAAAAGCGTCACCTACGTCAGAGCCGCGAGAACCTCCGTCGCGCTCACCTGTTCCGCTCAGGCCTCGCCGACCCCGACTCACAGGTAACTTTTCTCGAGGTAGTTTCACGCTAAATCGATCGTTTTTCGTTCTCTAAATATTCCGCGATTTTCATTCCCCGGGAAATCGCGAGATCCAAAAATGGCGGTGGCGCGCTCGTCTTGCAGGGCAAGTACGCGCGAACGAAACCTATTACAATAACACCATGCATCTTGTGAATGTCAGAGCCGGCGGGTCGGGTGTCCCCGAAGTTCCCAAAGTCTGCGAAAAGCGATTCCTTCGAGGTGGCGAACGAAGCCGAGACCAGCTTGCTCTGCGACGCCCAGGCGTTCCCTGCTCCCATGTTTAGGTCAGTTGTCCGTCGATTCGAAGCGTACCAATAATTTGGCGATTCTGTAGAGCCTGTGAACGGTGCCAAGCCTAGAGTCGCGTCCACTGCCAAGTACGACGTCCTCGGCAGCCAGGTCGGGACACCCGTAACGATGCTCTGCCCGGCGCAGGGTCACCCTCTTCCAGCTTTTAGGTATTTATCGTGGAACGTTTGCGTGGACAGGGTACACTCGAGTTGTCGTTTCTCTATCCAGAACCGGTGAGCGGCGCGGCGCCCAAAGTACCACCCACGGCTAAAATAACAGTCCTCTCGCTACCGGCGGAACAGTCGCTGGCCTTGCTGTGTCAGGCTCAAGCGCATCCATTGCCGATCTTCAGGTACGCTTGGACGAGCAACGGAAAACGCTCTTCCGATGCATCCCGCAATTATCATCGTTGTTTCTTCGTCTGCGGCTCGATGGACCGCGCGCCCGGAACGGTTTCACTCGCCTGACCGCGTTAAACTTCTTGTTCCGCACGCAACGACACCGAGAGTCACGCGAAGATATTCGATCGGCAGCCCGACGGTCGACGCGTGAACCATTCCTTCGTTTTGGTTTCTAGAGCCGGTCGGTGGCAGTCCTCCTCGATTGCCGCCTAGATCGAAATTCGACGGATTGGCGAGTATGCAGGGCCAAGCTTCGACGTTGCTCTGCGAGGCTCAGGCCAGTCCTCCGCCTCTATACAGGTGAGCAACGTGCGAGAGCGTCGCAACGTGCTTCCTATTTTGGCTTACACTCTATCAAATCATCACACTTTCCGTGGAAAATTTTCACCCGGTCCGGTAACTTGAACGCGAACGATTATTTTATTAGAATTATGGAAAAGTTCATTTGTTACTAGCACTGAATTTGAGGAATTCTAGACTTCATATCTAAAGTTACAGAGATCGTGATAAAAAGTTGTTCCTGTAGTCTTTTGATATCTCGATTAGTTGCGGTTACATACGAGTTTCTAAAAACAGTTTTTGCACAAGCTATTGGAACTCCTCCCTTTACAAATAATTCTTTTGAAAGATGCGGAATAAATTCTCTATTTATACATGTGTCTCTCTTTGCACGGTCCTTTTTCGCGCGATGTTCTTTGGAGAACGTATTTACCGTGTAAAGAGAGAATTGAATGTATCTGCATTTTTATTTGAGGTACAGTCACTGCCGGCTCCCGCTTCAAAGTAGATACTCTTTAACCCTTTGCGTGCCGCGTTATACAGGAACGAATATGTTTCCTCCGAGGCTGCGTCGTTCGTGTCTATGACAGATGTAAAAAGTTGCACTTTTAGAGGAAACGCGACTCGAAAATTAATTATGTCTTCAGAAGGCAGTTTTCCAGCGCGAGAATCAAGAAATTCGTTATCCTTGTAACGAGAACTATCGTTCGCGCCCAATTTACCAACCGGAGCCAAACTTTGTACAGAAAGTGTAGTGGGCTGATGAGCTATTAGTCCCCGTCGGCCGGTCGTTCGTCTTCGCGTCTCTTTTCCTCGATATTACGTCGCGTGCCCCATCGACGACGTATTCGACAACGACGACAAAACGTTTCCCCATCCCGGAATTTTACGGTATTGCAGAGCCACGGGGTAGCGTACGTCCAAACGTGCGGGACAAGGATGTCAATGGACTGAAGAGGGACGTACTAGTTGATCTAATGGTGGGCCTGCCGTGTCCCGTTCAAGGTTTCCCGGCGCCCACGTTCAGGTAGGATAGAGAAACAAAGGGGGCGAAGGTTGCCTCGGGCGGTGGCGATCCTGGTCCGGGTATTCGATCGTTTTCCGGCTCATCTCCGCCTTGAATATCATTAGCCAGGCGTTGCGTTGCGCTCGGGTCCTGTTCACAGAACCGACGGGCAACGTCGCGCCACGTATTGCCGGCGAACGTTACGAGGGTGGGAAACTCGTGGACGTTTCGAGGACGATGGTGGTGGCTATGGACTGCTCAACTCAGGGATTTCCTGTCCCAGTGACAAGGTACCGCGACTTTAACGGGCCCGTTTGTTCTCGAGACACAATGATCGCGTTTCAGAGGGTACGACCAAGATTGCGCCCCGGTCGTCGGGCAAGAAATTCGAAAGGGAAGTGGTTTTGGCTGCTAGAGGTCAGGATGTCGCGTTGAATCACGCGCTCCAGGGATTCCCCGTGCCCCTGACAAGGTAGACAACCCCTTCGTTCACCCGTCGTTCCTAAGTACCCTCGTTGTCGTCGTCGTCGTCGTCGATGAGTCGAATCAGTTGATATCTGTACGTTCCGATGGACCCGATCGCCCCAGGAGCGGCGAAATTGTTCCCAGGTAAGTGGCATGCGATGATTTAACGTGCTCGACTCAGGATGATGACCAACGGGATGGAACCAGAGGTACGTAATTCTGTGTTTCACCTTTCGCGACAAGGGGCTCCCGGACGTGCAATAATCATACTGCGAAATTTCTTTTCACCTTCTCCGTTGTAGGTTTATTAGTCTTCTGATTTTTCAGGCAATCTCGATAGTCCAATAAAAAAAATGCATACTGGGAACCCCTTTTTCGCGAAGGAACCTTTGCAACGGTCTATAAACCCGACTCTAATTATGGATAAATTAAAAGGGAAAATTGACAAGTATTATGGGCAATAAATGGTATCCTTGCAGAACCGTCCGGTCGTACTGCCCCAAAAGGGACTGGAGACGGCCTTAATAAGTACCGCGGGGTAGAGGGCGAGTCTCTGGCGCTGGCGTGTGCGGCACAAGGCTTTCCTGCCCCGATCTCTAGGTACACAAAAGTTCCGTATAGCTTCTCTCTTTTTTTTCTTTTGTTTGGTCGTTTGTCTTGCTCCGCAGAGCACGGATCCTATTTTCGAAGCGTTCCATCCTTACCCTCTACCCCGTGTCGGGTGGCGGTACCGCAAAATCCGAGAAGTTGGACGTTTGACAGAGGCGAAGAGACGAGAAAAATGAAAGGCAAAACGGGAAGAACGAAAAGTAAATTGCCGAATATACGAAGATAGGGGAATGCAAAAGAGGACGTAGCCTCGAACGAAACGGCAAAGGAAAAAGTGGGCTAGGCATGGATAGCGTCGATCCAAGATCACGATGCTCGCTGCACGAGGGCATAGATTATAGAAGAGTAACGAGTTAGGGGAAATTTGAACCGCCGCGAGTACAGATGTTTTTTCCGCGTTATGTTATCGTCTCGATTTAAGTTTGAACGTCGATCGCAGCTCTGAAGCATCTAGTTAGAGTTACGAGCAATAGGGCAGGGAAGAGGGTAAACGAACGACTGATTAAGATGAAAAGGAACAGGAAAGTGTCTATCCCGTATCCGGGGCCAATCGGACGTGTTGGTTTTCAGTGCCAACTGGAGCCCCGTGGCGCAACCCCGAGATAGGTGACGGAAGCGCGACTCCGAAAAGGATGCGGGCCCTCTTCTCCTCCGGTAGCCTCGGTGCTGATCCGGGTGGTCCGAGAGGGTGTCACCCGATCATTGGGGCGAACAATGTTGCCCTGCACCTGCACACCTCCAATAAGTCCCACGATATCTGGCTGGTAAGTCCTCGCCGCCTTCGTGTCTCCGTTCATCCGTTCGTGTTTTTCACTCTCCCCCAGCAACCTTCTATCTCTCTCACTCGCCAGGAATATTCGTTAATTTCGTATACGTCGCACCTATCGCTCGCTCACCACCCTCCGTTCTAATCTTTTGCAACGTTTACGGGATCATTCGTCTTACTCACGATTGGAAATGGAAGTTTATTTTCGTTTAACGCGAGTTTACCTTTCGTCGATCGTTCGAGAAATCCTTGTCTTGATTTCGGTCGTTCGTTTGTTTTCGTTAAGTTTCATCGGTGTCTCGAATCGAGGAGACGACTCTCTCGCTTTCTCCCCTCAGGTACTGTTCGACTCGTCCGTCTGTGTACGCGTGCACGCGCACTTTTTGTTTCCGCTCGTGACGAAGTTGCCGCTGCCAGCCTCCTCCCTCCCACCTCTCCTGACCTGCTCTGCTTTTACGACCGCTGTATGTTCCAGCTGCGCTGAAACTCTCCTTCCTTCTGATTAAGTTTTGCGAGACACGCGCTAATGAGCCGGCAGTAGACAGAAGCCCGAGCCCAGAGACGCCCAAAGCCCTGCACATACATTGTACAGCGTGTCGCTGAAAATGTGGGACCTTCTTTCAGGATCGTTTCGTCGCGCCAGTACGAATCGAAAAGTCCGTTGCCATTTTGCGATCCTAGGCTACCGATACACGCACCGAATAACGTGTAAAAGATGAATCGCAACAAATTAAGAACAAATTTACGCTTTGTTTTCGAGAATATCGAGATTTGAAAATTCACAATTTAGTTGTTCGTTCAGAAATCACGTCGTGACCGTTTTTACATGTTATCCGGATCCTGCAAGTGCTTCAATTTTTCAGGTGTGATTTCCGGCGCGCGCTGTTTGAATCCCAAGCCAGCCGAGCGCACACGCACGCACTGGTGCGAAAAAAACACACATCGATGCACAGTTACACGCGTCGTGTCACCGATGACTCTGCTTCGAACGAACCTGCGTGGTTTTTAATACATTTTTGCACTGGTTTTAACAGTAAAGTTGAAAACGAAACCAGACGCTTTTTGTGTCGTACAATTTTCAGCCTTTCGTTAGCGAATCTTCAATCGAGAAAAAAATTAGTTTCAATCTTTTAATAATAATGGAATTAACGTACGATCAATTTGTTCAATGTATATAGTAGTCGTATTGCACTTAGCTTTAGATTTTAACGTATTCTAAGTAATGGAGAAACACGATGGTTGGTCAGTGATGCAAGGCGCATGGTTTCGGTCAACGTGTTCAAGATTTATAACGGATTATGACCAGGAAAATACCACAGATAGAATCCGCGTTGCATGAAAGCAAACGATGCACCGCATCGGGGTCATCGCCCCGCTGGTGTATTTGCTTTTCATTTTCTCCCCTTCTCTTTGTCCAAGATTGACAATTTTGGTCGGGCCAGTGTTTATTCTGCAGATTTAAAGTCAAAATGCATACCAAAATTTTTTATAATGATTTGTAGAATAGATACCCAGTGAAAAGATGTATTGAAGTTTGTGCATCGATCGAAGCACGCGCCGGAAGTCGCGTACATTTGAAGCGCTCGAAGGGCTTTCCCATTAATATTTGCAGGATGAATCGGTCCCAGGAAAGGTCCCACGTTTTCAATAACACCCTGCACACGAAAGAAAGAAACGACACCAGTGTGGAGAGCGAAGCGAAGAGAAACTGGTCTATCGAGAGCGTCGCGCCTCGTCGTTCGACGCGTCCTCGTTTCTCGCGGCTAGGACAGGTCGAAAAGACGCGTTTCTATTGGCTTCATTTCACACGAGCTTTTCATTTTCCATGTTAACGTACCCGGCACGAAGCTGTCTTCGTCCCGGCGATCGACCCGCAAAACAATCCCCTTCGTTCTGTCGTTTCAGATGGTACAAGTTCATCGAAGGCTCGTCTCGTCGTCAACCGGTGCAGCTGAACGATCGCGTTCGCCAGGTCAGCGGTACACTGATCATCCGCGAGGCTCGCGTCGAGGATTCCGGCAAATACCTGTGCATCGTGAACAACTCTGTGGGCGGTGAGAGCGTGGAGACCGTGTTGACCGTGACAGCCCCGTTGGCGGCGGAAATCGAGCCTAGCACCCAGACCATCGACTTTGGCAGACCAGCCACCTTCACCTGCAACGTCAGAGGAAACCCCATTAAGACGATCTCGTGGCTGAAGGACGGCAAGCCCCTTGGACTGGAGGAACCCGTGCTCAGGATCGAGAGCGTGAAGAAGGAGGACAAGGGAATGTATCAGTGCTTCGTCAGAAACGACCAGGAAAGCGCCCAGGCAACGGCTGAACTTAAACTAGGCGGCAGATGTAAGTCCAATATCGCGAGTACGGTCGTGGCTCCTGGCTTTTGTCAGACTAGGGGCCTAATTAATTAAGAAGAAACGTTTCCACGCCGCAGTCGAACCCCCGCAGATCCGTCAGGCCTTCGCCGAGGAGACTCTTCAACCCGGACCGAGCATGTTCTTGAAGTGTGTCGCCAGTGGAAACCCAACTCCTGAAATTTCCTGGGAACTCGATGGCAAACGGCTATCCAACACCGAGAGGCTTCAAGTAGGACAGTACGTTACGGTGAATGGCGACGTGGTTTCTCACCTGAACATCTCCAGCATTCACACCAACGATGGTGGACTCTACAAATGTATCGCCGCGTCAAAGGTAAGGAAGCTGCGTTCTCGAGTCTCTTTTTGTTGTCCTCGAGGACAATGAGGAACGAAGGACGCGGTAATGATCGACATTTCGCGTGATTACAGGTTGGATCCGCCGAACACTCTGCTCGTCTCAACGTATACGGTCTGCCCTTCATTCGCCACATGGACAAAAAGGCCATCGTCGCTGGCGAAACTCTTCGTGTAACTTGCCCCGTCGCCGGATATCCGATCGAGAGCATCGTGTGGGAACGAGACACCAGAGTTCTACCGATCAACAGGAAACAGAAGGTCTTCCCCAACGGCACTCTTATCATCGAGAACGTCGATAGAATGAGCGATCAGGCCACTTACACCTGTGTTGCACGCAACGCCCAAGGATACAGCGCAAGAGGAACGCTCGAAGTCCAAGTTATGGGTAAGTCCGATCTTCCTTTACTCCGCTCCTTTCACAGGGAACATCCGCGAACTGTCCGACGCTAGTTTTCGCGAAACTTTGCAGACTTACGGAGCAGTCGATTATTAAAGGGCATATTTTTTTAATTAGAGACTGTCGAGTTAAAGAAATGTTGAGTTGAAATCAGATGGAGATACAGAAACACCTTGTATGGCGTTATTAATAGTGTGTTTACATAAAAGAGATATATCATTGTCTATCAGCAATTATAATTTGTTTCAAGAACACCAGAGAAAAAGATAGTTTTACCTATTAAGTTTGAGTTTTCATGGTTAGAAGGAAATATGCGACCCTTAATTTTCGCTGCTCGACAAGCCTGCAAAGGTTCATAAAGATCGGTGTCGCCAGACGTTTATCGATAATATCGATGTCGCGAAATCGTAAACGGAAAATTTATCTAATCGAAAGCAAACTTCTCCACAAAATTTCTTAGCATCGAATTGGAACATTGGATTTCGAGTAACCGAAAGTTCCTTTCGCCGAGTTGTAGGCCGTTTGAAAAATATGTGTTCGACGAGTAGACGATCGCGTGCGAAATCGTTAACGGAGCATTCCGTGAACCATTATTTACAGGTATCCCAGGTGTTAGACGATCCGACGAACGTTACACGATTAGCGTTCGACGTTCAATTACAGCTGTAACGATTCTTTCAGCGAAACTTGGCTCCTTTCGACGGTGTCGATAGGGCCGGGATTACATCCTGTCAAATGCCACGGTCGAACCGTGGGTCGCGCGAACAGTACGTAGACTCGCGTAAATCGGAAAACCGCGTACGGAAAACGGACACGGACGCGGACGCGGACACGCACACGGACGACGAGCCCGTTGCAGATTTCACGAACAAGTTGATCACGGTAGCGTGAAAGCGTCTCGAAAACGAGGCACGAGCGCTTCCGTTTGGAACGTTGGAAGTTGGTATGGCGGTGGCCGACGATCGACCGTAAGAAATCTGGTGCATTCTTGTCAGAATTGTTCTTTCTTCGCGCGTCCACCACTCGTAGCAACCGCTGCTCGACAGAGTATCGCGTCGCTGTACATATTGCCGGCCAATGGGTTGGCTGCACGTTCTTGGGAGTATCTTTTCGCGCGCGATGAAATTGTTACAGAACTATTTTTGGCGGGAATTTTTGATCACGACGCAGCCAACCCGTCGACTTTCGCAGGACCACACGACGTAATGACACCGTTCATGTTCACGTACATACATACATGCGCTCGCGACCCGACACCAAACCATACATCGCTCCTCCACCCTCAGTGCCGCCCATGATAGAGGAGTTCTCGTTCAAGAAGCTACCCATGAACGCCGGAGAGTTCGCTAATCTGCAATGTTCCGTATCGTCCGGTGATCTGCCATTGAACATACGTTGGAGCTATCCCGGAGAAGAGATGGGCGGTTCCTCCGGCGTAATTGTGACGAAGGTCGCGGATCGCGTTAGCATGCTCATGATCTCAGTCATCACCGCGAGACACGCGGGAGAGTACGTTTGCACCGCTCAAAACGCGGCTGGAACGGCGTCCCACTCGACCACGCTCACCGTCAATGGTTTGGGACTATGATCCGTTCCTATGGAGTACAGTTTATCGCCTTTATTTTACCTTAATTTCGTTTCGTTGCGTTTATGCACAATTCCTGGCAAAGAGCACAGTAGCGAATCCCTCTTGAACATCCTGGCCCCCGACGTCCTGCATCGAGAACTCTAACGTTTCCGTCGATCCGTTCGATACATCCGTCGTCGATGGTGCGCGCTAGAACGGACGATGATATTCTAACGTGACTTCAGTCGGCCCGCAGCTTCTACCGATCGCTTTCAATGCCGATGTCGCCAACTCGGGAGACTCCGTGTCCGTGCCCTGCTCGATCTTGAAAGGCGACATGCCCATGGACATATCGTGGGCGTTCAACGGCGTGCCGATCGACACGTCGAAAGACGCTAGTATCACGATCACGAAAATCAGCAAACACCTGAGCACCCTTAGCATCGACGGCGTCTCAGCAAGACACGCCGGAGAGTATGCCTGCTCCGCATCGAATCTTGCCGGTTCCGTCAGTCGATCAGCAACCCTAACGGTCAACGGTACGATTCCCTCTTTCTTCTCCACCCTCCGTTTCCTCTTCCACGATTCCTGTTTCGCTTCTGTCGAACGTTCCTAAAGTCCGTTCAACTTGTTCCACGAAACGTTTCCTCTCCTGTCGCGCGTCAGACTCATTCTTCGCCGCCATACCAACCCCATCGCGGATCACCCGCCAGGATCGGTGTACCTAGGATCGATAGTAGCGTCGCCTCGACTCTTCTAGTCGTTGTTTCCAGTCGCCCCGCAAATACTGGCCTTCACGTTCGGGGACGAGCCCGCCAGCTGGGCCGAGCTCATCTCCGTGACTTGCACGGTGACCAAGGGCGATCAGCCCCTCGAGATCTCATGGGCGTTTAACGGGGCTCCGATCGACAGCCGCCATGGATCCGACGTCGTCATAGCGAGCACGAACAAGAAAAACAGCGTCCTGACTATCGAGTCGGTCGCGGCTAGGCACGCCGGAGACTATACTTGTTCCGCGTCGAATCGTGCCGGAGCCACGACGCACTCCGCTCGGCTAACCGTAAACGGTACTTGCGTACAAGCTATCTAACTGTCGTCCTCGCCATTGCGCGTATCCTCTCATCTTCCTAGACCTTTGGCGATTCTCTTCCCCCCTCTATGCATTGTTCCGCCTATTTCTCGACGGCCCTCCAAGATCTATCCACGCGGAGGACAGACGATCCTTTGGTACGATCGACGCTCGGATCTGTGATCGCGCGCGGCTGCGACCGGAGGCTCCTCCGTCCGCTTCAGGTTCTCAACCCTTTCTCGATCAGTTTTTGTTCGTTCTTTCTCACGTCCCGTCGTTTCCCGTGTCGTGGTTCGATCGCGCAGTCGCGCCACAGATCCTCCAGTTCTCTTTCGGCGACGAACCCCTCAACTCCGGCGAGATGCTGTCGGTTTCTTGCACGATCGTCAAGGGTGACTTCCCGGTGGCCCTGACGTGGACGTTCGACGACACCCCGATAGACTCGGGCAGACCGGACGTAAATATCCTAACCACTAGCAGGGTCAGCTTCTTGAGCATCGACAGCGTGGCGGCGAGGCACGCCGGAAGATACAAGTGCATCGCGACCAATGCCGCTGGATCTGACAGTCACATCGCTGTACTCTCGGTCAACGGTACCCCCTCGTACACGAATTTATATTAATTTGCGATTGTACCGCGTGCTGGTAACGAACAAAAAACGTACCGACGTCCCGGGAAGGCAGCCATCGATCACGGGGAGAAACCTCTCGGCGGATCGGCTCCATTATGGAGACCTGCGCTTCCCGAATCTTGCTTCCTACGTTTTTAAGTCCAATCAAAGAATCTCGTTGGTTCTGCTTCTCTCCTCAGAAATAATTATAATCGTGGTCTTGATATTCCCAACTCGAAAAAGATATAGAGATTTCATTGATGGATCCTTGTCGGACGGGGATTATTTTTGGAGAGTTTTTCGGGGGTACTGCCTCGGGAGGTCGGTCGGTGCGTTTTTCAATCGCTTTGTCTGATTTCAGTATTCTCTCTCGTAACATCTTGTTTTTCGCAGTAATCTTCATAGTATTTATCGCAGTAACCTTCATATAATGTTAATCGAAGGCGACTGCCGTCGTCGCGCCGATGATCGAGCTGCGCGATCGTCGGGTTAGCGCGTAGTAGACGGGGAAGGTAAGATTATCGTCGGTGACGACGGCAGGTAAGGACACGGTCCATCCCGCGGATGCAGCGAGACGATGGCCCGTGTTTGTTCTTCACGTTTTCCGTATTGCTTTTTCTTTACAGTTTTTTAAATAACGTTGTTCCACGCCTGAGTATCCCGATCCCGTAAGCAGCCGTCTCTTGATTCGCTCCATGGTCACTCGTAATCCCCGCCATCCGACGAACCAGCTCGAGGAGGCGCGTCCCTCTCTGGTAGCTCCAATTCTCGCGACGATCGCGATTCAAAGTTGTTTTCGATCTTGCAGTCGCGCCACAATTGGCGCCTTTCGTGTTCGGTGACGAGGCCGCCAACGCCGGAGAGATGGCCACCGTTCAGTGCGCCGTGATCAAAGGCGACCTGCCGGTGAGGATCGTGTGGTCACTGAACGGTCGGCCTATCGATGTCGGACGCGTGTCCGGCGACCACAGTTACGACACTCCTGACATCGTCGTGACCAGAAGTAGTAAACGGATCAGCACCCTGACGATAGACTCTGTAGCCGCAAGACACGCGGGCGAGTATAAGTGCGCCGCGAGCAACGCAGCTGGATCCGCTGCGCACACCTCGGTTCTTTCAGTAAACGGTAAACGCTTTGGTTAGCCTGAAACTATCGGGTGGTTGGTCGGCCGTGCGAAACATCGGGGGTAACACTGAGGGTGAAGGTGTGTAAATTTCTAAGCGTCCTCTTCCCAGCGTGGAACGATTTCGTTTAGGTGTCCGATATCAGCGCCGTAAGCTTTCCATTAAACCGTGGTATCGACGCGTGTCCTGCTATCCATAGCGTTCTTGTCACGTCGACAGTACCGCCGCGCATTGCCCCGTTCGAAATGGCCGACAGGGCTGTGAACTGGGGCGATTCCGTATCGGCTGTCTGCACCGTAGTCAACGGGGATTCCCCGCTCGAGATCAGCTGGGCGCTGAACGAATTACCTATCGACGGGACTCACCGGATATCCGTGACTACCACCAAAAGGAACAGCCTGCTGTCCATAGACTCGGCCAGTCCGAGTCACGCGGGCACGTACACGTGCGTTGCCTCGAACGCAGCCGGCGCAACCAGCTACTCGACGGAATTGACAGTTAACGGTACCTACGATAGACACCCGAAACGAACACAGACCATCCGTACGTCATCCCTTCGTCAGTTCCTTCGTCAATCCCTACGTCCCTGTTTTCCGCGTTCTCGCGTCGAGGCACGGATCAACGAAAGGTGTCGGAGTAACTCGTAGGACTCGCCTTACCGCGTTTCTTTTCGCGGATCGTTGCAGTCGCGCCGCAGATAGCTCCGTTCGTGATCACCGAAGAGCCGGCGAACTGGGGCGACTCGATTTCCGTGGTGTGCGCCATTCTCAAGGGCGATTTGCCGATCGAGATCACCTGGGCGTTGAACAGCGAGCCGATCGGTCGAGATCGCACGGACATAAACATCGTGGCGACCACGCGAAAGAATAGCATCCTCAGCATCGAGTCCGTCGCCGCGAGACACGCGGGGGAGTACACTTGCTCGGCGTCCAACAAGGCCGGAGCGACCAGTCACTCGGCTACCCTGGCCGTGAACGGTATTTTAGTTCGCAAGAGGCGTCCTTGGACATTTTCCTGTTCGCATCCTTTGGTCATTGTCTCCCCGTTGGCTCCAGTCGGTGGTTGGGATCCCGGAGTTCGGTCGAAAATTTTCGTCGGCTATATCGGTTCTGGTCGCTCGTAGACAATCACGGATTCTTTGTTCATCCTAGTTGCCCCCGAGATAGCTCCGTTCGTGATCAGCGAGAAACCAGCAAACTGGGGAGACACGGTCACGGCAACCTGCACCATGTTGAAGGGTGATTCTCCGATTCAGATCGAATGGGCTCTCAACGGCGAACCGATCTCCCACGATTATCCCGATATATCGATCGCGACCAGCAGGCGCGTCAGTTTGCTGACGATAGACGCCGTGACGGCGAGTCACGCCGGGGAATATACGTGCGTGGCCAGCAACGCCGCTGGTGGAACGAGTTTCACCGCGACATTGGCCGTCAATGGTACAATACGTGTTCCTTATTCCACCCCCTCGGTTTGCTTTATTTTTCTCGATGCATGCGCGACACTCGATTAGACAGCTTTCCGTCATATCCCGTTCGCGATCACCACCGTCCAACGACGATCCTCCCTCCGATCCTTTCGTTTCGTCGAGATAACGTCGTGATCTTCGATCAGGTGTGTCGTAGTTCTCGTTGGACACTCCCAGGTAAATTCGTCTAAGGTTCGCGATCACCCGCGAAAGGATGGTCCCCGATTCCGTTCCCAGTCGGGAGTCAAACAATCTCTGCTGTTGTGCTGACCGCAGTTGCACCGGAAATCGTACCGTTCGATATCGGAGAGGGACCAGCAAATTGGGGGGACACCGTCACAGCGACGTGCACGGTATTGAAGGGCGATTATCCGATCCAAATCGAGTGGGCCCTCAACGGGGAACCGATTTCTCGCAATCATTATGACATATCGATCATAAATACCAGCAAACGCGTCAGCCTGCTGACGATCGACGGCGTGACAGGGAGACACGCCGGGGAGTACACGTGCTCCGTCAGCAACGCAGCCGGTGGAACGAGTTATTCCGCATCTCTCGCCGTGAATGGTACAACACCTTCCTGTATTCTCGTTCCCTTAGAGCCTTCTATACTTTTCTTTATCTGCCATGCATGCCAGCAGCATATCGTCCCTACAGCTTCCACCGATCCCCTACACCGTCGAACAGGAGAAAGGTCGTCGCGTTCGTTTCGTTCGTTGCAACTTTTCCGACTTCCGGTGCTCGGAAACGTCTACACACCGTCAGCTTTATCGACGTAACGCCATTGATTCGCACTCAACGTGTCACCAAATATGTGCAGCGAGCGTCGAAACCGAGTAAACGATCGGTAAAACCAAAGGCAAGAACTTTATTAAACGTTAAAAGAAAGATTACAAAACGATAGTTTTAAATTAAAGGCACCCTCTGAATTCTCGAGGTTTCGACGCGGACTGTAATTATTCTCGTTAGGGCAGCCGTCCTCAGCGATTATCGATGAACGACGTTCGCACGGTCTCATGGTCGTAGCGAGCAATATAAACGCACCAATTAATTAGCACGATCGTGGCTCCATGAATGTTAAACGTAGTTTCGATGTCCTTGTAGTTGTGCCGCACATAGGGCCATTCTCGATCAGTGACGGACCGGCTAACTCGGGCGACATGGTCTCTGCGACCTGTTCCATAATGAAAGGCGACTTTCCGGTAGTGATCGTGTGGAAGTTTAACGGTAGAACGATAGGTATCAACGATCAGGACGTAACGATCACGAGGATCAATATGCGTATGAGCGCATTGAGCATCGAGTCCGTGGCAGCGAGACACGCGGGCGAGTATACTTGCGTCGCGACGAACAGAGCTGGAAACGTCAGCCACTCGACGACTCTGGCCGTCAACGGTACCTATACCTCAAGAAGCACGCTTGCACGTCAAACGAATTCTGCACAAGCATCGCCTTAAAAAAAAAAGAGTTGAAAAAAGAAATGAAAACTAAAAAGAAATGCACACCTAACATTTGCCATTCCTCGTATCGCTCGACGAATTCTATGCCTTTCTACCATTGAGATTCCTTTTCCTCGAAACGCCTCTCTTTCCCCTACACGAAAGGACGAGAATCCGAGAAAGGTGTACCGAACGTTCGAACGTCGTGTCCCGTTTCTTTAAAACGCGCGATATTAGCCGGACTGCGGTCGTTTTCTCACAGTTGCGCCGCAGATCTTCCCGTTCACGTTCGGCGACGAGCCGGTGAACTCGGGCGAGGCGATCTCGGCGACCTGCTCGATCCTGAAGGGAGACTTCCCGATGGACATATCGTGGGCGTTCAACGGCGTGCCGATCGACGCCGCGAGCACGGATCAGTACTCTATCACGAAGAGCAAGCGGCTGAGCGTGTTGGCGATCGATGCGGTGGCCGCCAGACACGCGGGAGAGTACACTTGCACAGCCTCGAACAAAGCTGGAGCCTCGAGCCACGCGGCGGCGTTAGCCGTGAACGGTAATACGCACGCATGTGTGTAGACGCTCGTCTGTTGGGTTTTCGCGTACCCGTCTCCGGGAAACTCGGGGAAAAGCCCCACCTTTTCTTTTCTGTTTTCTTTCATTTCCTCTCTTGCACCATCCACCGCTATTCAATATTCATACCTGTCCCGTTCTGTCGCGTCGACACCCGGGGGACGCGTGTAACGCTCGCCTAGCGCGCCTCCGATCGCGAGTCAACAACTGGGACGCGCCTGGACCCTGATTGGATCGGTTGGTTCCTCCGTGGCCGGGATACGTCGTATCCGTTCCTGTGGTCGGTAATTAGGTTAACGAGGTTGGTCGTCAGCTCATCGATTTTCCGTGGACGTTTTCAGTCGCGCCGCAGATCGCGCCGTTCTCGATCGGCGACGAGCCCGCGAATTGGGGCGAGGCAGTTTCGGCGGTCTGCACGATCGTAAAGGGCGACCTGCCGATCGAGGTGTCGTGGGCTCTGAACGGCGAGCCGATCAGCACCAACAATCACGGCGATATATCGATATCGAGCACCGGGAAACGGGTCAGTCTGATGACCATCGAGGCCGTGAGCGCCAGGCATGCCGGGGAGTACACGTGCACAGCCTCGAACGCAGCTGGAGCGACGAGCTATTCGTCCATCTTGGCCGTCAACGGTACAGACATGCACGAACCGCGTTCCCAGATAATACTCGAACGAAACTGCTATCATTACCTCTCATTGGCACAGGCTATCTCCTTTCCGTTTAATTAACACAGGAACTTATGTCTTTTCCTTTCTCCTCGTATCGTTCCTCTCCTCGTACGTTTTACTCAACACGGACTTACAGGCTGACCGACACCGGATACAACCGTGAATCGGAAAGTATTGCATAGCTCTCGGGTGTTGTTTCCAGTCGCTCCGCAGATAGCGCCGTTCGTTGTCAGCGAGGAACCGGCCAATTGGGGCGAACAGGTCTCCACGATGTGTAGCATCATGAAGGGCGACTCACCGATCGAAATACAGTGGAGTTTGAACGGAGAACCGATCACGCGCTCCACTCATCAGGACATAATTATCACGAAAACTGGGAAAAAGACTTCGGTCCTGATCATCGATTCCGTCACCGCGCGTCATGCCGGAGAATACACGTGTGTTGCGAGCAACTTGGTGGGATCCGTCAGCCGTTCCGCAGTGTTATCGGTGAACGGTACTACGCAATAATACCATTAAGGCATCTCGCACAAATCTCCCGTCGAATCTTCCCCGATAAGTCGTTCCCTAAACTCCCCCGCGACTTCGTTGATTCTCTGGTCGTATCGGTCATCATCGAGCACCAGTACGTTTTCTCGTCTTCTTCCAACGAAACGTCTCTATGTGCTTGTTCGTCTCATAGTATCTCCGCAGATCGTGCCTATCTCCTTCGGCGACGAGCCCGTGAACGCCGGAGACTTGGTCTCTGTACAGTGCGTCGTGACCAAAGGCGACTCCCCTCTGGAGATCACCTGGACCTTCGATAGCCAGCCGATAAGATCCGATCGAACGAACGTGATCGTGTCCAGCTCCGGGAAACGCGTCAAGCAACTGACCATTGAGTCCGTGGCTGCTAGACACGCCGGGGAGTACACCTGCGTTGCCTCGAATGCCGCTGGATCGACCTCGCACTCGGCCAA